>NW_028270157.1:26205392-26830392 GCF_037043375.1 Chiloscyllium plagiosum | reverse complement strand
ACCTCAGAATTCTGCAGGTTTTCTCCATTTAAGTAACATTCACATTTTCCCGCATTATATCTCAACTGCCAGGTTCAGATTTTTGTTCATTCTCTCAACCTATCTATGTCCATCTGCACACTCCTTATGTCTTCTTCACAGGGTACGTTCCTACCTCTTTGGTGACACTCTTTGATGACACAACAGTACTATGGCTCACTGGTTAGCACTGCCGTCTCTGTGCTGGGCACCTGGGTTTGATTCTAACCTTAGATGATTGTCTGTGTGGAGTTTGCACATTCTCCCTGAGTCTGTGTGGGGCTCCGCTGGGTGCCCTGGTTTCCTCCCACAGTCCAACGATGTTCAAGCTGTGTGGGTTAGCATGATAAAAGGTGGAGTTACGGGGATTAGGTGGGGGGCTGGGTCTAGATGAGATGCTTTTTGGAGGGTCAGTGCACACTCGATCAGCTGAATGGTCGCTTTCTGCGCTATAGGAATTATACGATCTGCAAATTTAGCTGTGCCTTTCTAAGTAATTTGTAAGTTGTAAAACACGGAGGACCCAGCACAGACTGCAGGACTCCATTCATCATATCCTACCAATCAAACAAGGATTCATTATGTCGAGAATGTGGTGCTGGAAAGGCACAGCAGGTCAGGTAGCATCCAAGGAGCAGGAAAATCGACGTTTCGGGCAAAAGTACTTCATCAGCATCTGCAGTCCTTACTTTCGCCTAAGGATCCATTTATGCCGATTATTTTCCTGCAGCCAGCTGACCTTCTATCTGTGCTAATATGTTACCTCTTGTACCTGGAGTTTTTATGCAATAATATCTGATGAAACAACTTATCAAATGCCTTGTAGAAATTCAAGTACAGTGTACAGTACTTCTGTACTTCAGACTGTGCTTTATTCACACTGCATGTTACTCCTTCAAAGAACTCCAATAACTTGGTTAAATATGATGTTACTTTGATAATCCCATTCTAATTCGTCAGAATTATCTTGAATGTTTTTGAAGTGCTGAGCTATAATCACCTTAATGATCAATTCATATGCCTTCCTTACAACAAATGCATAGGCCACAACTAAGTGGCCTCTGGTGTCCTGTTTCTGTCTCTGTCCCTTTTTGAATGGAAGGAATATGTTTACAGTTTTCCAGTCTGAACTTTGAAAAATGAACACCAATGCATCCATTGGGTCATTAGTCACACTTTTAAAAGCCTAAGATGAAATTCATATGGACCAGTAGGCTTGTCAGCTAATAGCTCACTCACCTTTCTAAACACCATTTTACTCATATAATTTCATGAGGGTCCTCTCTCCCTTTCACTTCCTAATTCATAGTTGTTACTGAATTTTTTAATGCTTTAATAGTGAAGAAAGGAGCAAAATATTTGTTCATTTCATCTACCATGTTCTTATTACCTACTATTAACTCCATAATTGTGAACTCTCAGGGACCAAAACTCATTTTAATTACTCTTTTTGTTTTTAAATTCCTGCAGAAGCTCTCACTATCTGTTTTTATATTGCTAGATAGTTTCCTTGTATTGTAATTTCTTTCTCCTGAATCATGTTGCAGTCATTTTTTTCTGTTTTTTTACATTCTGGACAATCATTTGACCTGATATTTGTTGTAGTGCATGTATATGCTTTTCCCATAAGTTTGATGCTTTCCCTAATCAACCACAAATGGTGGTTTTCCCTTTCTGTATAGTAGCAATATCCTTATTTTGAGTAATCTGAAATAGCCCGTTAAATTCTGCCGCTGCTTCTCCAATAATCTATCCTTTAGATTAATGTGCCAGTTCAGCTATCTCCCTTTCATGACCAAATAGTTACCTTTATATAAGTTTAAAATATTTATGGAGATTTTGCAGTACTTAAAAGTGTAGGGGCACCCATGATGGAGTTAGGAAGGAAGTTCCATGATTTTGACTCATTGACAACAAAGGAATGGCAATATAGTTCCAATTTAGTTTTGGTGTGTGGTTTGGAGGGGAACCTAGAAAGATGATGAGTCCCATGCAACTGATCCTCTTGTCTTTCTAGGTGGTAAATCTTGTGGGTTTGCAAAGGATGGTAAAAGGAGGCATGATAAATTACTGCAGTTCATCTTGTAGATGCTACTCACTGCTGTCACTGTATATCTGTGGTGAAGACAGCGAACGCTGAAAGTAGTGGATAAAGTGCCAATCAAGTACGTTGGTTTGTTCTTGATGTCAACCTTCTTCAGTGTTGTTGGTGCTACATCCATTCAGGCAAATGGAGAATATGCCATCACACTCTTGACATATGGCTTGTGGATGTTGGTCAGTTATTGAGGAGACAGGAAGTGAGTTACTCATAGGTTAGTAAAACTAAAATCAATATCACTCGTGCCTCTTGCGATCATGTAATAAACTACATCTTTTTGTTAAGTTAAGTGTCTTCTTGTTAAGACTTACTACGGTTCATCCCCTAACATTGTTAGTCAAGCAGGCCATTAGACCAAGTATGAAAATCATGATTGACGGCAGCACTCTACAATCTCATTAGCTGTCGTGGTTTGGTCTATAGTGCATACAATCATGGTGAGGTGTCTCCTTGAACTGCCATAGTCCTTGGGGTTTAGATACACCCATCTTAAGACTGTGACCCCTAGTTCTGGATTTCCTGGTCATCAGGAACATCTTTCTCTGTTTATCCTGTTTAGTCCAACTAGAATTTGTCATGCCTGTATGAAGTCCAGTAGGGCTTCAGTTAGTTGGTGCTTTTTTATGGTTATATCATTAATCCCACTATCTACTGATCCCACAGCATCTCATTAAGAATTAAACCAAAGTCACATACCTCTCCAGTTATTTTAACTTAGTCAAAAATCCCAAAATGGATTCCCCTGGTTCTGGAATTGCCGAGTAAAACTGATAGCATCTCAGGATTAGAGGCAGCTTGGGGTCGTAACATTGCTTACGAGACAACTCGTAATTTACAAGATATAGTTGTCAATAATCTTAGGAAATATTAATCTGATTGACTTTCCTCACTATTTTATACATGTATTAACTAAATCCATTACCTCTTGATAGGCTTTAGTATCTGGTTCCTGAGGGAAAGTTAATAACCAAAAAAGCTTTGTGTCTGCAAGCTATCAGGAAAATTACTTGTTACATTTCATCTGCCCCAATGTCATTTGCCCAGAAAAAATAACACATTCTTTCCAAATACTGAGCCCAGTCTTAGACAGCAGGGTCGAACAAGTCAAGCTTTCCAAACAACGGTATGATGTCAGAAATGCTTACCACATCTCAAAGATGTCTGTTGCAAGCAAGTCTCTTCAGGATATGCTTTACTCCTATCGCCATTGAAATAACCCCACAGAAACTAGTGTCCTGTCACCAAATTAACCTTTATATACACATGGAGGGTACTTAACTCTCGTAGATCCTTGAAGGAGTCAACTCCCAGGTTGTCTGACACTCCGGTTTTTACCAATAGCCAGCGCTCCCTGATTGGGGTTGTTAAGCTGGTCCAAACAGTGAACTCATTCTATGACATCCATCTGGCTGACCTCATTACAATCACTACACTGACCATTTGGTTGTAATTTACATTTACATTATTTGATGTATATAGAACTGAATGTGTTACAATCACAGTTCAAATGCTGAATGAGAAGAGATTTATTTTTTGTTATTTAAAAAGGGAAAATATCAACTTACAAGACATAGTTGTCAATAATCTTAGGAAATATTAATCTGATTGACCTTCCTCACTATTTTATACATGTATTAATTACAGGGCTCTACGAAACATTTTAAGAAGGGATCAAGAAGAATTACATAGCTGAGGCCTTAGTTTTTAATTATCAGCATATCATGATATTGAATTGAAAATGTAATAAATGTATGGCAGATACATCAGAATATGATAAAAGACAGAAATGGTTTTAAATTTGAGACATTCATAGCCACATACAATTTTCCTCAAATAGCACATTAAAGTTGACAAGTTAAATTATCAAAATATTTCAGCTCAGAATGAGTTGTGCTTTGGCTCTAGCAGTTTCAAAAATGAATGAGTTTTGGCTATTGGCAGACATTTCTTCTCCCTAATATGGCATAAGTAATGCTGAGAACAGTAAAATAATAAAGTGAGAATGAAGAAAATCTGATTCTCATTGTGAGAAAAAGTTTCATAATGAGCCTGTCAAGCATTAAATGCTGTCTCCAGCAATTAGTTTATTTCTATGCATTTCCATCTCATCAAAGTTTCAGATGACCTTGTTTGTAAGCCAATTCCAATGCTCTTTTCCTTCCCTGAGAATCTAGAAGGTGAACATTTCTGACATGTAAATTAGAAAAAATGCAACCTGGCAACTGCAGCTTGCTAGGTGTTTCTCCCATCCATCATCCAACTACTTCTTAATAACAATGTAACTGCATGCTCCATGGTCACCATACTCCTCAACCCTTTGTCCATGGAAATCAACATCAGCAAGCCACCAGCTCCACCACATCATGAAGCCTGGTCTTCAACCAATTTCCACACCACTTCAGTGCTTTAACACTTGACTCTGGAATTCAGGAACACTGAGACCTTTGCCAGATCATTATATATGTAAAAGGACATAAATACATCTCATGCTTTCTCACAGACAGTTTGTAGCTTGTTTTCTTTAGCAGTCACTCACATTGTGCTTATTTGGGGGCTATCAAGCCTCAGTGTGCTTCACATTGCTTTCTGAGCACACACTCACTGACTTCAATATTGACTGATGTGCTGTCAGTGTATGTGTGGCTCACTTTGCTTTCTTAGTGCACAAGGTTTTTACTGCTTAGTTATGGGCTACTGGTCTCTGTGGTTTGCATTCCTTCTTTGTGCAGAAAGAGAGGCTTATTATATGAGAAGCACTGAACAAGCAAAGAGGTGGACACATAGCAATGCAGCTCAGTGATATGCCAATAGAATACATGGCAAACACATTGTCAGTACCTTAAAACAACAACCATAGTAAAAGTCAAAGGTGACCAACCCTTCTAGGGGTGAAGGGGCACTGTGGTCAGTTAGGACTACTACCATAGTCAGTCAGCAGGCTCATCTGATTCCAGTCCAGGGTTTTTAGCCATGGCCAGTAAGGCACTTGGTTCTACCAAACTGCAGGGCTCCATATCCCTGCATTATAGGGTTGGGGCACAGTCAGTCCTGCAAGCAAGTGTTACCACTTTGTGGATTAGTTATATCAGGCAGGGTACCATGGAGATATCAGCTCAGGAGGTGGACAAGGCCTTCCTGCAATGAGACAAATGGTGGATTAATTATGATGGAAGTGGATGAAACAGAAGTTCGTGGTGATACATGAACAAGAGAGGTGATGAAGTGTCCACAGTGAGTGAGTAGGAAGTGCAGGGGACAGGAAGGGTTAAACATATGGGAGGATGAGGCGGTGAGTCCAGCTGAATGGACATGCTGCATGCAATACTGAGAGTTATAGTCCAAGGAGCCTTCTTGAGATTCAAGTGTAATGGCACATTTCGAGGTGGCATGATGGCCTATGAGCTTCTCGTAGCAGAGAGAAGACAGTGGCACCAATCCTTGAAGAGCCCAGAAAATCATTGAATTTTTTTCTGCACTGCTGGATGTTCTGCTTCATTCAGGAAATAGCACTGACCTAGGCTACAATTTCTGCCCAGGTTGGTTTGGTTTGCTGGTGTGGCCTCCTGGGTTGGCCAACTGGAAAAACAACTGCCCTCTTTTTCACTACCCTTCTATCAACACTTCCACATCCCTGTCCATGAAGCAAGGAGCAAGATTTACTTTATTTTATCTGGGACATGTCCTGAATGCAGAAACTTGAATACTGCCGTCATGAAATAGTGTGCAGCTAGACTTTAAATATGGTGTCAACTGCATGAATGCTGGAAAATCCCACCAGTGGCGAATACTTGTGTCTTTCCAGCCACAGAATTTCCTAAGAAATGTGCCACAGTACTTGCATACTTAATTAATGAGATGATGACTGGAAGATTGCATGAGAAAAGTCATTCCAAGCGATGTGAACAGGTTCCATGAATCTCTCAACAAAACTCTAACTGAAAAAAGTACATTCGCCCTGTGTGTAGACTGGATTTGGGGATTGCCAGCAAATTGGTTGAATACTTTAGTATATTTTCATGCATAAAAATATTGAAAATAGTGATGTATTTACATTTTGTAACTATCAATTTTCAGTGCTGTTTTTTGATTAATTAAAATAACATTTTTGAAGCTAATTTTCAAACAATAAGTTAAGTTTAAAACAAAAGCTTATTAATAATTGTTAATTACTATCTGAAGAAAATAGTTTGTGAAAGGTTTCAACTGTGTTTTCTAGGGAAAATAAAGGCTGAAAAATAGGTAGTTTGGGTGAGACAGAAAACAAAATTTAGAATTAGAAAAAAAGAGAACTGAGGATATTGGAAAGATAATCGTCAAAATTAATACCTCAATTTTTGACCCCTTTAAGTTTAATATGCATTCCTGATGTCATGAATTGTCTGTGAGAAATCTGCATAAAAATTATTTATAATTAGCTGTTTATCAGTGAGTATTTATTGCTTATTTATTCCTGAAACATTCGAACATCACTGCAGGTTTACCTACATCACAAAGACTTCAACAAAATGGCAGGTCATCATCCATCAAGGGAAATAGTAAAGAGCAATAAATAGTGTCTTGACAGCGATGCCCACATTACATGGATAAGTGAGAAAGATGTTAAATCACAGAACTGTTACAGCACAGGTGGTGGCCATTTGGCCTACTGTGTCTGCGCTGGTTCTCAAGGTGAGCATTTCACAGTGCTATTCTCTTGCCATCTCCCTTTAACTGTGCATGTTCTTTCTTTTCAAATAACAGTCCAAGTCTCTTTTAAATCTCTTAATTGAACTTACCTCCACCATAGTCTCAAGCGGTGGTTTCCAGACCCTAAACACTGACTGTGTGAAAGAACTTTTTCTCACATCATTTTTGCTTCTTTTACTAGTTATTTTAAATCTGAGCCCTCACATTCTTGATTCTTTTATGGGTAGGAATATTCCCTCCCTATTTTCTCTTTCCAGGCCTCTCATGAATTTGAATTCTTCAACCAGCTCTTGTCTGAGCCTTCTCTTTTCCAAGGGGCATAGTCCCAGCTTTTCTAATCTATCTTCATAACTGGAATTCTTCATGCCTGAAAGCATTCCCACAAAACTAGTCTGCACTGCCTTCAATGCCTTTACAGCCTTCCGAAAGCATGGTACCAGAACTGGATGCAATGTCCAGATGAGGCTGAACTAATATCTTGTCTAACTTCAACATAATCTCCATTCCCTTGTACTTTATACCCTACTTAAAACAATCTTAGGAAACTTTATGCTTTATTAACTATTCTCTCAACTTGTACTGTCACGTTTAAAGGGCTTCACACAGGCCCTTTCTGTCTCTGTAGCTTCACACAGGCCCTTTTTGTCTCTGTATCCCCCCCTTAGAGTTATATCACTTATTTTATATTGTTGTTCCATGTTCATCTGACTAAAATCTACTACCTTACACGTCTCCACACTGAACTTCATATGCCACTCATATGTTCACTCCACCAATTTTACTGTATCCTTTTGAAGTTTTACACTAGCCCCGAACAGTTCACTATACCTGCAGGTTTTCAAATTTCAAATTGTGGCCTGTATTCCAAGATCTAGATTATTGATATATATCGCAAAAAAAGGCAAGACTTCCAAAACAGATGCCGGGAGACTTCTCAAGAAGTGTGCCTGTACATAAGAAACATTCATTAAACATTACAGTTTCCTATTGCTCAGCCTTTTATTAAACCCATGTTATTACTTTCTCTGTTATTCCACTAGTTCTAACTTTGCTCATAAGCTTGTTGTGTGATACAGTATCAAATGCCTTCCATGTGCAGCACATCAACAGGATTGCCTTGATCAACACTCTCTGTTACCTATCACCAGTCAGTTAGTTAAACATAATTTTCTCTTAAGAAATCTATGTTTGATCTCCTTAATCAATCCACATTTTTACATATAATATTTTGTACTTAATTATTATTTGCAGAAGTTTTCCAATTACTGAAGTTAAGCTGAATTTGCTTTAGCCAGACGCCAATTCACAGACATCACCTCCTACTGCCCCCTCAACCACAACCTTACCTCCCATCGCCAAACTATCATCTCCCAGACCATCCACAACCTCATCACCTCAGGGGATCTAGTATCCACAGCCTCCAACCTAATTGTGTGGGAACCCCACACCGCCTGGTTCTACCTCTTACCCAAAAGTCATAAACCTGGCTGCCCCAGTCGACCCATCGTCCCTGCCTGCTCCTGCCCCTCAGAACGTATCTCCGCATACCTTGACGCCGTCCTGTTCCCCTTGCTCCAGGATGTTCCCACATACATTCGGGACACCAGCCACTCCCTCCCCCTCCTCCATGACTTTTGGTTCCCCAGCCCATAATGCCTCCTCTCCACTATGGACATCCACTCCCTGTACACGTCCATCTGCCATGATGAAAGCCTCCAAGCACTCTATTTCTTCCTCTCCCATCGACCCAACCAGTACCATTCCACCAACACACTCATTTGATTGGCTGAACTGGTCCTCACCCTCAACAATTTCTCCTTCAAATCCTCCCACTTCCTTCAGACCAAAGGGGTAGCCAGGGACACCTGCATGGGCTCCAGCTATGCCTACCTCTTTGTCGGGTATGTGGAACAGTTCATCTTCCACAGTTACACCGGCACCATTCCCCACCTTTTCCTCCGCTATATCGATGACTGTATTGGCACCATCTTGTGCTCCCATGAGGAGGCTGAACAGTTTATCAACTTCACGAACACCTTCCACCCTGACTTCAAGTTCACCTGGACCATCTCAGGCACCTCCCTCCCCTTCCTAAACCTCTCCATCTGCATTTCCAGCGACTGACTCAACACGGACATCTACGTCAAACCCACAACTACCTGGACTACACTTCCTCCCAACATCTCCCCCCCTCCCCACTCCCCATAAAACTGGCTATCCCTTACTCCTAATTACTCTGATCTCCAGCGTTTGCAGTCCTCGCTTTCTCCTTATCCTTATACCATGTTTTTTTGAAAAGGACATAATGTCCTCTGGCACTACCCCAGTCTAACAAAGAGCAAAAACAAATTGCTGGTATCTCTGCAATTTCCATTTTCATGTCCCTCAGTATCTTGAGTGTATCACATCAGTTCCTGTTTCCTTATCATAAAAGTCTAGAAAGCCTATCTAATGCTCCAATGTTATCAATTTTAAAACCCTGCAGCAATTAAACTTCTTACTCTTTTGCCAGGACATCAGTAGCATTTTCCTCCTTGGTAAAGACAGAAATAAAGTATCCAAGGGTGCCACTCGTGTAAATTCCCCTTTTGGCACCTAATCAGCCCCAACTCTCCATATGCCACCTTAAACCAACCGAGACATATGTTTGTCTAAACACTTTATGATTGTACTTAGATGAATTTTATCGAAGCTTCTCTTTCATGGTCAAAAATAAACTTGTTTTGCTGAACACTTACTTTTTCTTCAATCTTCTATCTTTTTCAGCTTGAGTTCCGAGTTTTCCCAGCCCAAGGGGATCTGGGTTACCAATCTCTGTGTCAAAAATGCCTGTTGAAAGAAAGTGTAAGGTCAGGACAACAGGAACAGCATAAGCAATATGCTTAGCCAATTAAATATAAATGTTATACTGCGGAAATAAAGATGGCATGCTATTCAATATTATTTGCTTCGTCCTTGTTAGTTTGAGAACTACTGGAAAGAGCAAATGATTCAGTCAAACTCCATCTTAAAGAACACTAAATTATTTATGTTAATGGGTTTCCAGATAGCCATAACAATACTGGATTCACACTGATGTGAAATTGCATTTTGTGTGTGGAGTTCAATGAAATTGTGAGTAAGAAATTCGAGGTGTGCAGAGTTTATAAAAATTCAATATAAGAATGAATTTAACATTGAGGTGGAGTTGGTAGTAGGAGACATACTCTTTGAGAATGTTAAATTATGGTTACATAAGGCACAATTGAAATCCTGGAACAATAGCAACATATGAGAGATGGACCTGTGCTGTAATAAAATTGTTGGCTGTATGAGCTAATGTGCATGTCATTCAATGACAGCGTAACTTTGATAATAATTTTTCTTGAACTACCCTTGCATCTAACAAGCCAAGTTGGGGCAAGCAAGGCTACTGAAAACAACAGGTCCATGAACTGCATGAGGACTGCTAGCTTCTCCAGACTTTGACGGATGAAACACAGACACAGATTTCCATCTCCTGTGGAAGCATCAATTGGCTAACAAAATGGACAAGATAGTTTTGTTTGCAGGTGACCAAATTTTCTGTGCTTCTTGTGCCATTTTTCTGTGGTATTTTCATTGGTCAGGAAGGCTTTGGGAACAAAACATGCTCCCCATTATCAGGACCACAGGAAAACTGTATTTGTCCTGTAAATTATTTTTATGTGCTGGTGCAGATTTGGAACCCCTCCCCATTCCCTGACAAAAAACTTGGTTGGAAAATTCAAAGCTACTGGGAGAGGTTTGCTGAAGAGACGGTGACACTGTGACAAGTAATTGTAAAATGTCTCTATTATAGGCTATAATGGAATGTATTGTGTCTTGAATAAAATTGTCAATCAGAGCTCTGTCCTGCAAAGGTCAGACCATTATATTAAGCATTATTTAAGCATTGACAAGCATTTTTATATGTTTCCTAATACAGGAAGTGCCATAATTCATTCAAATTCCCAAAACAATGTGTTAGCAAACTCTTCTGCCATGTTTGTGATGATATTTAAATATCCTTTTATGCTTTACTTTAAAAAGAATGTTTCTGCTGTTCAAGTTTTAAAAGAAATCTAAGCACTTCCTTCCTTCCATTGATTGCCAGGCAAACTGTTTTCAAACAGAAGTATAATGTCATCTGTTATTTCAGATTCAGGGTCTTGTAGCTGCAGTTAAATATTGTGAAAGCTTTGGCTATTATGAATGCTTGGAAGAGTTCTATAAGCTCCTCAGAAGTGCTTAGCCCAACAGCTACGAATGACAGAGCCATCTGAGAAATGGTTAATGGTTAAGAACAATTATATTAACAATCTTTCTTCATTGCATTTTCTGAGTATGTGGTTGTTTATATAACTTCACAGCCACTGAAGGGATATTTTTCTATTTCTTTTCAACAGGAGTGCAGTTCTTTGTAATATTAATGACAATGGTTTCAAAAGAGAATTTTATTAAATTGATGGAAGTTTAATTATTTTTAAACTGCATTTAAAATAGCATTCCATTGCTATTTCATAGCTCCTGATGACTGTGCAAATATATACTTGGTGAGTCACTTTGGAAGAAACATGGGGGCATGGAGGGGAAAAGAGTGGCATAGGAATATGAGGGGACATAGACGGAAAATGAGATGCCTTGCAGATCTTAGAGGGTTGGAAAGAACATGGGGATATGGCAGGCATATGGAGGCAAAGGAAGTTTGAGAGGACATGAGGATTGATGGGTCAGGAATGGGTTGGGTGTCAGGTTTAGATGACATATACAGCATAACATGGGGAGCTGAGCTGTAGTCTCCAAGAACTTACGCAGGCCTTCTAACCAGGCTGCATCTGTATTCACCACCCATCTGCACTCGAAAGGCGCATCCTGACGCAAAGTGAGTTTAATGTGCATGTTGGAAGTTGAAAAGGGCCTGATGCATGTTTTGGACTTCTGACATGAAAATATCCTATAGTGTAGTATGGAAATAACTCCAGAGAGACTTGAAAAGGACTTCAAACTCACAAAACAAGTTGATTTGGATCTTCTCTGGCATTGCATTATATGGTAAATTTCTTGTCCAGTCACCAGTTCCTCTTCTATTTGTTTTATTTGGAATTCCAGAAGGCATTCGACCTCACAAAGGTCATAAAATAAGAGCCCATGAAGTTGGAGATAGTATATTGGATAGAGAATTGGCTTATGGGCAGGAAACAACAAGAGTGGATAAAGGGATTCTTTGTCTGGCTGGCGACCTGAAATCAGGAAGGTTCCACAGGGGTCATTGTCTCAGTTTACAATATATACTAACAATTTGGCAAAAGTTACCAACTTACCATCTCCAAATTTGGGGATGACAAAAATAGGTGGAAAGGCAAATTGAGAAAGAGAGAGATACAAACAGTTTATAGAGTTATTGATAAATTAATTAAGTGAAATGAGCAAAAAATTGCCAAATTGAATATAATATGAGAAAACATTAAGTTGTTTATTATGGAAGGGAGAACAAAAGAACTGAGTATTATTTAAATGAGAAAGACTGCAGAAAACTGCAACATAGAGTGACTTGGGGGTACTTGTGCATAAACATAGAAAGCTAGCACATAGCTGCAGCAGGAATCAAGAAAGCTAATGGAATGTTGGCCCTTATTTCAAGAGAGTTGGGGTACGAGAGTGGACAGATCTTACTGAAACTGTACAAGCTTGCTAGAGTACTGCGAGCCATTTTGGTCCCCTTATTGAAGGAAAGATATTATTTCATTGGTGGCAGTTTAGAGAATGTTCACTCGGATGATCAGTGGTATGAAGGGATTGTCTGATATGCAAGATTTAAACAGGTTCAGACTCTATTCCTTGTATTTTAGAAGAATGAGTTGATCTCATTGAAACTTAGAGGATTCTTAAGGGGCTTGACAGAGTAAATGCTGAGAGGATGTTTTTCCTCATGAGTGAGCCTCGGACCAGAAGGCATAGTTTAAGACTCAGACAAAGATGCATTTTCTCTCTGGGCTAAGAGTCTTTGGAACTCTGTGGCATTGAGAGTTTTGGGGGTCAACTCATTGTGTATATTTAAGGCCAAAATAGATAGATTCTTGATCAGTCGGGGAATCAAGGGTTACATAGAAAACACAGGAAAGAGGCGGTGAGGACTGTCAGATCAGCCATGATCCTATTGAATTGCGGAGCAGGATCGAGGGACTGAATGGCCTACTCCTGTTTTTATTTCTTATGGTCTAAATGTTAGACCTCCATTCAAGTCAGGAGGAGACAACATTCAGGAAACAAAGGCAAATTAGTGTACCATCTGACAGTGAAATTGCTGTAATCCATTTTTAAAGGAGGTTATAGCAGAGCATAAAATCATAATGTGATTCTACAGCGTCTACTTGGTTTTATGAAAGGGGAATCATGTTTAATTAAGTTGACAGAATTATTTGAGGAAGTAACAAGGAAAATGGAAAAGGGTATCATGTAGATATGGTGTAACTGGAATTCCAAAGACATTTCATAAGATCCCACATCACACGTTACTACACAAAACAGGAGTTCTTGGTTTAGGTGGTAACATATTATCATGGATAAAGAATGTGTGAGGTAACAGGGAGCAGGGAGTAACAATAAATGGCCATTTTGAGGGAGGCAAGTAGAGTGCCAAGGTAGTATTGCTGGAGCCTCAGCTACTTGCAATCTATGTCAATTACTTAAATGAAAAGGACTGGAGGAGTGGGAACTAGATTTGTTGAGGGACAGGAAGATAGTAAGCTGTAGACAGAAACTTGGCAGATAGAACATAACATGGGAAAATGTTAACATGGCTTATTTAGCAGGAAGAATAAAGAAACTTAAATAGAAACAGACTGCAAACTAAATGGTACGAAGACGTTTTGGTGTCCTGGTACATTGAAACAAAATGAAAAAATTATGCAAACTCAGTTAAGCAAGGCAGAAAGAGTGCTGGAGTTCATTGCAAGGGAAATGGAATATACAAGTAAGGAAGTTTTGCTGCAAATGTACTGGGCCTAGGTAACAACATATCTGGAATACAGTGTGCAGTTTAGCCTTCTTATTTGGAAAAGCATATAATTTCATTCAAAACAGTTCAGAGAAGGTTTAGTCAACTCAGTCTTGGGAAGAAGGGTTTACCTTATGAAGACAGTTTGAACACATTGGATCTAACCGCATTACAGTTTAGAAGAACGAGGGTTGCAATCAAAGAAGCATAGAATCCTTGCCAGTGTGGAAGTAGGTCATTCAGCCCATCAAGTCCACAATGACCCTCCAAAGAATATTGCATCCAGACTCACCCCACCCTCCCCCATGTCTGCATTTCCCATGGCTAATCCATCCAGCCTGCACGTCCCTGGACACGTTGTGCAATTTAGTATGGCCAGTCCCCCTAATCTGCACATCTTTGTACTGAAATGAATAAGATTGTGAGACTTGACACAGTGGATACCAGGAGAGACTAAGAACTGGAGACATGGTTTTAAATAAACAACTCCTGTTTAAGATGGAAATGAATATTTTTCCCCTCAGATAAGTGTGTCTGTGTCTCCTCCCTGGATCATTGAATCATTTCAAGGCTGAGTTAGATAGATACTTCATCGAAAAGGGAAGCATGGGTTATGGTGGCGGTTGGAAGGGGTTGCACATTTTAGTGAATGGGTATTTTTCCTTCCTGCTATTGTAAACAAGCAAATTTGGGTTACACTTTACATAATGCAGAGACTTAGAGCAGCCAAGTTCCATTCTAAAATATCTCTCCTCACTACTCTAGCAAAATTGCTTCCGTTTCAAGCCCAGGAATGTAGGGACTCCTGTAATAAAATAAGCAGTGAATATAAATGAGTAAAACAGGAAGGAGAATCAGGAATGGAATTCTAAAAATATTGTATTGATTTCATTTTGTGTAAATGCAAAAAAGCATACAAATCAAAACTGCAAAATTTGAATCGGACCTCCGGACATTATAATGTAGTAACTTTAATGTAAACATGGTTTAGATGGAGGCAAAACTGGGATTATAATGTTCTTGGTTTTAAGATTTTTAGCAGAGATGGGAAGTAAAAACAGTGGTTAGGATATTATTAAGTGTTTCTATTACAACAGTAGAATATAAGGATATTCTAGGTTTATCAAGACATAATCTCTACAGATAAATTTAAAACAAAAAGGAAGGATACTATTCTGTATAAAGTACTGGGAACAAAGTAAAGGTAGTGAGATAAAAGTGAAAATCTGCAGACTATGGAGAGAGGAATTAAAGAATTATAGAATATTATAAGTTTGATCACGCATAAGTATTTTTTGATAAGTTTTAAATGAGGAATATTTATTTCTGGTTGCCGCACAGAGGAAATATAGAGCTAATCAGAACTCATTTTTATTAAGGTTTTATTCGAATTGGATCCCGACAAAAAACATTGCTATCTCACAAGAAGTAACAAAGAATGGCTTAAAGTGAATACTTGAAAATATTCTCACTTATTAGCTCATTCTGATAAATAAAGTGTTCATAGTATCTAAAAAAAAAACACAATTGCAGCAGTAATACTTTTCTAAATTAGGATATCTAAATGGACAAAAAGCTTCTCTCTAGCAATGCAAATTCTCAAGTTTTAAACAAAATTAATTTAAAGGCAGACAAATACATACACAGATGTGAGTATTTTATAAAATTGAAAGATAATTAATCCACTATAGCAAACTGACTATTGATAAACCAGTTGCTGACCTTGAACCGAGGCCAAATGGTCTTTGTTAAGATGTGCTAACCGTCCTTTCTCTCTTTTGCCAAATAAACGGCCAATAGAAGATTTGATTCCTTTCTTCTTTTGTGATTTATGAAGTGAGTCTTGACTACTTGTACTGCTATAGTTGCCCATTTCTGCTTCTATTGATGCTGAAAAACTGTAAAGAATCAGTTCAAAGATTTTCATTTTGTCTTATTTCTTCTCATTCAAACGATTACAAATAATGTTTCACACATTGCTGTTATATATTTCTGCTGATTTTAAAAAGATTTCAGTAAATGTATACAAATGAATGGATCACCAAGCACAACTCTTCATAAATCATGCAATGACATAAAGTACCAAGAAAATTTCAAAATACAAATATAACTATACTCAAAGTTTAAAAAAAATCAACAATTCATTTTTCCAAACTTATTCAAACTTAAAAAGATGTAAAATAATTACTTAAAAATATATTTTCTAAACTAAACTCTTAACCATAAGTTCAGTGTGAATAAACAGAACAATTCACAGGAGTGTCTCATTTACATTTATTCCAAAAAAAACCTTCCATTAAGCAGAAAAATATGATTCACTAAAACACTTACATTCTGGGAATAATTTAATATAATTCTGTACATTACCCTACACATACATTAAATTTATTGATATACTGATTATACATTATTACATGTTACACCTTAACAAATGATGTAATAGGTAAACCTATCAATTCAATTATCAAATCAAGTGATCAGCAAAGATCCTTGTTCTAGATGGCTTACCTACGTACTTCATCATGGTAGGAAGGCAGGGTGTGTGTCATTCTTACTGCTCTTGGTGTTGATGGTGGTGATGTTTCACATTTTATTGTGGCTTTATCTTCACGACCTTCTTCCTGCACAGCTGCAATCTACAGTAAAAAGTAGCATTAATAATACACTCGTTTCGCTTGTTATTTAAAACTCCTTATATTCATATATTCTGATATTGAAAATAAGAGGAGTAGGCCATTCAGCCCTTCAAGCCTGCTCCACCATTCATTATGATCATGGCTGATCATCCGACTCAATAGCCTGTTCTTGCTTTCCCCCATATCCTTCGATCCCTTTAGCTCCAAGTGCTATATCCAAGTTCGTCTTGAAATCATGCAATGTTTTAGCTGCAATTGCTTACTGAAAGTTAATTTAAATATGACAAGAATTTGATAACTATCACTTGTTTATTCACGTATGACCATAAATAATCTGAGAATAATACATTCAGCAATGTTAAACAAATAATGACATTGGATAAGTATGGAAATATCCTTTAAGGTTTGTAAATGTGGAACTTAAAGAATAACTATCTTGAAAATCTAAACGTACACCTTTCTTATGGAATGTTGTTAATGTAATTACCTTTCTCCGATGCTTCCTTAGGTCACTAGGCTGATGGTTGCAAAACAGCAAAAACATAAATTAGACTGGAAGTGCAGAATGCCAATGAAAATATTATTTCATTTTACAATTTGACATTGAATAAGTGTTTACCATGTGCCATACATAAAAAGCCAATAGAGATGTTTATAACCAGAGCTTCGAACATGCTTGGGAACCTAGACTCCTAGGTTTTCCATTCAAAAATATCATGTAAGTCTCTATTTTAAGCTTGAACTATGATGATGGCCCATGCTTTCTGTGATCTAAAAAGTTGAAATTCACAAGACTTATCTGTAGATTATCTTATGTGATCATGAATAAGTTACTACAAAAATACATATTAGTGCTGTTAAAAACATGTGTCAGCATTTGCATTAAAATTTTAAAATAGCGTATTGATTTAGGCCTCATTCCCAAACTCACCAATGTCATGACACCCATACGATCAATGTCTCGAGCAGGGCTACGTGCTCTGAATTTGGGTGTTGAATGTCCACTGATTGGAGGAGAGGAGCTGGCTAATGATGAAGCAGTGACAGAACCTGTAATAGATCTCACTGGATGCATTCTGGCCAAATTTAGACCTTCAAGGCTAACACTACCCACTCGATTCTCAATTTCCTCAGCACGAAGTTCAGTTGATTCTTTTTCCTCCTGAATTAACCTGGAAAATCCACAATGGTTTGAATTGAGAAAGAAAATCATGCATTACTGTGCATACCTATAAAATTATCACATGTGCTAGCAATAGGTTGTACTATTATTAGCTCTAAAGATACATTTTCAATTCATTAAAATGTCATTCAATGAAGTTCAATTAAATTATCGATATACTGTGCCATGAAGAGCTATAATGCTGACTTATGCCCATTATTCTTTGTACTGTGAACTCACAGGCTTTTTAATATTCCCCAAAACAGGGGTTTGAGACTTCCAAAGATAATACAAAAAAAACCCAAAAACTGTCATGCAAGTTCTGGTCTGATGGCTCTTGATTTCCTGATGGCGAGCTTAAAACAGGAAAGAGCATGTAAAGGGAGCCTGTAATATCTCATTACTTCGGCATGAAAAAGGGGAAAACAGAAAAGAAAGTAATTTGGGGCAGCAGAAAAGTATAAATAATCAATTAAAAAGCTATTAGAAGGTGCAAGAGCCATTCCATTTCTGAAAATGTGAAATGTGCTTGACAGAAAATAAAGTCGAGAGCACTAAAAGAAATAGGTCATAAATTTCTAACAAGTCCATAAATGACTATTTTAACAGTGACCAATATATGTTATAGAGTCATAGAGGCAGAGAGATGTACAGCACAGAAACAGACCCTTCGGTCCAACCTGTCCATGCCGACCAGATATCCCAACCCAATCTAGTCCCAACTGCCAGCACCCGGCCCATATCATTCCAAACACTTCCAGATACCTTTTAAATGTTGCAATCGTACCCGCCTCCACCACTTCCTCCGACAGCTCAAACATTCATGTTCCACCCTCTGAGTGAAAAAGTTGCCCTTTAGGTCTCTTTTATATCTTTCCCCTCTCACATTAAACCTATGCCCTCTAGTTCTAGACTCCCCCACCCCAGGGAAAAGACTTTGTCTATTTATCCTATCCATGCCCGTCATGATTTTATGAACCTCTATAAGGTCAGCCCTCAGCCTCCAATGCTCCAGGGAGAACAGCCCCAGCCTATTCAGCATCTCCCTATAGCTCAAAACTTAAAACCCTGGCAACATCCTTGCAAATCTTTTCTGAACCCTTTCAAATTTCACAACATCCTTCTGATAGGAAGGAGATCAGAACTGCACGCAGTATTCCAAAAGTCGCCTAACCAATGTCCTGAACAGCCGTATTTCCTGCTTTTGTGCAGTGTCAATATTTGTTAGTCCTGTGAAGAGCCATGGAAGATTTTCCTGTGTTAAAATGACAAATCAAAAGCAAGCTGTTGTTTTCATTGGTGGAACTGATATATCAAAGGAATAATCAATTTTCGGCAGAGTTTGAAAAGGTTCATTTGGATAAAACATTCAACATAATCAATTTCACTACAAAAATGGAATTTATTGATTTATTATCATGTGTTGCATGCTACAAAATACAGTGAAAAGTTTTGTATAGTGTCGCCACTCTCCAGTGCCATCTTAAAACATAGAAAATGCCTAGCAAGTTCATATTTTTCCAATATTTTAAGAAGCTCCACACAAGTCGAGCTGTGCCCAAATATCTCTTCCTGAAATGTCCTGTTTATTCTGTTCTGATTTTCTTCTATGGCACATATTCTTATTGAAATAAACTGACCTAGACTATATAATATACACCAAAATGTGGCTCACCATTCAGTTGATACAGGTATGACTCTTAATTGATTGTCTTCCAGACACACTCCCCTTTCTAATTTATCCCTATTTAAAACTTTTGCAGCTGTTGATATAGTACAGTGATCACAACTCCTTAAGTTTTAAGATAGCTATAAGGATAAGTTAGGATCTTGTGGCAAGGTACTAAATTGGGGGGACGGCAAATTACATCAGTATTAGGCAGGAGGTAGAGAGTGATAATTGGGAGGAGCTGTTATTAGGCAAGTCCACATTTGACATGTGGGAATTGTTTAAAGATATGCTGATGAGAGGTCAGGACCGGCATGTTCTAGTAAGGAGTAAGGACAAAGATAGCAAGGTAAGGGACCCTTGAATAACAAGGGAGGGAAAAAGAAGAATACATAAGGTTTAAGAAGCTGAAATTGGACAGGGCCTGTAATAAATATAAAGAAAACAGGAAAGAACTCGAGCAGGGAATTAGGAGCAAGGGGCCATGAAATGATCTTGGCAAATAGGGTTAAAGAGAGTCATTCTAGGGAGGAGGTAGGACCACTCAAGGATAAAGGAGAGAACTTGTGCTTAGAGGCAGAGGATATGGATGAGATCCTAAATGAATTATTTGTGTCAGTATTCACCTAGAAGAAGGATATAGAGGATAGTGAGATGTGTTGGAACATGTTAATTTGCTACAGCATTTTGAGATTAAGAAATAAGTGGTGTTAGGTCTCTTGAACAGAACAAAAGTAGATAAGCCCCCAGGGCCTGATGGTATCCACCCCAGGTTATTGAGAGAGGTAAGACAGGAGATTGCTGGGGCCTTGACTAAGATCTTTGTATCCTAGTGAGGTCACTGTAGGACGGGCCAGTAGCTAATGTTGTTCTTCTGTTCAAGAAGAGAAATAGGGACAATCCAAGAAACTATAGACTGGCGAGTCTCACACGGATGGTTGGGAAACTACTGGAGAAAATTCTTAGGGATAGGATTTATGTGCATTTTGAGAAGCATGGCCTAATTAGGGACAGCCAGCATGGCATTGTGCGGGGCAAGTCATGTCTTACTAACGACTGGAATTTTTGAAGATTATCCATGAAGGTAGAGCAGTGAATGTTGTCTATATGGATTTTAAGAAGGCTGTTGTCAAGGTCCATCATGATAGCCTCAACCAAAATATTAAGATGCATGGGATCCATTGTGACTTGGCGCACGAATTCAGAATTTGCTTGCCCATAGAAGGCATAGAGTAGTGAATGGAAGATTATTTTCCAGGCCGGAGGTCTGTGCCTAGTCTGTACCGGGACTTCTGCTGTCTGTGATATATATAAATGATTTGGATGAAATGCCAATGAGGTATGAATTATATGGAGAAGCTAGAAAAACTCAGGTTGTTTTCTTCAGTGTGGTGGAAGCTGAAGCAAGACTTGATAGAAGTCCATAAAATTATGAAATGCATAGGTAGGGTTGATGGTTCAGAATCTTTTTCCTCGATTTGAAATGTCTAAAACTAGGAGGCATGCATTTAAGGTGAGATGGAGACAGTTCAAAGGAGATGTAAGGGGCAATTTCTTTTACACAGAGAGTGGTAGGGGTGTGAAACACACTGTCAGGGGTAGTGGTGGAGGTAGATACAATACGGGCATTTAAGAGACTTTTAGATAAGCACATAAATATGCAAAGAATGGAAAGATATGGTCCAAGGGCAGGCAGAAGAGATTAGTTTAATTTGGCATCATGTTTAGCACAACATCGTGAGCCAAAGGGCCTGTTCCTCTGTTGTATTCTTTTATGTTCTATGTACATAATAGAACCCTTTCACATTGTACCTATTTCTACAACCTTGTAGCTGTAAGCATTATCCTATGAATATCGACATCAAGATGTATCTGTCATACCTCAGGCAATCTGTAAGATTATAGCTCATTAATAAAATATAACATGGCAGATAGACAAAAGAACAGTAGTCACCTTATTTCATTGTTAATAGCATCAAGTTGTTCTTGCAACATCATCGCAAGAGTCTGAGCATCAGAGTGCCCACTAGGTGAAAGCAGATCCATGGAACTAAATATGGTTTCTCTGTCATCGTCGTCAATGTCTGACATTTCAGTGTCACTCTCAAATTGTTGGCTGCTCAGCATGCTAATATGTTGAGTTCTGCTCCATTCTTTGTCGCCGATTGTTTGTATCTGAAATACAGAAAAAGTCAAAATTCTACAGTGTTTCTCATAACTTTTGACATAACACATATTCTGAAGGAGAGTCACTGGAATCAACATGTTAATTCTGCTTTGTCTCCAAAGACGCTGCCAGACTTGCTGAGTTTCTCCAGCAATTTCTATTTTTAGTTCAAACCTTCAGCATCTGCAGTTAATTGTTTTATTCCCAGTCTCTTCAAATTTTCCTATGCTTCTCGACTGCACCCCAGTGTTGAGTGCATACTATCCAACAACCAACCAGGCTCTCAGATTGTTACCTGCACCTCAGAAAGAATTTCTAAACAGAGTACTTGTTATGTATTCTAAACATGGGACTTAATAAAAGTACGAGGGAAATTTATTCTTCCTGAGTGATAAGCTGCAACCACACACTCTCCATGCCTCTTTGATGGCAATTCTGAGATATCAACCAACTTTTATATATGAAAGCTAAACAGTATTTCTGAAAAATATTTGAACACATTGTCTGTTGTTAAATAGCATTTGTTTCAGTTTTTTAAATTAAAGATAAAAGCTAAGAATAGAAACAAATCAAAGAAGCAAAAAAAATTGGATGTGTAGTTTTCTCCTGTATTTTTCCACTTCAAGGTATTTTTATATTTTGTGTATTTATCATGTTTATATGGTGTAAGAGTTTTTTGACATTTTTGTGTATTTCTATCATGCTGCACAATAAGATCATTTAAAAATATGTCTTGCAATTAGGTTTGTGTTAAAATGTTGTAAGGTGGGCCATCCTGAGCTTAAAGTCAGGTCTGAAGAGACAAAAAAAAAGGACAACGTTGAACTAAACTAAAATGCACATTCACAACAGACACATACACATACAGACATTTGTCTACAGCAAATGAGCTAAACAATATCCATCTCCTGTACTGCTGTACCTTGAGACACCCCCTGCAAGAAACATAGTATGATCACATGTAGGTGTCTCTGGGTAGTCAGGATTAGATTGATAGCCATGTCAGATAACTCATTTGAAGGTATTGCATCATATGCCATAAACCAGAGAGAGGAAATTGCACAAAACCGTAGCTCTCAAGGACATCTCTGCTGCATCTGAAAGCTTTACTCAAACAATCATGGGAAGACATTGGAGTATTTGTTGGCAGAGTGACCATATTCTTGTACATATCATCTCATTAAGCAACTACTACTGTGAGTTTATATTGTTGCTCATGGACTTAAGAAGATGGTTATCACAAAGTGGAAACTATCCAAAACTGTTTCCTGCATCTTTGATAGCCGATATACTAAGGGCCTTAGAGGCTAGTGAGAACCCTGTGGAAGAGTCTTCCACATTTGTTAGTAAGAAATCAATTACACACCTTTCCTTCACCTTATACAATGGTAACTTTTTGCAGTTGAAGACCTTGAAGGCTTTTTGAAACTGTTTTCTTTCTGCTTTGACTGCAAATTAGATTAGTTTGCTTTGACCATAATGTCTGAAAAATTGTATTTTGGAAAGAAAGGTAAAACATGTTATAAATCATCATCACAGCTTGGTATGGCAACTGCTTTGCCCAGGACCATAAGAACCTACAAAAAGTTGTGAACACAGCCCAGACCATCATGCAAGCCCACCTCCCATCCACTGCCTCCATTGCCACTTCTCGTTGCTGTGGAAAGGCAGCCAACATTATCAAAGACTCCTCCCACCCAATTATAATCTCTTCCAACGTCTTTTTCAGGCAGAAGATATAAAAGCTTAAAACATATGTACTAATAGGTTCAAGAACTGCTTCTTCCCCACTGTTAATAGACTGCTGAATGGACCTCTCAAATTTCAAAGCTAATGTTGATCTTGCTTTTAATGCACCTTCTGTGCAGCTGTAACTTTGTATGCCTCGCTCTGTTCAATCACCCTATGATCTGTATGTCCTTGTATGCTATGATCTTTCTGTATTGCATGCAAAACAAAGCTTTTCACTGTACTTAGGTACATGTAACAATAATAAATCAAATCAATATTTTGCTGTAAGTATTTTGATTTATTACTTCAAACTTAATTGAAAAATTCAAGGAACAATAATAATCGTTTTTAGATTATTCAATTATATATTAATTCAAATATAAGGTGCAAACCTTTGGTTCTTCTCTGTGTCCTGCTATACGCCCCTTCTGTGATCGTCTTCGCACTTTGGAAGACCTATAATGGTCAGACTGACTATCTATCAATGACCCCATGGAATATCGCATATCAGGTGAAGTATCCAAACGTTGCCTGGAAAGTAATAGTTTTTGCATTATCTTGTAGAAAGAGTAATGGATCAGTCTTTTCAGTATTTAAAATTAAATTGTTTTAGTAAAGCAATTGTATTATTTTTATATTGTAAAAGCTGCAATGTTAATGCAAATTACAACAGTTGTATACTCAAGCAATATTTCATTGGCTATAAACTGTTTTTTGATATCCTGAGGTCAAAAATGTATTAATTGTAAGTCACTTCTTTCTTTACAGAAAAGAAAATACCCCCCACAATTTATCTATGAATCATTGAGCAATTAGAAAAATAACTGCAGAGTAAGAAGCCATTTAGTCCATCAAGTTCCACTATGGCCATAAGTGGTGCCTGTTAAAGTGGCTCAGCCTTCATTCCATGAAACAAAAATCTGTGGAAACACACAGCAACAGCTTTATTTGAGTTTTCTTCTGTCCAGTTTTCTCTCTGGACCCTGAGATAATTTCTTTTGGTGTGGTATAAGCCTGTAGGTATATTTGTCACAAGGTTCTCATGAATTGCTGGCCATTTGGCAGAGGAGAATTTGTGGGCATCTTACTGCCTCTAGGCCATTTTTAAGGAGTCAGTCTGGGCAATGGGAGCAAAAGACAAGCAGCTTTGTAATATAGTTAGAAAGTTTAGTAAAATCAAAAATTGGAGGTCAACAGGAGTGTCAGTGTTCTAGGATCAATTTGAGGTCTTATGCAGCTGGAGTACTTACACAGAAGTTGGCTTACTGTAGGCTTGCAGCTGTAATTACCTTTTTCAAAAAGAAACAATACCTTATGGCACACTCTTTCTCCCCTACCTGCAACTTTAGCCTGCAGCTCCTTAAGTCCTGGAGGACCTCTTATTGCTACTACAATGTCAAGAGCTAATTTCTACCATTAATTGACCATTTCTTTGAAAATCCTTTTGGGCAGTTATCACCAGGTCCAGTACCAGGTTTGGAATCAGATTCGATCCCAATATTGGGGTCCCGAGAGAAAAACAATCCCTGACTTACAAAATTAGGTAACACACTGCCATGTGGCACATTCTGGTGATCACATCCCAGCTGAACATTAATTGAGTGATTTCATTCCATCAATGAAAAATACTGAGGACACCTTGATTGCCCATGTAAGCAGTTTATAATATGCAACAAATTCTAGATTTGCTTCTGCTGCTCACTGTGAAAGAATCAAAGAGAAAACAGCCAGTGAATCAAATCTGAGAGGCTCCTCTCCTTCTGACTGGTTTCATCAAAATGGATTTAACTGACAGACCAGTCAAGCATGACATAGGTCACCTAGCAGATGTGCTTCTGTGCAGCATATTGCGAAGTCCTGGAGATTCCACGAGCAGATCCCTGAAAGGAATTAGTGACAGAGAAATTCAGGGCTGTGGTGACCTTGATAATGACTGGCAATTCATATTCACCCAGTCCACTGAAGAATAGATCTTATTCCATGAGGCTGAAGATTTCAGAGCTAAATTGCCATGGGAGTCTGAGTCTCTTGAACCACTTTTGTTCAGTTGCATTGGGAAAGCTGATAATCTTCGAGGAGAAAGTGAGGACTGCACATGCTGGAGATCAGAAGAAGGGATTCCTGAAGAAGGGCTCATGCCCGAAACGTCGATTCTCCTGCTCCTTGGATGCTGCCTGACCTGCTGCGCTTTTCCAGCAACACATTTTCAAAGCTGATAATCTGCCTGTCGATAGTGAGCCATGTGTATGTTCTCCTTACAGTGGAAGCTCTGCGTCCACCCTCTCTGTCCGCTGGAGCTGCACATGATTCAGCAGGAAATAGATGCTGCTGCTTGTGATGGTCCTGCTGATCTAGAGTGTTTAGTGTTGTTGTTGCTACTGCTCTTCCTCCTCCTGAACCTTACTTGAGACCTAAAGTAGAGCTGTGAAAACCATTGTACTGCAGTGAAAGTTGACAACAGAGAAATGTAGATCCAGGTGAACAAATTCCAAGATAGTAGAATTAACTTTCACAAAACTGGAATCTAACTCAAGGACTGTGAAAGCACATGCTCTAAAGAAGCACTGATAGCAAACACCTTTGACTTAGGCAAGGAAGTAGCTGTGCTGCTTTGATATTTAAAGGGTCTCAAGTGTGTTGATCTTGAGTTTGAGCCACCTGGAAACCCTTTGGCAAACAGGGACAGATTATGGGATTGGACAGATTATGGGATTGAGACTTCATTCAATTGTCTTTCTATATGGTTAAATCTCAGACCTCAGTACTCCACAGCAGTTTCCTATGTGCATAAGTTAAAGGTGAATGTAAGCAGGGTCACATTGGATTTATGTGATAATATTTCATTAACTTTTTAAAGATAACTGCACCTCCTCCATGATAACAGTTAATACTGGAGCCCCACAAGGATGCATCCTCAGCTCCAGCGGACAGAGAGGGTGGACGCAGAGCTTCTGCTGTAAGGAGAACATACACATGGCTCACTATCGACAGGCAGATTATCAGCTTTGAAAATGTGTTGCTGGAAAAGTGCAGCAGGTCAGGCAGCATCCAAGGAGCAGGAGAATTGACGTTTCGGGCATGAGCCATTCTTCAGGAATGAGGAAAGTGTGCCAAGCAGGCTAAAATAAAAGGTAGGGAGGAGGGACTTGGGGGAGGGGTGTTGGAAATGCGATAGGTGGAAGGAGGTTAAGGTGAGGGTGATAGGCCGGAGTGGGGGTGGGGGCGGAGAGGTCAGGAAGAAGATTGCAGGTTAGGAAGGTGGTGCTGAGTTCGAGGGTTGAGACGGAGACAAGGTGGGGGGAGGGGAAATGAGGAAACTGGAGAAATCTGAGTTCATTCCTTGTGGTTGGAGGGTTCCTAAGCGGAAGATGAAGTGCTCTTCCTCCAGCTGTCATGTTGCTATGGTCTGGCGATGGAGGACTCCAAGGACCTGCATGTCCTTGGTGGAGTGGGAGGGGGAGTTGAAGTGTTGAGCCACGGGGCGGATATGGAAGGATCCCTTGGGGCCTTGGAGCGAAGTAAGGGGGGAGGTGTGGGTGCAAGTTTTGCATTTCTTGCGGTTGCAAGGGAAGGCGCAGGGAGTGGAAGTTGGGTTGGTGGGGCGTGTGGACCTGACGAGGGAGTCCCGGAATGAGTGGTCTTTTCGGAACGCTGATAAGGGAGGGGAGGGAAATATATCCCTGGTGGCGGGGTCCGTTTGGAGATGGCAGAAATGACGATGGATAATATGATGTATATGGAGGTTGGTGGGGTGGTAGGTGAGGACCAGTGGGGTTCTGTCCTGGTGGCGATTGGAGGGGTGGGGCTCAAGGGCGGAGGAGCGGGAAGTGGAGGAGATGCGGTGGAGAGCATCGTCGATCACGTCTGGGGGGGACTTGCGGTCGGTCTTCTTCCGCTGCACCCGATGTGGCCTCCTCTATATTGGGGAGACAGGCCGCCTACTTGCGGAACGTTTCAGAGAACACCTCTGGGACATCCGGACCAACCAACCCAACCACCCCGTGGCTCAACACTTCAACATTTTCAGCTCTGATCTCCAGCATCTGCAGTCCTCACTTTCCCCTACTGTACTAGCTGACACCCACAACCGTGTTGCCAAACTCCAAATGAACGCCATCTACAAGTTTGCTGATGATACCACTGTGGTAGGACGGATATCTAACAAAGAGTCAGGATACAGAAAGGAGATAGAAGGCTTTGTGATGTAGTGCAATGAGAACAACCTCTCTGTCTATGTCAGCAAAACTAAAGAATTGATCACTGATTCAGAAAGAAAGAAGGAGAACATGCCCCCACCTACGGCAACGTAGCTGAGGACGAGATGGTAGACAACATCAAGTTCCTAGGAGTGATGATAACCGACAACCTGTCCTGGACTTTCCACATAGATGTGATGGTCAAGAAGACACAATAGTGCCTCTTTTTCCTCAGGCGCCTCAGGAAAGTTGACATGTCCACAAGGACCCTCACCAACCTTACTGAAGGTGCACCACTGAAAGGATACTGTCCACGTGCATAAGGGCCTGCTATGGCAACTGCTCTGTCCAGGACCATAAGGAACTACAGAAGGTTGTGTGCACTGCCCAGACCATCATGGAAGCCAATTTTCCATCCATGGACGCCATTTACATGGCTTGTGGCTGCGAAAAGGCTTTCGACATCATCAAAGACCCATCGCACACGGGTAATGCTCTCCTACAACCTCTTCTGTCAGGCAGAAGATACAGAAGCCTAAGCACATGGATCAGTGGGTTCAGGAACAGCATCTTCCTGTCTACACTTTTTTTTCACCCTGTGATCTGTATGCCTTTGCTTACTATGATTTGCCTGTACTGCTGGTAAACAAAGGTTTTCATTGTATTTAGGTAGCCAAGACAATAAATCAATCAATTGATTAAACCATTTTAATAAGTATATAAAACACATGTCCAGGAGTTTTTATGTGGTCAACTAATTCATTGATATCCTGTAAGGTAGGAATTTATTTGGTAATCTAAACCTAGTCTGCAACATTAGTGACTCTATACTCTCACCAAGATGATTGACTTGAAATTGCATTTTGAAGCCACTGGTTTAGGACATCTCAGCTTAGATAATTAATGTTAGATGTTCATTTGATGTAATCTTTTGCATTATAATAATTCTTGATATATAAGCAAATCTGGCAAACAATTTGAACAATACAATGACACAAATAGCAAATAAGGAGGAATCACGGGTTGATCTTTCCTGGTATTGCTTTAGGGAGAAAAATTATTCAAGATACTAGGAGAACTCTGCATTCCTTTTTTGAACAGTATCACAATATCCATCTAACTAAATGGCCTTGCTTTAATATCTCATCTGAACAAAAGCATGTCAGATCATAGAATACTATCCCAGAAATACACTGAAGTGTCTCTTGTTTGGTGGACAATACCCAAAATTCAAAATCCTCTAACTCAGAGGTACGAGGGTGTATCAACTGAGCCAAACCAAAACAATTTAAAATATGTAAGAGAGGTTCTATTCATTTCTTTTTAAACTGTTTTATGTTAAAAGACTGTTTTATATTAAAAATTTCCGATTGTTCCCTTAGAGTGTAAATGGCAAGTTCAGATTTTCTGGTTCCAAATTGTACAGCTCGATGGTATGCGAAGTACATTATGTTTTATCACCAGCACCTCCTCCCACATTCTCAGTATTCAAATATTAATTTGTGAGGAATTGGCCTTTGTAATCTGCAAAAAAATTGAGTTAACTTGTTGCTTCTAGTGCTGGAAGCTCATCATGCAGTATGAAGTTAATTTTGGATTCCAACCATACATTAATTGGAATGTGCTAAACTCACTAATCATCTATAAGATTTTTGTTTACATTTACTGCTGACATCAGTGCTGCTTGTAACTTATAGTTTGGTTGTTTTGATACTATTTTATGCAACATCTCCAATATTGCATGGATCCTTTCACACAAACCATTGCTGTATGGATTTTCTTTAGCAGTACTCATTAGTGTAATTTTAAGTTCTCACACATTTCCTGACATTCACTATTCACAGAATCATTGTCCGTCAAAAATTTGTGTTCTAAGGCTACTTTGTCCACTTCTATCTGGCTGTTCTTATTGTTTATCACTGAGGATATCTTAAACTGTTTGTCTTTTCTACGACAGAGGAACCTCGATTATTCGAATATCGAATTATCCAAAGGAGATCTCTAGGTCCCGATAGAAACATTACATCAAAGACGTGTTTCCAACACTGGTCATGTCTTTTGTTTACAGTGATTAAAAGTGAACTCGGCTTATTGAAATGCTGGCGAGAACAGTCCTGGACTGATGGGAGCCCAGGCACCATCTCCAAATGACTGACCTCCTGCCTCTCTCTCTCTCACCACACTTTTCCTGGAGTTCTATACAGATGTGGGACAAAGAACTGAATATCTGTCTATTACATTTACAGAGGAACCTCAATTATCCGAACGAGATAGGTGGGCACTATTTTGTTTAGATAATCGATTGTTTGGTGAATTAATTCAATGCCTTTCCTCTGGGGCTCGGAGTTTTCTGTTAAATCCACTCCCCATTCCCAGATAATCTCTCCAACATTGTCTTGTGCAGGGCAAAGGGGGAACCTGTCAAAACGTTGTGGTAAAAAATTGTGCGTGTGCCTGTGTGTGCGCATGCGCGCTATTTGGAGACTCACCCCACAAAAGGCGGCAGCAGCAGCCTTGTTGGTGTCCAGTCAGACTGCTCCGGGGAGGGGAGCAGGGGTGGGTGGGCGGGGGTGGACAGGGGGCAGTGTTGGATGGGGTTGGGGAGCAGGGAACGGTGTTGGACGGGGTTTGGGGTACGGACGGGTGGGGGATGGTGTTGGATGGGATTGGGGCCAGGGCTCATGCGTGGTGTGCTGCTGCCTAGTCTTCTGAATGGGGAGTGGACTTAACAGAAAACTCAGAGCCCCAGAGGAAAGGCATTGAATTAATTAACCAAATAATTGATTATCTGAACGAAATAGTGCCCATCCATCTCGTTCGGATAATCAAGGTTCCTCTGTAAATGTAATAGACAGATATTCAGTTCTTTGTCCCACATCTTCAGACATGTGCTCCAACTTCATTAAATTCCTGAGCTAAAGGAGTACTTAGAAACAGGTGGAGTGATGTCTGACTGTATTTAGTTCATATATTAATTCATAGCGTGCTCTATTCTACAAGGAACTTGCATTCTTTATCCTCAAGTCCAGCATCCTTTAACAGGAGCTTTATTTTTGTGTGGAAGGATAAGATCACTTATAAAATCATACAATACCAAACAGGCCCATCACCCATCGAGTCTGAGTAAACAAAATACTGCACTAAATCTACACTTGCGCGCACTTTCCAGCACTTGGCCCATAGCATTGAATACTATGACATCTTAAGTGCTCATTCAAATACCCCTTAAAAATTGGCAGGTTTCCTGCAGCAACTATCCTTCCATATAATGCAATGCAGATTCCAACCTTTGGGTCGAAAATCATGTCTTCAAATCTCCTCAAAACCTCTTGCCTTTGACCTTAAAATTGTGCCTGATGTTATTAACCCTTCTAGTAAGGGGAACAGTTGCTTCCTTTCATTCTTGACCATGCTTTTCATTATCTTATACACGTCTGAGCCTTCTCTGCTTTAAAGAAAATAATTCAAGATTATTCAGCTTCTCTTCATAGCGGAAGTGCTAATTCACATACAGCACTCTAGTGAATCACCTCTGCATCACCTCCTGTGATTTCACATTGTTCCTATTGTGTGGTGACCAGAACTGTACACAGTACTCTAGCTGTGGCCTAACCAAAGGCACATACAGTTCCAACAAAAGCTCCCTGCTCTGATAATTCATGCCTAACTGAAAAAGGCATGTATTCCATACTCATAACATCACCACCGGAAATGACATCACCACAGGAAATGACATCAACCCAAGGAACCCTAAACATATAAATAGAAACTGGGCCATACCACCAGTGCTTTCTCCACAGACACACTGATGACGTTACCTAGTATGGTGACAAAACGTCTGAAAATGAACATTCTAGCTTAGCAAGCAAACCTTCATCCAGAACCTCAACCTGAGCTACAAATGTTCTCAAAACTCTTAATTGCCCTATAAATCTGTCCTGCTACCTTCATTGATCTGTTGACAAGCACCCCAAAATCCTTTTGTTCTTCTGAGCTTCCTAGTCTCCTGCCATTTATTGAATGCTTCCTTGTCTTTTAACTCTTCCAAAGTGCATCACCTCACATTTTTCAGTGTTCAATTCAATCTGCCACTGGTGTGCCCATCCGATCAATCGGTCTCTATTCTCCTGTAACCGAAGACCTTCTTCCTCATTTCAACCACTCTTCATCGTTCATGTGGATAGCCAATCTTTGTGTCATCCACAAAGTTACTTGTCATTACCCCACATTTTCTTCTTGAACACTTATTCATACCATGAACAATAATGGATCCAACACTGGTCCCTGTTGTACACCATTGGACACCAACCTCCATTGTTCATGCAATTTCCATATAAATCCTCTTCTTATCAGTCAGACTCTTATTTGCAGAGGTCAATAACATTTCTTGGACACCTTACTGAGAATATCCAGGTTTCCTCAATGGAATACAATAACGTCCAGATCTCATGAATTGAAAGTTGACAGTTTAACTGAACACAAATACTTCATCATTCATCATGTCCTAATGCATTTTTTTTTCTTGTTTTTATCAAATCATTATTCGGTAACAATGTTGTGTCACTCTGGAAGACATCAGTACTTAAGAAATGATGTAGTCCTGCAATTTCACAGGAGAGAACCAGTTTCTTTAAAGATAAAATCATGAGACCATAAGACATAGAAGCAGATCTAGGCCATTTGGCTCATCAGGTCTGCTCTGCTTTTCAGTGAGATTAAGGCTAATCTGATAACTTCAACTCCATTTTCTTGCCTTTTCCCAAGGCAGGAATTATTACTGAATCTAAAATAGGTCAAGCTATAGTATTCTTTGATCTTATTTTTAGCTGTTTTGTCTAGAATTTCCAAATAACAGTTCAGCCAACTGACACCACTCAGTATTGAGATACAACCACTATCTGATATTAAACGACTGAATGTATCAACAACAAAGATATTCATCTACTTACTTGTCACGATCCCTGCAGATTTGTGCATGATCTGAAAGCTTAAACACTAGCAGACTCTGGAATTTCTAGCTTGAATTTCTTTAGCCTTTTATGAAATCGCTCCACCTGCATGACATGTTCTTCCATGCACTGATTGTCCATCTTATTAAATTTATCAAATATTAACAATACTTTGTAGGCTTCCAATAAGTCATCCTTTTTGTAATTCTGTCCATAACTTATATTGAATCTTCAATTCCTGTTCAATATTCAGGTTTTCTTTATATTCAGTTCCAAAAATACTTTATTTCTAGTTTTACTCCTTCCTGGCAAGGATAAAGTCAAAACCATACCTTGCTTCTTCTTGGTTAGAGAAGTGAACTGAGACTGCATTTTCATGTCATTCTCCACTGCTTGTATGGTTCCAATTCTGAAAACACCAGTAGATAATCATAATTTGTGAACCTGAAGCATGACACAGCTACTTCATTCTGAAAAATCACCAGGATCTTTGCTTCTGCCAAAAACAGGAGTTACCTTCTGCCTTTTTTATCTTTCCACCTGAAGAAATCAAGGTTAATCATCTGCTATCACATCTCATAAATCGATATCTAGATGTTGAATTACGCAGCAAAAGTCTTTCAGAGATTTACAAGGGCTTATTATAAATCTATAGTTCGGCACAAATATCAGTTTCCATTTTTGCCTTCCGAACCTTTTCCCTCTATAGAAGCCAACACCCCTTTGAGGAAGAATACAACTCTTAAATACAAAGTCTCATCACCTGCTTTCAATACAATGCTGGAGCTGTTCTGTTTGAGCTGAAGGGGCTTGCATTTCTAATCCTGACAACTATTTCTCTGAACATCATTCCTGTTTGCTCCATGACCCCCATCCATCTCAGCTTCTCAACTAAATAACTCCACATTGGCAAACCACTAGCCTCACCACATCATGCCTGCTCTTGGAGCAACTCAGCCACCATTTTAGGCTTTCAATCATTTACTTTGGAGCTGATGGAGATCTTTGAGTTGCATGTTTTTGCCAGGCCACTTTTAATGCAAGGGCATCCATATATCTCATTCTTATGAAGGATCCTCAAACCCTGTCACAGTTAGGGAATGTGGTTTTATTGAAGTAGGTGGTGGTGTTTGCTTACTTCCCTGCTATTTGTGATTAGCCTCCATTTGCATCTGTTGGAGACACTTGAAAAGCTTGGCATCTTCATAGATGCTCCTTCTCCCCTTTGAAAGGTCTTAGGGTAGAGAGCCTACGAATTAGTGGAGATATGGAATATTCTTCAGGAAGAATTTGAGAACATTCTTGAAGCGTCTTGTCTGCCCTCCTGGTAAACACTTGCTATTACATAGTTTGGAGTAGATAATTAGTTTTGAATATCTAGTGTCAGGCAGGATCAGATTGGTAAAACAGTACAGGAGTATATCATTTGGCCCTTCAAGCCTTCAAACCATCTAATATAATCATGGCTGATCTAGTTGTGGTCGCAGCTTCACTTTCCTGACTGCATTCTATAATCTTTGACTCCCTTGTCTATAAAAACAAGGGAGTCAAAACTTATACCAGTAAATTTAAAGAATTAGCCTCCACCAGCTTTTTGGAAAGAGAATTTCATACTTTTATTACCCTTTGAGTGAAAAAAAACTTCTCATTTTGATCTTAAAAGGGATACCTCCTATTCTTAAATAATGTCTCCCAGTTGAAGTCTCCCTCCTAGGGAGAAATCTCCTTCTGGTGTGCATTAAATTCAGCTCCTTGGCAATGACTGCCCAACCATTGTGTTCTTTACTCTCAAAAATAAAATGTATCCTATTAAAATCTGAAAGAAATTAAAGAGCCTAAAAAACATAAAACAAAATCCATAATGTTACCATTTTTCTTGCTTATTTTCCAATTCTGCCAATACTACTGCCAAAGACCTTTCACTATCACTTAGTCTTTGTTTTTGCCTCCTGTAATGTATCTTATAATGTATTATTTTGCTATGTTTTCATACATTTGCAGCCTGATGTTATAGTGAATCTATGTACTATTGTTCTACCCATCAGTAGCATTTGATGACATCAACACAATCAGATGCATAGTGTTGCTGAAGTGGTGCACACTGACTTATAAAAACACAATGACTTATTGGGAAAAATGTCGATTGATAATTTACATTAACTGAACATGTATTGAAGTGAAAGGAAATCAATGAATGGTAACATTCACACAAAAAAGGCAGGAAATGAATGAAAGAAAACATGACTGCTAGTAGATAGAGAGGCAACAAGAAAAATGTTTCATAATCATGGATTCAAGAGACAAAAAGGTGACAAATAACACAAGGGACTGATACTGTGACACAAAGTTAGGAATTTTTCCCAAAGAAGTATGCAGTCTTGCAGAATTTGAGCCTGTGCTTGATGTGATGAGACTCAGGGTAGCATTTTATTACCAGAAGCAATTGAGAGGCTGCTACTAGGATGATTGCCGAACTGAGAATGTAGTGGGCCAGCAACCTGCAAGACTTGGCAGTGCCATTAATGGCTACATAAAGATGTAGACGGCACTTTTATGTTGAGATGCCCTCAAAGGCCAGATAAAATTTTAATTGAATGTGTTGGTCTCATACAAGCAAACCCATGTTCAGAGGGGTGTACTTTTCACTGTCAGTGCTGGTGAAATCTGGTAGAAGGCCATCATGACTTATCTGGCTGTCTCCCCATATTGTAGTGGCTCCTTCAAATGCTGGTAAAATGCCAAGAGAGCCAGAAAGTGATCAATGATTGGCAATTAAATTGGTTTAATTGGCCAGTCATTAAAAAAAATCCTGTAGCAAGGGAAAACATCACACTGTCTTCAGATGCCTTCCACTGCCACTTTCACATCACAATCCTTCTCCAGAGGGCTGGTAAAATCCAGCCCAAGATAAGAAGTAGGTAACATAAAGAGAAAGAAACACACATTTTATTTTTATTAGAATTGTAGATGAATCTTTTCATCTACGTGTGAAGTGATTTTTTTTAAGTTACAAGGCATTTGCCTTTAATTGACTATTTACATTCAAATTACCTGGACATGGATGGTTCCAACAAAGCAACAGATTGCATTTTCATTTGTTGAACCTCAGAATGAAATTTTTCAACTTCTTCTGCTAATCGTTCCTGTAAAAAACAATAATTGAGGAGATTCAGTACTGGTATGATGCAATCTTTGTAAGCTGTAGGCCCCAAAGATTAGAGGATCATATCAAACAGCATATCCTTTTTATTGCTTACAACACAAAAGGGACTGGTCCTTACCAATTAATCCAAACTTGCAAAACTCAACCACAGCATCCATTGTTAGATGTGATTCGGCAATAAAACTACATTTTCTGGATCATCCTGAATGTGTGAAGAATTGTACTGCCAACCAATTTAGGTATGTTAATGATGTTTGCAGTATGTTGCAATTGTATGCACTAGAAGCTACATACATAAGTATTATACAAAACTCTGTTTTTTGCAGACAGAAAGAAAATCTAAACATGCTAACCGTGTTTTAACTCAACAAAATAGGTGGTAGCCATTTGCTGCTGCAATTGTCAGGGCAATGGTTGACTGATTAGAGTCAATCTACCTGGTACAGAATTTAAACTAAGCTTTGCAGTTAGTTGTCAATCATCATTAACATGTGCATTCTCCATGGCAACACCTCTACCGATCAGCATTCTTCTCTCATTCAGTATAAATATTGATATTTTCCTTAAATTTGCAATGCTACAGAAGACCCTGACAAGTACAAGACAAAAAGCTTCAACACAATGTGTCTTTTTTCATCAACACAAAAGTAATGATGGCCTTATTGCTACCACTATAATTCCAGGAAGTTATGTCATTCATGAATAACATAAATGTTATCATAACAAAATAACTAGATGGAATATTAATGGGGGAATTGGAGGCATTGTGGAAAAAGTTCTGGAGTAAGGAGTTATGAGAGAGTTCGTGTCCGATCAGAAGTACTTCCAGCAGGCACTCAGGATGAAGGAGGTAGGTGTAAATTCATTCATTCCTAGAATTGCCATTATCTTGCCCAGATAGACTGCCACTTTTCCCAATATCAGAATACCTGACTGACTGCAGTTACGTGTGAACAGAAAATGGCAATGAGGCTGACACCCTTATTATTAATACTTGATGTGCTAAATTACCTCAGAGGAGCCAGTTGGTTGTTACGTGTTTTCCAACTTCAGTTTCATCTGGCAGTGAGTCGTTTGGTGGCAAGTTTGACTTGGGCATCTGACTTTAACCTAACTATACCTAAAAGTTCAATTGGTAAAAATTTGCAAGTCGTGTCTCAATAGATATCCTAAAACAGGATGTGCCACTCTGATGAAGCAGGTGTCAACTTTGGGTAAGTGACAGGGTTAAGTGATTTCAAAACCAATGCATCATACCTCAGCTCTTCAGTCCGGCCACATTGAATTACGAATGTTTATTAGATAATTAAACAACTCACTCAATGATGACGAAGCACAGCATATCATGCAAAAGATAAGGCTGAAGCGATTACAACAATGTTCAGCCAGTAGTGATGAGTGGATATCCACCTTGGTCTCCTCTGGAGGTTCATGGCATCACAGATGCCAGTCTTCAAACAATTTGATTCATTTAATGTGATGAGAAGAAACACTGAAAAGGTTCTGGAACCTGAGATTCAGCAACAGTCCGAAAGACCTGTGCTCCCGAACTTGCCATACCAATAGCCAAAACACTCCAGTACAGCTACAACACTAGCATCTAACCAGCAGCATGGTAGCATGTCCAGGTATGTTCTGTGTACAAAAAGCAGAACAAATCTCATATTGCCAACTACTGCTCCAACAGTGATCATCAATAAAGTGGTGGAAAGAGTTATCAACAGTGTTATCAAGCAGTCGAAGAGTGTGGTGCTGGAAAAGCACAGCCAGTCAGGCAGTATCCGAGGAGCAGGACAGACAACGTTTTGAGAATAAGCTCTTCATCAGGAAGTGTTACCAAACAGCACTTGTTTAGAAATAATCTGTTCACAGGCACTCCGTTTTGTGTCTGTAAGGCCCACTCAACTCCTGACCTCATTACGGCCTTGATTTAATTATGAAAAAAAAAATCTGAATTCCAGAGAAGAATTCAGAGTGACTGTCCTTGACACTAAGGCCACATTTGAATCAGTGTGGCATCAAGGAGGCGAGCAAAATTGAAGTCACCAGGAAGTGGAAGAAAAGCTCTTTGCTCATTAGAATCATAGCTAGTACAAGGAGGATGGTTGTGGCTGGAAGTCAGTCATCTCAACCCCAGATCAACAGTGCAGAGATACACAGGGTGATGTCTTAGGTCCAACCATCATCAGCTGCTGCATCAATGCCTTTCCCTCCATCATAAGGTCAGAAGTGAGCAGGTTCACTGATCATTCCACAATTCACAACTTCTTGGGTAAGGGACAAGTCCATGTCTAAATATAACAAGTCCTTGATGATAGCCAAACTTGGACTGACAAGTGGCAAGTAACATTTGCACAAAATGGCAGGAAATGACCATCTCCAAGAAGAGAGAATCTAATCATTGCACTTTGTCATTACCTTCTCAGAATGCCACTTATCTTTATCCTAGGGATTATCATTGACAAGAAACTGAACTGGACCACCATATAAATACTGTGGCGACATGACAAAATCAGAGACTAGGTATTTTGTAATCAGTAACTCACTTCATGACACCTCAAAGTCTATCCATCATCTATAAGGCACACGTTGGGACTATGAGGGCACACTCTACACTTACCTGAATGTATGCAGCTCCAACAACATTCAAGAAACTTAACATCATCCATTACAAAACAGCTTATTCAGAAACATTTAGTCCCTTCATCGCTGAATCACAGTTGCACCAGTACATATCACCTACAAGACTCCTTAGACAGCATCTTCCAAACCTGAAACCACTATCATTTAGAAGGACAAAGGCAACAGATAAATGGGAACACCATCATGTGCAAGACTCCCTCTAATCCACTCACTGTCCTGACTGGAAATATATTACCATTCCTTCAGTATCGCTGTACAGAAATCCTGGAACTCCCTCCTTAACAGCACTGTATGTGTCCTAACACCCCAAGAAATGCAGTGGTTCAAGAAGGTAGGTCATCACCATCTTCTCAAGGACAACTAGGGTGGGCAATAAATGCTGGTCAAGCCAACGATGCCCACATCTCCTGAATGAATTTTTAAAAACCATGCTTATCAAAATTCATAGCAACATTCAGCTTACAGTTTTATTACACAGTCCAATAACCCTTCTCTTTTAGGTGGCTTTGATATAATTGTGACAGCTAGGAGACCCAAGTTATACTGTTAATTGGAAATTATTTCAGTTGCTATTGAGCTAAGTGGCAAAAAAAACCTGCATATGTTTTAATTTTTCACAAGTACTTTATGTTTAATATTACAGTAAGAAAATAAATTATTATTCTTAATCATTGATATCTCACTGAAACTTCACATCTATTATGTGTATTCAACAAGTATTGTTCTTATGTATTAAAGATATTACCTTATCATGAAGCGACTCCTCTAGTTGTTTCCTTAGTAGTTCAGATTCTTGAATCAACATGTTCTAAGGTAACAAAGCATAATTATTTGTAAAATAAGTCACAATGGCAAATTTGATCAAACAGTACATTTACATTTGTTATCAAGATTTGTATATGAAGGACTTCAACAGTTGGTATATATTAAATTTCTACGACAAACCATTTCATACATTTAATGAAGTGTTAAAAAGCTTTCTCACTCCAGTTCATTAATAATGGTTTCATACTATTAAAGATGCCAATGAACTATTCTGTGCTCTTATTGAAATATGCAAATACTTTATGTATTATAATCATGAGATTCCTTTGACATCATAACATGCTTCCAAATCAATGCCAACAGTAGCTAAAGTGGAATTTGTTAAAAAGAATCTGCGGTCAGTGGAAATATTTTACTGTTCTCTACCCTGTCTTTTCCTGTTAATGCCTTGAAGACTTTGATCAGATCATCCTTAATCTTCTAAATTCTAGGAGGAGGGATAGTGGCACAGGTGTCATTGACAATGAGCTGGCTCAAGACTGATGGGCTCTCTTTAAATTATATCTTTATTTTTCTTATTCTTAAAATATTCAAAATGGCATTGGATTATCGCAACAGTGGAAAAGCTTATCACTATATTTTACTGTTTTTCTCACTGTAAAATACAAGTTACAATAAAAATAGTTCATTCATAACTTAACCTCTGAATACCAGATATCATACTTATAAATATACATTGTACTCCTCCAAGGCCAATATATCCTTGTCAAGGTGTGGTGCCCATATCTACTCACAATACATCAAGTAGGGTCTAACCAGGGTTTCGTATAGCTGCAGCATAACATCTGTGTCCTTATAGTCCACTCCACCAGATATAAAGGCTGGTATCCATTAGCATTTTTGATAATTTGCTGCACCTGTTCATGGCATTTTAAAGATCTCTGCACCTGAACCTCAAATCTCTTCAGACATGCATTGTATTTAACTTCATATCATCTAGAGAGTACCCAGATATATTCTTTCTTGGTCCAAAATGGATAACATTACACTTGCATACGTTGAAATCCATCTGCCACAATTTGCTCATCCACAAAGCAAAACATTATAAAGTAATATTGATAGACTATCTCGATACTTTCTAATTTGCCACCTGTCATCAGAAAATTTAGATATCTGACTTTCAATGGCATTATTCAAGTTATGAATAAATAATATGAATAATTTAACATAGATTATTGTGGTACACGAGTCACATCTTGCCAGTTTGAGTACCAACCCTTTATCCCTACTGTCTGTCCACTGCCACTCAACCAATTTCCCAGTCATGTCACTAATTTGCCCTCAATTCTATGGGCTTCTACCTTACTTAATACTTTCTTATTGGGAATTTTATCAAATGCTTATGGAAGTCTAGATAAACAACATCTATAGACATTCCCCTGTCTACTAGCACAGTCACCATTTCAAAAGATTCAATGTGGTTTGTGAGGTATGACACACCTGTCACGAATCCATACCAGCTCTCCCTGATAATCTGAAACCTTTCCAGGTTTTCAGTTACCCCCCATCCTTGATTATTGACTCCAACAGCTTCCCCACCACAAATGTTAGATGAGCTAGTACATTATCTGGTCAGATATGACACCAATTGTTAAAGTTTACTTGAGAATGTAACTTTGAAAAAAGTTTGCAATTTACATATGAAAGAACTGAAACCAATATGGTCACTCTAAAAGATGAGAGACTTTACAAACCATTCAGGTTTTTTCAATGTATAATTTCAGTTACATCACACTGTAAACTTGTGCTATAAATTCTGTGTCTTACAATCTTATTCTCCATAACCACCTGATGAAGGAGCAGCGCTCCGAAAGCTAGTGTTTCCAAATATAAGTGTTGGACTATAACCTGGTGTTTTGTGATTTTTAACTTTGTACATCCCAGTCCAACACCGGCATCTCCAAATCATGTCTAATTCCCTGGTTTTCATCGTTCATCATTTTTAAAAAGCAGAATGACATGCAATGTTCCAATCCTGAGGGATAACTCCTGTATCTAGGGAACTCTGAAAGCTTATAACTGCGGTATCCACAATGGATTTTAACACACTCAGACAGAAACTGTCAGGTCCTGGGGATTTGGCACATTTCAGTTCTATTAATTTCCTCATTACCAATGTTTTATTTATGTTAATTTTATTCAGTCCCAGTCCCCAATCCACTAATTCTTCTTGACTTCCAGCAAGCTATCCTTCCTACTGTAAATTGGGGCAAAATAATTATTCAACATATTTGCCACTTCCCAAAGTTATTGACAATATCCCTACTTTCAGTCTTTAATAGGCCAACATTGATCGTTCCTGACCACCTGCTTTCCCTTTGTGTAACTATAAAACTTCTTATCGATTTTTATGTCCCTTGCAACTTTCCTTTCAACATCCCTTTTAGTAGCGAATATAAGCTGCTTTGTGGCCTTGCTCGTCTTTGTATCAGATTAGATTAGATTACTTACAGTGTGGATACAGGCCCTTCGGCCCAACAAGTCCACACCGACCCGCCGAAGCATAACCCACCCATACCCCTATATTTACCCCTTTTTTAACCTAACACTATGGGCAATTTAGCATGGCCAATTCACTTGACCCGCACATCTTTGTGACTGTGGGAGGAAACCGGAGCACCCGGAGGAAACCCACGCAGACACGGGGAGAATGTGCAAACTCCACACAGTAATCATTCCCATTTGACAGCATCTGCGCTGAGTTTTGCATTTCTGTAAGCCTTTTTAGTTTTATATCGTCCCTTATCTCTTTAGTTACCCTAGGCTGTTTTTACTGTGAACAGTGCTTTTCTCTCTCAGGGGCTTAAACTGTTTTGTATTGTGTTAAATATTTCTTTAAACATCCTCCACTGTTCTTCAATTGTTTTTCGCACTAACAAATTTTCTGTTTACTGTGGGCAGCCTTTGTCTCATCCCAGCCTTCCTTATATCTTAAACTCTCGTAGTTGATTTGTGCCTTGTGCTTTCAAATATTACACTAAACTCTTTCAAATCATTGTTTGATAAATGTTCACACACAATTAGGTTACTAATTAAATCTGGCTCATTACTCATTATTACAAGATAATGCATGGCTTAGAAAGGGTGCACGCTGGGAATTTGTTTTCGTCAGGTGGGGATACCACGACCTGTGGGCACAGCCTTAGAATTAGAAGGGGTCAATTTAAAATGGAAATGAGGAGACATTTCTTCATCCAGAGAATGGTGGGCCTGTGGAATTCATTGCCACCGAGCGCAGTGGAGGCTGGGATGTTAAATGTCTTCAAGGCAGAGATTGATAAATTCTTAATCTCGAAAACAATTAAGGGCTACAGGGAGAGTGCAGGTAAGTGGCATTGAAATGCCCATCTGCCATGATTGAATGATGGAGTGGACTCGATGGGCCGAATAGCCTTACTTGCATTCCTATGTCTTGTGGTCTTATTATTATAATATCCAACATTGCATCCCCGCTTGTTGCATCCAGGACATTTTGCTGTCGGAAACAATTCCAGATATGCTCCAGAAATTCACTATCTTTCTGACAGGTTATAGTCTGCCTCTCCCAATCTATTAAAATTCAAATTCTCCCCATGCCTTTCCTGTACACTTGTCTAATATTTATACAATCTAGCGCTTTATGGCTGCTACTGGGGATCTATAAACAACACCTATTACAGTTTTAAAATCTTCACAGTTTTTTCAGTTCCACCCATATGATCTTCACTAGATGTTTTTCCCTTATTATATCCCTCTTTACCACTGAATTAATTTTGTTCCTAATCAGTAAGGGTACTCCATCCAGCAGTCACTCTACCATTTTTCCTATCTGTTTTGTAAATCTACCACCCTTGTAAATTAGTTCCAATCTTGAGCAACCTGTAGCCATGTCTCAGAATGGCTAATACATTTTTATCTCCAATTTAAATTTGTGCCTGCAAATCATTTGATTTGTTCATTACGCTCTGTGCGTTTGTGTACAGAACTCTTATTTGGGCTATACAACATAACCTGTCCCTCAGCACTGATGCTTTATTTACTTATTCATTATTTCTCTCTTTTGGTTTAATTAATACCTATCCTGAGAAAGGCAAGGAGAAAATATCTGGTGAAAATTATGGGGTCGAACCTTACTTTTTTTTTGTTCACGTGAGAGTAGTGTTGAGTTTTTTTGGACAGAGTGTCTCAGGAGACTTCTGCCAAGACCTTGTGCCGTAACTTAACAAACACAACCTATTGACTACCTGCCCACCCAGAGTGCCCCTTACATTCGTTTCCATCTGCCTCTTCCCACATGTAGTTCTTAGAACAAATCACCACTCTGCAGATATTTGCCAAAAGACCAATCCAACCAAGCTATTAAAAGGCTATTGTACCTTGACGATCCTGATGAACCGTCACTGGACTCAAAACATTAACTCTAATTCTCTCTCTCTCTCTCTCTCTATACAGATGCTGCCAGACCTGCTGCATTTCTTTAGTACTTTCTGTTATAGGGCAAACCAGTGTTGCCCATCACTGGCAGTGTACTGTTACTGCATCTACACTATTATGGCACCACACTCTAAGTCACCACTGCTCAGTTCACAGTGCCCACTGCAAACACACAGCTTGTCATTGTCCAGAAGGAAACATCACACACAGCCATGCAGTCAGTCAGCTCCAAACTTGAGTTTTTGTTTAAATTTCCAGACAGCAAAAAGAAACTAAAAAAAAACAAAAAAGGTTGAAAGTCTGCCCTCACATTGCAAACTAAATGCTGCCATTATGACCAACGACTATTTTATAATGCACTATTGTCTCCGCACCCAGATCGATATCTATTTGAACCAGGTGTGAATCACATCCTGATTGCCTCATTGTGATCAATTCAGCTGAACTCTGTCAAATAGAAGGAAAGCTTCTTCTTCTCCAATGTCCTCATTCGCCTCTTTGGAAAACTGTTCCTAGTTCCCCTAGTTTCTCAGCATTCCAGCACATCACCTCATTTCCTGCTCCAATTGGTCACAGTGTCTGGATAATGCAGCACATTCAATCCTGATCACAATGGAAGGTTCTTTGCAGACTGGTTCAAGCAGCAGTAGAGTATTTTCAACAGCCCTCTACACTGCTCCTCTAAAGGCCTGGTCAAATCTTTGGGTGCCATTATATCAGTGTTCTGCATCAGTTAGGAACTGTACAATTATGATGTGAACCATGGTTGCAGTGGACTTCCATCAGCCCCAGTAACCAATATTTTAAGGCACCTGGACCCTCAAACACATGAGGTACATGAGAGTGCTCCAGAAAATAGAAGTTGTTGCAGCTGACAGCATAGCACACACACACCCAGAGGACAAAGAAGCTTATTGGGTTGCTTGGACATGGACTTTTTCACATTCCCACATAGTTGGTCTCAATCCTCTCCAGTTGTCTCATGGATCTTCTCCTCACAAGGGGAGAGAAATCAAATATCAGCTACTCTGTCTAGACCCTCTCTGCCCAGTAATGAGACATTTTCTCCTTCAATGAGACAAAAGGAGGGATTGAGTGAGGTGAAAATGGAGGAAGACCATTGGAGGTGTTGGAATAGAAGAGGGGTGAGGTCCTCAATGAATTAGTAGGAAGTGAAGAGGGCAGGAAGGGTTAATAGTTTAAGAAGATGAGGTGGATAACAACCATTGAGTAGAGATGCCACTCACAATCTGAGTATCTTGGATTATTAATCTTGGGGTGATGTTAATGTGCAGTGGCAGAATTAGATTACATGTGAGTGAACAGTAAAAAGATAATGGCACTTACAATCTAGAGCTGTATAGCATGGTCATCTGTTCGTCCATGCTGACCAGACACCTGAAATAAATCTAGTCCTGTTTGCCAGCATTTGAACTGTATCTCTCTAAAACCTACCTATTCATATACCCATCTCGATGCCTTTTAAATGTGGTATTTGTACCAGCCTCCACACTTCCTCTGGCAGCTCATTCCATACACAGACCACCATCTGTATGAACAAGTTATCCCTTAGATCCCTTTTAAATCTTTCCACTCTCACCTTAAACCTATGCCCTCTACTTTTGGACTCTCCTACCCTGGGGAAAAGACCTTGACTATTCACCCTATCCATGCCCGCATGATTTTATAAACATCTACAAAGTCAACGCTCAGCCCTGTTGCTCCACAGAAAATAGCCCCAGCCTATTCAGCCTCTCCATATAGCTCAAATCCCCAAACCTTGGAGACCTGTGAAATTAAATACATTATTTTCTTTATCCAAAAAGGACCATTTCTTTCATTTCACAGTTACTCTACATTGGTTAGTAGATGTGTTCCATGAATTTGTCGAATGATTGCTGAATATTCCTTTTCATCACACAAGATGAATGCCTTAATTTGGGCTCCATTGAATAGAGTTAGCTTTATTGCCAAGTGCACTCAAATGAGGACTCGCCTCCCACATTGCCCTCTAGTCTGGGACTTGCCTCCCATGTCGGCCTCCAGTCCAGAACTCATCTCCCATTCTGGCTTCGGCTCCAAGACTCAACACCCAATCTGGGATTTGCCTCCAGGACTTGCTTCCAATCCAGGATTTGCCTCTTGCAGCGGTCTCCAGTCTGGAACTCGCCTCCTGTACTGGCCTCCGGTCCAGGATTCACCTCCGGGATGTACCTTCCTCTCTGGTCTGGCCTGGGAATCGCAATCCACACCGGCCTGGTCTGGGACTTGCCTTCTATGCCGGCCTGGTCTGGGACTCTCCTCAGACAGGCTCCGGTCTGCAGGTCAAATCCTCCATTCCACTCCAAGTACAGGCAGTTTTCCTATAACACCATAGTTGCATTCTCTTGCGACACTGTGTTATAGAAAATCGTGCAATAGAAATAATGGAGTCCATGGGAAAAACAAGGTTGGGGTGAACCACCAAAAATACCAGTAAAAATTGAAACAAAAATATTAGTTGTTAGCCTAACACAAACTATAGCACAGTCTAAGTAAATGTTGACCTGTTGTATGGTAATATATAGTGCAGGCTTCAACTGATTACTCTCGACTGGCATCTATATCTGCTGGCTGCACTACATTCTAGCCAGTCTTCTGATCTCATCCAGTGGTAACACTGCACAAGTCAGATCCCAAAATGAAACCTGGCTTGACATTTCAAGGGCTTAATCTCTTTCACTAAGTGTGAATTTTGTCAAGTTTTTCAGAGGGTTTCACATCAGGATGCTTGGGGACATCTATCACCTTAATTTACAAAGCCCACCTGATTTATTACCCAAACCACTTCTCTCTCACATTCTAGCACCATCATATCATTTGGCATTTCCAAAACAACTCACCACTTCCTGGATATTCCAGAATTGACTAACATCCGTGGTGCAGCACCATCTTTAAAAAGATATTGTGCACCCAGTCAAGCGCTGTCAGTCCAGAGCAGCCTGCATGGTTACTGACATTGGACCTGGACGTGGCAGACAACAGAAAATTGGTGCCTCTCTTTGTGGGCAGGGACATAGTGATGCTGCTGATGGCATGGGGTGATGCAGAGGCAGGATGTCCTTTTCTCCAGGACAATAGACGACACTAGTCTTCTGGAACCATACCAACTTGGACCAGGGTTAGCATCCAGGCCAGTGCAGGCTAAACCATCTGAAGGAATGCTCAGAATGTAGGAAGATGATCAATGACCTCCTCCACTTTGCCAATGAAAGTGTCACCATCTTCTCATTGATACCTCACCCTATCTCTGCCACTGTACCCACCCTTTCCTGCAACATCTTCCCCACTCACTATCATCCTCGCTAACATCTGATCCTGAATATCTTCTGCACAACCTACTCATCCCCTCAGGACATCTCCACACATGCACCAGAAGTAACAGTGTGCCACCCACCTTTCTCTCCCACACACACTATGTGTCAAGTTTCTTGACTCTGACCACCCTGAGCAGCTGACTGACCATGTCCAAGCCCCTGTACTGGTAGCTTTTTGCAACTGGTTACCATTGTGATTGGTCATCGAAAGAGATTCACACGAGTTTGCAAATATTCTTTAACATCTAAACATTTTTTTTTAAACAAAAAGAGATAAAAGCTCTTAACACAAACAAAAAGGCCAAGTTTCAAACTGCTCCTCAACACTGTCCTTTTACTGTCAATTCCAGTGAAATTTCACTTTTATCTCAACTCTTTAGGTTTTTAAATTACAGATTGTTCCCAGCATCTAGTTCTCAGGCTGTAGAGACATTTTCACAATGCTTTTTCCAAATCCACTACCACAAACATTTCACAATACCTTTCATGAAGCTCTTCAGGGGAAAGGGCACGAGCAGGCTGATCATGTGATGCTGACATGGAGTCCTATTCTCCACACAGCATGACACCTAGCACCGGGGATGAGAATCGCGTAACAGCGAACGGAGTTCGCTTTATGAAACAAATGTTGGCAATTCACAAATCATGTTACAGACAAATCATATTTAATAAATGTGTGTTATGGGAGGACTACCTGCAAGTTTAAAGTAAAAATTTTGAAAAAAATTCAGAAAGGGAAACAAAAGAGAAACAGAAAAAGTACATAGGACCTCTGGCTGAAGCATCCTATTCTGCTGCCATCTCAATATTAGATGGTTCATAATCATTTAAGCACACGAGTATGATTAACAAAAAGTCAGGCCTAACGAGAATTCAGCAATTTCTAATACTGTTTCAGACTAACTTCCATGTCAACATCCCAAAAGTAAATTATTATTTTGAAATTAAACATTAATAGTTTGAATACCATATCAAATGTTTTAAGTATTACCTTGTCTTCCAATGCAGCCATTCGCTCTTTTAGATGCAGTTGAAGTCGCTCATTTGACTCTGTGAGCAATCTGTCCACTGTGTCAGACAGTCTCTTATTGTGCTCTTCATTCATTTTCTCTCTTTGATGGGCCTAAAGCGTGAAAGTTAAAAAAGCAGTTTTGGAAAACATTTAAATTTATACTGAAAGTTAATCACAAGCTTGAATAATTACACTTCATAATTTATTTGACAAATCCAAGAAAACAGCAATTTATGTACTATAATCACTTGGTGATTCTGTCATTTATTCAAACTGGATTCAGCCAGTACTGTGGATTAATCTTTTTGCTATATAGTGTTCTATATTTTATTACAATTTAGCAAGACCAATTTGTCTTTATATGGTATTGCGTTTGTCATGAAACCATTTTTCATTTGATATGCATTTGGACACAAATTTTCCAATTAGATTGCTTCCTTATATTTTCATTGTCTTTTGATTCCACTTATTTGAAGGCATCAACTTGTCGCTAATTTGCTGGTGACATATTTTAGTTTCAGACCGAATATCCCAGATTTGCAATGATCATTACAGTCTTGTATTGTTCCTATTGTACTTGTCTAAACTAAAAACTAATGGAATCCCATCAGTACACTACAGATTTTCTCATGTGTTCTGAATCCAAAGTATGAGGTCAGGAAAAAAAAAGTAAATTTTAAATGTGATATTTTATGAAAAGAATAATCTAAGTCAATTTGTTTTGAGCAGCAATTTCTAAAATCAGCAGTGGGTCACAAGAACAGACAATGGAATAGTACAACACAAGTTGAAGTTGAGTAGATTGGAACTGTGCTCACTTGAATTTAGAAGAATGAGAGGTGACCTTGCTGAAACATACAATATTCTCAAGGGACTTGACAGAGTGGATGCAGAACAACTGTTTCCCTTTGTGAGAGTGTACAGGATCATAGGGCATAATCTCTGAATAAGGGGTCATATATTTAGGGCAAAGATGATGAGGAATTTCTTCTCTCAGAGCATACTGATTCTGTGGAATTATTTACCATAGAGGATTGAGGCTGGGTCACTAACCATCTTCAAGACAGAGATAGACAGATGTTTCATCAGTAAGGGAATTAAGTATTGTCGGGAAAAGGCAGGAAAATGGACTTGAAGATTATCAGATCAGCCATAATCTCACTGAATGGTCTAGCAGACTTGATGAGCTGAATGGCCTTCTCCTGCTCCCACTTCCTATGATCTTATGTGTTGTAATTTATTTGTTAATAATAGATGCTAGCATTTTCCCGATGACACATTGGACTAACTGGCTTATAGTTTCCTGCTTTTTGTCTCCCTCCCTTCTTGAACTGGGGTGTTACATTTATGTTTTTTTTAATTTGCTGGAACCCTTCCAGAATCCAGTGAGTTGTGGAAAAGTTGGAGCAATGTCACCACTTTCTCAACAGTCACTTCCTTCAAAACTCTTGGATGTAGGCCATCCAGTCTGATGATTTGTCTGTCTGTCATTTATTAACTTGTTAAATACCTATACTTTGTCCCTCACAAAAGTGACTGTTCCAAGTATTTTCATTCCAAACTTTGCTTTTCTGAAACTTTTGGGACATTTATAGAGTTTTCTACCATGAAAACTGATGTAAAATATTGGTTTAAATTATCTGCTATTTCCCTGTTCCTCATCCTCCAAAGATCCTACATGCATTTTAGCTACTTTCTTTTTACATACCCATAGACATTCTTGCTGCCTTTTTCTTGTATTTCTTGCCAATTTAGTTTTATAATCAAGTTTCTCTCTCTTTATTAGCTTATTAGTCATTGTTGCTCATTCCTGAAAAATTCCCATCCTCTGACCTACCACATATTGTCTACCTTAGTTTTTGATTGCATACTCTCCTTGACTACCATTGTTAACATTTATGTTGGTTTTGATGGTTCAATTTCTTTTTGATTGGAAGAAATTATTGCACAGTTATGATTTTTTTTACTGGTCTGCCTCATCTACTTTTGTACTTTGTCCATTTTCCCTGTAGAGTTACTTCATACCTCAGTAATTGCCCTTATTTATGTTGAAGACATTGGTTTGCAAGCCGAATGGTTTCTCTCAAACTCTAACATAAAATTCTACTATATTGTGATCACAGCCTCCTGGCAGATCCTTAAATATGAGATCTCTTTTCATACAATACAATAGTGCACAGGAACAGGTCCTGTGGCCCACCAAGCTTGTGCTGATTCCTAATGCTTATTTAAACCCCATACTTATTGCCCATGTGTGGCTTCTATCCCTCTGTTCACCTCTCCTCTCTCACCTCTCTTTGATATTTTTAACCTTCTCTTCAACTGAATCCCCTCTCCACTAGAACATTCTGACAGGTGAGTATAAAGCATTTTCTTAAATCCCACTTTTAGGTAGCATTGATTTGTTTTTAATGTTATTCATCAGTGGAATTTGTCTTTCAAATGCAAGTTGTCCCTTATATTGACCAGTCTTACTAATTTGTTCACAGACTTTGCAGTTTTTTTCCAATGGAAAAGGCACTACAATGCATTGAAAAATGTTATAAGATGTCCTGTTAGGCAGTGCTGTCATCTGTTTTGCTGTGAGTTAAATGGGGCTGGCTGATAAAAAACAAACAGCTACAGCAGTTGGAAAAAAAATTAAACATGTGCTCCCTTACATTTTTCTCCCCCAAATCATGGTGGTTGTATTTTAAAATTTTTTTTAGAGTGAGACAAAAAATGAAGACAGCATTGTGAATAGACAGTACTATTATATATTTTTTCCACCACCAGGAAAACACTTGTGTGACCTATTGAATATTTGCAGGTAAAGCCTGTTAAGAACAATGCTAACATCAAGGGACGGTGTGGAGAAATGGAGGAGTCTAAATCAAATGGAATTGGAGGGACAAATAAAATAGTATATCCCCTGCAGTGCCCACCTAAGTGTTACAAGTATTACAAGTCTTATTCACATTGCACAATATATCATTTTCTTAGTATCCATGAAATGAAGGATTTTACTAAGTGGTGAGAAGTGAAAAGTAACATAAAGCAATTTCCATCGTTAATGTATGGAATGTGAAGCACTGGGTGAGTGGCTATTGGAAAAACATGGGGGACATGACGGTGATATTGTTAATGGAATGGGCTATGGTGATTGATGATTGCAAGGGTATTCAACATCCCAGAAAAATAGGCAGAGACAGGGATACACCACTGCACCATAAGAGCCCTGAGACTTGAAACTCATCCAATTATTGTCAAAGTATCTCAAACATTAGCCTTACACAGGAACCACAAATTAAATTCAAAATACAGTACCGTCAGCATATTTCCCAAGTCTGGGAGTAGAAACAATCCATTCACAACCATTTATAGAAGCAACCCTTAAACTAGAAATACAACGAGTAAAAATGGAAATAATTAATGTAGTGTAATCTAGGTTTCACTCTTTTGTCTCATTTTCTTAATATGACTTACTCTCTGAAGTTCCTGATTCTTTTCTTCAAGCTGAGTCTCTAAGTGCCTCAAACGTTCTTCTATACTGCCATGCCTCTCTTCAGCCTGTAACACAAATTGAAAAAGCTGAATAGACCTCAATTTTATTTTACCCAAGTCAATGTACATGTGATTACTTTAAACAAGAAAGAAACAAGCCAAGCTCAAGCCTACGCGGTCCGAGGACTCATGTTCAGATTTAAGCAGGCAGCTGGAGATAATTGCTTAATGTTTGTGAACTTGTAGTCTATAACACCTAAGCATTAGCAATATTTTCTTATACATTTCAAAAATATTTTCATGAATGAATGAGTTCAGCCATATGTAACAACATGCTGGATTTTCATGGTTAAATCAAAATCCTGCTATTTTTAACAAATCAAGCTTGTCAAGCACAAAGCTGCACAATGAAAAAAATAACAGAATCTAATTATCATCCAGCAAGACTACCTTCCTAAGCATGGTGATCATTTCTTGCAGGTTTGCTTCCAAAACATAGGGATAATCATCAGATGAAGTAGAAGAGGTTGGGTCAGACTGACAAGTCAAGGAAAAGAGGGACAAATCGAAAATCAGAACTAAAGACACAAATGCTTAATAAAATACAACACATAATGTTGAAAACAAAAAGAATGACTAAAAAGCCATACACTAACTGCACAAACAGTAGCATTTCTAAAATCATGACAGTTATACAAAAATAGTTAATTACATGGAGGTTCACCAACTGAAACAAATATCAAAATGTTGTTGCAATGTTTTCGCTTCTGTAATTAATTTTTCTCTAGCAAGTTCAAAATGTAAGCTGGGGTTCAATGCAAGTTTATGGAGGGAAAACAATTTGGTCACCTCTGTGAATAAAAACTTATTGCAAATGATGGATGCAACATTTTCCTGTAATCATCTGCTAATTGTTTAATATAAACATTTGTTTATTACTGTTCTGCTTAGGACCATTTAGTGAAATGTTACTGAACAGAAACACTGATTGGAATTTAATCCCCACTGCCCTGAAATTGGTCTGGGAGATGATATGAGGGTGGAAAGGGGAAATGATCTAGAAAATTAGGCATTGTTGAGATCACTTGGCCACTTCAGGCTACGTAATTGCCTCATTGTCAGTGTTGTAAAAATGATGGCCTTTGATCATCAAGCTGTACCCTAAACTAGGATATTCAGATTGCAGGGGCTAGGAACCCCAATGACAGCCTTCAGATTGCCCAATTAGAATTAAATCTCTTTGAGGCCTCTGGTTATGGCTAATTGCTACCACCCCTCTAGCTGCTAGATGGGCACATCAAATCAATCAGTCATTAATTTTTTTCACTAATGCTGTCTGCCTTGCTGAGACTTCAAAACACTTTCTGTTTGTATTTCAGATTCCCAGTATTTCCAGTAGTTTGCTTTTACAAATAATTTATTGATGGTATAATACTTTCATAATCACAAATCTTCTACTAATATTGTTTACCATATATCGTGGTATACTTGGGTTAGTTTATATCCATACCGATAACTATTGTGGGACTTAAACATTTAAAATGTCCATCCAAACATTAAACAATGTACATCATAGAGTAAAACAATCCACAAAGGACTTTAATTATGTGCTTCAGTTGAGTCAGTAGGTGAACTGCTTAATATTTACTTAGTCATATTTCAATTCTTGTTTAGATTACTGTTATAACTATTTCCTGAATAAATAAATAACCTGAACTTATATATTTTCTTTCAAAAACTCAACATGTTGAACAGGCTCAACAGACCACTAGGCCTACTTTCTCTCCTTTTTCTATGATCAAAATATTTTGCTGGTAATTGGGTAGTTTTGAAATATAGACACAGTTAAAACATAAGTAATGTTAGATTTGTGAACAGTAAAGTCAAACAAACAGCAATGAGATAAATAACTAGAAAGATTGTTTCTGGTGATTATTGAGTGATAAATTTAGAACATAGAACATTACAGCACAGTACAGGCCCTTCGGCCCTCGATGTTGCACCGACCTGTGGAACCAATCTGAAGCCCATCTATCCTACACTATTCTATTTTCATCCATATGTCCATCCAATGACCATTGAAAAACCCTTAAAGTTGGCAAGCATACTACTGTTGCAGGCAGTGTGTTCCATGCCCCTACAACTTGCTGAGTAAAGAAATTACCTCTGATATCTGTTCTATATCTATCATCCCTCAATTTAAAGCTATGTCTCCTTTTGCTGGCCCTCACCATCCAAGGAAAAAGGCTCTCACTATCCAACCTCTGATTATCTTATATGTCTCTATTAAGTCACCTCTCAACCTCTTCTCTCTAATGAAAATAGCCTCAAGTCCCTAAGCCTTTCTTCATAAGACTTTCCCTCCATACCAGGCAACATCCTAGTAAATCTCCTCTGAACCCTTTCCAAAGCTTCCAAATCCTTCCTATAATGCGGTGACCAGAACTGTATGCAATATTCTAAGTGTGGTTACACCAGAGTTCTGTACAGCTGCAGCATGACCTCGTAGTTCCGAAACTCAATCCCTCTATCAATAAAAACTAATACACTGTATGCCTTCTCAACAACCCTATCAACCTGGTGGCAACTTTCAGGGATCTGTGCACATGGACATTGAGATCTCTCTACACATCTACGCCACCAAAAATCTCACCATTAGCCCAGCACTCTGTATTCCTGTTGCTCTTTTCAAAGTGAATCACCTCACAGTTTTCTGCAATAAACTCCATTGCCACTTCTCAGCCCAGCTCTAGAGTTTATCTACATCCTTCTGTAACCTGCAACACCCTTCAGCACTATCCACAACTCCACCGACCTTAGCGCCATCCTTCTACGGCCTCATCCAGGTCATTTATAAAATTGACAAAGAACAGTGGCCCCAAAACAGATGCTTATGGTACACCACTAGCAACTGAACTGCAAGGTGAACATTTCCATCAATCACCACTCTCTGTCTTCTTTCAGCCAGCCAACTTCTGATCCAAATAGCTAAATCACCCTCGGTCCCATGCCTCCGTATTTTCTTTAATAGTCTACTGTGGGCAACCTTTTCAAACGCCTTACTGAAACCCACATACACCACATCAGCTGCTTCATCCTCATCAGCTGTTTGGTCACCATCTCAAAGAACTCAATAAGGTTTGTGAGGCATGATCTACCCTTCACAAAATCATGTCGACTATCCCCAATCAATTTATTCCTCTGCAAATGACTATAAATCCTATCTCTTATAACCTTTTCCAACACTTACCCACAACCGAAGTAACGCTCATTGTTCTATAATTACCAGGATTGTCTCTACTTCCTTCTTGAAGAATGTGGATGAAGATAATGAGAGAGGCACTTCGTGAACATAGGATCACTTACATCCATCTGACAGGGCAGAACGGATCTCAGTATAATGTTTCATTCAATGGTTTGCACTTTCAACAGTGCATCACTCCCTCAGTATAGCATCAAAGTGCAGTCTGAATTGTGTGCTTAAACTTCTAGGTTGGCTTTTGATCCTATGGTCTTTAGACTCTGAAGTAAAAGTGTTGCCACTGAACCAAGCCTCGAACCTTTAACAAGAAATTCAACTGCTCTTCATATAAAAAAAACTAAAAATGGGCAATTTCCTTCATCACATTACCAGTTACTTCATTTAATTTTACTTGGGTTATATAGGAATTTTGTGGAATTTATGCGACTCTGTGAAAATCCAATCCAACATTTCAAGTCAATGACTTTTCATCAGAACTGATCTCTCTTTAAGGAAATACATGGCCTCGGGAACTTCTGGATTAACATAGACATGGCGGCACGGTGGCACAGTGGTTAGCACTGCTGCCTCACAGCACCAGAGACCCGGGTTCAATTCCCAACTCAGGCGACTGACTGTGTGGAGTTTGCACGTTCTCCCCGTGTCTGCATGGGTTTCCTCCTGGTGCTCCGGTTTCCTCCCACAGTCACAAAGATGTGCAGGCAGGTGAATTGGCCATGCTAAATTGCCCATAGTGATAGGTAAAGGGGTAAATGTAGGGGAATGGGTGGGTTGCGCTTCGGCGGGTCGGTGTGGACTTGTTGGGCCGAAGGGCCTGTTTCCACACTGTAAGTAATCTAATCTAATCTAATCTAATAGATATTTTCCCCTTTGCTTCAGAATTTCCCTCTTTGGCATTGGCCCCTGCGGTTCAGCACGTGCCCAGTTGCACAGACTTAGAACATCTTGATCCCTCTAGTTGGGACTCTCCACTAATATCCCTGACTCCATCATTTGATCGAGCTCACATCTGATTGGAATTGTGTGTTCTCCCTTTTGGTAAATTAGGTGGCAGGGGCAAATTTAGTCAGCCATGAAGATCGTGAGTGGGGTCCATACTACTTTTGGCTTCTGCTCTCTACCAAATTCACGATAGGATGGCAGAACTGACATGTTTGCTTGTTTGCTCTTGTATCATCCCTTGTTCAAAGTCATTCAGTGCCTAATTAAGGGAAGGGTAATGGAAGAGGGGGATGTGGAAAAGATAGCTACTGAGACCAATGTCCTGTCTTGCTTGAGACCCATTCATTCCTCTCTCCCATGACCTCCACCACATTATGCACCTCTGGCCAAGGATCCACCCATGTGGGTGATAATTGTACCTAAGGGCGGCATGGAGACTCAGTTGTTAGCACTGTTGCCTCACAGCGCCAGAGACCCGGGTTTGATTCCCACTTCGGGCGACGATCTGGGTGGAGTTTGCACATTCTCCCTGTGTCTGCGTGGGTTTCCTCCCACAATCCAAAAGATGTGCAGGTCAGGTGAATTGGCTATGCTAAGTTGCCTATAGAGTTAGGTGCATTATTCAGGGGTAAATGTAAGGTAATGGGTCTGGCTGGGTTGTTGGGCTGAAGAGCCTGTTGCCATACTGTAAGGAATCTAATTTAATTGGTGATGCTACATTGAATCCTCAATTATAAGCATCTTGGGAGCTACCATTGACCAGAAACAGAACTATACCAACTATATGACTACGATGGCTATAAAAGTTGGTCACAGGATAGAAATGCTGAAGCAAGTAACCACCTCTGGTCTCTTTTCCACAAGACACAAGATGGTGAGTGATACAATTCTCTCCACTTGACTAGAGGAATGCAGTTGTAACAGTACTCAAGAAGTTTGATGACATCTCAGAAAAACAGCCTGCGTAATCAACATCCCCATCTACCAAACAAAACATTCACTCTCTCAACCACTGGTGCACAGTGGGAGCTATGCTTTTCATATTCAAAAATCTTCAACCATGATCCAAATCTGCAACCTTTACAAACAGGTGTAAGATCTTCATAAGATATAAGAGCAGCAGAAGCATCATGACCACGACCTGCCAGTTCTCCTGTGAGCCACACGTCATTCTGATTTAGATCTATATCATGTTTCTCCATGCAGAACTAAAATCCCAGAACTCCTTCCCCAATAGCACTTCCCCATCTACACCCTAAGGCAACTTTCCACCACCTGCTTAAGGGTAAATAGGGAAGGGTAATGAATGCAGGCCTCATCAATGATGCCCAGAATCAGGAAAGCATACAATTAACAATGAGAATATTGCTCATATCTTCTGTCTTCATTGACATGTTATCTTTTTGGTTTGCGAATGGACCCCACTCTTTCCTTAGCTATTTTCTTGCTCTTTATGTATTTCTAAAATATCTTTGGATTTTCCTTGGTTTTATTCACTAAATTTTGTGCTTTCCTTTTTTTTTATAGATACTTTTATTGAAAATTTAACATATTTTTACAAGTTTACAAATAAAAAAACCAAGTATAAACATTGATATACAATTAAATCTTAAATAAATAATTTCCAAAATTTAACAAAAGAAAAATACCGAGAAAAAAAACAAAACTCAACTAACTACTAATCTAACCTACAAGTAACCAGAGTGTATAATTAAGTCTCTTACACTATTCAAATAAGAGAAAAAAAAACAACTGACGGATAACACAGAAATTGGGTAGTGAGATACATGCTTGGAATATATTAACATCAAATGTAACAAAACCCGTATTCGTGCAGGATTGCTCTCCCAAGGTGCCCCGGACCAGCCAGGTTTGCCATCTCAATTAAATAAAAGCTTTTATTAGGATGGCCGAAATATCTGTAGTTATATAATTCAAGAAGGGCTGCCATATTTTATGGAATAATGCGGTCTTTTGGTGCACCATATTTGTAAGGAAGTCAAGGGGAATACATTCCATAATTAATCTGTGCCAATTTGAAAGTCCAGGGGGGCCCCTCAGTTTACCAAAATATTTTTCCTTGCACAGAAAGAGAGAATAGAAAATAATCTCTTCCCGTGCATATCCAGGGAGGGTAAGTTCAAAAAGCCCAAAACGAGAGATACAGGGTCCACTCTAATTTCGGTTCCTAAGATTTCTGTCAGACCACTTGCTACTTTAGTCCAATATCTATGGATCTTATGACAGGTCCATAAGCAATGTACAAGAATGCCCACTCTATTTTACATTTGGGACACATTGGAGATGCTCCTGCCTTAAATTTTGCCAATCGATCCGATGCTATATGGGCCCTATGAAGTATCTTCAACTGAATGGCCTGAGTTCTGATGCAGATGGTGATTCTTCTAGCGTTTTCCCAAATGTCATTCCACGTTTCTATAGAGATTTCTAGTTCCAAATCCTGATCCCATGTTTTAAGCAGATTGTCCATAATCTCCCAATACTTCATCATGTAATAAATGATAAGTAGTACTGACGGAAGATACCCCCATTGGCCATAGCACTCTATGTTCTCTATCTGATTCATAAAGACTATCTAATAATGTAGTCTTCTTCTGTATGTAATTTTGAATTTGGAAGTATCAAAACAGGTCTCCATTAGGTAATCCAAACTTCTGACGCAGCTGTTCAAAAGACATCAGGACCTCTTCTTTAAACAGATCTCCTAAACATGAGATACCCCTCAATCTCCAGAGTTTGAAAGTGGCATCTGTAAGCCCCGGTTGAAATCCCCATGCTCCCACTATCGGAGCATAGAGGGATGTTTTATGTGAGTTGCCCTCATTTTGCCACATTATATTCCAAGCTTTAATTGTGTTTAGTATTATAGGGATTTTACAGTGGTCCGTAATGATTTTCCTCTTGTCTGAAAATAAAAGGTTAATAAGTGGGCATTTTACTTGAGAAGCCTCGATGTCCAGCCAGATTGATTGCGGGTCAGACAAGACCCAATCAGCTAGGGAGCTTAATAGGGAACTTAACTGATATTTCCTAAAATCCGTGAAATCCAATCCGCCCCTTGCCTGTGGAAGCTGTAGCTTCTTCAGCTTAATGAAGGGCCGTCTATGATTCCAGATAAAGGAACGCAGCCAGCCATACAACTTACATAGTGCCAGCCTCAGCAGCATCACCGGAAGCATTCTCATAGGGTATAAGAGACGGGGCAGGACATTCATTTTAATTAGTGCTATTCTACCTCGCCAGGAAATTGGAAGGTCTCCCCATCGCTGGAGGTCCGGCCTTATCCTTTCAAGTAAATGCACAAAGTTAGCCTTGTATAACTGACCAAATACTGGGGTAATGAAAATGCCTAAATATAAGAAACCCTCCAGGGACCACCGAAAGGGAAAGAGGGATCCGTCCAATAAGTGGGATATACTAGCAAGGCCACCCATTGGCATAGCCTCCGATTTTGAGAAATTAATTTTGTAGCCTGAAAATACACTAAATGTATTAATAACTTGGATTAAGCGAGGCACAGACATCAAAGGATTACTGAGAAATAGAAGAACATTATCTGCATAAAGGGTAATTTTATGTTTACCTATACCAATCCTTGGGGCTGTTATATTAGGGTCAGCCCGTATAGCTTCTGCTAGTGGCTCAATTATTAGCGTAAATAGCAATGGTTTGAGAGGACATCCCTGACGGCAGCCCCTATCCACACTGAAGCTATCCGAGCCTAATCCATTGGTAATCACAACTGCCTTGGGATGACTATATAATGTTGAGACCCATTTGGTAAACACCTTCCCAAAGCCAAACCTTTCCAATGTGTAAAACAAATATGACCATTCAACCCTGTCGAATGCCTTTTCCACGTCTAATGAGACTATTACTCCTGGTATCTTTCCCTGATGGCAGGCTTGAATCACATTCAAAACCCTTCTGACATTATTGGATGATCCACGGCCCTTAATAAACCCCGTCTGATCTTCCTTTATAATATGTGACAATACCCTTTCTAGCCTCAATGCTAATGTGGTACACAGGATTTTAAAATCTACATTTAGCAAGGATATTGGTCTATATGACGCGCAATCTTCTGGGTCCTTTCATTTTTTGAGGATAAGAGAGATATTTGCCTCTTTCAACGAAGGCGGGAGACAGCCCTGACTGTATGAATAGTTATACATGTCCATAAGTGGACCAGCCAATATTCCTGTAAATTCTTTATAGAATTCAGCTTGAAAGCCATCTGGGCCAGGTGCCTTACTGCTCTGAAGTTGCCTGATTACGTCAAGTATTTCTTGGATTGTTAGGGGAACATTCAAGACCGATACCTGTTCCAGAGTTAAGTCCGGAAAGGTCAGGATTTTTAAAAATGACTGCATCCTCCTAGTCCTCGCTTCGCAATCCTGCGATTTATATAAATCAGAATAAAATTTTCTAAAGATTGTGTTAATCCTTTTGTGATCATGAGTCAAAATACCCGTACTTTCCTTGATAGACGTAACAGTTTGAGGGGCCTTCTTTATCTTTGCAAGAAATGCTAAGTATCTACCAGGTTTATCGCCAAAGTCATATAACCTTTGTTTTGCAAATAATATTTCCCTCTTAGCCGTTTGGGTAAACGTGGTGTTTAGAGCTGTCGTAAGGGCAGTAATCCTTTGCAATTTGATAATAGAAGGTCTGTCAGCGTATGCTGTTTCAGCCGCTTTTAAGCGAGCTTCGAGCAGACGCTGTTGGTCTCCCTTTAATTTTTTTCTGTGTCGCTGAGTATGAGATGATCAAACCTCGCACGTAAGCTTTGATGGTCTCCCACATCATTGATGGGTTGTTAGCCGTACCTGAATTAATTTCTAAAAAAGTTTTAAAATCTTGAGAGAAGTACTTTACAAATTTACTATCTTTCATTAGGAAGGGGTCCATATACCAATGCCGGGGGGATGTCTCATTGTTCCTTGCCTTGATTTCCATATATACAGCAGCGTGATCGGAAATTGCTATACTGCCTATTTTACAGGATGATATGGAATTTAAAAAAATCAAGGGGGCCAAAAACATATCGATTCTGGTATGACATTTGTGTGGATTGGAGTAAAAACAAATCTCTGCCCTGTGGATGGAGACATCTCTATACATCTACTAATCCTAATTCTTTGTTCAAATCCACCAATTGTCTAGATCTGGGAGATACTCCTGCAGGACTCTTGGGAATCCTATCTATTTCCGGATCCATAATACAATTAAAATCTCCCCCTATAATTGTATGGACAGCACCGACAGCCATCAATTTTGAGAAGGCTTCTGTTATAAATTTAAAAGGATGTGCAGGGGGGCAATACAAATTTAAAATCCCATATTCCTCTCCATTTATAAGGGCTTTAATCAGAATATATCATCCAGATTCGTCTTTTATCTGATTTAGGATTTTGAAAGGGAAATTCTTCCGAATAAGAATAATAACTCACCTGCTTTTTGAGCTAAAAGAAGAAAAAAAAGGCCTGATTAAATCCACCGTGTCATAATTTCAAGTGTTCTTTATCCACTAAGTGTGTTTCCTGTAGGAGAGCTATATCAACCCTTTCTTTCTTGAGGTTTGATAATATTTTCTTCCTTTTGACTGGTGAATTACTCCCCTTGACATTCCAGGTGCACCGCTTAACCGACTAATCAATCATAATCGTCCGGGCAAATCAGAGACCCCTCGGGACAGGAAACCCTATCCAGAACATCCCAAGCATAGAGCATATAAAATTCACAAAAATAAAGGCTCTCTAATACACTCATAGCAATAGAATAAAAAACCATTTCTAAATTTTAAAAAAATGTATTTAAATGAAGATTTTCCCCCTTGTTCCCTGGGGGTATCACTTCCTTTCCAAAAGTCCATCGTATCCTCTCCCTACCAGTGTCCCACCCTTGACCAAGGCGCTCCTCAATAGGATGAAGAAAATTCAAATATACTACAGAGCTTAGAGTTAACAGTGAGCACCCTACCCACCGCACCCCCACCCACACTAACACCTGGATATATTTGGTAATGTTAATACCATGTATAAAATATATAACTATAAAATTACAGCTTCAACAAGTAATAATTAAATATAATAATACAAAATAACAGGAGAAAATAACCCCGCTCCTAAAGAGAGATAAAATAGGATAAGGTAACCACCTCCCCCCACCGACATTAACTAGACCCTCCGGCCTATATATATATATATATGGGGGTGTGGGGAGAGGGATTTTTTTTTTTTCTCTACTTAACGATTTTCTGCCCTTTTTTTATTCTATATATGTATATATATATATATAAAATAAAAAAAGGGGGCAGAAAATCGTAAAGTAGAGAACAAATAAATAAATCCCTCTCCCCACACCCCCAAGATAATATTAAACAGTAAGGTAAAAAAAGGGGATTAATATATAAAAAAAGGGGGATGTAAACCGGAGTGGGGGGAAAGCAAAACAACATCAATTAACTCTTACAATTTATCTAAGAGAGTCCAAAAATTCCTTGGCCTTTTCCGGCGATCCAACGTTATATACGGAACCTTCATGGTTAAAGCGTAGCTTTGCTGGGTAGTGCAAGGAGTACTGAATATTTAAGTCCCTTAAACACTTCTTCGCTTCATCAAATGCCTTCCTCTTTCGGACCAGAGCTGGGGAAAAGTCCTGGAATAACATGATCTTGGATCCTTTATAAATCATGGCTTGGGGATCTTTCTCAAGATTTCTGGAGGCTTCTAAGAGTATCTGCCTCTCCTTGTAGCTCTGCAGCCGGAACAGGACCGGGCGGGGGCGCTGTTTCGAGCCGGGCCCGCGTATTGCAACCCGGTAGGCCCATTCCACCCTTACCTGGCCTGATCCAGCTTCCAGATTTAAAAGCTGTGGAAGCCACTGTTTAAGGAACACTTGTAAGCTGGCCTTCCTCTTCCCGTTCGGGAAGGCCCAGCAAACGAATTCTCGAGGTCGTCAATGTGATTCTCTAAGGTCCGGACTCGCTGTTCGAGAGTCCGGACCCGATCCACGGCTGATTTTCGTGTAGTTTCAGAGGTCGCGGCCTTTAGCTCCGCCCCTCCGACTTGGGCGCTCAATTTCCTTGATGTCTCTGTCGTGCTTTCGCAGCGCGGCCAAGAGTGAGTCACATCGGCTTCGGGACTCTTCAATGAAGGCATCGATCTTCACATCGAGCTTGGAGATTATTTCCACAAGGCTCACCACCATAGGTAAGTCCCCCAGGGTGGCTGCGGATGCCTCTGCTGCAGCTGGAGAGGGGGAGGGGTTCCTGCCTGCTGAGAGCTGCAGGCTCCCTTCCCTTCAGTCATTTTAATGGAGATTAAATTGTTTAAATTCAATACTATGCAACTAATTACATTAAGTAAAAACTATTTTAAATGATTTGGTGAGTGTGGTGGAGGCGGGTGACCCACTTTGCCCAAGTCTTGGGAGGAGGACTGTGGACTCAGACTTGCTGGGTCGCCGCCATCTTGGATCCCCCTCCTTTTCTTCTTAACTTTTAAAATGTAATTCCTGCACTGTTATCCATACTCCTGTAGACATACTGTAGTAATGAGCTCTTTCTATATGACATAAGGTTCCCTGTGTTACTCTGTACTATCATGCATGTTTCTGGACATCTAAAGGTATAGATTTTCGAGTATTTCTGTTCTTCTGGGAACATACTTGTTCTGAAGACTCTTTATCTCACATTTGAATATCTTCCACCTTTCTGGAACTGGTTTACCCTCAAGAATCTGTTTCTAGTTCATTTACATTAAATCACATCTCAGCTAAGTTGAATTTGTACTTCCTCAAGTGAGAAATTTACTCTCCATCTAACTTTATTCTTCTACATAACTGAGTTATGACCGTATGACTAAAATACTCTCCCCCATAAACTATTCCACCTTGCCAAAATTCATTCCCTCATTAACTCGGATTGAAGTTAGTAAGGGAGAGGTTAGTAAGGAAGAGGTGTTAGTAAGGAAGGAGTGAAAATAGACATGCTCCCTGAGCCAGATGGGATTTATCCGAGTATTCTCTGGGAAACTAGGGAGGAGGTGTGGGAGCCTTTGGCTTTGATCTTTGAGCCATCACTCTCTACAGGTTTAGTACCAGAGGGCTGGAGGATTGCAAATGTTGTGCCCTTGTTCAATAAGGGCAGTAGAGATGACCTGGGTAATTATAGACCAGTGAGCCTTATGTCTGTTGTAGCAAAGGGTTTGGAAAGGATTATGAGAGATAGGATTTATAATCATCTAGCAAGCAAAAATTTGAATGCAGATAGTCAACATGGTTTTGTCAAGGGCAGGTCATGTCTCATAAACCCCATTGAGTTTTTTGAGAAGGTGATCAAACATATGGATGAGGGTAGGGCAGTTGACGTAGTGTACATGGACTTCAGTAAGGCCTTTGAAAGGGTTCCACATGGTAAGCTGTTGGAGAAAATGCAGAGGCATTAATGAGGGAGATTTAGCAGATTGGATTAGAAAAGGCAGCGAGTGGTGGTTGATGGAAAATATTCAGTCTGGAGTCCGGTTACTCGTGGTCTGTCACAATGATCTATTTTGGGGCCACTGCTGTTTGTCATTTTTATAAGTGACTTAGACACTGGCATATATAGATGAGTTAGTAAATTTGCAGATGACACTAAAGTCAGTGGAGTAGTAGACAGTGTGGAAGAATGTTGCAGGATGCAGGGGGACTTGAATAAATTACAGAATTGGGCTGGGAGGTGACAAATGGAGTTCAATGCAAATAAATGTGAGGTGTTCACTTTGGGAAAAATAACAGGAAGGCAGAATATTGGGTCAATGGAAAAATTCTTGGCATTGTGGATGTGCAGAGGGATCTTGGAGTCCATGTTCATAGATCCCTGAAAGTTGCCACCCAGGTTGATAGTGCTGTTAAGAAGGTGTTAGGTTTTATTGGTAGATGGATTGAGTTCCGGAGCCATAATATCATATGCAACTACAAGGAACCTCGATTATCCGAATGAGATGGGCAGGCACAATTTCATTTGGATAATTGATTATTCGCTTAATTGATTCAATGCCTTTCCTCTGGGCCTCGGAGTTTTCTGAAATTTCTTTTTTCCTCACTCTGCCTGCCTTGCTCCCTCTGTCTGTATCAAGTAAGTAAACAATTGTGTGTAAGGGACCTGTAGCATTGCTGAAGCCTCCAGCACCTCCCAATCAGTTCAATGGGATTGACACAGTGAGCACTTGCTAAGGCTGCTCCCCATTCAGGAGACGAGGCAGCAGCACACCACGTGTGAGAATCTGACCCCCAAAACACGCCGCCCCCCCCCCCCACCCCCCCCACACCCCCACCACCACCAGCCCTACCCCCATCCAACTCCTTGTATTGTCAAGGTGCAATGGTATTTACTTCAATCTCTTTTGTTAACTATTTTATAGTTTTCCATATCCTCTTAATGATTTCCTCTTTTCAATTTCAAATTTTACATACCTACCTTCTGTATCTATATTCAAGTTCCCATTCCCCTGTCAAGACAGTTGAAATTCTTTCTAAAACAAACTAAGAAATGTCTTTATGACAATACTGGCCTGACCCTGTTGAGGTGCACACCACCTTCTTTGTACCACCTTTCCCACAACGGGGTTCAATGCTCTCAGAATTTAAAACCATGCCTTCTGTACCATTCCCCTCTAATTCCTGTATTCCTAGTGTGTGTCACAAGGGATAATCTATTCAACCTAATTAGCTTCTTACTTTACTTTCTAAAATCTGCCAGTACATATCTCATTCTACCTGTATTAGTGGCATTTATGTAGAGGATTATCGTTTATTGCCCACCTCCCTCTTCCCAGTCCCAGAATGTTTTTCAGTGACACCTTTGATTCTGGAACCAAAGAGCCAACAAACCATCCTAGAATTATGTTTTTTGCCAAAGAATGGCTTCCTGTTCCCCTAAATATTGAAATCCATTCCAATTTTATGATCTCCCTCACCCCATGGCATTTTGGTGTAATTTAAATTACAGCAGCAACAGGAATACTAAAGAAAAATTTTTAAGTAAAATAAATTAAGAATGCAAGATCAGTAAAACCACTGAGATTAAAAAATCAACACATGGAGAAAATTGTTAATTAAAATAACTCCAATTGGGCTTTTCAAAATTTGTTGGAAGATTTTCTATGTTGTCTATTATACAAAATCAAAAAAATATTTCAAAACAGTACATTTAAATTTTATTAGAAATTATGGTAATAACAAATTTCCCTGTTATGCTCACACATTCCAAATAAAAACAATCAAAATAAATATTTCCCACATAAATCGGTTCTTAAAATTCTGCGCAGCTGTAAACAAAAATCAATTTACATTTGTTTTATTCATTCCTGGGATGAAGGCATTGCCGGCTAGACTAGTATTTATTGCTAGTCCACTTGTCCAGAGGGCATTTAAGAGCCAACTGCATTGGGTCTGGAGTCATACGTAGGCCAGACCAGGTAAGGACAGCAATTTCCTTCCCTAAATGACATTAGTGAACCAGATAGGTCTTTCTTGACAATCAACGTTGGATTGATCGTCATCATTAGACTTTAAATTCCAGATTTTTATTGAATTCAAATTTCAGCAATTGCTGTGGTAGGATTTGTATGTGGGTCTCTGGATTAACAGTCCAGTGTTAATTCCCAGAGGCCATTGTCTCATCAAACATACCTAATATATTTTCTATATGGAATTTACTGGGATGGACTTTCATGGGGATAGTCACACATTTTCTGTAATTTTGGGAGCAGATCACCAGGCATCAAATAAAAATTGTTTGTAATTGTATGTATTTTTTTCCCCACACAGCAGTGGAGCCAGTGTTATTAAATAATTATAAGGAAGAGATAGAAAACAGGTTGACTAATAAAACAGTGAAAGGTAGTGAGCTATGAAGGATTGTGGAATTGACACCATGATCTTATTGAATCAGATTCAAGGGGCTGAATGATCTATTCCTACTTCTAATTTGCATGTTCGCACACAGAAGGGGGAAGGAAACCTCACTGCATGTGTGCATTCAATTTGCATGTGGGTTAGCAGAACATTATCTGGGTCTCTGGATTAACAGCCCAGTGTTAATTCCCAGAGGCCATTGCCTCATCAAACATACCTAAGATATTTTCTGTGTAGAATTTACTGGGATGGACTTTCATGGGGATAGTCACGCATTTTCTGTAACTTTGGGAGCAGATCACCAGGCATCGAATAAAAATTGTTTGAAATTGTACGTATTTTTTCCCCACACAGCAGTGCATGTGTGCATTCAATTTCTAAATATAATACTCAGTATAATACTTTAAAAACCCTCCATATCTGGTAGCCAAGACTACACCAGAATTATGCCTGATGGTGCCTCCCAGAATTTACCTGGCAGGAATTTGTGAGGTTGGTGTAGTGTACTTAATTTACATGAACAATGACTGAAGGATCACGATGAGTGCATTTCTGGTCCAATGCAGCTGGAAAATTTGGTGCCTGCCAATTGTTCATTGGGAGGGATTGTCATTGTTGTGCTACAGATTTGAACCAGAGTACATACGTGCCTAAAAGGTTTTTGTTTAAACACAGATTTCTTTGGGTATCTTGTGGACTCTGTCCTGTTATGTGGGTTTCTTCTATTTCGCAGTAGTTGGTATACTCTTTCAGACTATTAATTCCCAATTAGAAACTGAAGCAGGAACTCAATATAAAGAGCCCATACCACTGGTAACATTAATTACTGTTCCTTGTAAGTGAAAAACAATATTACTAATTTCTTCTGACTTATTTGGTTAAATCCATTGGTCTCCAGTTGAAACCCATACAAATTTTCAGGATGCTGAGAAGATAAAAATTTGCTTTCGACAAATGAACTATCCATCTAAGTATCTGTTGTGGATGAAGCCCTGTGTGCTAACTCAGGTACATACAGAAGACTTAATTGCATTACTTGAACAATGCAGATTTCTTGGTCACTGTCTATCTCCAACTCAAGACAAATTACATAGATTTTTTTGTTATTTATTTCAGCATTGCATATGGTACCTTACTATCTGCAAATTGGCTTGCACATTTTCCCGCATTATGACAATTTTTAAAAAAGTTATCACAATTTAGAATAATGTGAGGTGTTGCATTTTGGTACAGCAAATCAGGGCAGGGTAAGATTCTTGTCAGTGTTGCTAATCAAATAGACCTAGGGGTGCACATTCATAGTTCCTTGAAAGTGAGTCATAGGTCGACAGGTAGTGAAGAAGGTATTTAGTGCGCGTGCCTTTATTGGTCAGTGTATGGAGCATAGGAGTTGGCAGGTCATGATATGGCTGTACAGGACATTGGTTAGGCCACTTTTGGAATACTGCATTCAATTCTAGTCTCCTTGCTATAGCAAAGATATTGTGAAACCTGAAAGGATTCATAAAAGATTTCCAAGGAATTTGCTGGGATTGGAGGATTTGAGCTACAGAGAGAGGCTGAAGAGACTGTGGCTTTTTTCTCGGAACGTCAGAGGCTGAGGGGTGACAATATCGAACTTTATAAAATTATGAGGGGCTTGAATGGTGAATAGAGCTAAAAATGTGTTGCTGGAAAAGCGCAGCAGGTCAGGCAGCATCCAAGGAACAGGAGAATTGACATTTCGGGCATAAGCCCTTCTTCAGGAATCTTCAGCCCTTCTTTGGGCTTATGCCCAAAACGTCGATTCTCCTGTTCCTTGGATGCTGCCTGACCTGCTGTGCTTTTCCAGCAACACATTTTCAGCTCTGATCTCCAGCATCTGCAGCCCTCACTTTCTCCTTGAATGGTGAATAGCCAAGGTCTTTTTCCCAAGGTAGGGGAATCCAAAACTAGAGGGGATAGGGTTGAGGTGAGAGGGTTTTAAACGGGATCTAAGGGGAACTTTTTTCACGCAGACGGTGGTGCGTGTATGGAATGAGCTGCCAGAGGAAATGGTGGAGTCTGGTACAATTACCGCATTTAAAAGCCATTTGGATGGTCACATGAATAGAAAGGGCTTATAAGGATATGGGCCAAATGCTGGCAAATGGGACTAGATTAATTTAGGATACTTGGTTGGTGTGAGCAGTTCGACCGAAAGGTCTGTTTACATGCTATACAACTCTTTGAGTTTATGATCTCTAAAATACTTAGTTGTGCTTAGGGATATCCTGAACTCTTTCTTGAATGGCGTTGCCACGCTAAAATAAATGATTTGTAGTAAAGTGCTAAACATATTAACTTTACTCCTAAAAAAAATTCAAATGTAAATAGTAATGTTTAAAATTTTGTTTTATTATGTCTGCTTTACTGAGACTTCCAATGCTGAATTCCATGCTCTGTCAAGTGAAAAACTACTACACTACTCAAAAGTCTATAGTTTGGTGCTGTTGAAGGATATCACAGACAATCAACAATAAAAATTCTCTTTAAACAGTACCTTTACAGTAGTAAAAATTCCAAGCCATCTCACAGAAGCATGAGAAAACAAAAATTTGTATTGTGCCTCATAAAAGTATTAGAACAGCAAGGAGGAGATTAGAAAGAGTGCCTCAAAATAAGAGATGAAAGAAGTGGTGAGATTTAGTGAGGGAATTATAGAGCTTAAGGCCTTGTCACTGGAAGCTATGGCGATCAATGATGGTGTAACTAAAATCATGGATACTTAAGAGGACAGTAAGGAGGAAGGACATAGGAATAAAACTAATTACAGAGATATGGAAGGATGAGGGTATGGAGTAATTTGAAAACAAGGATTAGAATTTTAAAATTGAGGTTGTAAAGATAGGAGTTAATGTAGGTCAGGAAGTAGAGGAAGGATGGATACACTTAGCTTATTGTGACTTAGGACATCATCAGCAAGGTTTGGCTACCTCAAGTTTCTGATAGCTAGAGCGTAGAAGACCAGCTGGACCTACACTAGAATAGTCAAATTTACAAACAACAAAGGTATGCATGGTGGTTTCTGCAGAATTGAGCTAAGGTAGGGTACCATAAAGTGATGCTGTGGAGTTGGAAACAGGTGTATGCTTGATATACCATGAAACATGAGTACTTCAAGCTGGATCAATGCCATGAAAACTGTGGAGGACAACATTTCTACTTTTATAATGAAGTTGGCCAGAGTGCAAGTAAGACTTAAAATCAAATCAACTGCAATCAACAGCCCTGTTGCAAACTGAAAATCCCAGGAAGGGGTTGGGAATCCTGGGATTAGTTCCAGGCTGCCATTTTCACTCCTTCATGAAGTCTTCTCAACACAAAGAAAATCTAGCCATATTTTTGCTTATGTGGCAATTTATATTTTAAACTCCAGAAGAGAAAACTACTGTTATATGTTAGATTGCCCTTTAAGGTGGCCACTTCATTACCCAGGAACCAACTTAAAAATCTCTACGTTCTTAGTGGCTTGCTTATTTTTAATTCTCCTCTTTGGGTAACATCTGATTTACACTATAAGGGCCACTCTGTAGATTCTTTCCCTCTAATTCTAAGCTAGAAGAATCTCCAATCTGACCACAAGCTCCCATCAACATTTGCCTGGTGGTCAACAAAATTAGCATTTTCTCTGTTTCAGGTTGAGGAATAGTGCCTCTATTTCTTGTTCTGTGCCTCTTATGTGCTTTTAGAAAACCCCAAAGATCTGTCTGTTAGGTTGTTTTCAAGCATTTGTAAGGAAGCCTACAACTTGATCTCAAGAAACGCTTCCGCTGCCCTTTCTTCATGGCAGTATGAAACATACTACCATTGTATCAAAGTATAATTGCTAGTTAAAAACCAAAAGGACTGTGGATGCTGTACATCAGAGACAAAAATAGAAGTTGCTGAAAAAGCTCAGCAGGTCCAGCAGCATTTGTGAAGAGAAGGAGCACTAGACCAGAAACATTATCTTTGATTTCTCCTCACAGATGCTGCCAGACCTGTTCAGCTTTTCCAGCAACTTCTGTTTTTGTTTTAGAATTTCTAGTTGGCTACCTTTGGTCCCATGTTCCTTGCATTTTAGAATTAAATAGATACTGGTTTCTGTCTTTCCAATATTTAGGTGGAAGATATTTAGCTCATCCAGTACTGGTTATCAACAACTGCTCTTAATATTTCATTTTTGTCTTTGGGAAAAATATCATAGAAGGCTTCCTGAAGTATAATGTACTTCTAAATAATTGTATAAATCCTACAACTTAAGAACCCCATTTAAAATAAAATAAAATGAATGTGGTTTAATTCTATCACTAGAAGACTATTATTGGATTCCGCATTTATCACAGGGACAAGGGCACTTAAATATTTTGGCTAAGGGGGTCAGAATTTGAAAAAATTCTGGAAAAGCACAGCAGGTCAGGCAGCATCTGAGGAGCAGGAGAGTAGATGGTTTCGGGCATACGCCCTGCTTCAGAAATAATGAAGGACTTATGCCTGAAATGTCAATTCGCCTGCTCCTCGGATGATGCCTGACCAGCCGTGCTTTTCCAGTGCTACATTTTTCAACTCTGATTCTTCAGCCACTGCAGACCTCACTTTCTCCTGGATCAGACATTTGAGATATGCACCACAGGTCAAAGGGATTCAAAATATATGTAAGTTCACATGAACAATATTCAAGAAGTGTCATTTGTTTATAAATGATAGTTCTCCTAATGTGACCAATGTGAAATAGTACACAAAAGCTTCCTTAAAATCTTTATAACAATTTATCAAGCAAGTTATTGACAGGCTTTTGGGGGAGATGGCACAGACCTTAGTAATATAATATTATAATAAGGTCTTGATTAAAGTCATCTTCAAATCAGTGCAGTTACCTTTGTCAGAGCTGCAATTCTCTGGGCAAGTTCAGCTTCTACCTCTGGTAATGTTTCTGCTCTCTTCATTGTTTGCTGTAGCTTCTGTTCAGCATGTTCCAGACGTTCCTGCAACTGTCTATTTTTATCTTCGAGCTAAATTTCCATGTAACAGAAATGCAGAATATTAATTTAAATAAGTATCTGATAATAGACTTTTCCTACATCATTACACTGAAGAGTTTAATATTTATAAATAAATTATAATTATCTGAAATGAATATACTTTATAAATGTGTTCAACATAATCCCAATATTATTGTATCTGTAATGTAGTTTTCCTATAATTTATAGCTTTTACGACATGCATTACCCGAACTACAGAAAATTATATTCTTAAGTATTAATATGTCAAAACTATTCAAATCTTTTACAGGGTAATTATTAGTACATTGAACCTAAGAGTTAATAACAAAGCATAACAAATAACTTTGTGACTTCATAGATTGACTGAAGTGTTCATTAAGAATAATGTTAACAATATGCCAATTACAGTACATAATAACAGCTTGGATTTGTTCTAAGATCTTGAATTATTAAAAGACCCAGAGACCAATGTTCCAATCATTCCATTCCATTAGTAGAAAGTGCACTTTAATGCTCCAAGTTAAGGAATACATTCCCATAAATGGTCAGGATTGGCTGACAAAGTAGGTAAATTAGTACCTACAAGAACATGTAACAATGGTGTACAAGAAATCTGTTCAGCTTGGGAGCAATGGAGGCACATGCAGGAGCCAAAGTTTAAAAAGGTATCAAATATTTCATATCTAAAGATAAGCATTAAGGTGAGGAATTTTAAGTGTTTGACCTGCACCAGAGTAAATAAACATGGCTTGGTAAAGTTTTGGGAACTTTTGTGTGGACGTTTTGAAGTTTTTCATGCATTCTGAAAGGGGAGAGTGACGAGCAGAAGGCTGCACATGTTGACAGAGATTGGGAGAAAGATGAGGTTCTGCAGAGAGAATATAAGAAATTAGGCAGGAGGTTAAAAAATAGGTCCTCGAGGTTATATCTGAATTACTCCTGGTGCCATGTGTTAGTGAGAGTAAGGCTAGGAGGAAAGGGAAGATGAATGGATGGCTAAGGAGCTGCTGTAAGGGGCAAAGATTCATATTTTTGGACCATTCAGATCTCTTCTGGGGTAGAAGTGACCTATATAAGAAGGATGGGTTGCACCTGAATTGGAAGGGGTTGAATATCCTTGGGGAGATTTGTTAGTGCTATTCGGGAGGCTTTAAACTACTGGGCGGGTGGGGGTGTGGTGGGGTGGGGGGTGGAGGGACCCAAAGAGATAATGAGAGAAGAGATAAGCCTAAGACTGGTAAAGTAGGTAAGGGGATCAAGTTAAAAAGTCAAGGCAGGTAAGAACAAGGTAAGACTAGCAAATTAAACTGCATTTATTTAAATGCAAAAGGCATGACAGGTAGGGCAAATGAACTTAGGACATGTTGAGAAAATGGGACTGGGATATCATAGCTATTACAGAAACATGGCTCAGGGAGGGACAGGACTGGCAGCTTAATGTTCCAGGGCATAGATGCAATAGGAAGGATAGAAGGGGGAGCAAGAGAGAAGGGGGAGTGGCGTTTTTGATTAAGGATAACACTACAGTTGTACTTCGGGCAATATTCCTAGGAAAACGTCCAGTGAAATTATAAGGGTGGAACTGAGGAATAAGAAAGGGATCATCACCTTATTGGGAGTGTATAACAGGTCCCTCAATAGGCAGTGGAAAATTGGGAAGCAAATCTGCAAGGACATTTCTGATACCTATAAGAATAACAGGGTGTAATGGTAGGGGATTTAAACTTTCTATACATAGGGAACTGGGACTGCCGGTGTTAAGGGCTTGGATGGAGAAGAATTTGTTAAGTGTGTTCAAGAAAACTGACTTCTTCCATATCTGGATGTATCTACTAAAGAAGGACCAAAACTTGACCTTCCCTTGGGAAATAAGGCAGGGCAAGTGACTGAGGTGTCACTGGGGGAGCACTTTGGGGCAAGTGATCATAATCCTCGTAGTTTTAAAAATAGCTATAGCCAATGATACACCTGATCTAAAAGTTAAAGTTCTAAATTGGAGAAAGACCAATTTTGATGGTATTAGCAGGAACTTTCAAAAGTTGATTGGGAGAGGCTGTTCACAGGTAGTGGGATGGTTGGAAAGTGTGAGGCCTTCAAAAATGAGGTAGTGAGAGTTCAGAGACAGTATATTTCTGTTAGTACTAAGGGCAAGACTGGTAGGTGTAAGGAATATGGGATGTCTAGAAAAATTGAGCCTCTGGTCAAGAAAAAGGAGAAATATATCAGGTATAGAGAGCTGGGATTGAGTGAATCCCTAGAAGAATATAAGGGCAGTAGGAGTATATTTAAGAGGGAAATCAGGAGGGTAAAAAGGGGACATGGGATAGCTTTAGCAAACAGAGTTAAGGAGAATTCAAAGAGATTCTAAAAATACATTAAGGGCAAAAGGTTAACTTGGAAGAGAATATGGCCTCTTAAAGATTAATGAGGACATCTATGTGTGGAACCACATGAGATGGATGATATACTAAATGAATATTTTACGTCAGTATTTACTGTGGACAAGGACATGAAAGCTAGGGAACTTGGGGAAATAAATAGTGATGTTTGAAAAGTGTCCTTTTTACATTAGAGGAGATGCTGGCAGTCATCAATGCCTGATTAGGGTATTCCCAGAACTTTGTGGGAAACAAGGGAAAAGTTTGCTGGGCCCCTTGCTGAGATATTAATATTATGGACAGCCGCAGCTAATGTGATGTCATTATTAAGAAAGGTAGTAAGGAAAAGCCAAGGAACTGTACACCGGTGAGCCTGATGTGAGTGGTACATTACTGGAGGAGATTCTGAGGGATAGGTTTTAATTGCATTTGGAAAAGAAAGGACTGATTAAGGATAGTCAACTTAGCTTTGTGCATGGAAAATCATGTCTCACTAACTTGATTGAGAAGATGTGACCCCAAATATTAATGAAGGCAGAGAGGAAGATGTTGTTATATGGACTTCAGCAAGGTATTCAACAAGGTTCTGCATGGTAGACTGGTTAGAAAGGTTAGATGGAATCCAGGTGGAGCTAGCCAATTGGATAAAAAATTGGCTTTAAGGTAGGAAACAGAAGGTGTTGGTAGAGGGTTGTTTTTTGGACTGAAGGCCAATTTGCTGCAAGGATTTGTGCTGTCCACTGTTTTTCGCTATTTATGCAAATGATTTTGATATGAACATAGAAGATATGGTTATTAAGTTTGCAGATAACACCAAAATTAGTAGTGTAGTGGACAGTGAAGAAGATTATCTCAGAGCACAATGGGAACTTGATCAGATGGGCCGATGAACCAAGGATTGGCAGATGGAATTTAATTCTGATAAATGTGAAGTGCTGCATTTTGGTAAGATAAACCAAAGCAAAACTTATACAGTTAATGGTAGGGCCCTGAGAAGTGTTGCCAAACAAAGAAACCTAGGGATGCAGGTGCATAGTTCATTGAAAATAGAGTTGCAGATAGACAGGATGGTAAAGAAGGCTTTTGGCACGCTTGCCTTCATTGGTCAGTGCACTGAGTATAGGGGTTGGGACATCATGTTGCAGCTATACAGAACAGTGGTGAGGCCACTTTTCGAATACCGTGTTCAATTCTGGTCTCCCTGCTGTAGGAAAAATGCTATTAAATTTGAAAGGGTTCAGAAAAGAATTTCAAGGATGTTACTGGTTTTGGAGGGTTTGAGTTATAGGGAGAGGCTGAATAGGCTAGTGCTTTTTTCCCTGGAGCGTTGGAGACTGATGGATGACCTTACAGAGATTTATACAATCATGAGGGACATGGATGGGATGAATAACCAAGGTCTATTTCCCAGGGGAGGGGAGTCCAAAGCTAGAGAGCATAAGTTTAAGGTGAGAGGGAAAGATTTAAACAGGACCTGAGGGGCAACGTTTTCACACAGAGGGTGGTGCATGTATCGAACGATCTGCCAGTGGAAGTAGTGGAGTTGGGTACAATTACAGTATTTAAAAGGCATCTGGATGGAGACATGAATAGGAAGGTTTTAGAGAGATATGGGTCAAATGTTGGCAAATAAGTTTAGGATATCTGGTCATCATGGATGCAATTGCCCAAAGGGTCTGTTTCCATCCTGTCTTACTCTATGATTATGACTAAATGATGAGATTTCCAACAAAGTTTTGGAAGGAGTAATTTCTGGACTGGCTTATATCTTCACTAAGCACAGTTTGTTTGTTGTGGGGAAGATGTGGTGGGAGTAGAGTATCCCTTTATTGATAACTAATTGAAAAAATATTTTTAACATATGTTGCTCAAGACAGCCAGCAGCAGGTCCTGCACCTTCTTCTGGCACTTAACTCAGAGAACTCTGTGTTTGTTTCAGAGAGCCATTATTGTTAGATCATGATATTTCACAACATTTTGAGTTTAAAAATGTGAAAATTACATATACTGTAAGTGGACATATAACTCATGAATCCCATCAAACATTACAATGGCTGTATACCCCATCATTAAAAATGAGGAAGAATCAAACAAATCACATTTTGTGCTCGATAAAAAAATATTTTTCACCTCAAAAATATCTCACAATTTAATAGTGACATAACCTCACTACTGATTCCAAAAATATTCTCTAATGGCAATTATGCAGCCAATGCCAAGTGTCATATAACCTCACTGCTAATACTAGCCCCTAATCTACAATATACAAAAGATGAAATTGACAGTTTTATTTATTGAAGTAGAGTGACCTTACTTTTATATATCAAATCAGTAATGAGTAACAAACAACTTTCTTTATGATTAGTGTGGCCTTATCCCATTTAATTTGTTTATAAGGTCTTTTGAACTTCTGATGCAAATTTCCTGATGCAGCATTATCATTGCATGCCTATCTATATTTTTACAATTTTAATCAACATGTATGAACTATGATGTAAACAATATTGGAAATCGAATTAGTTAACATTTTATCGGTGTTCATCAAGTTCCAAGTACACTTATAATACTGCAAAGAATAGTATTGAGTCTGAAGATTTGGAGCGTTCTATCAAGAGAAATGTAAGGGGAATCAAAATATTACACAAAAGTGAAAACATTAAAAACTGTGAAAAAACTTGACATTTATATTAAAAAGTTGAAACTTTATTGCTGGAACAGCACAGCAGGTCAGGCAGCATCCAGGGAACAGGAGATTCGACGTTTCGGGCACAGGCCCTTCCTCAGGAAGGGCCTGTGCCCGAAACGTCGAATCTCCTGTTCCCTGGATGCTGCCTGACCTGCTGTGCTGTTCCAGCAATAAAGTTTCAACTTTGATCTCCAGCATCTGCAGACCTCACTTTCTCCATTTATATAAAAAAACAAATTGTAGAGAGTTTTTACAAGTGTACAAAAAGGAGAGTAGCAAAAGTAAACATGGGTACCTTTGATGTGGAGACAGGAAACATTATCAAGGGGAATCAGGAGTCAGTGGAGATATCATCAAATAGTTTGTCTGTTTTCTCATTAGAAAACACAAACTGCATTTCAGAAATAGTGAATAATCAAAGGGTTAAAACATTGAGGAAACTTAAGGGGCAGAAGGTAGGAAAGCTGGCAAATGGAAGGACTGTTCTGACTTCAGCAAAATGCCCATAGAGGTGGAAGGGCACTCAATTTACAAGGAATGGGCAATAAATATTGGCCCAGCCTGGAAAGGCTACAACCTTTGAATGAGTTTTTAAAATAGCAACTTAAAGAGGGCTTCAAAATCTTCATCATTATTGCTGCAGCAAGAGGTTATCAAGCACTCCCCGCTTCCCCCCCCCCCCACCCCCATCAAAGTGTTCCCTTCCATCTTGCCATGCCTCCTGAAAAATCTATGGTATGTTCAACACATTCTTGGTATATTCCAAGTAAATCTATGTTTTAATTAATGTATGTATTTTAATGTCCTTTCTAGAATGAAGTGGCTAACTCTACACAATACACAAACATGGCCATGCCAAAACCATGTACAACTTCAGATTTATACGTGCATAGATATTTTTAATCAACGTTTTCAGACATACGTCTGAAGCAGATGGGACTTGAACCCAGGCCTAATTGCTCAGAAGTAAGGACACTACCACAGCACCACACAAGCTCTTCCATTCTTGTATACATGAGCAATCCATCTGCTTTAGGTGGCCATGTGTGCATCCATTTACTGGCATACTTAAAAATGCAACATTTATGCCTTGGTCACCCAAAAGGCAACTAATGTGCCCCAGCCCACATTTTTCACCTGCCAGCCACCAATTTTACTGACAAAAAAAAGATATTTGCAAAGTACACTTTGTCCTATGTCTTTCTAGCCACGCATTTTGCTCCCCTATTTTATGCTGATTAGTGCGTGCAGTTGTAAGTAATTCTGACTTAACAATCTTCAAAGTACTATGTCTGAAATCCTGAAACATCTTCTGGAGAATAAATTCTATTCATTCCTCTTGTATACAAAATACTTCATAGCTTCCAATTGCGTTCTTATTCTTTCCAAACTTTTTGCACTTACTTTATTAACATACCTTAATATACCTACCTTTAACAGATAAGCAGTTAAATATACTAAAAAGGATGAATGTTGCCAGCACCTCATATACATAACCATTGAAAATAGAGAGTTCCTTCTGAATTACTGTTCTAGGAAATGTTTGGTAATGTCCAGACTGGGATCTTTGTCTACTGAATTATTTTTTAAAAATCTCTAAAAATATATTTCATACAATTTGGTGATGATAAGAATATTTCAGCAGAGACAAGGAAATAGATTGATCTTTGCTGGTATGTTCTTTCTTCAACTTCGAACATTCCTTTTAAAATTCAATGTTGAAAGTGACATATCATTCATAGAATGACCTCAAATGAACAAATTTACTGAACCTGGCGTAAGAATGCATCTTTATTTGCCAATTCATTTTCAAGTTTGTCATTTATGTCATGTAATGAAGTTGATTCTCTCTGCACATTGAGGTACCGCTTTTCCAAAGTAGTTATCCTTTCTTCCATATCCTCTTTCTGTGCGATTACCTAGAGAAAATCAATGAAGCCAATTTTACTTTGCTTTATTTTTAGACATTCTGGTGCAAGCAAAATGTTGTTATTTCAATGTAGGCTGTGATAACAATAGTGTACAAATCAGAGCAGGAGAAAGTTTTCCTGAAGTGCATTCAGAAGAATTATTTTGATCAGTACGTTTTGGCTCAACAAGGAAGAAGACATTGCTGGATCTGGTTCCAGGGAATGAATCAAGTGGACCAATAGTCAGTAAAAGATCCCTCAGGGAACAGTTTTGATAGTATCATACTGTTTATATTAACTATAGAATAAAAAGGAGCCATCGAAAGCAAAAATATACAGCCAGAGGACAGGTAACTTCAGTTGCTCCGAATGGACTGGTTCTTGGTAAGTTGAAGTGAAAAACTGGCAGATAAAATGATAATGGAACAATGGATTACCTTTACGGATAAGAGAGCTTGTGTGTCGTTAAGCAATATTTCTGCAAGGTGAAAGATAAAGCAATTATAGGCAAAACTCCCTGGATGATAATAGACATAAAGAGTGGGTGGAAGTTAATGCTGGTGGGGCCCACTTAATTGCAGAGGCGGGCCCACTTCAGCCAACAGGAGTTATCAAAGCCTCCCAGTTAAGTCAGATGGTGGAGGAAACTGACGCTGGATTCCTAGCAAGTGGCAGCAGAACGTGTGTATGTTTGTGGTGGAGGATAGGTGCTTGGCAGTGTGATGATAAACCATATCCTCCAAAATGTGCACTACCTCCCATTCTGCCCTCATGTTTGCTTGGGTACCCCTACAGTCCTGGGCCTCTGGCACATGCATTACTGGCAGTTCCCACAGCTCCTCATGACAGTATTGAGTTGCTGGCCTCTGATTGGTCAGCAGCTTTCATGGACAGATAATTTTCTTGAGGATATAATAAACAGGGTGGATAAAGGGAACCGGTCAATACAGTGTATTTGAATGTTCAGTATGGATTCATCTTGGTGTCATATAAAAGATTATTGCTCAACATGCAGCTCATGGAACTGGGGGCAGCTTACTGCCAAATTCTCAACAGCAACTGGGGATGGGCAAACATAAGTGATTACCTCATGAATGAACTGAAAACTGTATTAGCATGGATTGAGGATGAGTTAACAAAAAGAAATTAAAATTAATGGGGTATTTTTCAGGTTGGAAATATGTAATTAGTGGAGTGCTACAGGATCGGTTCAAGGTCCTCAATTATTTATTTACTACCTATATGAATGAATTGGAGGAAAAGCAGAATGTAATGTATCCAGATTTGCTGATTATACAAAAATAATGAGAAGGCATATTGTTATGAAGACATAAGGAATCTGCAATAGAGTATAGATAGACCGAATGAGCGGGCAAAACATTAGGCGATAGACTGCTGATTTTGTGATATATGTTAATGACTTGGAATTAAATGTATAGGCATATAGAACCCTGGGCTTTATAATTTGAGACATGGAGTAGAAAAGCAAAAAAAAAGCAACTGGAATAAAGTGTCTAATTTTGGAATGAAGACTTTAGACGGGGTGCACAAAGGAATGTAACAGAATGGGTCCAGGAGTGAGACTTCAGATACATGACTGGGTTAGAGAACCATGAATGATCTCCTTAGAGGAGGGAAGGTTGAGGATTTCATTGTGTGTTCAATGTCCTGAGTGGACTATGATGTGGAGGTGCCTGTGTTGGACTGGGATGGGCAAAGTTAAAAATCACAAGATAATGTTATGATCCAACAGGTTTATTTGGAAGTGCAAGCTTTTGGAGCACTGCTCCTTTGTCAGCTACCTGATGAAGGAGCGGCGCTCCAAAAGCTTGTACTTCCAAATAAACCTGTTAGACTATAACCTGGTATTGCGTGATCTTTAACTTTGATTGTTCCAGACAAAGTAATAGAGGAGAAATTCTCTTTAGCAGAGAGGTTAAGAAAAAGTGTACAGAGATTTTTGGTGATTAATAAAAGAAACAAAGGTGATATGAGAAAATGTTTAACTTCTTTTCAAGAGAAAATGCTTTCAGTTTCCTACCTCTCTGATATCTCTCTGGTACTTAGTACTCATTTCTTCTGACTTAATCAGGTCTTTTCTGGCTGTTTCTAGATCTTGTTCCACTTCAGCTAACTGACCAGACAATGTTGATAGTCGCTCTTTTACTTGTGTCATCTCATAATTCTGCTTGTCCAGTAATTCTTGTAGTTCCACAACTTCATTCATTTTATTATTAGTGTCAATAGAACCATTAGAAAGAGGCTGAAAAGGAAAAGTAAATTATTTTAGTCATGGAGTTCAAACATTTAATGCAGAAAAAAATTCACAGTAAAATCTAACACAATAACACAATGTTAAGTGAAAGATTATAAAGCTTCTATTATTCAGGGACAAACTGAACATGAAGAATAAGTAAAAATTGAATTGAATTGATGCACCAATCAATAAGCACCCTTATTTTGTGTCTCTTTTGATGAGTGCAAGACCAAAGTTTTGACAATGTCTCTCTCCTTCCAGTGAGAATCAAGTTTTATAATACTCAGTGACTAAAAATAATAGTAACCCAAAGTAAGATGCATCTGGTCATTTTAGGATTAGTTAAAAGAGAATGGGGGAGATTTTCCCTTCACATCAATAGGCCTTGGTATTCTTGGGAACTGCTCCCCATCTGCTGCTAACCCTTCATCATAAAGGTGATGAGAACCTTATTTACATGTGAAATCAGATTTCCATTACACTTCCAACAAATAAGTGCTGACAGAGCACAAGAAACTCCAAATAATTTTCCAGCCTTAATCACTGCAAACAATTGTAGCTTTGGATATATAACCATAATGCCTCTTTGCAATCATAGCATCACTTCAAATCTTTCAACATGAATTAAATCAATAGCAAAATCAGTAGTTTGAATCCTATAAACCATTGTCTATTGTCATGAAACCTATTTGATTCATTAACAGGGAAGGAAAACTTTATCCTTACTTGATCTGGACTACATGCGACTCGAGATTCAAAGTTACACGGTTGATTCTTAACAGACTTCTGAACTGTCCTTGCAAGCCACTCAGCCATAGAAAACAGCAAAGAAATTTCAAACAAGAATGAAACCAGACAGACCACCTGGCAGCAGAAATAACAATTGCAAACTCAGCCCTATCTATCCTACGATGTCCTCCTTATCAACATCTGGCAGCAAATGAAAAGCAGTATCACAGACGAGTCAAGCAACAGCCTGACATAGTTAAACTCATTGAATTGTACATTACATAAAATGTCTCAGACCATCACTATCACCATCACTTGGGTATGTCCACTTTATGTCAGCTGAGTGGTGGCACAGTTCATACAATCAGGTGTAAGTTGCCCAAAGTCTTTAACATTGACTCAGTCGATGTTTCATGCATAAGTCCTTCATCATTCCTGATAAAGGGCTTATGCTCGATGGGTCAAATCTACTGCTCTTCAGCTGCTGCTTGACCTGCTGTGACTTTCCAGCTCCACACTTTTCAATTCAGATCAAATATGGGCAAGGAAACATCCTGCTGAATACCAGCTATTGCACCTTTGCTTGTATTGATGAATCCCCAATGATGAACAACACTTGGAGGAATTACTGAAGAAGAACGTATTCTTCAGCCCATCATCAAGATCAACTCGGTAGCAGCGTTACTAACAATGCTGGTCATATCCTTTTGTGACTAGACTGGGTCAATGGTACGTGGTGAAGAAACCAACAAGGGGGAAAAACATTCTTGACATCATTCTCTCCAATATGCCTGTCACAGGTGTATATGTCTATAAAGTATCAAGAATAATAACCACTGCACAATCCTTGTGGAGACAAAAAGTTCTAACATCACATTGAGCATAATTTCCATTGTATTGTTTGACTTTATCAAATATATCTAGCAACTCAATACTGGGCATCCATGAGTTTTTGTGATCAATTAGAAGCATGCAGAATTATACTCCAAAACAACCTGCAAACTCATGACTTGGCATATCACTCACTCTGTAACTACCATCAAGCCAGAGGGTTAATCCTGTTTCAATGAAAAGTGCAGGTGAGCTTGTCAGAGGGCATACCAGAAAATGTGGTGTCAATCTAGTGAAGTTACAAAACGGTTTAAGCAGCAAATGATAGACAGGGCTAAGAAGTTCCACAACCAACGGATCAGATCTAAGTTTTGCAGTCCTGCTACATCCAGTCATGAATGGTGGTGTATAAGTAAGCTGCAGAGGAGGTTCCATGAATATTTCTACTCTCAGTATTGGGAGAGCCAGACTAGTGGAAAAGATAATGTTACAAATAATTGCTAGAATCTTTAGCCAGTAGTGCAGTGCGGATGATCCATATCATCCTTCTCTCCTTCAGAAGTTCCAAATATTGCAGAAGTCTTTTTAAGTGAATTCAGTTCACAGATGTAGCATCAAGATACAGCTGATAACACTGGATACTTCAAAGTCAATGTGCTCTGGCAACATTCCAGCAATTGTACTGAAAACTTATGCTCCAGAGCTTGCCACACTACTAGCCAAGCTGTACTACCTCAGTTATGAGGAGAAAGTGAGAACTGCAGATGCTGAAAATCAGAGTCGAAAAGTGTGGTACTGGAAAAGCACAGCAGGTCAGGCAGCATGCGAGGAACAGGAGAATTGCCTTTTCGGGCGTAAGCCCTTCATCATAAATGTGATGAATGTGATTCCTGATGAAGGGCTTATGCCCAAAACATTGATTCTCCTGCTTCTTGGATGCTGCCTGAATGGCTGTGCTTTTCCAGCACACACTTTTCAACTCTGTTTCACCACAGTTGCAATACTGATATTTATCCAATAGCACGGTCAATTGCCCAGGTATATCCTGTACATGAAAAGTGGAACAAATCCATCCTAGACAATTACCATGTCATCAGTTTACTTTCGATCATTACTAATGTGATAGAAGGGGTCATGCTATCAAGCAGCAATGCTTAACAATAACCTGCTTGTTAAGGCTCAGCTTGGGTTCTGGCAAAATCACTCTGATCTCATTACTGCTTTCGTTGAAATGTCAATAAAACAGCTAAACGTCAGAGGGGAGATGAGAGTGACCATTCTTGATACCAAGGCTGCACTTACCAAGTGAGGCATCATACAGTCCTAGCAAATTACATTCAATGAGAATCAGAGGCCATCATCTCCACAGGTTGGAGTCATACCTAGCAAAATGAAAGACGGTTGTGGTTGTTAAGATCAACAATTCCAGCTTCATGACATCTCGAAGGAGTTCCTTAGGATATATCCAACCATCTCAATTATCTTCAGCTGCTTCGCTGATGACCTTCCATCTATCCTAAGGTTAGAAATGGGAACGTTTGCTGTTGATAGCACAATATTCAGCACCATTTGTGATACTGATACAGATACTGAAACAGTATACATCCAAATGCAATAAGTCCTGGATAATGTCAAGAATTGCGCTGACAAGTGACAAACAATATTACACCACAGAAGAGTCAGTCAATGCCCATCTCCACCAAGAGAAAATCTGACCATCATCTCATGAGATTCAATGGCATTACCATTGCTGAGTCCCCCCAACTACATACATCACTGGGTCAGGATTGATCAGAAACTGAACGGGACTAGCGATATAAGTCCTGTAACTATAAGAACAGGTCAAAAGCCTAGGAATCCTGCAGTGAGTAATTCACCTCCTGACTCTTGAAAAACTGTTCACCATGTATAAAGTATAAGTAAGGAGTATGATAGAATATGCCTAACTTGCCTGGATGAGTACAACTTCCATAGCAAGAAGCATGACACTATCCAGAACAGAACAGCTAAATTGATTGACATCAATTCCATGTCCTCCACTACCAATACATAATCTACAAATGCACTACAATCAATGAGATGCACTTAACGTATGACTCCTTAGACAGCATCTTCCAAACCTATGATTATTATTATCCAGAAGGACAAACGCAATAGATACATCTGCATTTTATATATCTACTTCACCACATGAGCAATCCCTTTGTCTTTTGCATCGGGGCTCTACAACTTCTTTTACCCACACTACTATACTGGCTCTGTCAATGGTACCATTTTCTAACCCCTTTGCATTCTGAAGAGTCATATTGGACTTGAAATACTAACCCATTTGCCTGTCCACAAATGCTGCCAGATCTGTTGAGGTTCACCAGCATTTTTTGTGTCTGTTGCAGCAGATACATGGGCACACAAATACATGCAAGTTTCCCCTCAAGCCACTCACCAGCGTGACTCGGAAATATATTGCTCAGTATTGTGGGTCAAAATTCTGGAACTCCTTCCCTAATAGCATTGTGGTGTATCTAAATCAAATGGACTGCAGCAGCTCAAGTAGGTAGATTTGCATGGGCAGCTAGAGATGGACAATGAATGCTGGCCCTGAAACTGAAGGTTACATCCCATGAATAAATAACTAAAGGTCCAAAATGTTCCTATCATAACAATTGCCAGATGTAAGTTTGCTCGCTGAGCTGGAAGGTTTATTCTTAGATGCTTCATCACCATACTAGATAACATCATCAGTGAACCTCCGGTGAAGCACTCGTGTTAGTGACCCCCTTTCTATTTGTGTGTTTAGATTTTCTTGGGTTGGTGATGTTATTTTCTGTGGTGATGTCATTTCCTGTTTTTTCTCAGAGGGTGGTAAATGGGGTCCAAGTCAATCGGTTTATTGATAGAGTTCCGGTTGGAATGCCAGGCTTCTAGGAATTCTCGTACATATCTCTGTTTGGATTGACCGAGGATGAATGTGTTGTCCCTGTCAAACTGGTGTTCTTCCTCAAGTGTATGTAAGGATACTAGTGAGAGTGGGTCATGACTTTTTGTGGCAAGCTGACGTTCATGTATACTGCTGGCTAGTTTTCTGCCTGTTTGTTCAATGTAGTATTTGTTACAGTTCTTGCAAGATAGTTTGTAAATGATATTAGTTTTGCCTGTTGTCTGTACAGGGTTTTTCAAATTCATTCGCTGCTGTTTTAGTGGTGGGTTTGTGGGCTACCATGATGCCAAGAAATCTGAGTAGTCTGGCAGTCATTTCTGAGATGTCTTTGATGTAGGGGAGAGTGGCTAGGGTTTCTGGGCGTGTACTGTCCACTTGTTTGGGTTTGTTGCTGAGACATCGGTAGACTGTGTTCATTGGGTACCCATTCTTTCTGAATACGCTATATCAGTGATTTTCCTCTGCTCTTTGTAGTTCCTCTGTGCTGAAGTGTGTGATGGTTCATTGAAATAATGTTCTAACGCGGCCTAGTTTGTGAGTATTGGGATGATTGCTTCTGTAGTTCAGTATTTGGTCCGTATGTGTTGTTTTCCTGTAGACGCTGGTTTGAAGTTCTCCATTGGCTATTCACTCTACTGTGACATCTAGGAATGGCAGTTTGTTGTTGTTTTCCTCTTCTTTAGTGAGTTTTATGCCAGTAAGGGTATCATTATTGGTCTTGATAGTTTCCTCTAATTTGTTTCGGTTAGTGATGACAAAAGTGTCATCCACGTAGTGGACCCAGAGTTTGGGTTGGATGGTTGGCAGAGCTGTTTGTTCAAGTCTCTGCATTACTGCCTATTCTAAGAACCCTGATATCGGGGATCCCATGGGTGTTCCGTTATTTTGTAGGTTTTGTTGTTGAAAGTGAAGTGGGTAGTAAGGCATAGGTCTATTAGCTTGACGATATTGTCCGTGCTGATAAAGTTAGTGGTGTTTAGTGTCTTTGGTTCTTCTAATAGTGTAGTCAGTATTTCCTTGGCCATGTTAATGTTGTTGGATGTGAATAGGGCTGTTACATCAAAGGAGACCATTATGTCATCCTCTTCTGTTTTGGTGTCTTTCGTCTTCAGGAATTCTTCGCTGGAATGGATGGCGTGGCTTGAGTCTATTACTAAGTGTTTTAGTCTTTGGTGTAGCTTGTTGGCCAATCTGTACATTGGCGTTCCAGGTAGTGAGACTATGGGTCTGAGGGGAACTCTTGGTTTGTAAATTTTGGGAAATCTGTAAAAGCGCGATGTGTTGGATCCGTGTGGTTTCATTTTTCGGAAGTCGGGCTAATTTAATTCTCCAGATTTCTGAAGTTTTTTGAGTAGGGCTGTGATTCGGTTCTCTAGTTGTGGGGCCAGGTCTATCACCACTTGTTGGTAAGTGTTAGCATCTGCAAGCAGTGGATTCACTTTCTTAATGTAGTCTGTTCAATCTAGATGACTGTCGAGCGTCTTTGTCTGCAGGTAGGAGAACAATGTTTTTATCTTTCTTCAGTCCTTCTAGCGCTTGCCTTTCTTGTGTATCGAGTGTGTTTCCTTCCTTTTTCCTGCTAATGTTGGTGCGACTGTGTCAAATTGTTTGCTGGATTTCTTCTGTGAGTCCATTGTCTTTCAATGCTGTTTCTAATGCCGCTAAGAAATATTTTTTGTCCGCATCCTGGAGGTTGTAATTTAATCCTCTTACTAAGACAGCTTTTTCAGTGTCTGTTAAGGGTCAGTCAGGTAAGTTGTCTGTGTTGTTATTTTGTGTGAGTTTGTCTAGTTTTTTTCTGCAGGTCTAATTTTTTTTCATTTTCTGTGTTTGTCGCTGTCTAATATCAATGGCTTGTTGTACTGTGTCTGTCCATTCATGGTTGCATTCATGAGTAAAGTCTTTGGCATGAAATTTTCTGGTTGCATTTACGGAGTCTGTTGTGGATATCATTAATCATTTCTCTAAGCATTCTGCGCCGTTTTGCTCTGCTATTCTTTTGGCTAGTCGGGTATTAAGGGGAGGTTTGTATTTAAGACATTTGGGTAGAACTGTTTCCTAAAACATTCTTACAGGAAGTACAGCTGTTCACGGTGCTCTGTCGGGTTGGGTTGGTTTCCCATTTTCAGGTCAGTTTTAGCATATTGCGCCTATAGGTGTTAGTGAGTATTGAGAAGATTTGTAGTGGTGTCCTTCCTCATCTGTATGTGAGGATACTAGTGAGAGTGGGTCTTGTCTTTTTGTGGCTAGTTGGTGTTCATGACCAGACAAGCAGACAAAATGTGCCCAGAAACCCTAGCCACTCTCCCCTACATCAAAAACATCTTGGAAATGACTGCCAAACTACTTGGCATCATGGTAGCCCACAAACCCACCAGCTAATGAACTTGAAAGACCTTATACAGACAACAAGCAAAACTAATGTCATTTGCAAAATACCTTGCAAGAACTGTTACAATCACTACATTTGACAAACAGGCAGAAAACTTGCCAGCAGTATAAATGAACATCAACTTCTCTCGCATTCTCTCGCTTTCTCCCCATAACCCTTCACCCCTTGATACTCAACTCAAGAACCTATCTATCTCAGCCTTATATATACTCAATGACCTGTCACCCATAGCCGTCTGTGGCAATGAATTCCATATATTCACCATTCCCTGGCTGAAGAAGTTTCTCCTTATCTGGGCATAGAAGTTCTCCTTTACCTTGTCTTTAGCGTCCAGAGTTGGAGCATAGGCACTGATGATGGTGGAATGTTGGTTCTTGATGAGCTGGATTTGCAGAGTCATGAAACATTCATTGATTCCCAGTGTTTGCTCTATCAGCTTCTGGAGTAGGCTATTTAGGATGGCAAAACCTATTTCATGAATCTCCAACTGTTCAGGATCAAGTCCTTTCCAGAGAAAGGTGTATTCACCTTGGTCTTTCTTTAGTTGCCCTTCTCCAGCTCTGTGGGTCTCACTCAGAGCAAGCCTGTTGTTTTCTTGATTTGATCATATATCCCTCTAGCATTCCTGGATTCAGAATCAGACTGTATTGTGTTGCAGAGTTTCAACAGATTGATTCAAAATTAAATGTTAAGTGATTAAATATTGTTATTCCAGATTGTAATTCAAGATACTGAATGGAATCTTGCACCTTAGGTTGGGTGAGGACCATCTCCACCCTGATTAAGTCTGTGTATGATTGGTTTGCCCATTTTGATGTTGGTGTTCTTAAATGGGAAATTAATGCTAATTAAGTCCCCCATCTGCTGCCTTTGGTACTTGTCCAGTAGTGGGCAGAAAGGATGAAAGATAAATCTATGCAAGGCTGTCTTCAGACTTCCAGGGAGAGAGTCCTCACTCAAAAACACTCAATGCCTGATCAGGAGACTACTAAAGCCTCTCCCTGTCCCATGCTACCAAGTCTCTCCCTTGCAACCTCTTTCCTTCAATTACTAACCTGTTGACTGTAGTCAGTTTGGAACCTAGGCCTCCTTTGAGTGTTATCACCAGTGACAATCACTGCCTTTCAGGTCGTTCGGCTCGTCAATAGAGCTTGAACATCTGACAGGTCAGCAGTTTTCTGCAGGGCCCGTAGAAGGCATTGGGACTTCCCTGTACGTTCTTTTGCCAGTCTTTTATTCATTATCGTTCTTCACTTCTCTTACTTGCTTTTTTTAATAAATATTTTATTGAAAAGAAAAATATTTTTGAGTTTTTTTACAAAATTACAAAATTAATACAAAATAGTGTAACCACTTTACAGTATAATAACAGCACCAATATAAAATTAAGAAAACTAACAACTAATATACACTGCAAACTACCAAAACACAAAATAAGATATAAGAAAGAAGACTCTATATATAAAAAAAGACTATAGTATCGTATATTACTAACAACAAAAGAAAGAAAAAGGTAAATAAATAAATACACATTCAAAATAAAATTGTATCAAGTCATAACAAAACCCGTATTAATATGCGATTCTTCGTCCCAGGGGCCCCGAATCGACAAACATCATCCTCATGGCTAAACAAAGGCCCTAAACAGCATGACCAGTACATCTACATTGGTGTAGTTCAAATAGGGCTGCCATGTTCTATAAAATAATTCCATTTTTTGGTACACCATATTTGTAAGGAAGTCCAGGGGAATATATTCCATAACTATCCTATGCCAATTCAAAGGTCCTGGGGGACTTTCCGATATCCAACTTATTAAAATATTTTTCCTCACACTAAAGGAAAGAATAGTAAATAGTTTCTTCCCTTTTGCACCTAGAGAAGGAAAATTTGGAAAGTCCAAAAGAAGAGACACAGGATCCACCTCAATCTCCGTTCCCAAAATCTTTGCCAAGGCATTCGCTACACTATCCCAATATCTATGAATCTTACGGCATGTCCATAAGCAATGATGAGAGTACCAACTTCTATTTTACATTTAGGGCACATTGGGGATGCTCCTGTCTTGAACTTTGCAAGTCTCTCTGGTGCCATATGAGCCCTTTGAAGTATCTTCAATTGAATAGCCTAAGTTCTATTACAGACAGAGATCTTCTTGGCATTTTCCCAGATGTCCTCCCACATCTCTAAGGAGATTTCCATCCCTAATTATTGAGTCCAGGTTTTATATAACCATTCCATGTCCTTCAATACCTTATTACCTCGTGAGTGGTAGAGAGTACTGACTGAGGGTACACCCATCGGCTGAAGCACTCTCCTTTCCATATCTGATTTGTAAGGATTAGTCATCAATGTGGTCTTTTTTTGGTATGAAGTCTCATACTTGAAAATATCACAAAAGGTCCTTGCTAGTCCGAACTTCTGACGCAACTGTTCGAAGGACATCATGAACAGATCTCCCAAACAGGAGATGCCTCTGGACTCCCAAGTTTTAAATCCAGCATCAGTCAAACCTGGCTGAAATCCCAATGTTCTCACTATAGGAGTAAAAGGGGAGGTTTTTGTAAATTACCCTCATCCTGTCGCATCATCCTTCAAGCTTTGATTGTGTTTAGTACAATTGGGTTTTTACAATGATCCATAAATAATAGATTGATGAGGGGACATTTTGCTTGGGAAGTCTCAAGATCCAACCAAATTGATTGTGGGTCACAAGAGACCCAATCGGCCACAAATGATAACAGAGAACTCAGTTGGTACTTCCTGAAATCCGGAAAATCTAGACCGTCCCTTATTTGTGGGAGCTGCAACTTATCTAATTTAATAAGGGGCCATCTATGATTCCAAGTAAAGGAGCCAAGCCAAACATAAAGCTTACGCAGCGCCTGTCTCGGCAACATTAAAGGAAGCATTCTCATGTGGTATAATAGGCGAGTTAGAATATTCATCTTGACCAAAGCTATTTTGCCTAGCCAAGATATCGGGAGATCTTCCCAACGTTGGAGGTCCTGCCTTCTTTTCTCTAATAAATGCGTATAATTGGTTTTGTATTGCTGACCAAATACCAGGGTATTAAAAATGCCTAAATAGAGAAAACCTCCCAGTGACCACCGAAAGGGGAAGCGGGATCCATCCGCAAAATTGGATATGCTGGTAAGACCTCCTAGTGGCATTGCCTCTGATTTCATAAAGTTAATTTTGTAACCTGAGAACATACCAAATAGGTTAACCACTTGAATTAAGTGGGGCACAGATGTCGATGGATCATTTAAGAAAAGAAGGACATTGTATGCATAAAGAGTGATTTTTATGCTTACCCAATCCTACCTCCAAGGCCGTTATATTAGGGTCAGTTCGGATAGCTTCTACCAGCGGTTCAATCACTAGTGTAAATAGTAGTGGTGAGAGAGGGCATCCTTGACGACAACACTAAAGCTATCCGATCTTATGCCATTGGTAATCACTGCTGCTTTGGGGTCATTATATAATACTGCAACCCACTTGGTAAAGACCTTTCCAATGCCAAACCATTCCATAGTATAAAAAAGATATGGCCATTCCACCCGATCGAATGCCTTTTCTTCATCTAGGGAGACAACTAATCCTGGTATCACTACCTGTTGGCAGACTTTTACCATGTTTAGCACTCTTCTGATATTATTCGTAGATCTGCGACCCTTAATAAACCCCATGTGGTTCTCTTTTATAAAAATGGTAAAACCCTCTCCAGTCTTAATGTCAACATTTTTGACAGTGTTTTAAAGGCCACATTCAATAAGGATATAGGTCTGTGCAAAGTAAAGTCATCTGGAGCTTTTCCTTTCTTAAGAATGAGAGAGAAATTTGCTTCTCTCAGGGAGGGCAGGAAACTACCCTGACTGTATGAATAATTATACATACCTATAAGTGGTCTGGCCAATTTGTCTATAAACTCTTGATAGAACTCAGCCTGAAATCTGTCTGGTCTGGGCACTTTACCACTCTGGAGCTGCCTCACTGCCTCCTGCACTCCCTGGGTTGTCAGGGGGGCAATCAAAAGCGATACGTACTCTGAGGTTAAGCCCAAGAGGACCAGATTTTTAAAAAAGACTCCACCTTCCTTGCTCTATCCTCACAGCCCTCTGACTTATACAACTCATAGTAGAACATTTTAAAAGCTGCATTGATCTTTTTAGGATCACAAGTCAGGGTACCAGCACCTTCTCTAATAGACATAATGGATTGGGGAGCCTTTTTCTTTCTGGCAAGGTATGCTAAATATCAAGGCGCTCAATCTCTGCTTCGCAAATAGTATCTCCCTCTTTGCTGTTTGAGTACATGTGGTATTCAAAGTAGCCCTGAGGGCTGCAATCCGCTGTAATTTAGTAATGAACGGCCTATTAACATACGCTGTCTCAGCTGCCTTCAGGCGGGCCTCAAACAGACGCTGTTGTTCTCCCTTTTGTCTTTTCGGGGTTGCAGAATATGAGATAACCAAGCCCCGCGCATATGCCTTAGCAGTCTCCCCGTCTCCCACATCACCGATGGGTTACTGGCCGTACCTAAATTGATACCCCAGAAACTTTTAAATTCCTGCAAGAAATAGTCTATGAACTTCTATCCTTCGATAGGAAAAGGTCCATACGCCCAATGCCAGGAACCCATCTTGTCATCACTAATCTTGACCTCCATAAACACCTCTGCGTGGTTGGAAATAGTTACATTTCCTATTTTACAAGAAAATGTTGAATTCAGAAAGGTTGAGGGAGTAAAAAAGAAATATCGATTCTGGTATGGCACTTGTGTGTTTTTGAATAAAAAGTAAAATCTCTACCCTCAGGATGAAGACACCTCCATACATCCACCAGTCCCAACTTCCTATTCAGATCAGCTAACTGCCTAGATCTCAGAGATATAGCCTCAGAACTCCTAGGTATCCTATCCACCTCGGGGTTGACAATATAATTAAAATCTTCCCCTATAATTATGTGAAACACCCAGAGAGCCATCAACTTGGAGAGCGCATCTGTTACAAATTTAAAAGGATGTGCTGGGGGGCAATATACATTCAAAATCCCTTACTCCTCCCGTTATATTAGGGCTTTAAGTAACATATTTCATCCAGACTTATCTTTCATCTGACTTAGCATTTGGAAGGGAGGATTCTTCTGGATAAGAATGACCACTCCCCTACTTTTTGAACTAAAAGATGAAAAGAATACCTGACCGAATCCTCCCTGCTGCAGCGTCGAATGCTCCCTATCAAGCAGATGTGTCTCCTGTAAAAGGGCTACATCAACTCTCTTTTTTTAAGACTTGATAATATTTTTTTCCTTTTAATTGGCGAGTGGCTCCCGTTGACATTCCAGGTGCACCATTTAAACGAATGACTAGCCATGATCATTCAAGAAAGTCTGAGACACCCCAGGAGGAAGAACCTCACTCAAAAAGCATTGAGTAGAAACCATAGACAATTCACATAAGGGTAAAAATACAACCTTTAAAATACCTAAATCAAGACAACTAAAAACTACTCCTAAAAAGAAATATAAGACATAATTAAAAGGAGACTTTCCCCCTTGTCCACAGGGGGCACTTGTACCTTGCAGTAATCCCAACATAGCACCTTCCAGCTAGAGCCATGCCTCGGCCCAGACATTACAAAGTAAGGTAAACAAATGCCAATGTCTTATAATACAAAAATTAGAAGTGAGCAACCAATCCACCCCCTCCTAGGCATTCTTAACAAATCAACAACATAAAATTACAATCCCAGCAAATATTAAGGAAAACAAAACTCAGAAACATCCCCCAACAATCAGATAAACCAAGCGAGTTATAGATAAGAGTTGAAAGAAAGAACCGCCCCAGCAAAGGATGGAAAAGAGAAAGGGGGAGGGAGGAGGCAAAAAAGGGGGGTAAAATAAAGTGATTGTCCATATAGTTCAAGTCCATCAGTCTATTTAAGAGCATCCAAAAATTCTTTTACTTTTTCCGGCAATCCAAAATTATGCACAGACCCTCCATGACTGAAGCAGTGTTGCCGGGCATCGCATGGAGTACTGAATATTTAAATCCCTCAGACGCTTCTTTACCTCATGAAATGCCTTCCTCTTGCGAACCACAATCAGAGAAATTTCCTGAATCATCATTATTTTGGACCCCATGGCTTGGGGATCCTTCCCCAAAACTCTGAAGGCCTCCCGCAACATTTGTTTTTCCCTGTAGTGCTGGAGTTGCGCTAGGACCGGGTGGGGGCGCTGGCCCGATCCGGGCCTGTGCACAGCAACCCGATGGGCCCACTCATCCCGCACCCAGCCTAACTCAGACTCCAGCTTCAGCAGTTGTGGGAGCCATTGCTCCAAAACGTCAATAAACTGGCCTTCCTCGTCCTGTTCGGGAAGGCACAGCAACCGAATATTTTTCTGACGACCTTGATTTTCCAGAGTCTGGACCTGACCCACGGAAGATTCAGCAGTGGTGTCAGAGGCCGCGGCCCGTTGCTCCACCCTTCCATCTGTTGCCTGAGTTTCTTGATCTCTCGGTCATGCTTCTGCAGGATGACCGAGATCGACTCCCACCTGGACCAGATCTCTTCGATCGACACGTCGATCTTGTCTTGGAGCTTGACAAACTCTGGGATCAGGCTTGCATCTGCAGGTAAGTCCCCCGGGCCAGCCATGGACGCATCTGTTGCTGCAGCAGGAGAGGGGCCCCTGCCTGTTGCGAATTCCGTGATCTTTTACCTTTAGTTGTTTTAAAATGTATCAGACTGCTAAAGTTTGATGCAGAATGACTGTAGCTGCTGAGAAAAAAAATATTTTTAGGAGTTTAAAAGGTGAGGGGAGGGTAGGTACCTCACTTTGCCTGGGTTCTGGGCAGAGTTCAACAGTCTCAGACCTACTGGGTTGCCACCATCTTGAATCCCCCCTTACTTGCTTTTTCACCTCCCTGCTGAATTTTTGATATTCAATTTGGTTCTCAATTGTATTATCTATTTGAAACCTGTCAACAGCATACATTTTCCTCTTTAATTTTAATTTCCATTTCTTTGTCATCCATGAAGACCTGAATATAGTTGATCTGCCTTTTATCAAGTCAAAAAGCACAAAAATGAAGCCTTCGGTCTAACTCATCCACACTGACTATTCTTAAGGGAATAAACCTTGACTTCCCATTCCATCTGCTCTCTGAACATAGCCATTCTTCAATAACTTTCTCCATGCCAACCTTTGGTATCCAGTCCAGCTCTGTTCTTTCCCCTTTCAAGTTGGCTGTTTGCCAGTTAGTTATTCTTATTAAGAATTGACCAATGTCATTTTTCAATGTCATCCTGATCCTTATGGTACAATGATCATTCTCCGTTAACGTTTCCTCACTGTCACTTGATCTGCTTGGCCCACCTTATTCCCAAGAACGCGGACTATTAGAGCATCCTTTCCAGTTGGACTGGACACATATGTTGTAGGAAAGTCTCCTATCACAATCCAGGAATCTTTGTCCCTCAAATTAAAGCAATATATTGTGGATGCTGGAATTCTGAAATAAAAGCATGAAGCAGTGGAGAAACTCAGCAAAACTGCCAGCATTTGTGGAGAGAGACTCTACTTCTAAAGAGTTATATTGAGCTCAAAACATTATGATTTATTCCTTACTGATCCTGACAGTACTATCCCAATCAGTAAATGCAGACGAGGGTTGCACCTCTCTGTAATTTCTTGGCAGATTCGTTCTCCCATAACCTTCCCATTAGTTGGTACTTTATAGATTCCACTAAGCAATGTAATTGCACTTTCCTTATTTCTTGTTTCTGTCCTTGAAAATCTGAAACATTCTCTTTCTCTGGTTTCAATGCTCTCCTTACCTAAAAAAGCAACACCTCCTTTGTTTCCTGTTCTTATTTTTTTATGAACTCTTTGTAACCAGAAATATTTAACACTCAGACCTACTCTTTCTTCAGTCAGGTCTCTGTCTTTGCCAATCTATCACAGTCACTTCCTATCTTCGCCCATCTATTGCCATCCCAACTACCTTTCCCCCCAGCCCCCACCCCTCCCCATTTATTTTTCAACCCTCTTCCCTCTCTCCAGTACTGATGAAAGGTCAAGCCTGAAATGTCAACTCTTGCTCCTCAGATGCTGCCTTACCTAACGTGCTTTTTCCAATGTGACATCTTATCGGCCCGTGACATTATAATCCCACAACACCAATCTGGCTAGGTCAGCTACTCTTCCTCAACCTGAGTACAGCGTTGTTCCCTTTATATTGATACTTGGGTGTAAATGCAAATGGTTGTCCTTGCACAAAAATTGGGTTGCTCCAAGTCCTCTTTCACTGGTATCAGACTGCAGGGCAACTTCAACATTAATGTCATACTATATGAGTTCTGGCATTGTATCACTTGTTGCTTGATTTAAATGATCACTGCTCCATTCCTCAATATTGCATGACATTCTTGGCAGTGAATTGCCATAATGGTTCACAGTCTGAGAAGAAATTGCATAAGAATTTTGCTAAATCATTGATAAATCTAACAAATCATTACACTGTTTTTACATTTCATTGTCACCCTTTCACTGCTGCAGCTGTCTCCTATTTGGGATCTGGGCAAATAATTTTTGCTGTCAGCACACGATCTATGTAGTTGACTTTGGATGTCTTGAACTGCAATATTTACTTGTTCACTTCAGGTTCTTCTGGTGAGTTCTGCCTTGCAATCATTTTTCTGTGGTCACCAATGGCTTCTTCACTGTGTCTCTGCATTCACAAACTGCAGGTTATTCACTGTTGTGATCTTCCCGAAGTAAAAGCCAACTATATTATACTATCTGAGTTGACACTCCTCTGGAGCTGTGAAAATGCAAAATATCTTTATCTTTTGAATGGTGCCAAGAAAGTAGGTAGAATGCTTTTGTTTTCATCTGGTTTCACTTGCCAGTAACCATCATTCCCATCTACAGTAGTGAGGATATTGCCTTTGCAGATTATAGCAAAATTCCTTTAATGCTTAGTATGGGATAGTGGGATCTTTTCAAAATTTTATTTAGATCGTTTGGGTTGGTGCATGTTCTCAGCTTTCCAGGTTTCACTTCCGCTATGAAGCTATGCCATTCTGCAGGATTTGACAGTTTATTGATTGTTTCCTTCTTCTCCAGCTATTAGGTTTTGCCTGTACAGGCTGGACTTAAGGACAGCTAGAACTTGATGTTCATTGCTGAATACCACACTTTTGTTAAGCTGTCAAATTATGCTATTACCAGACAAGTCAGATCCTAGACTGAAATCTAGCTTGGGGTAGACCATATTTTGCTTTGATTTGCTTTTAACAAATCGGTCTCTCAATGAGACAGGAGCACACAATATTGCAGATTTTGTTTTAACAGTAAAACAGCTGTTTATTAAGCAAACAAAATTGAGATAAAATAGAATAAAACATCAATTTACTTATAAGACAATTTCATAGCGTTTTAAACACGGAGTTAAAATAAAAGGTAAAGTTGCCATAGTCTTACCTGACCAGGCTGCTCTCTCATTAGAAACGACTGATGGTAGCTTAACCAGAGAGTCACCACACCTCAAGCGAGAGGAGAGGTTGCAGAAGGACAGTTCTTCACGGTGACCTCAGCCAGTGTGGGATTGGAACACACACTGTTGGCATTATCTGCATTGCAAACTTGCCAACTGAACTAACTGACTCCCTGCAGAAGTATTCAGTGAATGGGGGCTGCATAACTTTTCCATGCCCTCAGATGGGCGGCACGGTGGCTCAGTGGTTAGCACTGCTGCCTCACAGCGCCAGAGACCCGGGTTCAATTCCCGCCTCAGGCGACTGACTGTGTGGAGTTTGCACATTCTCCCCGTGTCTGCGTGGGTTTTCTCCAGGTGCTCCGGTTTCCTCCCACAGTCCAAAGATGTGCAGGTCAGGTGAATTGGCCATGCTAAATTGCCCGTAGTGTTAGGTAAGGGATATGGGTGGGTTGCGCTTCAGCGGGGCGGTGTGGACTTGTTGGGCCGAAGGGCCTGTTTCCACACTGTAAGTAATCTAATCTAATCTAAAGACTTCTCAACAAATTATTTGTGCTTATCAGCGGCCTCTCTTAGAAGTCCATTGGGTCCTGACATCTTACATGAGAGGGCCAATGAAACTGCTACCATTGCCTCTGATAGTCTATCTCACTCTCTTCTGCAACCTAGTGAGTCCTATCCTGCCTTCACGCACATTTAGTCAGGGACTATATAATGATTTTCAGCCTCTGCTACTTGTACTGTAACTAACAGCCATTCCTTCCACTGGTGCTAGTGATATGAGGAACATCAACCTCTGATCTGCCAACTGCTCTTGGCACTTGATGATTCTGCATGATTCAATAACTGTCACATAAATTACTGAAAATTACTTGATTCCATTGACCTCCTCCCATGGTACTGATAGATATTCCCTGCCAGTTCCCTGACCATTGACTCAATACCGACTAACGTTTCAAGTTGACAAGTATCTATTTCCATGACAAATTTTGGATTGCCAGTAAATTTAAAGTAGTTCAAAAGGGAGAAATTAAAAAAAAGGAGAGGGATTTACAGCAGGTAGCCGAATTCACAAGTGTTTGTGAAGGTGTTTCAAGAAGCCATGTATTTTCATGAGGTTCCTGGCTTTTTCCATGATTCAGGATCCAATCAATGGCAGTCACACTATGTAAGGGTTCAAAACACTATGTAAGGAACCAAAATCAAACAACTAAGACTCCAGTTGCCTCAATGTTCTTGTAGTGTGTGAAAACACCTGTTAAGCATTCAGATTATCATCCAAAATAGATAAAATTACCATACTTTCTCCATACTGGAGAAAGATATTGGGAGAGATAGGTGCGTGCAACAGGGTAGGTTTTACAATTGGGGGAAGGGTAATTACAATGCTGTAAGACAGGATCTGAGGAGCATAAGTTGGGAGCATAGGCTGTCAGGGAAGGATGTCATAGAAATGTGGAACTTTTTCAAGGAACAGATACGACGTGTCCTTGATGTGTATGTGCCTGTCAGGCAGGAAAGAAATGGTCGTGTGAGGGAACCTTGGTTGACGAGGGAGGTTGAATGTCTTGTAAAGAGGAAGAAGGAGGCTTACATAAGGTTGAGGGAACAGGGTTCAGACAGAGCAGTGGAGGGATACAGGATAGCCAGAAGGGACCTGAAGAAAGGGATTAGGAGAGCTAAGAGAGAGCATGAAAAATCTTTGGCGGATAGGATCAAGAATAATCCAAAGGCATTTTATGCATATGTGAGAAACATGAGAATGACGAGAACGAGGGTAGGTCCGATCAAGGACAGTAGTGGGAGACTGTGTATTGAGTCGGAAGAGATAGTAGAGGTCTTGAATGAGTACTTTTCTTCAGTATTTACGAATGAGAGGGATCGTATTGTTGAAGAGGAGAGTGTGAAACGGACTGGTAAGCTAGAGGAGATACTTGTTAGGAAGGAAGATGTGTTGGACATTTTGAACAACTTGAGGACAGACAAGTCCCCCAGGCCTAATGGGATATATCCTAGGATTATGTGGGAAGCAAGAGAGGAAATTGCAGTACCGTTGGCAATGATCTTTTCGTCTTCACTGTCAACAGGGGGTGGTACCAGGGGACTGGAGAGTGGCGAATGTTGTGCCCCTGTTCAAAAAAGGGAATAGGGATAACCGGGAATTACAGGCCAGTTAGTCTTACTTCGGTGGTACGCAAAGTAATGGAAAGGGTACTGAGGGATAGGATTTATGAGTATCTGGAAAGACACTGCTTGATTAGGGACAGCCAGCACGGATTTGTGAAGGGTAGGTCTTGCCTTACAAGTCTTATTAAATTCTTTGAGGAGGTGACCAAGCATGTGGATGAGGGTAGAGCAGTGGATGTAGTATACATGGATTTTAGAAAGGCATTTGATAAGGTTACCCATGGTAGGCTTATGCGGAAAGTCAGGAGGCATGGGATAGAGGGAAATTTGGCCAATTGGATAGAAAACTGGCTAACCGGTCGAAGTCAGAGAGTGGTGGTAGATAGTAAATATTCAGCCTGGAGCCCAGTTACAAGTGGAGTTCCACAGGGATCAGTTCTGTGTCCTCTGCTGTTTGTAATTTTTATTAATGACTTGGATGAGGGAGTCGAAGGGTGGGTCAGTAAATTTGCAGATGATACGAAGATTGGTGGAGTTGTGGATAGTGAGGAGGGCTGTTGTCGGCTGCAAAGGGACTTAGATATGATGCAGAGCTGGGCTGAGGAGTGGCAGATGGAGTTCAACCCTGCCAAGTGTGAGGTTGTCCATTTTGGAAAGACAAATAAGAATGCAGAATACAGGGTTAACGGTAGGGTTCTTAGTGAGATGGAGGAACAGAGGGATCTTGGGGTCTATGTTCATAGATCTTTGAAAGTTGCCACTCAGGTGGATAGAGCTTGTAAGAAGGCCTATGGTGTATTAGCGTTCATTAGCAGAGGGATTGAATTCAAGAGTCGTGAAGTGATGTTGCAACTGTACAGGACTTTGGTTAGGCCACATTTGGAGTACTGTGTGCAGTTCTGGTCGCCTCACTTTAGGAAAGATGTGGAAGCTTTGGAGAGGGTGCAGAGAAGATTTACCAGGATGTTGCCTGGAATGGAGAATAGGTCGTACGAGGATAGGTTGCGAGTGCTAGGCCTTTTCTCGTTGGAACGGCGAAGGATGAGGTGTGACTTGATAGAGGTTTATAAGATGATCAGAGGAATAGATAGAGTAGACAGTCAGAAACTTTTCCCCGGGTACAACAGAGTGTTACAAGGGGACATAAATTTAAGATGAAGGGTGGAAGGTATAGGGGAGATGTCAGGGGTGGGTTCTTTACCCAGAGAGTGGTGGGGGCATGGAATGCGCTGCCTTTGGGAGTGGTAGAGTCAGAATCTTTGGTGACCTTTAAGCGGCAATTGGATAGGTACATGGATGGGTGCTAAAGCTAGGACAAATGTTCGGCACAACATCGTGGGCCGAAGGGCCTGTTCTATGCTTTATTGTTCTATGTTCTATACTTTATGATTTGGCCCTCACTGACATCTTCACATAAGAGAATCAGATCTATCAATAGTTTCTGGATGACAAAGCATGCTCTCTGATCTATTTCTGATAAGAGGTACACCCATTAAAGTTGACTGTTGATACATGAGAAATGCAAACAATGAAGCCAAAGAATGCTACTATGAATGTCAGATAAGCACCAGATATTTTAATGAACAACTTATCACCATGATCAAGATAGTTTCAAGTACATGGACAGATTTGTAAAAGACCTGAAGTATCCACCAGTCAGTGCTTTCAGAATGGTTATGGTGTGCCACACTGTACACATTTTGCAATGACTAAGTTTGGATTTTTAGGAGAAACGAAATGCAGGGTGCACGTCATCCTCAGTAAATCAGAAGAGGTGGAAGACAAGAAGGAGGAAGGTGATGATGCCAATTTAACACCAGCTGCTCATATTGCTGTGTATAATGCCAGGAAGATGAAAGAAAAATCTGTTTTCAACAGTGGAAAAGCCAAAAAAAGCTTTAATGCAAAGCAAAATAACAAGGATGCTGGAAATGTGATTTTTTAAAAGGATCTTTAATTAGAGCTAAGCTACATTAATTGACAAGTTGACAGAAAAGAAGATTAGTGGACATTATCTGTCATACAAATGCAGCTTATAAGCAAGGATAGTTTTTAGGTTATTCTGGGGTGAGGAGAGAGGACTGTATTAAGTTGCTACAAGTGACATTCATAATGAAGTAATTCCAGTAAATGACAAACAAAAGGTGTAGGCATACGTGAACAAGCAAATAACAAAGTATACCAGTGAGACTCACAAAAGAAATGTGATAAGCAATAGCTAGCTTTTCTCTAAACAAAAAAAATCCAAAGAATTGTGGATGCTGGAAATCAGAAACAAAAACTGAATTCCTGGAAAAACAGCAGGTCTGGCTACATCTGTGGAGAGAAGGGTCACTGGACTTGAAATATTAACTTTGCTTTCTCTCCATAGATGCTGCCAGACATGCTAAGCTTTTCCAGCAATTCCTGTTTCAGTTTATACCTTTCTTCTGTCAGTCAACTGGAACTGGCACATCCTAGTCAAAAGAAAAGAAGAAAGCTAAACACTGGACAGACTTTAAAGTGATCACAATTTTAGCTGACTGAGCATTCGATGATTTCAGGAGCAGTTTATTTGTGAGTTAATTTGTATATGACCAAGTATATAAAAATATAAGTTAAAGTATCTATACATTTTCACGATGATAGAATCTACTCCATAAAATCTAATACCCAGTATAGGAGCTACAAAAGATGTCTTGCCATCCAAGTTAATTCTCCAAACATATCACCATTCAGAGTGTGAATGGACATGATCAAGGCATGCAGGGATTCATAAATCTTATCCAGACTTAGTCACTCTTTTGTGTGATTCCACCCGCTTAATTATATTTTCTATTTCATTTGTATAAGTTTCAACAAACTAACTCATTTAACTCAGAAGGACTCATGGAGATCTGTCTGGTGCGTACTTCAAGGTTGAATGCAAGTTCAAATGCAGATGGAAGTAGAAGTAAATATACCTTTTGAAAACTTCAAAACTCTTTTAAATGAACTTCAGGAGTGAGAAGAAAGGGATTTACTCACCACTATCAACTTAGTTATGATATAGATTCAGGGTGAAAGAACTGAAACCTACATGGTCATTCTAAAAGGTGAGAGACTTAACAAACAATTCAGGTCTTTTTCAATATATAATTTGAGTTACATCACACTGTAAGCTTTTGCCATTAATCCTATGCCTACGATCTTACACTCCACAACCACCTGATGAAGGAGCAGTACTCCGAAAGCTAATGCTTCCAAATAAACCAATTGGACTATAACCTGGTGTTGTGTGATTTTTAACTTTGTACATCCCAGTCAAACACTGGCACCTCCAAATCATGACTACCTTTAATCCATGACGATAAAGAGCTACTGAAAACCACAAATGCTGGAGATCACAGCAGATCAGACAGCATCCATGGTGAGACAGCAGGCTAAGATTTCAAGTCTAGACAGCTGTTCATCAGAGCTGAAGTGAAGTGTGGAGGAGGCAGCTTTTATGCTATAGTTGCAGGCGGCAGGGTTACAGTGCTGGGGAGAAAAGATGTTGATAATTCAGATTAAGTGATCAGAATGTTAGAATGGAAGAACAATGATGTGTCTAACTGCCAGACTTAAAAGAACAGACAGTCCCACTGGGATGGGGCGGGGAGGAGGGAGAGAGGATATGGTGACAGAGAATGTAATAAGTAAAGCTAAAAGAAAGGGAAAGAATGGGAGTTGGTTCAGAATTTGAAGGTGTTGAACTCAATATTAAGTCTAGAAGGCTGTAAAATGCCTCATCTGAGGATGAGATGTTGTTCCTCGAGTTTGTGCTGTGATTCACAGGAGCACTGCAGCATGCTGGGAACAGACAAGTGAACATGTGAGCTGATGCTGTGTTTAAACAACTGGCTATAGGAAAATCGGTGTCATGCTTGCACACAGAACAAAGGTATTCTGTAAAATGGTCACCCAATCTGTGTTTGGTTTCTCCAATGTACAGTAGGCCAGTAGGTGGAGTGAATGCAATACGCAAGATTTGAGGAGGTATAGGTGAAATGCTGGGCAGGTGAGCAGGAAGGAGATGAAAGGGCAGATGTTGCATTTTCTGTGGTTACATGGGAAGGTACCATGGTAAGGGGTCGAGGTGTTGGTGGTTGTGGAACGGACTAGGATTTCCCAGAGTGAACGATCCCTATGATATACAGATAGGGTGAATGAGGGAAAGAAATGTTTAGTGGTGCCATTCTGCTGGAGTTGTCTGAAATGATGGAGAATGATCCTTTGAATGCAGAGGCTGGTGGAATGACAAGTGAGGACAAGGGAGACCGGATCACACTGTTTTGAGTGATGGAACAGGCAAGGGCAGAAGCACAGGTGATAGATTGGATGTGGTTGAAGGCCCAGATAACCACAATGAGCGGGAAACCATAGTAATGGAAGAAGCAAGACACATCAGCTGTGCTGTTTTAGAAGGTGGCATCATCTGAACAGATGCAACATAGGCGAAAGAACTGGGAGAATGGGATGAAGTCTTTGCAGAATGTGAGGTGTGAACAGCTGCACTGAAGGTAGCTATGGGAGTCAGTGGCTTTATAGTGGATGGTCGTAGGCAATATATTCCCTGAAATGGAGACAGAGAGGTCAAGGACAGGAACAGAAGTCTTGTAAAGTTATAAAGGGTCAAAATTGGGGGCAAAATGAATTTTTTCAAGGTCCTGGTGGGAGCATGAAGCAGAACTGAAGTAGTCGTTGATGTACTGAGAAAAGAGTTGTGAGAGGGGGCCAGTGTAGAACTGGAATGAGGATTGTTCAAGTTACCCCATAAAGAAGCAAGCATACCTGGGACCTATGTGGGTGCCCATACCACTCATTTGACTTGGCAGAAGTGAGATTAATTAAAGGAAAAATTGTTCAATAAGAGAACAAGTTGAGCCAGGTGAAAGAGAGTGATAATGGATGGAGAGTATTCAGGCCTCTGGTCAAGGAAGAAGGCAAGAGCTTGCAAACCGTCTGGGTGGAGAATGGAATTATAGAGGGATTGGACATTCATGGTGAACTTCAATTATTATTTTCTCTCATTTCTTCCCTTTCTTTTAGCTTTACTTGTTACATTCTCTGTCACTATGTCCTTTCTACCCTTCCCCTTCCCCAGTGGGACTGTCTTCTCTTTCAGGTCTGGCAGTTAGACACACCATTGTTCTGCTGTTCTCACATTCTGATCATTTAATCTGAACTGTCAACATCTTTTCTCCTCAGTTCTGCACACCCCACATCCCCATAACCATCCACCAACTGCACCTCCCACCAGCAACCACAGCATAAATGCTGCCCACTCCAAACTTCACTTCAGCTCTGATGAAGTGTCATCTGGACACAAAACCTTAGCTTGCTCTCCACAGATGCTGTCTGACCTGCTGTGATCTTCAGCATTTGCTGTTTCTAGTTTCTACAGTAATTTGCTCCTACATGATAAAGAACTACTTCAGTGTCAGGTTCATGCTTGCATAATCATTGAAAAATGCGAACAATCATTCTACACTAGTTTCATTTTCAGATTTAGTTCTCAAAAAAATATGATATAAGCTAGGATTATAAATTACAGTAATGCAACAAGTGATAAATTGTCTTTCAACGCCGGGAAATGTTATCCTCATGAAATCTCCACTGCACAGATCTGCAAAATTAAGTTTAAAATTAAAATTTGTGTGCTGGTAATTTCTTCAGATGTGTTCTCTTTTGATTGTAGTAGGTTCTCAGGATGTGCTACAGTTACAAATAACAATCCTGCTCAGTATTTGTCAAACTATTGCGGCAGAGGGGAAGCAGCTCCAAAGAATTTTCTCAATTTTTCCTCATGCTTGAGCAATTGTTGAGTGGATGGAAGTTTAACAGATAGTTGAAGTAAATGTTGTCAGTAATGAATAGTAGTTAATTGAGAACATGAAATGAAATCAGTAAGTAATTACTGTCATATACAAGTACAAACAGTTATGCTTCTGATAAGATAATAAAGAAGTCAAGACTTTTTTCGCAAAAATTGTTTGGAATACAAGACATTTAAAATCAACTACATGTCTGCAAAATAATCTGATGCCCATTGAAAGAATAATAGCTATAAATGAAGTAAATATTTACTAACCTTTCCGTGCATCTTTTGACTTTGCTCTACTCCCTCAGTAGGTTCCGATTCGATTAATTCTTCATTCTTCTGGGCATGGACTGTTTGCTCTTGCTGTATTGCTATCTGTAAATAAATGAAACAAAGCTACTCTCACAAATAAAGTATGAGATAAGACAAATATTTACTGGCACATTAAAGATACATTAAGCAGAGTTTTGTAAATGTAAATTTTTTAAGAACCTTATTACAAATCAAACTAAATAGAATTTTAAGAAAATCAGCTTATATAGTCAATGTCCATTATATAATCAAACTTCTTTAATCTACAAGAAAGCTGAGAAGAAATATTTAATCTTGAGGACAATTTATAATCTGAAAATATTTTTTAAATGTTCTATTGTCAGTGAAGCCATGACTTCTTGAATTTGGATGGAAAAGTATATAGGTCTGGCTTAATTCCATTATACCAACTGTAGCTGTAGTTAGGCAGTAAAATTGCAATAGGAGATAAAATAGTTTTGGATGCCCACTAGTGGATTCTTGACATTGTAAGCACATAGGAAATACTGCTTTCCAATAATGGTGAATGGCAGTGGATTTCCTCCAGAAATCTGCTTATGTGCAAACCTAGCAAACTGAATCAGGGTCAGGGTAGGATCAGGGCAAGGGGTAGAAGTACCATCTTGTCCCCGCTCCATCCTTGCATCTGGCCTGCAGTAAGTGCAAACCATTCGCGAAGGTAGCACAATTATAATAAGGCATCATTTTTGCTAACTAAATAAATCATATTTTTAAAATGTGGAAGTTAAAGGAAATCATATAGTTTATAATACCATTTAATGTGTGTGCCACTTCCTGGTCCAGCATTTATTGCCCATTCCAAATTTGTATTGAAAATATTGTAAACTGCCTTCTTGGACTGCACCAGACTTCAGACTTCAGGAGCTTCAGGATTTTGACTCAGTGTCAGTGACAGAATGGAAAATAGTTCCGAGTCAGGATGGCATGTGACTTGGAGGCAAATTTGCAAGTAGTTATGTGCGCCCATGAATATGCTGCCCTCGTCCTTGTAGGTGGTAGAGGTCAGAGGTTTACAAGGTGCTATCAAAGAAATTTTGGTAACATGCTGAAGTGCATCTCGAAGATTTGTCACTTATACTAGTGTGTAGCAATGGTAAGAATTGTTTGAGGTGATTCACTGTCACCAATCCTCTTTTATCATTGTTTTATCTTGGGCATATCGAATGATTAGTGGTTGAGGAGACACTACTGTAGAGAATCTACAGAAGAGGCACTTCTTGGGTCATAAGAAGGTTTTTCTGGTTAGATATAATTACAGAGTTTGTGCAGATATGTCTGTTCCTCTGATAGCTAGAACAGAATTCCTTCTCTCCACCTATTGACTGTGTGTAATATCTGTGCAATGAGTGGAGCTGTTTTAACATGAACATTAACCCCTCAAAAGGCGTCCCTTCAAATAAATGCTAAGAAGACAATGGGAGCAGATAGTTGTCATAATCAATGTCAACAATTTAGTTCTGCATCCATATGAAGTTTATAAATCTTCACATGCCAATTCATTACTGTAAACCGCTAGCTTCCATTCACCACCATACATTCCATTCATGAACCTAACAACAACTCTTACTAACTATGACTCATACCTCATCTCATCCTCACACTTAGTATTGCAGATGCACACTTCTAACTAACAGTTGACATTTATTATGTATACTTCAGACAGTCACATCACTTGAACACAATGCAGCAGATTCACTGAGATACTTAGAGAGAAGTCTTGCTGGGCAATGTGGCCCATAATTGGAACTCAAATAACTGGAATGGTTACTCAGTCCCATTGGTGCAGCCACGACTGAGGACACAACCAGTGCATGGAATAAGCTATCAATAGTATATGCCTACCTAATCCTACCTATCCCAATAATCTGTTCTAATTAGCAAGCCACAGGAGATGTAACTATGTATCACTTGCTTCACTGAATCCCACATAGACAACGAAGTCAGCTTGAATTCTGGCATTCTACAAATATTAAATGGTAAACATAGAGGTGCAATCTGTATGTAGTGAGTCATTGACCATCAGTAGAATGTAACTGGGTCAAGAGAAAGAATAGACATTTGCAAGTTCTATGAAAGGTGAGGAAACACATAAATTCTGCTCCAGAAGACTCAGATGAGGATTGTAATGACATTTAGGAAATGTAATGAACACAGAGAAATGCTTCTATATTGTAAAGCCAGTCAAAAAACTTCATGATGCTTTTGAAGAACATGAAGGTTGTAGCTCCAACTTGGCACTAGACTTCTTGCAAGTCTTGGAATATAACCTTTCTAGCATGGAAGTGCTGACCAAATCCACGTGAGAACTTGTGGACCCAATTAAGTTGCAGCATCTGATGGGTAACGTCTCAGCTTCCAGTGCAGCACAAGCAGAGCACTTGGTGTTTGAGTGCTGTAATGGGAGTTCAGATTGAAGTAATAAAATTTCACGCTATCATAGCTTTAGATACCTGTGCTGAAGCTACTTTCTCTGATAGCTGTCCAACAATCTGTGTCCTGCAGCAGTAGAGCAGAGATGCAGGAAATAAATCACAAAATTCTGGAAATAAGTCAGAAAATTATGGAAAAACTCAGCAGGTCTAACAGCATTTGTGGAGAGAGGAATAGTTAATATTCAGTTCAAGGCAGTTTCTACATGAATTTCAACTGAAATATTATTCTTTGTATTTCAAATCTCACTTTAATTACAGGTATCTCCAAGGCATTTAATGTTCCTTGAACTTCTGTTTTTGCTGCATCCTGAGATCTACATATACTGTGTACTGCAGCATATTGCTTGAATTGTTGAAGCACTGACCCAAAGTAATGACAGCTGTTCTATGAAGCACAAATCCCTGCCACTTCACCAATGGCATTTGTATCAAAGTTTTATGAATGCCAAAAATCTGAACTAAAACAGAAAATACTGCAAATACTCAGTAGGTCTGGCATCATTTTTAGAGAGAGTAACAGAGTTAAAGCTTCATATCAATGACCTTTCAACAGATCTTGTCCTGTCAGCCATCTGGCCTAGATGGTGGCCACCCATGCTAAAACTGTGTGGTCCAAAGCTGGGTCTTTTAAGCACAAGAGTTGTTTGAGGGTTTCCTGCAAGGTTATATGCAATCTTTTCCCAATAAGTCAGTCGCCTTCCACCAGACATAGGGTGCACTGTGTAAGAGAACAAAACCAGAAAAAGATGCCCACTAATTGCCACAAAGGATACATCTAAAGGTAATTAGTTGAGTTTTGTATGGATATTGCATATTCTATTAGATAAAGGTGACATGGAATGGTCATTTTGTAGTGGCTTTTATTTCAGGATTGTGGCCTGGGGAATCCTGTGATGTCCTGTAACAGAGATGAGTGAAACTGTTGTAAAATAGACTTGTATTTATGACTCTATGCATGAGGTGCTCATGGAACATGGATATTTTAGTTTCAACCTCCCATCTCTCATCCTCGTGTTCCTCTTCAAGTAGCCACCAAATCCGTTGTTGTAACAGCTTTGTCTTCACGGTGTGGTAGACCCTGCAAAGCTCCATAAATGGAAACAACTGCTTCAGCTAGTTTTGGAGATGATCTCTAGTTCAACCAAGGAAGCATATTCATTATATTAGCATCACAACGATCTGATTTACAATGGTTTTGTGGTAGACCTTTGCCTATCAACCAGAGGCCCATTGTTGTAATAAAAAGCTGGATCTTCTAGGTTCAAAGCAGTTTAAGAATTTTCTGCAAAGCCATCTGCATTGATTGCATGCTGGCCATGTGTGATTGGGTTGTGAAAAAGAATCATGAGCTAGTTGTAGAGCAGATGTCCCTTGGATGCCCAACAGTCATCCTTTAATTTGACATAGTGGCTAAAAAAAAATGCAACACGGCTTCTGCTGGGTTAGCGGGAAGCACCGGTATAATGTTCAGAATATGGATGCAAGCCAATTGCACAGCAGGTAATAATCCCTGCAGTTGTGGTGCATTTCAGCATTGAGATTAGATGCACACAAAGATATGCAGGTTCAATCAGTGGTATCCTGCACCATGGATAAGCTGGCTATCCTGATGCAATACATCAATTTCTTCCTGTTTAGACAGAGCACATTGAAATCGCTCTCCTTGTAAAGAGAGTCTCAGACATCTCTCTGTAGCATCAGTGATAAATTGGGAAATGTCAGACATATTGATTGTTCCAGCATGGAAATGAACCATTTATCAACTGAATTTATGACTATCATAGAATTGTGCTGTGTAAATATCATACAATTAAGTGGATGAGGTAAAGTGAGAGCATATTAAAGCTGAAGTCAAATTGCATTAAAAGCAAAAGATAAGCCTCTTTCCCAGGAGACACAAGCAAGTCCTAGTGAATTAATGAATCAATTTGGCATGGAAAACATGTGTGAAAATGCTGCTCCTTAAAAAAGGTTATGTTATCAAAGGGGTCGTAAAGTCATGGGTTCTGAGCTGTCTGGGTTTACCTACTTGAAGAAGCTTTTAAAGAAAAACACTTATACAATGAAAGGAGAGTGGCTAGTTCTCTCAGCTCAGCTTTTCTCTCGTTTGTTTTGGTTTTTGCAGTCTGGCTGTTCAGAGCTGCTGGTCAGTTTAAGCTGGTTAGGTGAATTAGCCATGCTAAATTGCCCGTAGTGTTAGGTGAAGGGGTAAAATGTAGGGGAATGGGTCTGGGTGGGTTGCGCTTCGGCGGGTCGGTGTGGAATTGTTGGGCCGAAGGGCCTGTTTCCACACTGTAAGTAATCTAAGTAATCAAATCTAAGTAAAAGAAACAGCGATATGGAAGAAGGTGTTCCCTGCTGAACCTCTCTGCCATCTCTATCTCCTGTAAGAACCTGTGTCTAATTTTTCCTTTTTGCCAAAAGGGTTTATGGGAACGGTCACAGGAATTTGAACAGCATCATTAAGTTGGGATAATCTGTTGGGTTTTCGGATAGGTTAAGTTATTCTGTATTCTGTTCGCTTTTGTTTGTGTTTCATTTGGTACTCTGTGAATATATTCTATTTTGTTGAAAATCGAGGAGTTTTGACCAGCTGCTTCACTCCTGGAATATCCACATTACACCTGCTTAAAACAACTAGAAAAGTTAGCATCTGGGCCACCTTCTTTAAATGTTTAAGGGGGTCTGGCCTGGTACATAACAGATTGGAGGCTCATTTGGGATTCATTTTAAAGTTCTGATTTTGGATTAAGGTTTTTGGACTCAAAGGCAGCGAGTGGTATGTGTTAGTGTTATTTCCTCTGGGTGTTGATTTTGTTTGGTTTAAACAGTGCTTGGTATTGCAATTGCTCTTTCAGTCACTAAGACTTTTCTGACGGGTGAAAGAAGTGACTTCGTGAGTATTACAAAAGGTAAACAAGACAAAGCTGCTGGAATTGGCAAGTAGGCTGGATCTGAAATTGCAGGTGTCTACGAGAATAGATGTGGTTATTATCAAAACAGCTCAAATTTAAATGTGTTGGGAAGGCCATTGAAATCTTTGGAAATGGCTCTTAACATTGCTCAAGAGGTACTGGGGTTTGCTTCCCAAATATGCCAAGAATGTTTAGAAAGATAGAGGGAGAATATACTTTTAGGATTGGCAAACCGGTTAGAATTAGTTTTATCCAGGGACAAAAGAAAAGCTGAAATTGTAATGGAGTTGGTCAAGCATTTGGGTATATTAGAGAAATAGAGAAATGCAGTGGATATAGAAAAATTGAAATTGCAAGTGAGGTAATAGGAGTTAGAAGATAAAGAAGGATAAAGAAGAATCATGTTAGAAGATAAAGAAAGGGAGAAAAGGTTTTTACCTGAACAAAAAGAAAAGGAGAATAGGACACAAGCAGAGGAAAGAGAAAAATAACAAATCACTTTATGAGAACAAAAAGTAAGAGAGAGAGAAGAAAGGAAGAAATAGAATTTGAACTTCAGAAATTGGCACTTAGACAGGAAAGTCAGCTTAAAAAGATGGAGATAAAGGCTGAAGATAAGCTTTGTGAGGAAGAGAGTGAGGATGAACAAACCCATGGTAGCTAAAGGCCTGATGCGAACCTGTTTAAATATAGTTAATTAAACATTTAAATATATTTAAGTAGATTGTCTACATTTGCTGAAAAGGACGCGATAACTTTTTTCATCTCATTTGAAAAGATGGCTAAACAAATGCAGTGGCCAGTGACCATGTGGGTTTTTTTGATCCAAACAAAACTTGTAGGTAGAGCTAGTGAGGTATTTGCCTCACTATCAGAAGAGGTATCTGGGGCATATGAGGTGGTGAAAAAAAGCCATCTTAAGTGCATATGGGTTTACACCAGAAGCTTAAAAGACAATGTTTCAGACTTCTAAGAAAGAACCTTGGTCAAACATACGTTGAGTTTGAAAGGATAAGGGCAGTAAAAATAGAGCAAACCTACGACACTCTTCGAGAAACAATTATTTTGAAGGAGTTCAAACATTCACTTCCTGAGGTAGTGAGAACTCATGGGGAAAAGCAGAGAGTTAAAATGGCAAGATTAGCAGCTAATATGTCTGATGATTATGAGCTGGTTCATAAAACAAAGTTTGGCTTCCAATATCAGTTTCAAACCGTGAAGGATAGAAATTGGGGACAAGAGAAATCTTTAAGTGGTTAAGGAAAAATAGATCTCAGTGAAGATCATAAGGATAACTTACCACAGGGTAAAAAGGTGAAAGAGAAGTTAAAAAGCTCTGGCGTTTTCACTGTAATAAAGTAGGCCACATGAAACCACAGTATTGGTGGGTTAGCAAAAGCATTGGGAAGACAGATGTAAGAAACCAGGATGTCAGGGGATTTTGTTGGAGTGGTAATGGAAAGCACAGTGGAGGCTAAAAAGCTGCATCAGAAGTGTACAATCTGGTCGGAGATGGTAAAGGAGCAAGTGTCAGATCTTCTTAAACCATATAATTGCAAAGGTAAAGTTTACTCGCATGGGCCATGCGCAGCAGCTAAAGAGGTTAAAATATTAAGAGATACAGGATCCACTCAAGCTTTGAAGTTGAAAGATGAGGAGATACATACCTCTGAAGGACTATTGCCAGAAAAAAATGCTAGTAACAGGAATTCATGGTGAAACAACAAGTGCTCAATTACAGCAAGTGAGGTTAGAGTGTCCTGTGAGAAGTGGAGAAGTTGCGGAGGGAGTAGTGGACAAATCCTCAGCTCCAGGAATACAATTTGTCCTTGCTATTGATATAGAGGTTCACAAGTAGGAGTGCTGCCTACTGTGGTTGAAAATCCAATGGAAACTCAGGCAACTGAGCTATTAAAAGACACATATCCAAGGATTTTTCCTGACTGTATGGTAATGAGGTCACAAAGTCACCAGTTGAAACAAGAAAGATCAAAGAGTACCAATAAGAAAGTTGAAGTGGAATTAGCAGAGACCCTGGTTGACAAATGGTTGAGACAAAACAGGAGCAGATAGATGACAAAGCATACATGTTTAGTTCAGAGAAATGAACTGAATTACAGCAGAAAGATGAGAAACTAAACTAATTATATCAAAAGAATACACAGAAGAAGAATCTAGATGTATCCTGGAATGCTATTATCTAAAAAATGATGTCTTAATGAGGAAATTGAGACCACCATATATTCAGGCAGATGAGAAATGGGCAGAAGTTCATCAAGTCATATTGCCAGTGAGTTATAGAAAAGAGGGGTTGCAGGTAGCACATGAACTACCAGTAGGAGGTCACTTAGGGGTAAGAAAAACTCAAGCTAAAATATGAAAACATTTTTACTGGCCTGGATTGCACAAGGATGTGGGTGAATTTTGCCAGACATGTCATATATGTCAGGTTATTGGAAAACCACAGGCTGAAATAAAAACTGTACCTTTAATACCTACACCTGATTTTGAGGAATCTTTGAGAAAAACAAAAAATGGAAATTAGTATTTGTTAACAATAATGGATGCGCCCTCTAGATTTCCAGAGGCCATTCCATTACACAATATCACAGCTAAAAGGAGTTACTTAAATTTTTCATGACATATGGACTACCCACAACCAGATACAATCAGATCAAGGGTCACATTTTACCTCAAAATTATTCAAGAAAATTATGGACAGCTTAGGAATAAACCAATTCAAATCTACTGCATACCATCCAGCATCGCAGGGAGTGCTAAAAAATGACATCAGACATTAAAGACCATGTCAAAGGCTTATAGGCGACTACCCAGATGATTGGGATAAAGGAATTTCATTTGTACTTTTTGCCATCCGAGATGCACCAAATGAATTGACCAAATTCAGTCCCTTTGAATTCATTTTTGGACATGAAGTGAGAGGACCGCCAAAATTGATGAAGGAGAAAATGGAAAGTCATAATTCAGAGAACACATATTTGGACTATGTGTCAGATTTTAGGCAAAGATTAAATAGAGCGGGGGACTTGGCTAGATAGCATTTAAATGTATCACAGCATGCAATGAAACAGGAAGCAGACAGGAAATCAAAAACTCAGTTTTGCTATCGGAGATAAGGTGTTAATGTTACTTCCAGTGATAGGTGAACCTTGAAATGCAAGGTTTAGTGGACCTTATCAAATTGAAAGAAGGTTGAGTGAGGTGAACTATTTGATAAGGACTCCAGACAGAAATAAATCTCTCAGAGTGTCATGTGAATATGCTCAAAAGGTACTTTGACAGAGAAGGAAAGTAAAAGAAGACTGTGTTATTGGTTACAAAACAGAGCAAAGAATCAAGTTCAGAGAATTCTGAATTGGACATTCCTCAAATTGAATTGGGATAAATTATTGGGTGACCTTCCAGAGGAAAATTGAAATGACCTAAAGAGTTATTACTTTCACATAGGGGGATATGTTGAAATAAGCTGGTAAGTACTAACCTAATTATGAATTATGTAGATTTTGCAGATGCTGCTCCAATTCAACAATGTCCTTATAAGCATAACGCTATAAAGTTGGCACAGGTTCAAAATGAGATTGAACGTGTACTCCAAGACGACATAATCAAAGTTAGTTACAGTGACTGGACCTCACCCATAGTAATCGTGCCAAATGGTTATGTATGGACTATTGCAAATTCAATGCAGTTACAAAGACTGATGCATATCCAATTCCGCATTTAGAAGACTGAATTGAAAAGGTGGGACAAGCAACTTATATTTCTAAGTTGGACTTGCTCAGAGGATACTGGCAGGTACCTCTGACTGAAAGAGTGAAGATAATTTCAGCTTTTTAAACACCAAATGGACTATATCAATTTAAAGTCATGCTGTTTGGTATGAAAACTCCACCAGCCACATTTCAAAGACAAACCAATAAGATAATTTCTGGATTACCCAATTGTGTTGTATATATAGATAATATAATGATTTTTAGTCACACATAGAAATTTTATCCAAATTGTTACATTGAATTCAGGAGGTAGACTTGGTGATAAACCTAGATAAAAGTGAATTTGACAAAGCTTAAGTCACCTTTCTGGGCCATGTTACTGGACATGTACAAATGGCCCCACAGAACACCAAAGCTAATTGGGGAGTTTCCCCTACTATCATCAAAAAGAGCAGTACTACGATTCCTGGGATTGAGTGGATTTTATCAAAGATTCATACCAAATTTTAGCAGTGTGGCTGCTCCACTGAAGACAGGCAAGACATTTCAGTAGACAGCAGACTGTCAGAAGGCTTTTGACAGCCTGAAAGCTGTGTTAACCACTGCCCCGGGATAAGGCATACCTAATTATGCAAAGCCATTCAAGGTGGCTATCGATGCGAGTGATGTGGGTGTTGGTGCTGTCCTCTTACAGGAAGATGACGTGAAGATAGAAAGACCTATCACGTATTTCTCCAGGAAATTGAACATTCTTTAGCAGAAATATTCGACAGTTGAAAAGGCGACTTTGAGCTTGGTGTTGGTGTTACAACAGCTTAATATATATGTTACCAGCAATGTATCTGAGACAATCATATACAGTGATCATAACCCAAAGAAGTTTGTGAAGAAATTTAAGGACAAAAATTCTAGACTGTTTACATGGAGTTTGTTGTTACAGCAATTCAATTTGAAAATTGTGCATGTGGCAGGATGAGAAAACGTGATTGCCGACGCATTGTCAAGACTTGGCTGAAAAATGGAGGCGTTCGGTGGCAGGAGTAAATGGACTGAAACAGAATGTAGTAGTGCATGTTTGCAAGTTTATAGTCAATGTAATGTATATGGGAGTTGTAAGATTAAGGAGTTTTAAAATGAAGCCACCGTTGAATATTGATGGTTCATTTTTTCAAGGGGAGGTCTGACAATGCTGCTTCTTTAACAAGATTATGTTGTCCTTGTTTTTTTAAGAGGGGTCATAAAGTCATGGGTTCTGAGATGTCTCATTATGCTACTTGAAGACACTTTTAAATTTAAAAAAAACTTGGACAATGAAAGGAGAGTAGCCAGTTTTTCCAGCTCAGCTTTTCTCTAGTTTGTTTTGATTTTTGCAGTCTAGCTGTTCAGAGTTACTGGTCAGTTTAAGCTGGAGAATCAAAAGAAACAACTACATGGAAGAAGGTGTTCCATGCTGAATCTCTCTTCCATCTCTCTCTCCTGTAAGAACTTGTGTTTGATTTTTCCTTCTTGCCAAGGGGGTGTTTATGGGGTCTGTTGCAGACATTTGGAACAGCATCATTAAGTTGGGATGGTCTGTTGGGTTTTCGGATAGGTTAAGTTATTTTGTGTTCTGTTCTCTTTCGTTTGTTTAATTTGGTACTCTGCAAATAAATTCTGTTTTGTTGAAAATCAAGGGGTTTTGACCAGCTGCATCACTTCTGGCATATCACCATCACATGTGCTTAAAATAACTAGAAAAGTCAGGGACTGGGCTACCTTCTTGAAATGTTCTGAGGGGGTCTGGCTTGGTCCATTACACATAGCACGTTTCTGGTGTTTTCCAGTGGACAAACTGATCATTTGCGAGAGTTTGAATAATGTAAATATTTGAAAGTTTAAGAAGGAAATTGAAGGGAAAGTTAGAACAAGAGAAGTCAAGAAAGACAACGGTATCAATCGAGCAGAAAACTCAAGAAGGGATCATGCCGTAAGGTTGAGTGAAATAGGGATTGATAGAAAGGGTGAGGGCAGTAACAAATTAAAAATATTACATATGAAAGCACGAAGCATTAGAAATAAGGTGGATGAGCTTGAGGCTCATTTGGAAATTGGCAGTTACGATGTTATGGGGATAACGGAGACGTGGCTTCAAGTGGACAGGGCCTGGGAAATGAATATTCAAGGCTATACGTGCTATCATAAGGACAGACTGACGGGCAGAGGGGGTGGGGTGGTCCTATTGGTAAGGAATGATATTCAGTCCTTTGCGCGGGAGGACCAAGAATCAGGGGATGTAGAGTCAGTATGGATAGAGCTGAGAAATTCTAAGGGTAGAAAGACCCTCATGGGAGTTATCTATAGGCCCCCAAACAGTAGTCTGGATGTAGGGAGTAAGCTGAATAAGGAGCTGAAATTCACCTGTCGCAAAGATATTACTACAGTTGTTATGGGGGATTTCAACATGCAGGTAGACTGGGAGAATCAGGATGGTACTGGACCCCAAGAAAGAGAGTTTGTGGAGTGCCTCCGAGATGGATTCTTAGAACAGCTGGTGCTGGAGCCTACCATGAAGAAGGCAATTCTGGATCTGGTGTTGTGCAACGAACCGGATTTGATCAGGGACCTCGAAGTGAAGGAGCCATGAGGAGGTAGTGACCATACAATAAGCTTTGGAATATAAGCTTTGGACCATAAGCTTTGGACCATACAATACAATAAGCTTTAATCTGCAATTTGAAAGGAAGAGGGTACAATCGGAAGTGACAATATTTCAGTTGAATAAAGGGAACTATGGAGCTATGAGGGAGGAGCTGGCCAAAGTTCAATGGTGCAATACCCTAGCAGGGATGGCAGTGGAGCAACAATGGCAGGTATTTCTGGGTATAATGCAGAAGATGCAGGATCAGTTCATTCCAAAAAGGAAGAAAGATCCTAAGAGGGAGGCAGGGTGACCGTGGCTGGCGAGGGAAGTTAAGAAATATATAAAGTCAAAAGAGAAAAAGTATAACATAGCAAAGATGAGTGGGAAAACGGAGGACTGGGAAGCTTTTATAGAACAACAGAGGATAACTAAGAAGGAAATAGGCAGAGTAAAAATGAGGTACAAAGGTAAACTGGCCAAAAATATAAAGGAGGAAAGTAAAAGCTTTTTTAGGTATGTGAAAGGTAAAGAAATGGTTAAGACTAAAATTGGGCCCTTGAAGACAGAAACGGGTGAATGTATTACGGGGAACAAAGAAATGGCAGAAGAGTTGAATTGGTACTTCAGATCTGTGTTCACTGGGGAAGACACAAGCAATCTCCCAGAGGTAATAGTGGCTGAAGGACCTGAACTGATGGGAATTTATATTTGCCAGAAAATGGTGTTGGAGAGACTGTTAGGTCTGAAGGCTGATAAGTCCCCAGGAGCTGATGGTCTACATCCCAGGGTACTGAGGGAGGTGGCTTTAGAAATCGTGGATGCATTGGTGATCATTTTCCAATGTTCTATAGATTCAGGATCAGTTCCTGTGGATTGGAGGGTTGCTAATGTTGTCCCACTTTTTAAGAAAGGAGGGAGAGAGAAAGCAGGGAAATTATAGACCAGTTAGTCTGACCTCAGTGGTGGGAAAAATGCTGGAGTCAATTATAAAGGATGAAATTACCACACATCTGGATAGCAGTAACAGGATAGGTCAGAGTCAGCACGAATTTATGAAGGGAAAATCATGCATAACTAATCTTCTGGAATTTTTTGAGGATGTAACTCTGAAGATGGACAAGGGAGATCCAGTGGATGGCGTGTACCTGGACTTTCAGAAAGCCTTTGATAAAGTCCCACATAGGAGGTTAGTGAGCAAAATTAGGGCGCATGGTATTGGGGGCAAAATACTGACTTGGATTGAAAATTGGTTGGCTGACAGGAAACAAAGAGTAGTGATAAACAGCTCCCTTTTGGAATGGCAGGCGGTGACCAGTGGGGTACCGCAGGGATCAGTGCTGGGACTGCAGCTTTTTACAATATACATTAATGATATAGATGATGGTATTAAAAGTAATATTAGCAAATTTGCTGATGATAAAAAGTTGGGTGGCAGGGTGAAATGTGAGGAGGATGTTAGGCTGACCTGGACAGGCTAGATGAGTGGACAGATGCATGGCAGATGCAGTTTAATGTGGATAAATGTATGGTTATCCACTTTGGTGGCAAGAACAGGAAGGCAGATTACTACGTAAATGGAGTCAAGTTAGGTAAAGGGGCAGTACAACGAGATCTAGGTGTATTCTTGTACATCAGTCAATGAAAGCAAGCATGCAGGTACAGCAGGCAGTGAAGAAAGCTAAAAGCATGCTGGCCTTCATAATAAGAGGAATAGAGTATAGAAGCAAAGAGGTTCTTCTGCAGCTGTACAGGGCCCTGGTGAGACCGCACCTGGAATATTGTGTGCAGTTTTGGTCTCCAAATTTGAGGAATGACATTCTGGCTATTGAGGGAGTGCAGCGTAGGTTCACAAGGTCAATTCCCGGAATGGCGGGACTATCTTACATTGAAAGATTGGAGAGACTGGGCTTGTATACCCTTGAGTTTAGAAGGCTGAGAGGGGATCTGATTATTAAAGGATTGGACAATCTGGAGGCAGGAAGCATGTTTCCGCTGATGGGTGAGTCCCGAACCAGAGGACACAGATTAAAAATAAGGGGTAGGCCATTAAGAACAGAGTTGAGGAGAAACTTCTTCACCCAGAAGGTGGTGAGAGTGTGGAATGCTTTGCCCCAGAAGGCTGTGGAGGCCAAGTCTCTGGATAATTTCAAGAAAGAGTTGGATAGAGCTCTTAAGGATAGTGGAATCAAGGGTTATGGGGATAAGGCAGAAACAGGATACTGATTGAGGATGATCAGCCATGATCATAATAACTGGTGGTGCTGGCTCAAAAGGCAGAATGTCCTACTCCTGCACCTATTGTCTACTGTCCATTAAGGAGGGAGAAAGTGTTTGGTATTCCATAAGGTATTAGAATAAGGTGGACAAGTTCCCAGGTCCAGATGGGATCTATCCCAGGTTAGTGAGGGAAGTGAGAGAGGAAATAGTGGGGCCTGAACAAATACCTTTGTAGCATCCTTGAACACGGGTGAGATCCTGCAAGACTGAAGAATTGCTAATGTTGTCCCCTTGTTTAAGATGGGTAGCAAGTATAATCTGGGTAATTACAGACCGGTGAGCCTGATGTCGGTGGTAGCAAAGCTGCTGAAAGAAAATGGGGTTATCAGTAATAGGCATCATGGTTTTGTGCAGAGTATGTCATGTTTTACCAACTTAATAGAATTATTTGAGGAAGTGACAAAGTTAGTTGATGAAGGAAGGGCTGTAGATGTCATGTACATGGACTTCAGTAAGGTGTTTGATAAAGTTCCCCAGATTAGACTGATGGAGAAAGTGAAGTCACATGGGGTCCAGGATGTACTAGCTAGATGGATAGAGGACTGGCTAGGCAACAGGAGACAGAGAGTAGTAGTGGAAGGGAGTTTCTCAAAATGGACAACTGTGACTAGTAGTATTCTACAGGGATCTGTGTTGGGACCACTGTTGTTTGTGATATACATAAATGACCTGGTGGAAGGTACAGGTGGTCTGATTAGCAAGTTCACAAGTGACACTAAGATTGGTGGAGTGGTGGATAGTAAAGGGACTGTCAGAGAGTTGGGCAAAGAAATGACAGATGGAGTTCAATCTGGGAAAATGCGAGGTGATAAATTTTGGAAGATCCAATTCAAGAGCGAACCATATGGTAAATGGAAAAGCCCTGGGGAAAACTGATGTACAGAGAGATCTGGGTTTTCAGGTCCAATGTATCCTGAATGTGGCAACGCAGGTTGATAGAGTGGTCAAGAAGTCACATGGCATGCTTTCCTTCATTGACGGGGCATTGAGTACAAGAATTGGCAGGTCATGTTACAGTCGTATAGGACTTTGGTTCAGCCACATTTGGAATACTGTGTATAGTTCTGGTCGCCACATTACCAGAAGGATATAGATGCTTTGGAGAGGGTGCAGAGGAGGTTCACCAGGTTGTTGCCTGGTATGGAGAGTGCTAGCTATGAAGAGAGATTGAATAGATTAGGAATATTTTCATTAGAAAGACAGAGGTTTGGCGGGGGGGGGGGGGGATCTGATTGAGGTCGACAAAATCATAGAGGGATATACAGGGTGGATAGAAAAAAAACTCTTTCCAAGAGTGGGCGAGTCAACTACTCAGGATCACAAGTTCAAGGTGAGAGGAGAAAAGCTAAAGGGAGAAATGCGTGGAAATTTCTTTATGGAGAGCATGAAGGGTGTCTGGAATGCATTGCCAGTGTAGGTGGTAGAAGCGGGCATGATAGTGTCATTTAAGATATATCGAGACAGAAACATGAATGGGCATGGCGCAGAGAGATACAGATCCTTAGAAAACAGCTAACAGATTTAGATAGACGATCTGGATCACCGCAGGCTTGGAGGGGCAAAGGACCTGTTCCTGTGTTGTAATTTTCTTTGTTCTTTGTTATATATACTAATAAGCAAGTTGCTACTGCTACTGTCATATTAGAAAAAAAAGATATGAAAATTTGAAATTTGATATTCTTGCATTTTTCCTGATGGGTACATTACACAAAGCTTTGGCAACATATCGCTCCTTTCACCAATATTTAACTAACTTATATTGCGAACATAATGTCAAAAAAATTTACCGAGAGGGTGTTTTGAATGTGAAACTTGTCAGTTCATGGCATAAAGGATGCAAATAGACCTCAAAGGTGAAGCAAAATGAATATATGATGGATGAAAGAATATAGTGTTATGATAATAGAATTAGATTAACTCAGATGAGAGATTGGAGTAAAACACAATATGAACATAGATCATTTAGGTTCAATAGTTTGCTTCTCTGCTAGAAGTTCATTGTGATTATCTTTGCAACCTAGTTTCTCTTTCAAATGCATAATGTGATGGTAGCTTCAGAACTGGGAACTAACCTATACATTATTAACAAACAGCTGCATATCCATGGAGTAGAACTTTTTGTCATTGAATCAGACAAAGCCACTGGTTCAGATCCAGAAAGTCACAGAGGCCCACAGTATAGAAGAAGGCCCTTCAGCCCACTGGATCCACGCCAGTCAAAACTAACCACCCATTATTCTAAACACATTTTTTTGCACTTGGCCCATAGCCTTATATGCCTTAGTATCGCAAGTGCCTACCTAAATACTCAGAGTCATAGAGATGTACAGCATGGAAATAGACCCTTCGGTCCAACCTGTCCATGCCAACCAGATATCCCAACCCAATCTAGTCCCACCTGCCAGCACCTGGCCCATATCCCTCCAAACCCTTCCTATTCATATACCAATCCAAATGCCTCTTAAGTGTTGCAATTGTACCAGCCTCCACCACTTCCTCTCGCAGCTCAGTCCATACAAGTAACACCCTCTGTGTGAAAACGTTGCCCCTGAGGTCTCTTTTATATCTTTCCCATCTCACCCTAAACATATGCTCTCTAGTTCTGGACTCCCTGACCCCAGGGAAAAGACTTTGTCTATTTATCCTATCCATGCCTTCATAATTTTGTAAACCTCGATAAAATCACCCCTCAGCCTCCGACGCTCCAGGGAAAACAGACCCAGCTGGGTCAGTTTCTCCCTATAGCTCAAATCCTCCAACCATGGCAACATCCTTGTAAATCTTTTCTGAGTCCTTTCAAGTTTCACAACATCTTTCCGATAGGAAGGAGACCAGAACTGCACGCAATATTCCAACAGTGGCCTAACTAATGTCCTGTACAGCCGCAACATGGCCTCCCAACTCCTGTACTCAATACTCTGACCAATAAAGGAAAGCATACCAAATGCTTTCTTCATTATCCTATCTACTGTAACTCCATTTTCAAGGAGCTCTGAACCTGCACTTCAAGGTCTCTTTGTTCAGCAACACTCTCTAGGACCTTACCCATTAAGTGTACAAGTTCTGCTAAGATTTGCTTTCCCAAAATGCAGCACCTCGCATTTTTCAAAATTAAACTCTATCTGCCACTTCTCAGCCCATTGGCCCATCTGGTCAAGATCCTGTTGTAATCTGAGGTAACCCCCTTTGCTGTCCACTACAGCATTTGCAAACTTACTAACTGTACTTCTTATGCCCACATCCAAATCATTTATGTAAATGACAAAAAGTAGAGGATCCAGCAGCGATCCTTGTGGCACTCCACTGGTCACATGCCTCCAGTCTGAAAAACAACCCTCCATCACCACCTTCTGTCTTCTACTTTTGAGCCAGTTCTTTATCTAAATGGCTAGTTCTCCCTGTATTCCATGAGATCTAACCTTGATAATCAATCTCCCATGGGGAACCTTGTCAAACACGTTAGTGAAGTCCATATAGATCACATCTACTGCTCTGCCCTCATCAATCCTCTTTGTTACTTCTTCAAAAAACCCAGTCAAGTTTGTGAGACATGATTTCCCACGCACAAAGCCATGTTGACTATCCCTAATCAGTCCTTGCCTTTCCAAATAAATGTACATCCTGTCCCTCAGGATTCCCTCCAACAACTTGCCCACCACCAAGGTCAGGCTCACTGGTCTATAGTTCCCTGACTTGTCCTTACCACCCTTCTTAAACAGTGGCATGTTTGGCAACTTCCAGTCTTCCGGAACCTCACCTGTGACTATCGATGATACAAATATTTCAGCAAGAGGCCCAGCAATCACATCGCTAGCTTCCCACAGAGTACACCTGATCAGGTCCTGGGAATTTATCCATTTTATGTGTTTCAAGACATCCAGCACTTCCTCCATTGTAATATGGACATTTTGCAAGATGTCACCATCTATTTCCCTACAGTCTATATCTTCCATTTCCTTTTCCACAGTAAATACTGATCCAAAATACTCATTTCGTATCTCCCCCATTTTCTGCGGTTCCACACAAAGGCCACCTTGCTGATCTTTGACGGCCCCTATTCTCTCCCTAGTTACCCTTTTGTCCTTAATGTATTTGTAAAAACCCTTTGAATTCTCCTTAATTCTATTTGTCAAACTATCTCATGTCCCCTTTTTGCCCTCCTGATTTCCCTCGAGTATACTCCTACTTCCTTTATACTCTTCTGAGGATTCACTCGATCTATCCTGTCTATACCTTACATATGCTTCCTTCTTTTTCTTATCCCACCCTTCAACTTCTTTAGTCATCCAGCATTACCTATACCTACCAGCCTTTCCTTTCACCCTGACAGGAGTATACTTTCTCTGGATTCTTGTTATCTTATTTCTGAAGGCTTCCAATTTTCCAGCTGTCCCTTTACCTGCGAACATCTGCCCCCAATCAGCTTTCGAAAGTCCTTGCCCAATACCATCAAAATTGGCCTTTCTCCAATGTAAAACTTCAACTTTTAGATCTAGTCTATCCTTTTCCATCACTATTTTAATTCTAATAGAATTATGGTCGCTCGCCCCAAAGTGCTCCCACACTGACATCTCAGTCACCTGCCCTGCCTTATTTCCCAAGAGTAGGTCAAGTTTTGCACCTTCTCTAGTAGGTACATCCACATACTGAATCAGAAAATGTTCTTGTATGCACTTAACAAATTCCTCTCCATCTAAACCTTTTACACTATGGCAGTCCAAGTCTATGTTTGGAAAGTTAAAATCCCCTATCATAACCACTCTATTATTCTTACAGATAGCTGAGATCTCCTTACAAGTTTGTTTCTCAATTTCCCTCTGACTATTAGCGGGTCTATAATGCAATCCCAGTAAGGTGATCATCCCTTTCTTATTTCTCAGTTCCATCCAAATAACTTTCCTGGGTGTATTTCAGGAGATATCCTCCCTCAGCACAGCTGTAATGCTATCCCTTATCAAAAATGCCACTCCCCCTCCTCTCTTGCCTCCCTTTCTATCCTTCTTGTAGCATTTGTATTCTGGAACATGAAGCTGCCAGTCCTGCCCATTTCTGAGCCATGTTTCTGTAATTGCTATGATATCCCAGTCCCATGTTCCTAACCATGCCCTGAGTTCATCTGCCTTCCCTGTTAGCCCCTTTCCATTGAAAAAAATGCAGTTTAATTTTTAGTCCCCCCTTGTCCCTGCTTGCCCTGACTGTTTGACTCGCTTCTGTTCTCAACTGTACCAGTCTCAGATTGATCTCTTTCCTCACTGTCTCCCTGGGTCCCACCCCTTCTCTCTCCCCCCCCCCCCCCCTTACTAGTTTAAATCCTCCCAAGCAGTTCTAGCAAATTTCACTGCCAGTATATTAGTCCCCTTCCAATTTAGGTGCAATCCGTCCTTCTTGTACAGGTCACTTCCACCTCAAAAGAGATTCCAATGATCCAAAAATGTGAATCCTTCTCCCATACACCAGCTCCTCAGCCATGCATTCATCTGCTCTATTCTCCTATTCCTGTCTTCACTAGCTCATAGCACTGGCAGTAATCCAGATATTACTACCCTCGAGGACCTCCTTTTTAAATTTCTGCCTAACTCTCTGTAATCTCCCTTCAGAATCGCAAACTTTACCCTTGCTATGTCGTTGGTTCCAATGTGGACAATGACCTCTTGCTGGCCCCTCTTCCCCGTGAGAACATTCTGCACCCTCTCTGAGACATCCTTGATCCTGGTACCAGGGAAGCAACACACCACTCTGCTTTCTCGCTGCTGGCCACAGAAACGTGTCTGTCCCTCAGACTACAGAATCCCCTAACACAATTAATCTCTCGGAAGCTGATGTACCACTCATTGCATTATGGCAGATATAATCCGCAGTAACCCTTAAACTTTCCTTAAACTTCTCCATCTGATAAGAAGTACATATCACTGTACTAAAGGCTATTTTGCTCCTTCATAATCTACAGACCCAGAAAATAACACCATCTTATTCCTCTACAAAACACTTCCCCAGGTTAAATTAATAGTTATGGCTTATATTTTAAGTTTAATCAAGAGACATATCTTCAAAAAACATATAATCAAGAAAGAATCCACTCTACTCATTACTGCAGCCTTTCTGTTGGACAGACTTAAAATAACAATTAACTTATCTGATTCTGTGCTGTGAACTTTGCCCAAACAGGTTCCTCCAAGATTAGTTGTGAACTTCACTGTTTGTCAATTTTCCCAGACCCACTCCGATGTCCAGCGATACATGAATTCAAAACAGCAAAGGCTCTCTCTCTCATTTCTTCTGCACTGTCTTCAACATGTGCTTCCTTTGTCTGTTCTTCTCCCTTTTAAAACTGCTGTTGTTTTGACTTTTTTTCCCCAAAGTTCCAAAGCAATGCACCAGCATATAAAACAGTAATTGCTGCTCCTGGAATTCGAGGAAATCACCTTCAGCACCTAAAATACCTCTAAAAAAGGAGCAGCTGTTACAGCCAGAAATTTTTCCCATCCTCCGTCTTGGATTACCCAGAATCCTCTCTTCAATGTTGTGAGCATTACCCCTTACAGGAAGTGAGTTCCAGATTCCTACCACCCTCTGAGTGAAAAAAAATTCTCACATCCTCTTGATACCTCCTGCCTCTTACCTTAAATCTATGTTCCCCTTTTCATTGATCCTCCTATCAGGGGGAAAAGTTCCTTTCTGTCTTCTCTGACGCCTCTTATAATTTTATTCATCTCAATCATGGCACCCCTCAGTTTCCTCTGTTCCAAGGAAAATGACCCCAAGCTATCTAATCTCTCTTCGTAACTAAACCTCTCCTCCCCAGGCAACATCCTGGCAAATCTCCACAGTACAAAAATCACATTCCTCCTACCACATGGATTCCAGAACTGCAGACAACACTCTACCTATGGCCGAACAAACTTTTTTATAGAGTTCCAGCATGGGATTGGATTTTCAATGTTGCCTTTTCATTTCCATTGTTTCACCGATGTGAAACCATAAACAGGCACACATTACACCAATTCCCTGCTCATTTTATTCAGAGCAAGATTTTTCAAAGGGCTTCTATGAATACCATGCAGCAATACACTCACACTCCCAGTGTAAAATACCTGGATTAGTGCCACCTACTCTCCATAGATGCAGCCTGATCTGGTGAGTATTTCTAGCATTTTTGGATTCCATTTAAAATTTTCAATATCCAAGCATTTTGTTTTTATATTTTGAAAATGAGTAAAGCTTTCACTGCTTCTTCATCCCTGAAATCTGGAGACAAGGAAAATAGGTTGTGGGATGCCAACATGGTTAACCCAATAAAAGAAATGGTCTACTCCCAGCATTAATAATTACACTGTTAAAACAAGTTCAGACACTGCTGTCTGGGATTGTCAAAAGAAAACATCTTTCACAGGCAATAATTCCCAGGGATGACATGAGGGAACTACGCTAACTGTTGTTCGGCAGTAAAGGTCAAAATTTCAAAAATATTAATGTTTACTGATTCTTTCAGATTTTCATGGGGTCATATGCCTCACTGGTCAAACAAACCACCAGTCATTATTCAGGACAGAAATACATTCATTCAAAATGTTCAGAAAAATATGACAGCAGAATGGCAGGACTCAGAAATTCTTGAACTGCCTCTCTGAATCCTTTGATAAATTATTACATGAACTACAGATCCTCTATACTTCAATGATGCCTCAAAATGGGTAATGGCCAACAATAAAAATAATTCAGATCAATGCACTGTTCTCACAAAGTCATTATGCTGTTACAGAAAGATGATTACATGCAACATTTCGAGAAATAAGATAGATATCTTCAACTGAACTATAGGGTAGCAATGACAATAAACTTGCAATCTCTCCTTGTTCTGAGAAACTTTTTTATTAGTTGCTTTGCCTACAGCAAACTAATTATCAACTTGCCTCTGGACACCCTGATTAATCATGTCTAAATCATCAATGCATTTATTTATTTATAGAGTCAACTTACAGAATCACAACGTCAAGCAAAAGCACTCTTAGTGAATTGATTGGATTCTTCAAATTCACCCTCAAATTTTGCAGAAACTTCTTTACATTGTAGATTATTGCTTGGGATGCACCACAGTTGCAGCCTATATGATCATAATGACCCCACTGATGTTGGGTTGTTTTACTGTTGACAAGTGAACTCAAAATTAAGTGAACAAACAAAGAGCCCTATAATAAGAAAGTGGGTTCAGTGAATGTTTTCTCATGCTAATCCTCCTGCTATGTTGCTGTGGGTCTGGAATCATATGCAGGCTAGACCAGGTAAAGGTGGCAGATTTCCTTCCATAAAGAACAAGACAGAATTTCATATCCATCAGCAAGTATGGTTTAGTAACAGCACAATTTACTGTATTAACCAAATTCTAAAGGACATAGCTGCTAGACTGGTCCAGTGGTAGTGATGTGGAGGGGGGAAGGGATAGTAGGAGGAAAAATATATTTGACTTTCACCTCACCAATCCACTTGTTGCAAATGCACCTATCCATGACAGTATCAGTAGCAGTGACCACTGCACAATCATTGGGAAGAACAAGTCCCACCTTCACATCGAGGATACCTCCATTGTATTGTGTTGCACTACTGCCATGCTGAATAGGATTGATTTCAAACAGATTAAGTACCTCAAGACTGGACCATCCATGAGGCACTGTAGCCACCAGCAGTAGTAGCCACCAGCTTGAGATATTGTCACTATTGTTATTTCCAGTGCAGGAATAGTCTGATGTAGTCAGCATAGATCAACACCTATGTTGATGGTAAGTTGAGACTAAGTTGGGACTAAGTTGAGGGTAGTTTGTGGGTGTAAAAGTTGACCAGTGTTGGTGTTAGGATAGAATCCAGGGTGGCTTTTTCAGGTGTTCTGAAGAAGATTTACTGGACTCAAAACATTACCTGTTTTCTCTTTGTAAGTGCTGCCAGACCTGCTGAATTTCTCTGTCAATTCCCTTTTTTTGTAGCTTATTTATCTGTCTCCTCCAGGCACTAGTCTTGAAACCTATATGCACCCTGAAGCATCTGCCTTGGAGTAGTAGTTCAATGGTGTCAGTAACCTGGGGAGGGGAAGCTCTTGATATTTTGACAAATAGGCCAAAATATCAGACTGAATCATACGTAGCATTTGCCCTGTTTTGAGATTCCTTTCAAAATTATTCTTAATGAACGTGGATCTGATCAAAAGTGCTTTTTCTTAGTCAAAAGCTCACTCTGGATGGAATCCACTTCAGACATGATTCACTACAGGATTAGGAGCTCTACTACATTGAACATCCTGACAGCAGAAACATTCATCAATTGTGTGAAAACAATTTTGCTTCTTCTGGGAGGCTGATAACTTTAAACATGTGATGAGTTTGGCTTATTTTCTTCACATAAATTTTTTGGAATCAGGGAGGATGTTTTCGTAGCCAGCAGCAGCGCTCAGCTTGACAGTTTGGGGTACTTTATCCGTAACACCATAAGCTATAGGAGCAAAATTAAGCCATTTTGCCCATCAAGTTTGCTCCACCATTGATCATGACTGATATGTTTCCCAAACTCATTCTCCTGCTTTCTCCCTATAACCCTGAATCCCCTTACTAATCAAGTGCCTATCTACCTCGGTCTTAAATAAGCTTAATGACATGATCCTCCACAGCTTTCTGCAACAATGAGTTCCACAGATTTACCACCCTCTAGGTGAAGAAATTTCTCCTCATTTGTGATCTAAAGGGTGGTGCCTGAGGCTATGCCCTCATACCCCCGTCTCTCCTACTAGTGGATATATTTTTTCCATTCCACATTATCCAGGCCTCTGTATTCTGTGAATTTCAATGTGATATTCCCCTCTCATCCTTCTAAACTCCATCGAGTTAAGATCTAAAGTTCTTAACTGCTGCTCATATGGCAAGCAACTAATCCGCGGGATTATTCTTGTGAACCTCCTCTGGACTCACTCTATTGCCAGCATATCCTTCCTTAAATGGGACCCAAAACTGCTCACAATATTCCAATAGTGGTCTAACCACAGTCTTATACACCCTCAGCAATACATCTCTGCTCTTGTATTCTGGCCCTCTTGAAATGAATGTTACCATTGCATTTGTTTTCCTAACTGCCAACTGAACTTGCATGTTAACCTTAAGGGCTTCCTGACCTAGAAGCTCTAATCCCTTTGTGTTTCAGATTTCCACAGTCCTTCTCTACTTAGAAAATAGTCTGTACTGCTATTCTTACAGCCAAGGTGCATAACCACACATCTTCCTACATTATGATCCGTCTGCCACTTCTTTAACCACTCTCTTAGCCTGTACAAATCCTTCTGCATCCTCCTTACTTCCTCAACACGACCAGTCCGCCACTACCTTTGTGTCATTTGTCTACTTCCAGGAAGGTGAAGGCCTGAAATTGTGGCGCATATGGAGGGATCTTAATTTACTTCAAATTTGTTTCATCACTGTTTGTTTCCAGTGTTCTTTTTCCCCTATGTAAATGAATTATTCACTACCAGATAGACAAATACAGATGGGCAGGATATTGTTGATTGTTAGGTTGTTAAGAGATAGAGTAGGACTCACCACATTTCAGATTTCAGTCTAAAATCCAGATTCTTTGTGGTCTCTTTCCATCTGGCTTGGTGAGTACAGTCTCAGGATTCATTAAATGGTCTTCTGTGGTTCACTGGGGATTTATATTGCTGCAGTGGGGAGGCAAAATCCTCTTCTCGGTAAGGTACATAAACAAGGCATCACCCCTTGAAATGGCTGATTTGCAGACAGGTCTATGGAAGTGATCATATGTCAGCTCCAGGGGACATTTCAGAATAGCAGCAGGATGGATCACTATTGATAGGAACCCCAGTAAACCTTACAAAGGCAGCAGTAATTATAGTGAAACATTCAACATGAAGTAAGAAAGAGGTGCTACATGAATAGAAGACACAAAAACATTGCCTACAGGCTCACATATTTGAAGGTGAAGATTCAAGTAGAGATGACATAGTGTGAAGTTCTCTTCCCTGAGGACAGTATAAAGAGGAAGTGAGGACAGCAGATGCTGGAGATCAGAGCTGAAAATGTGTTGCTGGAAAAGCGCAGCAGGTCAGGCAGCATCCAAGGAGCAGGAGAATCGACGTTTCGGACATGAGCCCTTCTTCAGGCTCATGCCCGAATCGTCGATTCTCCTGCTCCTTGGATGCTGCCTGACCTGCTGCACTTTTCCAGCAACACATTTTCAGACAGTATAAAGAGACCAACCAGCCTCAGTAAGAAGGCATGACTTCAACAGGCTGTTATGAAGATATGATTGTACTGTATCTTTAAGAGAGTTAAAAGCTAGCAGAACTACCTGATAGCACTAAGTGTTCTGAACAAGATATAATGTAACCTTTGGTCCAATAGCTAGGGTAGCTGGTTGCCTGGAAACAACAGATTTGAATTAGTCCAATCAGTTTACACTATTCCCCAAAAAATACCAAACTCCAATCAAGTTTGAATTTAGTATATTGACAATCTTAAAAGGCAATAACACAATCCGATACAATACTGGGAAAATTGAACAGTTGGGAGGAGAACTGCCAGCCACCAGCTTGCACAGACTGCCTGAAAAATAGCTCTCTTAAAGGTATTTTTATTGATCAGTAACCTATGAAACAGAAATCCCTAAGAAGAAGAAAAGAAGACAGAGGAAGATATAGCAAGAAGATTCGACATCTGGCTGGTTTTGAAAATTTGAAATTTGGTAAATATTAATTGGGGGTTTTATTAGACTAGTATTGTAGAAGGGGAAGGTAAAAGATAGGTTAGAGGAAGGAGTTGTAAATAGTTGTGAGTTAATTATTCTCACAATAAGAAATAAGGTTGTTAATTTTTACTTTAAATAGTTCTTGGCCTCTCAGATTTTCACAGATTACTGCATGGTATAAATCTTTTCTGTGTGGCTGCTTTAAATAGAACATAGAACAATACAGCACAGAACAGGCCCTTTGGCCCTCGATGTTGTGCTGACCAGTGAACTAACCTAAGCCCATCCTCCTACACTATCCCATTATCATCCATACACTTATCCAAGGATTGTTTAAATATCCCTAATGTTAACTACATTGGCAGGCAGGGCATTCCATACCCTTACCACTCTCTGAGTAGGAGGTTTACCCATTTCATAACAATGCTAAGGCTGGTACTCCATTTGGATTATGGTGCAATAGTGGAGTGCCATTGCCAACCTGACCTCGATGGAGGAGGAAGTCCCGGAGATCGATTGGGTGACATAAATACAATTCTTTCCTGATGGTGATATAGTGCAGGACCAGTATCCTGGTGAAAACATAAGCATTGATTCTTGACATTCAACTGTCACTCATTAAATTTCATGATTTGCACAAGGTTACTTGAAAATCTTTCTCAGTATCCTGATGATATGCAATCATGTGGTTCCTGTGCACCCTTCACCAGTGTTGATGCATGTATACTGGCAGGTCAAACTTCTCAGATAGATAGGATAGCATATGGTGAGGGGAACAATATGAGAGTGGGGGCACATATTGGAGATAGGGTCAGCAGTTGAGAGACCTTGTCAGAGACCAATCCGACACTTCCAACTCTGCATAGCTAGACACAGCTGGTGAGCCTCACAGGTTGCACAATGAGTAGATATTTGTATAGTAACAAATGTTACAATTTCGAGAGGCAGTCCACAGCCTTGCATAGAAATGGAGGATCCATCCCTGGCATGAGCACTGTAATGTCTCAGGCATTTTCACTGGTAACAATCTCCCTTGATGCAATGGCCTATTTAATGGAGGGTCAGATGTGCCAAGTCATCAAATTCATGCAGACACCGTAATATCCTGACCATTATGACTTCTAATTTGCACAACATTGATCAAAGCATACTTAATGGCTGAACACGACACTTACAGCGAAGTGTTCTCCTGCTCATGTCTGGTAGATGGGCCCTGAGAGCAAAGATGGAAGAAGATTGTTTGCAGTGAGGGCTCTATCAAAATATCACCAGTTCACATCATATATCTAACATACATATATATTATGTCCTGCCCAGTGATTAAATCTGATTGCCTCACCTAACATCTGTGCACAATCTTTGGCAAAGTCTGTATGGGCTTCAAAACCAGAAGATGTTCTCCAAAGGCATCTCATTCTTCAAAGCAGGATAATAAGCCACCTTTCTATAATTCTGTTGAAGTCACAGAAGTAACCCACATAGAAGTAAATGAAAAAAGTATGAGAAAAGGGTTCTAGATTAGGTGCTTATTACTTTGTCAATACTTCAGTGATGTTCTTTATTTTGGTTTTCTGAAAACCAAATAGGTTTTCTGAACTAATTATTGAAAAAACCTTTTTTTTTGGAATTATATTGACACTGGTCAGTTCATTTCTTTGAATGGCACAAGCAGCCTTGATAAAGAGATGGGTAGCTGTGTGGATGACTGAAGGGAGAAGATTTACTGTTATAGAAGTGGGATGTGTGGGTAGATATTAGTACAGGGGTCATATAGGAAGTTTTCAAAGCAGTAAACACGCTTTCCATGTTAAGGTTGATAGTATCATGAACTTTTCTGACAGGCAGCTCTGCAAATATAAACATAAATGATAATTTTGGATCTTTCTCCTCCCCTTTCAGGAATGTTAGATTTGCTCCACCTTCTGCAGGCACCAAATCCTGTCCTCTCTGCTGCACCATGTTGCGTACAGCACAGCAGATTATTATAGTCTGGATGACGTTTAATGGGGCATACTATAGAATATTTCCAGATTAGTCAACATAATAGAAGTTCATTTTGAACTAGCCCAACAGCATTCTCTGTTGTAGTACTGGTGGCTCTAACTTCTACCTCTTCTGTGCTTTTGTGGACAGTTTACTCATTAGCGTCATCAGTCAGGTATTGAGATGTCAAATGAAGGTTACACATTAAGAAAGTGGAATCCCTTTCAAACATGCCTGGTTGTTCTGATTACATCTTTCTTTCCCCTTCAATCTATGACCTCTTGAATGTGTAGAAATTTTATAAAGAAAGTAAAGCTAACAGCTCTCTTGATTTGACTGACCATATTGTCTCAAGATTGATGTGCAACCCGCATGAACAGGGCATCAATGATGTTGCTAATGCAGTTGTTGATTATGAGACCTTACATATGTCAGCAGCTGAATCCTGGCAGAATCAGTAATAAAAACATTATTTGGAGATGCTGGTGTTGGACTGGGGTGTTCAAAGTTAAAACTCACACAACACCAGGTTATAGTCCAACAGTTTTAATTGGAAGCACTAGCTTTTGGAGCACTGCTCCTTCATCTGGTTGACAACCACCTGATGAAGGAACAGTTCTCCGAAAGCTAGTGCTTCCAAATAAACCTATTGGACTATAACTTGATGTTGTGAGAGTTTTAACTTCATAAAAACATTGAGAGCTAAAGTTAACAACATACAGTGAATGTCTATCCACTCCTTTTGTATAGAAGTTTTATTCTAAGAGGTTGCAGAGATCTATGATGACCTACCATGAGAACCTAAGTCTTTATAGGTACTGCTGTTCAGAAAGCTTAACATATATGATAGTTGGCCTAGAGACTTTATGCTAATAGCATTACTTCCTCCCTCCAGGCAAAAAGGTAGGATTACTTTCTTGTGATATGATACAAACCACATGATACAACTTGCATAAAACTACTGCCATCAACAATTCATTAAACTAACTGAGAGAACTGCTCTAGTTAACATAAATCTTTCATTGTGGCTGATTGTAAATTTAACCCTTTACACTGTTCATATCAGGTGAATTTCACCACATGCTGAGTGTCCATTGTGTATTCAGCTTCTTCAACATAGCATATGTGTGATCTGTGTGCTATTGGAAAGAGGGATTCTATGCTTGAAAAGGATTTTAATTGTTTCATAAATTACCTCAATGGATGGGTCCTGCCAGGTACAACATTGCTGGACTTGTAAGCCACCCTCAGGAAAACCAAATCTTAACCCAATGTTTTTTTTCTGGGGCTTTTTCACTGAGCTGATGTTATTTCATCAACAACATTTTAAAAGTCAATTGTTTTTCACTTTCTTGGTCCAAATAACACATGGTTGTTCATAGGAAACATATCATGCTCTGGATGTTAGGAGGAAGAAAATACACTTTTTAATGGAATGTTAATTGTGCCTCTTCTGCTTGTTTGACATCAAGGCCTGTTTTGAACCATTTTCACCTGGCAGGATTTTGACAAGTGCTAGAAATTGTGAAAAGTGACATACTGTTTATTCTTTTTGAAAACTCACTGACCGCAAATTTAATATAGCAGGTAACTGAGGTTCCTAAAGCACCCACAAGATAAAAACAGATATCTTGTTAGTAAATCACGTTAGAGATTTTTAATGCCTTAAGGATAATGTCACAGATTTGAAGTTGCAACGCTTATTGGAAAAACTGTCAAGTCAACACTAATGGGATTCTAAGTACAAATGAGTGACATATTTAAAAGCTACATTTAAATAGGCAATCTTCTGAAGACAATTGAATCAACAGGACTTGTTTGTGATTGTGAGTAGTAAATTTCCAGGTCAGTTCAAAGCAAGTCAATTTGCATCTTTCCAGTTTCCTCTTGCATACATTTATCAAGAACACTGCTTTCCATGAATACTGTATTTGTTTGGCTCATTTGAATGACTAAACAATTGAAGGAAGGTAACAAGCAGCAGGAACCTCTTCCTGCCATCATAAGTAACAAGAAAGAGAAAATAGCAGGTGTGGGAGTTGCTCGTCAAATACCAGGTACAATCCACATGTCCATTGGATAAAATTACTTCCAAAACTTTCTGAGGAACAGTGTACGATATTTCTACATATAATAGTGACTACAGTTCAAAACTTCTTCTCTAGCTAGAAAACAGGTGACTCACTAGTGATTCCCACAATCCTTTTATTCTGTGATAATCATCCACCAATCCAGTCTCATCAAGGGTTCCTGCCAATAAATCACAACTTCATCCTTTTCCTGCCTATCCAATACTATCAGAGCTTTGATATCTGGTGCACGTTCATAGCTTCCTCTCCAATTAAACAATGGAACATATTACTTGTGCCAAATCACACATTAACATACTTGTGAAATATGAAAATCCAAGTTCAATGGAGTAACTTTAATCAGAAAATGAGTTAAATACATGTGAGGTCACACTGCCTTCCTGCCATGCTCAATTAAGTTGGTGACATTGCCTTGCCACCACTTGAGGTCCCAAAGTTATTAATGCTTACCTAGGGGACTTCATATATACCCAGTGGCAAATGGAGGAAGAGGTGCTCACGATGTGGGAATCCCAAATAATAAATATCTCAGGTTGCATGTGAGTTTCAAGGGTGAGGGTGCTACCTCATTTAGTGATGTCATCGAGTCATATAGATCTACAGCACAGAAAAAAGGCCCTTCATTTCATTGTGTCCATGGCAATCAAAAACAACTTCCTAACCATTCTAATCCTATTTTCCACCACTTGGCCCATAGCCATTATGCCTTGACATAGTAAGTGTACTTGTTTTTTTAAAATTCGCTTGTGGGACTAGGCATCACTGCACAATACTTATTGACCATCTCTAGTTGCCCATGCAAAATGGTGGTGAGCTGCCTTCTTGAACTGTTACAGTCCATGTCCTGCAAATAGACCCACAATGCCCTCAGGGAGTAAACTCCAGGACGTTGGCCAAGAGACAGTAAAGGAATGGCAATATATTTCCAAGTCAGGATGCTGAGTGATTTTGGGGGGGAAGCTTGCAGATGCATTGTATCTGCTTCCCATGACCTTCTAGACAGAAGTGTCATGGAATTGGAAAGTGCTGATTAAGGATCTTTGGTGAATTTCTGCACGGCATCTTGTAGATAGTATACACTGCTGCTACTGAGAGTTGGTGGTGCAGGGACTGGATGTTTGTGGATGTGGAGCCTATTAAGTCGGATGGTTTGCCCTGGATAGTGTCAAACTTCTTAAGTGTTGTGGGAACTGCACCAGTCTAGGCAAGTAGTATGTATTCCATCTTACTCCTGACTTGTGCTTTGCAGATGCAGCCTTTGGAGAGTCAAGGGATGAGTTATTCACTGCCATATTCTTTGTGTCTGGCCTGCTCTTGTAAACATTGCCTTCATATGATAGGTCCAGTGAGTTTCTGGTCAAAGGTAAACCCCAGGATCTTTATAGTGGGAGATTCAGTGATGGTAACATCATTGATTGTTAAGGGGCAGTGATTAGATTGACATTTATTGGAGATGGTCATTGCCTGGCATTTGTGTGGCACAAGTGTTACTTGTGACTTGTCAGCCCAAGGCTATATATTGTCAAGATAGAGTCATACAGCACAGAAATAGACCCTTCAATCCAACTCGTCCACATCAATCTGACCTAATCTCATTTGCCAGCATTTGGCTCATATGTCTCTAAACCCTTCCTACTCATACCCATTCAGATATCTTTTAAATGTTGTATTGTATTGTACCAACCTCCACCACTTCATCTGACAGCTCATTCCACACATGCAACACACATGTTACCCCTCAGGTCCATTTTAAATCTTTGCCCTCTCACTGTAAACCTACGCCCTCCAGTTTTGGACTAGGAAAAAGATATTGGCTATTCACCCAATCCATGCCCCTCGTGATTTTATAAACCTCTACAAGGTCACCCCTCAGCCTCCCTTGCTCCAGGAAGAAAAGCCCCAGCCTATTCAGCCTCTCCCTATAACTTAAACCCTCCAGTCCCAGCAAAACCCTTATAAATCTTTTCTGCACTCTCTCAAATTTAACAACATCCTTCCCATAGAAGGACGACCAGAATTGTATGTAGTTTTCCAAAAGTGGTCTCACCAATGTCCTGTAAACCCACAACATGACATTGCAACTCCTGTATTCAATGTTCTGACCAGTGTGCCAAACATCTTTTTCACCACCCTGTCTACCTGTGATTCCACTTTCAAGGAACTATGCACCTTCATCCCTAGGTCTCTTTATTCAGCAACACTCCCCAGAGCCCCAGCTGTATAAGTCCTGCCCTGACTTGCCTTACCAAATGTTACACTCGGTCAAACGCAGCTGTCATTCTCACCTCATCTCTGGAACTTCACTGTTTTGTCCATGTTGAACCAAAGCTCTAATGAGATCAGGAGCTGAGTGGCTGTGGCAGAAAACAAACTGGATGGGGGGGTCAATGAACATATTATTGCTAAGCAACTGATGCTCGGATAAAGCCGCTTATCACTTGACTGATGACCGGGAGGTAATTGGCCAGGTTGGATTTGACTTGCTTTTGTGACATATCTGGGCAATTTTCCACATTGTCAGGCAGATGCCAGTGTTGTAACTGTATTGGAAGAACTTTGCCACAGGAGCAGCAAATTGTTGGGCATAGGTCTTCAGCACTATTATTGGAATATTGTCAGGGCCCACAGCTTTTGCAGTATCCAGCGTCTCAAATCATTTAATGATATCACATGGGTGAATTAAATTGGTTGAAGACTGGCATCTGTGATGGGGACCACTGGAGTAGCCCAAGATGGATCATCCATTCAGCACTTCTGGCTGAAGATTGTTGTGAATGCTTCAGCCTTATCTTTTGCACTAATGTGCTGGAACTCTTCCATCATTGAAGATGTAGGCATTTATGTGGCCTTTTCCTCCTGTGACTTCTTTTTTTAACTATCCACCAGCATTCACAACAAGATGTGGCAGGACTACAGAGCTTAGATCTAATCCATTGCTTGTGGAATCACTTAGCTCTGTCTGCCACCTTCTGCTTATACTATCTGGCATGGAAGTAGTTCTGTTTGGTAGCTTTGACATCTCATTTTTTGGTATTCCTGGTGCTGCATTCAGCATGTCCTCCTGCATTCCCCAATGAGCCTGGGTTGATCCCTTAACTGGATGGTGATAGTTGAGTGGGGATGTGTGAGCCATGAGGTTGAAGATTGTCTTGCAATTCTGCTGCTGTTGATGGTCCACTGCACCGATTGGATACCCAATCTTGAATTGCTAGATCTGTTTAAAGTCTGTCCTATAGATGTGATGGTGCTACACAACTCAATGGAGGGTATTCTCAATGTGAAGGTGGGACTTCATCTCCACAAGGTCTGTGTGGTGTTCACTCTTACTGATACTGCCATTGGCAGATGCATCTTTGGCCAGCAGATTGGTGAGGAAGAGGTCAAGTAGGTTTTCCCGTCTATTGGTTCCCTCACCATCTGTTGCAGATCCAGTCCAACAGTTATGTCCTGTAGGATCTGACCAGTTCCATCAGTGGTACTGCTGCCAATCTACTATTGGTGGCCAGCATTGAAATCCCTCACCTCATATTTTGCACCCTTGACGCCTTCAGTGCTTCCTCCAAGTGATGTTCAACATGGAGGATATTGATTCACCAGCTGAGGAGGAACAGGTACATGGTAATCAGCAGGTTTCATTGCCCATGTTTGACCTGATGCCATGAAATTTCACGAGGTCTGGTGTCAATGTTGAAGAGTCCTAGGACAACTTCTTCCTAACTGTATATTACTGTGCTGCCACCTCTACTGCATCTGTCTTACCAGTGGAACAGGACATAACTAGGGATGGTGATGGCAGAGTCTGCGACATTGTCTGTAAAGTATGATTCTATGAGAATTTTTATATTCCGACTGAGGATTCACTCACCTTGAGACAGTTCTCCCAGTTTTGTCTTCATTTCTTTGTTGAGACTTTGTTAGCCACTGATAAAACTGAGGGGCAGTAAGAGTCAACTACATTGCTGTGGGAGTAACACGTAGACCAGTCCAGACCAGACAAGGATGGAAGATTTACTTCCCTGAAGGGCATTAGTGGACCAGATGGGTTTTTCCAGCAATCAATAATTGTTTCATGGTCATTAGTAGATTCTTAATTCAGGATTTTGTTTTAAATTGAAATCAAATTCCACCATTTGCTTTGGTGGGTTTCAAACCCCGGTCTCCAGAACATTAGCTATGTTTCTGGATTAATAGTCTAGCCATAATATCATTAGGGCATCTTTCACTGCTCTCTCTGAAAGAAAATTTCATAAACTAATAACTTTCTGAGAAATTCCTCTCATCTCCATCTCAAATGGGATAGTGCTTAATTTTAAATTGTGCTCCCTAGGTCTAGATTGCACAGTACCTACTCTGTTAAGCCCCCCTCCCCCCCATAGAATCAGACATTTTCCAGTAATGGCACTTATCATTCTTCTAATTGCTAAATCTTTTCACATAAGCCAACCTCTTCATTGCAGGAATTAGCTGAGTAAAACTTCTGTGAATTGCTTCCACTGCAAGTAATTCCTTTCTGAGGTTGGGAGACCAAAATTGTGCAGAGTGCTTTAGTTGTGGTTTTGCACTTTGTACAGCTGTATCAAGACTTCACTAGTTCTAAACTCTCTGCTCTGTACGATATAGGCCAACATTCCGTTTGTCTTCATAATTACTTGCTGTACCTGAGTGCTAACATTTTTTTGTAATTACTTCATATTATTTTTATATTTGATCAGTAAGGATACGTATAGAATTTGGGGAATTTAGCATTAGTCTCTAATAATTCTTAGTTATCTTATGTTACATCTATATATAGTTTTATTTAATTATACTCTTTAGTTTGCAATGGCTCTTCTAAAATTAATTTCATAAATAACACGTTTTCATTATTTTTTAAAACATTAATCAACACCATCCACAAAAGGCTTGAAACAGAAGTGCAGATGAGGAGTGTTGAAACACTCACTAGGCTTCATCAATGTGTTAAATCTCTAGTCGACTTTACAATAGAATGTAATACAACCACTATTCATCTGCCATCACTAAACAGATGATTGCAATGAAATCAGCATCACCGTTTTAAGTGCAGCAAAATAAAGTTTCATTAAAATTAATCTTTAAAATTGATTGAAAATTATGGCAATGATGACAATAAGAAAATATTCTTTAGATTCTTTGTCTGCAGTGAACCATTTAAAAGAAAGCAATTTCTACACTTCATACAGGATGCAATCTAAATAATTAAAATGTGTGAAAGCAGTATCACTGTAACATCATTATTCTCAAATATAAAAGTTATCTTAACATACTTAGAGAAGTCCTATGTTTATATGATGGTGACATTATCATGTGCTTCACAAAAAAACTTAATTACATGTATTAAATTTTAAAAATTATTATAAATTTTATATCCACGATAGATCACTTCCATCTTTGCTTGAGGGCTACCAGTGAAAAGGGTTTCCTGATCTTTGGATGCTACCTGAACTGCTGTGCTTTTCCAGCACCACACTCTCAACTTTATGTAAAATCAAACCAGCAGTCTGTTCTCCAACAGGGCATGAGAAGTGATGAGACAAAACCTCAAAAGAGTGGCTCCATGGGTGCATCTGCTGTTCTCTTTCAAGAGCAACAGGAGTCCCGTGGCGAGAGACTGAACTAGACCAGTTATATACATACTGTGCATGGAAGAGTGGGTCAGAAGTTACGAATTTTGTTGCGCTAACTCATCTCCTACCTCTCCAAACATGTCTAACATCTCCATCTGCACTTCTTGCTGCCTTGGAAACACAGCCAACATCATCAAAAGTTACCCCCCAACCTTGGTTATAACCCCTCCATTCTCTTCCACCAGGCAGAAGATATAAAAGCTTAAACACATGTATCAACAGGTTCAAGAACAGCCTCCTCCCCACTGTTATGAAACTTCTGAAAAGACCTCTCAAATTTCAAATCTAATGTTGATCTTGCTTTTTTAGCATCTTCTTTGCAGCCATAACATGTATTCCTCCCTCTGTCCAATCCCACTATGATCTTCATATCTGCCTGTACTGCATGCAAAACAAAACTTCACTGTACTTAGATACACGTTACAATAGTAACTCAAATTAAATCACATCAAACTTATGAGACTCAAGTGCGATTGATTGCACTCCAATTGTTTGGATGAATGCACCTCCAACAAACCAAAAAAAATGGCAGCATCCAGGACAAAGCAACCCACTTTCACTGATGTGCCACCCCTCACCTGAAACATTCAATCACTCCACCATCAATGTGTAGTGACTGAAATGCATAAAATATATAATAATTCTTCAATCTTCCTTAAACTCAGGAATAGCATCAGAAGACTGGAATATTATAAATATGACACAAATAGTCAACAAATGATTTTAAGACAAGCCCATTGGTGGAAGCTTCTGGAAAAAATAATTCAGGATAAAATAGTCATTTGGGCAAATGTAGGTTAACTGAGGAAACCCAGCATAGAAAAATGTGTTAAGGAAAAATCATGTTTAACGAACATGCTGGAGTTTTTTGAAAAGGTAACTGTTGGTGAGTGCAATATTGTTAATGTAGTGTTTTGGACTTCTGAAAACAAATTTGCTACAGTGTCACACAACACAATTCTAAGTGAATTCAGAGCTCATGGATAAAAATAGCAACATGGATGTGAAATTGATTAACAGGAATCAGTGAATAGCGGTTATAGAGTTATAAAAATGCACGGCATGGTAACAGATCCTTCGGCCAACCAGTACATGCTGTTCAGATATCCCAACCCAATCTAGTCCAGTCTGCCAGCACCCAGCCTATATCCCTCCAAACCCTTCCGAGTTGTAGACCCATCCAAGCACCTTTTAAATGTTGCAATTGTACCAGCCTCCACCACTTCCTCTGGCAGCTCACTCCAAGAAGGGGAGTAGAGACAACCCTGGTAATTATAGACCAGTGAGCCTTACTTCAGTTGTTGGTAAAGTGTTGGAAAAGGTTATAAGAGATAGGATTTATAATCATCTCGAAAAGAATAATTAGATTAGGGATAGTCAGCACGGTCTTGTGAAGGGTAGGTCGTGCCTCACAAACCTTATTGAGTTCTTTGAGAAGGAGACCAAACAGGTAGATGAGAGTAAACCAGTTGATGTGGTGTATATGGATTTCAGCAAGACATTCGATAAGGTTCCCCACAGTGGGCTATTGTACAAAATGTGGAGGAATGGGATTGTGGGAGATATAGCAGTTTGGATCAGTAACTGGCTTGCTGAAAGAAGACAGAGGGTGGTGGTTGATGGGAAATGTTCATCCTGGAGTCCAGTTACTAGTGGTGTACCGCAAGGGTCGGTGTTGGGTCCACTGCTGTTCGTCATTTTTATAAACGACCTGGATGAGGGCGTAGAAGGGTGAGTTAGTAAATTTGCAGACACCACGAAGGTCAGTGGAATTGTGGATAGTGATGAAGGATGTTGTTGGTTACAGAAAGACATAGATAAGCTGCAGAGGTGGGCTGAGAGGTGGCAAATGGAGTTTAATGCGGACAAGTGTGAGGTGATTCACTTTGGTCAGAGTAACCGGAATGCAAAGTACTGGCCTAATGGTAAGATTCTTGGTAGTGTAGATGAGCAGAGAGATCTCGGTGTCCATGTACACAGATCCTTGAAAGTTGCCACCCAGGTTGACAGGGTTGTTAAAAAGGCATACCGTGTTTTAGCTTTTTATTAATAGAGTGATCGAGTTCCGGAATCACGAGGTTATGCTGCAGCTGTGCAAAACTTTGGTGCGGCCACACTTGGAGTTCTGGTCACCACATTATAACAAGGATGTGGAAGTTTTGGAAAGGGTGCAGAGGTGATTTACTAGGATGTTGCCTGATATGGAGGGAAGGTCTTACGAGGAAAGGCTGAGGGACTTGATGCTGTTTTCATTAGAGAAAAGAAGGTTGAGAGGTGACTTAACAGAGACATATAAGATAATCAGAGGGTTAGATAGGGTGGACAGGGAGAGTCTTTTTCCAAGTATGGTGACGGCGAGCACAAGGGGGCATAGCTTTAAATTGAGGGGTGATAGATATAGAACAGATGTCAGAGGTAGTTTCTTTACTCAGAGAGTAGTAAGGGTATGGAATGCTTTGCCTGCAACGGTAGTAGATTCGCCAACTTTAAGTACGTTTAAGTCGTCATTGGACAAGCATATGGACGTACATGGAATAGTGTAGGTTAGATGGGCTTCAGATTGGTATGACAGGTCGGCGGAACAACGAGGGCCGAAAGGCCTGTACTGCGCTGTAATGTTCTATGTTCATACATGTACCACTCGCTGTGTGAAAAAGGTTGCCCCTTAGGTCTCTTTTATATCTTTCCCATCTCACCCTAAACCTATGCCCTCTAGTTCTGGACTCCCTGACCCCAGGGAAAAGACTTTGTCTATTTATCCTATCCATGCCTTCATAATTTTGTAAACCTCGATAAAGTCACCCCTCAACCTCCGATGCTCCAGGGAAAACAGCTCCAACATGTTCAGCTTCTCCCTATAAATCAAATCCTCCAACCCTAGCAACATCCTTGTAAATCTTTTCTGAATCCTTTCAAATTTCACAACATCTATCTGATAAGAAGAAGACCAGAATTGCAAGCAATATTGCAACAGTGGTCCAACCAATGTCCGGTCCAGCCGCAGCATGACCTCTCAGTGCCTATACTCAAAACTCTGACCAATAAAGGAAAGCATACCAAACGCTGCCTTCATTATCTTATCCACCTGCCACTCTACTTTTAAGGAGCTACGAACCTGCACTTCAAAGTCTCTTTGTTCAACAACACTCCCTAAGACCTTACCATAAAGTGCATAAGATCTGCTAAGATTTGTTTTCCCAAAATGCAGCACCTCGCATTTATGTGAATTAAACTCCATCTGCCACTTCTCAGCCCATTGGCCCATCTGATTAAGATCCTGTTGTAATCTGAGGTAACCTTCTTCGCTGTCCACTACATCTCCAACTTTGGTGTCATCTGCAAACTTACTAACTATACCTCTTACGCTCACATCCAAATCATTTATATAAATGACGAAAAGTAGAGGACCCAGCACCGATCCTTGTGGCACTACACTGGTCACAGGCCTCCCGTCTGAAAAACAACCCTCCACCACCACCGTCTGTCTTCTATCTTTGAGCCAGTTCTGTATCCAAATGTATTCCGTGATATCTAACCTTTCTAACTAGTCTCTCATGGTGAACCTTGTCGAATGCCTTACTGACGTCCATATAGATCACATCTACCGCTCTGTCCTTATCAATCCTCTTTGTTACTTCCTCAAAAAACTAAATCAAATTTGTGAGACATGATTTCCCATGCACAAAGCCATGTTGACTATCCCTAATCGGTCCTTATCTTTCCAAATACATGTACATTCTGTCCCTCAGGATTCCTTCCAACAACTTGCCCACCACCGATGTCAGGCTCATTGGTCGATAGTTCTCTGCCTTGTCCTTACCACCCTTCTTAAACAAATTCCTCACCGTCTAAATCCTTAACACTATGGCAGTCCCAGTCTATGTTTGTAAAGTTAAAATCCCCTACCATAACCACCCAATTATTCTTACAGAAAGCTGAGATGTCCTTACAAGTTTGTTTCACAATTTCCCTCTGACTATTAGCGGGTCTATAATACAATCCCAATAAGGTGATCATCCTTTCTTATTTCTCCGTTCCACCCAAACAACTTCCCTGGATGTATTTCCAGGAATATCCTCCCTCAGTACAGCTGTAATGATATCCCTTTTCAAAATGCCACTTGCCCTCCTCTCTTGCCTCCCTTTCTATCCTTCCTTCAGTGTTTGTATCCTGGAATATTAAGCTGCCAGTTCTGCCCATCCCTGAGCCATGTATCTGTAATTGCTATGATATCCCAGGCCCATATTCCTAACCATGCCCTGAGTTCATCTGCCTTCCCTATTAAAAAACCCCTTGCATTGAAATAAGTGCAGTTTAATTTATTAGTCCTACCTTGTCCATGCCTGCCCTAACTGTCTGACTTGCTTCTTTTAGCAACTGTACCAGTCTCAGATTGACCTCTTTCCTCACTGTCTCCCTGGGTCCCCCCCCACCCCCCACTACCACCACCTTACTAGTTTAAATCCTCCCAAGCAGCTCTGGCAAATCTCCCTGCCAGTATATTAGTCCCCTTCCAATTTCAGTGCAATCCATCCTTCTTGTACAGGTCACTTCTACCCCAAAAGTGATTCCAATGATCCAAAAATGTGAATCCTTCTCCCATACACCAGCTCCTCAGCCATGCATTCATCTGCTCTATTCTCCTATTCCTGCCCTCACTAGCTCATAGCACTGGGAGTAATCCAGATATTACTACTCTCCCTCTTAAAAGAGGACCTCCTTCTTAAATTCCTGCCTAACTCTCTGCAATCTCCCTTCAGAATCTCAACCCTTTCCCTTGCTATATCGTTGATTCCAATGTGGACAATGACCTCTTGCTGGCCCCTCTTCTCCTTGAGAACATTCTGCACCCTCTCTGAGACATCCTTGATCCTGGCACCAGGGAAGCAACACACCATTCTGATTTTTTGCTGCTGGCCACTGTTAATCAAAATTTTTCAAAGTGAAGGACATTTTGTATTAGAGTTTCCCAGGGTCAGTGTTAAGGCTCTTCCTGAAATATATTGATGATCTAGACCCTAACAAATGAAGCATAATTTCCACATTTATGGATGATGAAACGTATTAACATCGTGAACTGTGACAAGGATAGTGTAGAACTTCAAAAGACATAGATAGACAAGAGGTGAAATGGCAAATGAAATTCAATGGAGAGTAGTGTTAAGTGTTCCAATTTTGTGGGAAGGTCACTGAGACAAAATATAAAATAAAGGGAACAATTTTAAAGGAAATGCAGGAGCAGAGGGACCTGGGTGTATAAGTGCATTTGTCAATGAAGGTGATAGGGCATGTGACTTAATAAAACATACATTAACTTAGGCTTTAATAATAGGGGCATATAGGATAAGAGCATGAATTTATATTAAAGCTGTACAACAGTGGCTCAGCTTTAACTGAAGCATTACATCTAGTTTTGTGCAAATACAAAGATATTAGAGAGAATACATAAAAGATTCACAAGGATAGACCCAGGCATGAGCAACTTAATTATGTAGATAGACTGAACATATGAGAATGGCTTTCCTTGGAGAAGAGAATGATGAAAGGAAATTTGATAGGGGTTTCAAAAACACAAGGGATCTCAACAGAAAAACATGGGGAAAACTGTTCTCTCTGGTGAGAGGATTGAGAATGAGAGGGCACAGATTTAAGGCAATAAACAAAATTAACAATGGAAACATAAGGAAAAATGTTTTCATGTAGCGAGTGGTTAAGATCTGAAATGCGCTGCTGGATAAGTTTGACAGAGTCAGGTTCAATCAAAGCATTTAAGAGGTAATTGTATAATTATATGAAAAAGGAGTTGTAAGGTTACGGGGAGAAGGCAGGATAATTACACTTGGTGAATTGCTTATTTTGAAGAGACAGCCCATATACAATAGGCCAAATTGCATCTTTCTGCTGTAATTATTTTCCTGTAATCCTGTGATATAAAAGTTGAGCTACAGCAATACATCAAGTCTCCTTTGACAGCACCCTCTAAATTCACAAAATCCACTCAGACAGAAAAGGGCAGCAACATTGGAATGTCAGTACCTGCAAGATCCCCTTCAAAGCCACAACATTTCTACCTGGAACCACATCGCTATTCCTTTATTGTTTCATGGTGAAAATCATTCCTGACAGCATTGTATAGGTTGTACCTACTATGTGGCAATTGAAGAAGTTGACTCACCATGACTTTCTCACCTTCTCAAGGATACTTACAGATGGGCTAGCCAGTGCCACCTACATTCCAAGAAAGAATAAAGTAAAAACAATGACACCAGCTAGATATTCCACTAGTGACTTCACTGATGGAATTTAACAAGTGAGTCAAAATTGCTACAGTCTAAAACTTGGCTTGCTTCACTCAGAGCTGCTCATCAAACAGAATTGTATGATATATTTTCACTGAAATGTAGTCACCATTATAATGTTGAAAACAGAAACTTCCCAACACTTGGGCGGCACAGTGGCTCAGTGGTTAGCACTGTAGCCTCATGGCACCAGGATCCCAGGTTTAATTCCAGCCTTGGGTGACTGTCTGTGTGGAGTTTGCATATTCTCCCTGTGTCTGTGTGGGTTTCCTCCCACAGGTCAGATGAATTGGCCATGCTAAATTGCTCATACTGTTGGGTGCATTAGTCAGAGGGAAATGGGTCTGGGTGGGTTACTTTTCAGAGGGTTGACGTAGACTGGTTGGGCTGAAGGACCTGTTTCCACACTGTAGGGAATCTAATCATTTCACTGGCATAATTATACAATTCATATATTTAGTCTTTGTATCTGGTGCAGGCATTTGTATTTGCAGTGAAATGTGAAAGAAATGTGAAAGAAATCCAAAAGATTTTAGTCAGGAAAAGCAATCCAATGAGTGTTCTTGGAAAAGACAGCCTCAGTTTTACCTATTTGTTGACACTTACAATCCACCTTCTAAGATTTCTGTTGTTATTAGATTCTGGCAACATTGATCATCCCGATTTTGATGTCTTTTGCATTGGTAGCTATGTCTTCAGCAATATAAGTCCTAAACTGTGGAATTCCATCCTGAAACATCTCTATAAATCCTCTTTAAAACTTATCTCTTATGATCATCTATATCTCTATTTGCTCAGTGTTAAATTTTGTTTGATTATGCTCAAGTAATGAGGCTGGGCATGTGTTATCACACAGATGTTGGTGAATGATGAATAGGAGGAAGCACTTTTCAAATCAACTCGTCTCTGGCAACTCGGGGAGTTATTAACTGCTTCTGTTTCCATCACTTCTTCCTCTGCTTCGTTGTCCTCTTCCACTTCTTCTAGCTTTCCCACCTGTAGTTGTTGCAAGAAAAGGACAACCCCTCATGATGGTAAAGTATAGAATATGAAGTACAGCTCAAGGATTTTGAAGTGTAAGTAGTGGAATCTCACACAATTAGTAAAAATATCAGGCTGCCAATAGGAAGTACGCAGGCAATAAGTTCAGTTAGGTAAAAACAATGACTGCAGATGCTGGAAACCAGATTCTGGTTAGAAACTAGGATGAGGTGGGGGAAGGGGAAATGAGGAAGCTGTTGAAATCCACATTGATGCCCTGGGGTTGAAGTGTTCCGAGGCGGAAGATGAGGTGTTCTTCTTCCATGCGTCTGGTGGTGAGGGAGCGGCGGTGAAGGAGGCCCAGCACCTCCATATCCTCAGCAGAGTGGGAGGGGGAGTTGAAATGTTGGGTCACGGGGCGGTTTGGTTGATTGGTGCGGGTGACTCGGAGATGTTCCCTAAAGCGCTCTGCTAGGAGGCGCCCAGTCTCCCCAATGTAGAGGAGACCGCATCGGGAGCAACGGATACAATAAATGATATTAGTGGATGTGCAGGTAAAATTTTGATGGATGTGGTTTCTAACCTCCAGCAACACGATCCCCTTGACTTGTCCGGACTTGTCCGACCTGCCCAGCTCCTTTTCCACCTATCCACTCCACCCTCTCCTCCCTGACCTATCACCTTCATCTCCTCCCCCACTGACCTATTGTACTCTGTGCTACTCTATCCCCACCCCCACCCTCCTCTAGCTTATCTCTCCACACTTCAGGCTCTCTGCCTTTATTCCTGATGAAGGGCTTTTGCCCGAAACATCGATTTTGCCTGTCCTCGGATGCTGCCTGAATTGCTGTGCTCTTCCAGCACCACTGATCCAGAATAATTTCAGTTATCCTGGTAAGTCTGGCACGCATGCAAAACTAAGGTTTTCTTGTCCTCTTTTTTAATGCCAATAGGCAAGGAGATGTTCATGTTTTCCTTTTATAGAAAGCTTTGGTTACTTCTCTGATCCACCAGCTCATTGCAAACTATGAGATATTATTAACAGTTGCACCCTGAAAGGAAGCTGCTACAAAAGGTTGAAAGCCACTGTGATTTGACTGTTTCTAAGTATTGTTGGAAACTCTGACTTCCTGTTCCTTTTGTCCACAAATAGGCAAATAGCCAGTAGCAGATAGTTTTGACTAATTGGCTGAATCTGTCCACTTGGCCACTAAGCATAGAAATGCAGCAGATTATTTAAAAGGAAAGAGACTGCAGAACTCTGAGGGACAAAGGGACTTGGATGTATGGATGCATAAATCATAAAATTAGTAGACAGGTACAGCAAGTGATTAAAAAAGCAAACAGAATGTTGTAATTTATTGAAAGGGTAATGGGATACAAAACAGGGGAGTATTGCTGCAGTTGCACAGAACATTGGTGGAGTAACATCTGGACAAACTTGTATATTTTCGGCCTCCTTATTTAAGAAAAGATGGAAAAGCATCAGCAGCATTTCAAAGAAAATTCGCTTGTGATGGGGAAGATGAGCAACGATGAACAAGCTAGGCCTGCATCCTTTGGCATTTAGAAGAATAAAGCTGATCTTGATCCTGAGGGGTCTTGACAGATTGGATACGGAAAGGATGTTTCCATTGTGAGAAAAACTAGGACTAGAGGGTACCACTTAAAACAAAAACGGTCTCCTATTTATGACAAAGATGGAGAGGACTTTTTTTCTCTCAGCCTCGTGAGCCTTTGGAACTGTCTTCCCCAGAGAATGGTGAAGACAGGATCATTGCGTATTTTGACAACAAACATAGGTGGATTTTTGACTAAAAAGGAAGTCAGAGACTATTGGTAGTGGTAGGAAAATGGATTTGTGGCCACAATCAGATAAGCCACAATTTTATTAAATGACAGAGTAGAGAGTAGGTTAGGGGACTGAATACCGTACTCCTGCTTCTAATTTGCATGTTCACATGTCTGTATCTAATGCCTGCTTTAGTATAGTATACTGCCATAACGAATTCCACATGGCCACTGAGTTAGTTTCATAGATATGTGTTATTTATCTGTCGATTTTAGGATATATCTGAACGTCCAAGGAATAAGGTTACACTTGACTTGTTCCTTGCTGCCATTGTTATATGTTGCATAAAGGTTAGGCAATCTTACAAAAGCAAAATACATACTATGTAGAAGACCTTTGCCATAAAATATGAAGCCAAAGTAAGGTTTAACTAAAATCTTACTATTCTCAGTAGTTACTTTACAAGGCTACTTATAGTAGATTTATGAGAGCATTCATCTAAGCATGTCAAGTATATATAAAAAATTTTCAACATGTGAATCATGGAACTGTTACATCCAACATGTCACCAATATGAGTTTTTAAAAAGTTTGTGCTTCTAAGCATTTATATTTTCTTAATTGTACTATCTATTGGAAACTAACTTTTGCAATTTGTACACAATGAAAGAGGTGATCTTCTGCCCTGATGCACTGAATTTGAGTCCTGATTCTGTTCAGTCTGTCAGGGGACCTGGATAGGAGATCAGCCCAGAAGTGGTCAATTAAGAGGCTGGTGCTGGGTCTATGATCTAATCAAGGTTGTTTGATGAGCCACTGAGGCGGTAGGACCAACCAAAGGATTTGCAGTTTTAGAAGTGCCCAAACTCACCAACAGACATGGGTGCTGTCACTGCTGGGAGGGTGCCTCCATCTTAAGGTAGTCTCTGAAGAGGCTACATTTTGATGAAACAAACAGCGATAACAGTTGTGAAACCCCACCTGAGGGTGATTGGAAGCAGTAACTACGATCTGCTGAAGCCTCTGACTCTGTGGAGGTTGCTATAGTAGGTCTAGCTTAGTCATATTCAGGCTCCTGCCACCAATCTCCACAGTAAACCCAAATGTGAACACATAATTATGCGGATTAACCCCATCTTTGCCAGACGAGTAGCCTCTGTACAAAGACTGCAGAACATGTTCACCCACTCGCCCGACATCAGTTTCCATTGAGTTCGCCATGGTTCTGCCCCCAAATCTGGCCTTGTGGACCAGGAAGATTCTGTTCAATGTATATCATTTGTTACTATGAGCTCAGCTAATTCATAAATGAATACAAAAGTTTTAGGACTAACCATTGTGCTTGAGTGCAAAACATAAAATACACCCTCCTAATTAGTTGGGTAAATAGTCAGTAAATTCCATTTAATTGCTATCTAGCAATCATTGCATTTAACTGCCAAATGATTTAAAAGCATACAACACCCAACCAACTACTAATATCCATAGTACAATAAATTGCCTGCAATCAAATAACCATATAATCAGGTATTTAAAAATCCTCAGTAGTGACCAAAAATCTGTAAAGAACTCAGGGAATAATTTGCAATGTGTAGAAACAAATGTCTTATACTGCAGACAAATAATCTGTACTGCATATTTGATATTGTACATGTAAAATAAATCAGCCCCTTTAATATATCAGCTGTAGTTCAGAATCTGTGAAATGAGTCATCACAGATTTGCAGCAGGACAGGATGCACTGTACAGAACATACGCAGTGGTATAATCTGAACACTTGCAATATCTATCATCTGCCATTGTTTGGCATTACCCTATACTTCACACTTGCTCACCCATATGTGGTGAAACCATTGTGCATCTTAACATATAAGCTTGGAATTTACTGTCAGTGATCAACAGAACTTTAACTCATTCATATCAAACCCCTCCCACTTAAAATTTAACAAGCATAGTAGCTAAATTAACATTTCCAATAAGTTAATGGAGAAAGGATTCCTATAATAACATATTTTATTAGATTCCAGCTTCTCCTCTCTACTGGTTTGATTTTATGAATTCTATTATCAAGTATATTTCTAACTCAAAAATAACCAGGTTAGATATAGAAACAAATTGTCTGCTTTCTAAAAGAAATAAGCCAGAAGAACTTCAAATAAGCATTAATTTTCAGTTATACAAACCCATCTATTTGTACAATTCATTTCAAAGAGGGTAACTATTTGATTTTTGTCCACCTTAACTATCTTCAGTCAAAGGGCAAAATACATGGCACATCTCAGCCTCTTCTTGACATTCCTTACAGTTCAGATACCAGTCTTCAGCAAATTTGATTCGCTGTGTCAAAAAAACAGCTGAGCATAATGAGGAAAAGCAGTGGCTCCCAACAACATCCAAGCTGTCGTGCTGAAGTCCTGTGCTTCAGAACTAGCTATGGCCCTATTCGAGTTGTTCCTGCATAGTTAGAACACTGACATATACCTGGAAATCTTCTAAAGATCAGTTTTGATACAAACATCATTGTGACCTTAAAAAAATTGTCATTTCTTCAGTCACGAAGTCAATATTTTGGAACTCGCTCCATGGTGCACCAAATGGACTGCAGTAGTTCAAGAAGCCACTCACCATTCACTATCACCTTCTCAAGACCAGTTAGAGATAGACAATAAGTTTTGGCTTTTTCTGACTTTCACATAGAACATAGAACAGTACAGCACTGGAAAAGGTCCTTTGGCCTACCATATCTGTGGCGACTATGATGCCAATCTAATTAATCCCTGCACATGGTTCATATTCTTCTCTGCTCTGCCTGTTCATGTGCCTGTCTAAATATCTCTTGAATGTTGCTATCATATCTGTTTCTACTATTTTCACTTGCAGCATGTTTGAGGTACCTATCACCGTCTGTGCAAAAGTCTTGCCTTGCACATCTCCTTTACACTTTCCTCTTTCTCACTTTAAACCTATGCCCTACGTATTTGATATCTCCACCCTCAAAAAAATTCTCTGCCTATACACGCTATTCATGCCTCTCAAAATTTTATAAATTTCTATCAGGTCGCACCCGCACTAACTCACCCCCCTCCCCTCCACCACAGCCTCCAATATTCTATCAAAAACAATCGAAGTCTGTCCAAACTCTCCTTACAGCTAGTATACTCAAATACAGGCAACATCACAGTAAACATATTTTGCAGCCTCTGCAAGGCCTCCACATCCTTCCATTGTGTGGCAACCAGAACTGCACACAATACTCCAAAAGTGGTCTAACTAATGTTTATTACAGCTGTAACATGACTTGCCAGCTCTTCCACACAATGTCCCAACCATGAAGGCAAGTATTCCGTATGCCTTCTTTACCACTTTATCCACCTGTATTGCCACTTTCAGGGAGTTACAGACTTGCACCCCAAGATCTCCTCATATATCTTCCCAGGTTCCTGCCATTTACTGTATACTTGTCTCTTGCATTTGACCTCCCACTTGTCCAGATTAAACTCCATCTGCCATTTCTCTGCCCAATTTTTCAACTGATCTATATCCTGCTGTAACTTTGACAACCTTCTTCACGAACCATAACTCTGCCAATTTTTGTGTCATTTGCTAACTTACTAATCAGATCAACTAAAATTTCATTCAAATATATATATATGAAGTTCCAGCAATGACCCTTGTTGAATACCACTGGTCATAGACCTTCAGTCAGCAAAACACACCTCGACACATACTTGTCTTCTATGACCAAATCAATTTGTATCTACTTACCAACTCACTGTGGATCCCATGTGACTTAATCTTCATGCTTTAGTAAAGTCCACTTAACAACATCAACAACATCAGTCATCATCATCACTTCCTCTAAAAACTCAATTACATTTGAGACGAGACCTCCCTGTAAAAGTCATGTTGACAATCCCTAATAAATCAATTCTTTTCTAAATGTGAATGAATCTTGTATCTAAGAATCTTCTCCAATAATTTCTCTACCACTGATGTAAGGCTCACTGGCCTATGATATCCAAGATTATCCCTGTAGCTCTTCTTAAACAACAGAACAACATTGGTTATTCTCCAATCTTCCAGGACATTGCCTGCAGATAAAGAGGACACAAAAATCTTTGTCAAGGCCTCAACGATCTCCTCCCTTGCCTCACTCAGTATCCTGTGATATATCCAATCAGGGCCACAATATTTTTCAAGGCCCCAACACCTCCTCCTTCTTAATACTGACATACCCTAGATTATCAACATACCCTTCCCTAATCCATTTCCTTTTGCTTGATGAATACCAATGCAAAGTACTCATTAAGAATCTCATCCATTTCCCCTGGCTCCACACATAAGTTTCCTCCTTTGTCCATGAGTGGACCTACCCTTTTTCTAGTTATCCTGTTGCTGTTAATATTGATACAAAATGCCGAGAGTTCCTCTTTAATCTAATTGCCAAGGGTATTTCATTGCCCCTTTTAGAGCATCCTAATTACTTGTTTAAGTTCTTTCCTGCTTTCCTTATATTCATCAGCAGCCTTGTCTGATTTGAGTTTCCGAAACCTAACATAGGCTTCCATTTTCTTTTTGATTAAATTTTCAATAACTCTTATCATTCAGGGTTCCTGAATCTTGACATCCTTATTTTTCAACATGTCTCATCAGCTAAGGCTCCCAAATCCTTCCGTCCTTCTTTTTCATCTTCACAGGGATATGCTGGCCCTGAATCCTCATCAACTGGCCTTTAAATGACCCCCACATCAGATATGGATTTACCTTCAAAAAGCACATTCCATCTAATTTCTTCAGTTCCTCCCTGATATTGTTGTAAGCAGTGCAATTTACAACTTTCACCCAAAGACCAGTCTTATCATTTCCATAACTATTTTAAAACTTGCAGAATTATGATCACTGTTCCAAAAATGCTTCTCACTGAAACTGTGATCACCTGGCCAGGTTCATTCCCCAATACAAGTTTCAGCACAGTCCCTTCCCTCGTTGGACTGTCTACAACTTGTTTCAGGAAAACTCCCCTGGATACATGTAACAAATTCTGCTCCATCCAAGCCTCTGGCACAAAGGGAGACCAAGTAAATATTAGGGAAGTTAAACCACTCACTACAACAACCTGTTGTTTTTACACCTTTCCATTATCTGCCAATATATCTATTCCTCTATCTCCCACTAGCTAGCAGGAGGCCATATCCCACGAAAAAAAGTTTGAAAGGGATGATGCAATTATGTGAAATAAGCTGGCATTACACTTTTGGGAATTTGGGTGAGAGTGAAAGGTTTAATTTTCAAAACTTAGAATTCTCTTTGATTTGTGTCATTTCTCTTTCCCTGAGCTAAAAAAGCTCCACTGTTCCTAATACACTGGTAAAAGTAGTACACTAATTTCAGAAATGTGGCATGAGTTTACTGATTAAGGGATATTGGGGTTGTCAATATGTAAGACAGACAGGTAGGATATTTCCAGCAGTAATATGAGGAAGGGCCAATTAGGGGCTGGAAGGTTGGGAAGTTGGCTAAATAAAGATGGTGCAATGTTTGAAATGAGGTCAGTCAGATGGATTTCATAGAATGAGTACATGATTGGGCCGTTAACCTAGTCCAATCAGGGAATCCTAGCTGACAGATATAAGCAGGACTAAAAAGGAGCACGCGGTGTCCACTGACACCCTGGAGTTGTTCAGGGAGAGGTGGGCGCCGCAGGGAGTGGAGTGCATTATTTCTCCCTCCAATTCTATTTTGATTTAGTCCCTACCCTCCCCTTCACTGTTTTGATCACACAGCACTGCCCTTTGATGTGAAGGGCAGTGTTTGTCACTGGCCACTCGGGTTTTTCCTTTCTTCCTGGTGGTGGAAATTTGAATAAAAATTTGTGCACCTTGTGTCTTTCACTGTGTCTCACACCTGCACACACACAACATGGGTGCTGGGGCAAATAAGCACTTCTGCAGTTGGCGGTAGTGTAGGGTTTTAAGAAAAAATAAACAGGTGTGTCAGAGGAAAAGAAAATGGAGTGTTTTCAACTCTGAAAGCTGGTTCTGAGGGAGCTGGATCAAAAAAAAAGCAGGACTAAAAAGGAACACGCGGTCTCCACAGACACCCTGGAATTGTTCAGGGAGAGGTAAGCGTGCAGGGAGTGCAGTGCATTATTTCCCCCTTCAACTCTACTTTGATTTAATCCCTGCCCTCCCCTTCATTGTTTGATCACGCAGCATTGCCCTTTGATGTGAAGGGCACGACTTGTCACTGGCCGCTTGGGTGTTTCTTTTCTTCCTGGTGGTGGAAATTTGAATAAAGATTCGTGCACCTTGTATCTTTCACTGTGTCTCACACCTGCACACACACAACACGGGTGATGGGGAAAAAAAATAACCACTACCCCAGTTAGGCGGTAGTGTGAGGGTAAAGAAAACAGGGGTGTCAAAGCTTCTGTTTAAAAAAAACAGGAGTGTTATATATCTTGTTCACTCTGAGAGCTGACTCTGAGGGAAGGGGTCTCTGCATAAAAATAAAGGATGACTTGGTGACTGGATACCAGCATCTGTGGAGATAAAAAAAAATAAGCAGGACTATCCCCTCTTCCGCGGTTATGTTAGAGCCCAGGAGTCTCTGGAGAAGGAGCATGTGGTGTCCACCGACACCCTGGAGTTGTTCAGGGAGAGGTGGGCGCCACATGGAGAAGAGTGCAATATTTCCCCCTCCAACTCTATTTTGATTTAATCCCTGCCCTCCCCTTCACTGTTTGATCACACAGCATTGCCCTTTGATGTGAAGGGCACTGCTCTTCACTGGCCACTCGGGTGTTTCCTTTCTTCCTGGTGGTGGAAATCTGAATAAAGATTCGTGCACCTTGTGTCTTTCACTGTGTCTCACACACCTGCACACACACAACATGGGAGCTGGGGAAAAAATAAGCACTACCACAGTTAGGTGGTAGTGTGGGGGTAAACAAAAGGGGTAAAAAACAGGGGTGTAAGAAAAGAAAAAAAAAACAGGAGTGTCAGGGGTTCTGTTTACTCTGAAAAAAAAAGCAGGACTGTCACGTGCACCTTGTCTCTTTCACTGTGTCTCACACCTGCACATACACAACATGGGTGCTGGGGAAAATAAAGAGGAGAAAATTAACAAGAGTGTCAAATATCCTGCTCACTCTGAAAGCTGGCTCTGAAGGAGCTGGATCAGTGTCAAGAACTCTCCATGTGTAAAGAAAGGGTGACTTGGTGATGGGATACTGGCCTTCATGTAGTTTTTTTTCAGTAAGTATCAGAATTTATGGTTAAAAAAAAGCAGGACTGTCAAGGGTTCTGCTCATTCTAGGAGCCAGCTCTATGTTAGCTGGGTCAATGTCATGTACTAAACACGTATAACTAAAGGTGACTTGGTGATGGCACACTGGCCTTCATGGAATTATTTTAGTGGCAATGAGAGAAAAACACGCCCCTAAAAAGAATCACTCACAACAGTTGTCTTTGAATTAGGGTAAGTATTTCTCACATCATGCCACTATTTGGGAAGATTGACTTGTCTGATCCTACTGTGGTGGACTGGGCCCAGTATGTGGAAGGAATGCTTTATTCTTACCAGGCAAATAACATTGGGGCAGATGAAAAGCAATGAATAATTCTCCTGACAGCATGTGGACCCTCAGCTTTCATGGTTACTAGGAGCCTAACTTTCCTTAAGGCGCCAGATAAGAAAACCTTTCAAGATTTGACAGATTTAGCTGAGGGATATTAGGGCCAAAAGCCTTCTCTAATTCTGAGATGCTATCAGTTTTACTTGACAGCTTGAGAACGAGGAGAATCTGTATCGAGATTTTTGAGATAAAAATGACTGGCAGAGACATTTAATTTTGTTTAACGCTTAAGTGAGATGCTGAGAGACCATTCGGTGTGTGGGATTAATCATGTGTCCATGCAAAATCACTTATTAGCTGAAGCCCAACTGAACTTCAGTCAGGCTTCAGCCAGGCTGAGAACCTATACTGGGAAACTCCCACAGATTAAGGCTATAATTTTGGTTCCAATCTGTTATAAGAAGCAGCCGGTTCATTTACAACTGATTGTAGTAAAAGCCTCAGATCCAACCTTGATGGGGCGACATTGGTTCAGAAAGATTCAACTTGATTGGCTCAACATTTTTCAGTTAGAAAATGGCTCCCTGAGTGAAGTCCTAATTAAATATCCAGAGATTTTTCAGGGTCGTCTCGGGACTATTAAAAGGGCCAAGGCCACCTTACATGTTGAACAAGAAGCAATTCTATGATTCTGCAAAGTCCACCCAATGCCATTTGCCTTATATGCAAAAGTAGAGGCAGAAAATGGGAGGCTGGAAAGTGAAGGAATCATCGAACCAGTACAGTTTGCAGAATGGAAGGCACCGGTCATATAGATTATGAAGCCTCATAAGTCTATTCACCTTTGTGGGGATTTCAAACAAAGGGTGAACTGCTTTTTGCAGCTGGATAAATACCCAATCCCTTACATTAAGGACGTATCTGTAAAACTGGCCAGAAGGCTGTCCTTCACGAAGTTGGACATGAGCCATTCTTACCTGTAATTGCAATTGGATAAGGATTCCTAGAAGTATGCTACAATTAATACCATAAGGGTTTGTACGAATATATGAGACTGCCTTTTGGGTTGTCAACAGTGAGTGCCATTTTCCATTGGATGATGGAGAACATTTTACAATGTTTACCCCAGGTCGTCATTTATCTGGATGACATGTAAATAACTGGGAAGACCAATAAAGAGGATCTAGACAATTTGGACAAAGTAGTTAGATGTTTCTCTAAAGCTGGGGTACGCTTTGGGAGGGAAAAGTGTGTTCCAGGCATTCCAAATGACCTACTTGGACTACAGAGTCGATGAGACTGGGTTATACCCATTGGAGGGTGAAGTGGGGTCAACCAAAGGTGGCTCGGCTCCCACATCTGTACGAGAACTTAGGTCTTTCGTCGAGTTGGTGAATTATTACGGACAATTCATACATAATCTGGTCTCCATCCTGACACCCCTACATTTGCCATTGAGAAAGGGTTAGCCTTTGAAGTGGTCTCGTATCCTTTAGGAAGTGAAGATGCAACTATCATTATCTAAGATGTTGGCACATTACAATCCCAAGTGAGATTTGGCACTGACATGCGATGCCTCCCCATATGGTATCAGTTCACAGCTCGCTCAGTAGGGAGGAACACCCAAAAGTATTTGCTCCCCAGAATTTGACTGATGCTAAATTAAAATATGCCCATGTAGAGAAGGAAGGTTTGGCGGTCATCTTTGGTGTGACAAAGTTCCATTAATATCTTTACCGACTTAAATTTGTAATAGTCGTGGACAATAAACCTCTACTAGGGCTACTTAAAGAGAACCATAGCATCAGGTCAAATACAGCACTGGTTCTTATTCTGAGTGTGTACAATTACAAGTTGGAACACTGTCTTGGTGGCCAAGTGGCAAATGTGGATACCTTGAGCCCCCCTCCCATTGATTGTTAACACCACTGGTGGTGCTGCCACCACAAGAGTCTGTTCTGGTTTTAAACTTTCTGGACACCGTCCTGGTTGAAACAAACAGAATCAAATTAAAACAATTGATGATGGAGTCAAGAAAAGGGCCATCACAATCAGAATTGAAACCCTTTTGGACCCAGATAGAGCAGATCTCAGTAGGGGATGGCATACTATTATGGGGCGCAAGAGTGATGGTCGCTGCCAGATACTGGCTGAACACACCAGGCTCATCCAGGGTTTTCCAAAATGAAGATGCTGATGACAAGTATGTCTGGTAGCTAGGACTGGATGCTGGCATAGTGGCGCAGTGCCCAGAATGCCAACAAGGACAAAGATTACTGCCAGCAGCTCCCACGCATTCCTGGGAATGGCCAGGTAAACCACTGGACTTGATTACACGTCAACTATGCAGTTCGATTCATGGACTCTATGTTCTTAGTTATTGTGGACACCCATAAAAACTGGCTGGATGTGCACAAAGTCCATTCATCAAACACGGGGATGACAACTGAAAAGCTGCGAGCACCTTTTGCGGTACACAGACTCTTGGAGGTGTTGGTCACAGTCAATGCAGGGAATTTGGGAAATACTCAAAGTCAAATGGCATTCAACATGTGACGACAGCTCCATACCATCCATCATCCAATGATCTGGCAGAAAGACCAGTCCAAACTTTGAAGACAGGCTTAAAGAAACAGCCTAGAGCTTCACTTGATACCAAACTGTCCTGGTTCCTGTTTGATTACAGGACCACCCTCACACAATTACAGGGATAGCTCCAGCAGAGTTGCTCATAGGGAAAAGACTTTGTACCAGGTCAATCTTGATCTTCTCGGACTTGGAGAGGAGGGTGAAATGGCATCAGGAACGCCAATGCTGGACACAAGACTCCTCTACGCAAGAGAGGAAGGTTATTTCAGGGAACAAAATTTGGTATCAAAACCAGGAAATGGCCCTGCATGGGTAAGAGGCATGTTCAACATGTGGTCAGGTACCATGACATACAAAGTTTGGGTAGAAAAAGTAGTAGAGACACACTCAGAATAAGAACCCGCTGCTGTATTTGACCTGAAGCTGTGGTTCTCTTTAAGTATCCCTCGTAGAGGTTTGTTGTCCATTACTATTACAAATTTTAAGTCAGTAAAGATATTAATGGAACTTTGTCACACCCAAGATGACTGCCAAACCTTCCTTCTCTACCTGGGCACACAACTACATGAAAACTGCAACCTTACAAACCGGGCAGGAGCAAAACACTCGGCCCCTCAGGACATCCAGCAAGGCTGTTAGAACCTGGGAGTTCTTCCCCTCCACCTAGCGTCGAAAAAAATCTGAGGATGAGATGGACAAGCAGATGATGCCGTAATCGCCTGAAGATGAGTTTCAGCCAAGACACTCCTGGTGCAAGTGGTAGGCTACGGTCTGGTACATGCCACCAATATCTGAGGCAGAGTCGGAGAACTTGGACCCAGTGCAAAAACGTCCCAGGAGAAGCTACAGGAAAAAGAACAGACCTATATCCCAGGACTTAGAGGGGAAGGGATATAATGATTGGAACAAGGTCTGCCAGGTGAATCTTATAGAATATAGATTGGAGCTGCTAATCAGTTCCTAGCTGACAAATATAAACAGAAGTGTTCCCCCAACCAATTCTATTTTGATTTAATCCCTACCTTCTCCCTTGACTTTCTTCATGTAAGCATACCCTTATTGGACTTTGCTTGTTACTGGTTCACTGGCAGAAAGTGAGGACTGCAGATGCTGGAGATCAGAGCTGAAAAATATGTTGCTGGAAAAGCGCAGCAGGTCAGGCAGCATCTAAGGAGCAGGAGAATCGACGTTTCGGGCATAAGCCCTTCTTCAGGAATGAGGAAGGTGTGTCAAGCGTGCTAAGATAAAAGGTAGGGAGGAGGGACTTGGGGGAGGGGCGTTGGGAATGCGATAGGTGGAAGGAGGTTAAGGTGAGGGTGATAGGCCGGAGAGGTCGGGAAGAAGATTGCAGGTCAAGAAGGCGGTGCTGAGTTCACTGGCACATGGCAGCTTTCCTGGTGGTGGAAATATTGAATAAAGGTTTTTATATATGGTGTCTTCATACTGCGTCACTGCACATATGCACACACAACATAGGTGTTGTGGGAGGAGAAAATAAGAACTACCGCTGTACAGTGTAGTAAAAATAAGAAAAACTAAATAAAAAGGAATGTCAGGGGTTCTGCTCATTTTAGGAGCCGGCTCTGTGTTAGCTGGGTCAGTATTATTTACTATGTACATGTAAATAAAGAGTGACTTGTGATGGAATACAGGCCTTCATGGAGTTATTTCAGATGGCAGATGAATCATAGTCATTTTAAATGGAAGTCTGCAGTATTCAGGCATGCTGCAGAGAAAAGATTCAAAGGAAGTGGTATAGATTAATGGTCATTCCAGAGAAATTGCTTCAACTAAAGAAATCACTTCAAAATCCAGTGATGCTGCAAAGGAAGGACGTCCTAAATCGAACACTCAAGAAGAGGAGGCAAGCAAGCCTAATGAAGAAAGCATAGGTGAAAATAGCAGGGGAAGTCCGTAGCAGAGAAGTGGCTGCAAGAATATGAATTCAAAACCAAATAAATTTAATGTGCTTTTGCTGTCTTGAAAGATAGTGGCACTTAAGACCACATACTGGAAACACAACATGAATTAACCAGCCCATGAAATAAGAGACTAATGCATGAGGCAATACCAAACACCAACACTGTAACTAAACTGGCTAGATCATAGTCAGAGATCAGTGAACACTATGTTTGGATGGTTAAAAATGCACCACACGATACCACTCAAATAATTTATGTTTACAGTCCCTCAGTGTGACAAGCATTGATAAGCAATGAGATTGCAATGAGAGTACATATGTCAATGCTTTCTGAAAAGATTTGCTCACAATACAATAGGGCATTAATGCATGGGAGGTGGAGTGTTATTCATCAGGATGGTGACATCAGTGGAGGCAGAGGACATGGACCCTGGGTAAACTGCAACAGGGTAGACTGTCACTGATGATGGGGTGGCTTTGGAGTCCTGTAAAGTGCTTACTGTCATTCATCATTCCTTTGACCATTAGCAAGCTATACAGAGTAGATTGTTGTTGCCAGAAGAAGTTTCAGATTAAGGGTCATGAGCCATCCTCACGGTTGATGGAACCATTGTTTCACTTAAATCAGGTCCCTCCAGCAGATACTGAGGTAGAGGAGGAAGAAATTAGACTTTTTAGTTCACTTCTCAGCTCAATTAATCTATTGTCATATCAGGACACTTCAATTTTATTCCATTGTATTCTCCATCAGTGCAAATAAACTCACATCAGTTGGTTTTGTTGTATATGTACAGATGAGGCATGACCTGCTGAACGTAACCGAGATGAACAGAAGGAAATAACAAAGGCAAAAACTGTTGTGGCCTCAGAGAAATGAGGAAAGGCCCAACCACACTCAGCTTCATGTAGATGAGGGACCTCAGGTACTATCAACAAAGCAGAAGTTTAAGGAGCAGCTTAAAATGTGTGAACATCTGTGAAGTTTCCATAGGCATTATATTCCCATCCACAAACATTGTAGATGTCCATCTATGCCATGAGTGGTGCCATGTTTCCACATGACATTGAGAGGGGACAACACTTCTGATGAGATAAATGGACTATAGAACTGTGTGAATGTAATGCTGCACACAGACCTCCACAGCATGGCATCTTTCTTGGTGATAAGTATGTGGGATGGTCCAGTTACTCATCTTCCTTTTGCAACGGGTGACTCAGGGGTGCAAGGGAACAAGTAGAAGAGCTGTGAAAGGGCAGGCTGAAAGCAACAATGGTCTCTTTCAAGGCACTTTAATCTTGGAAGATGGATCCTTAACTTCTCTGATGATAACAACAAACATCAATGCTGATCCAATGATTGTATCAATCCTGCACAGATACAGATGGCATTAATTTGTCAGGGTCATGCATCATAGGGTGCTAACCACAGCCATCTCATTAATAAGAACAAAAATAGGTTGATGGCGACCATCACACCAACTATAGGTGTAGGGAAAGTATACCATAAAATTTACAGTAAGTCAACATTTAAATGCATGGCAAGGTACTCGGTATTTCACTTGATGATAATTACTTGTTCAATGCAAAGGACTTTAATGTGCTGAAAATTAAAAGTCTTGTGATATAACTGATAATGACTTGTGAATATTGACAATGGCTACATGTGCTGGATACTGTGCAAAGGTGAATGCCTTACAATGCATGTTGACAGAAAACCTTGGCATATGCTATGAAATTTATGATCGGACTTGACGAGGTAGATTCTGAGAGATTTCTCTTTAAGGATAATCTGGAACAAATTTCTTAGTAAGGCGCAGATTGTTTAAGACTGAGATGAGGGGAATTTTTTTAACGACCTGTGAACCTTTGGAATTCCCTACCCGAGACAGCTGAGGGCAGCAGGTGAGAAGTGAAGCCCTAGATCAGACACAATCATCTTGAATGGTAGCATAAGATTAACACATAATGTGGTCTGCTGTTCCTCCTACTTCTTAGAGAGTTGGTAAGGGTATCTTTTAAAAGGTCACCAAAACTGCCTCTGCAAGAGAACCTCTTGTTTCAATGGGACCTTACTCTGACCTCATGTAATGGATTTGCTGATCAGAGAGTTGTATAGTCTCCTTTCTACACATAATGTTGTCTGGTGCATGGGCACTACATTCCAGCTCCATTAATCATGTGACAACACCTTATAGTCATGTTCCTCTGTTCTCCACTCAGTGTCTTCCTCTGGTTCCAGCATTAGTTCTTACTACAGCATGAGGTTTTGTAATAGGTAACAGATAATAAACTTGTGGGATGTCTTTGAAGGCTTCTTTCAGATGTATTATGGCATTTAAACCTTCTCTGTAGGAGTTAAATAGACTGTTTACTGCCATTTGTACTTTTAGGACAGCAATTTCATTTATCCTGTGCTGTGGGATTGTGAGTTAGGAAACCCCATGTCCTTGAGGATACAGCCACATAGGCATTCATATGGAAGAATTTGAATTGGTTTAAGAAGGTATGAGTTGCTCTTGCTTCCCAGAAATTTGCAACATAACTGCATGATATGCTTATAGTAGTTACAGATGATTTGAACATTCAAGGAATGTTCACAAATACATCTAGTTGCACTGAGGGAGACTTGACAGCCATATGAATATAGTCAATTATCTCCAGCAACTAAGGAATTCCGGTCAAGGCCTTGAGGCCAACTTCCTTCTCAATTTCTGGCTTGATTGATCATCAACCTGATGTTTTGGTCAGCCTGACAGTACGTGGTTTTTAGTGATTAGACAATGATTGAGAGACACCAAATAATAATTCCTGGAAGAAATTGGATTAAAAAGGTGAATACCATACCCTTTTAAAGCTAAAGTCATTAGCTGTCTGTCATTTTCCAATGGCATCAACTCCTGCCCAAGCATGTCACATAGCTCCACCACCAACCTGGAGAGATGCATTTAATGTCGACATTGATGCTGGGACATTTCAATGAAGCTGAGTGTCTGACAGTATATTCTTTAGTGTTGGAACACCTTCTGAAACCATGAGGCTGCTCTGCTCTTTTGCAACCACGCATAATCCTTGTTCACTCCATTGGCTCCTTCAATTTCTTGGGCCCTGCAAAATGTTATCTTGATAGGAGGAAGGGGGGTGGGGGGGGGGTTTAGAGTATTTCTTGAATGGTGAGAGACTGGAAAATATTGCTGTTCAAAGGGATCTAGACATTCTTGTTCATAAGTCAGTGAAAGCTAGCAAGCAGATGTAGCAAGCAATCCAGAAGGCAAGTGGTTTGCTAGCCTTAATTGCAGATGGATTTGAATACAGAAACAAAGAAGTCTTGCTTCAGTTGTATAGAACACTGGTTAGACAGTACCTAGAGTACCGAGTACCTTTCTGGTGCACTTTTCTAAAGAAGGATATACTTATTATAAAAAGGGTGCAATGGAGTTTAACCAGACTGATCCTTTGGATGGCGGGACTGACCTACGAGTCAAGATTAAGGAAAGTGGGCACATTTAGTTGAATGAAAGGCAATCTCATACAAATTTACAAAATTTTTAAAATAGACTAGCAAGTAGATGCAGAAAGGATGTTTCCTCTGGTTATGAGCGTTATTGCTGGGGGCAAATATCAGAATAAAATGTAAGCCATTTAGCACTGATATGAGGAGGAACATCTTCACTGAGACAGTGATAAAACCTTTGGAATTCCTTTTCCCAGGGGACTGTGGAAATTCAGTTAATAAGTAAGTTCAAAAACAAACTTGATAGATTTTTAGTTATTAGGGACAATAAGGGATAATTTGTATAGAGTGGGAATATGGAATTGAGTTAGATAATTAGCCATAACCCAGAATGACAAAACAGGTTTGAAGGCTGAATGGTCTATTCCTGTTCCCATGTTTCTATGTTTTTATACTATGTGACTGGATCTTTGTCACTCTGAAAATAATGCAATTTCAAGACTCCACCTGCCATCCTTAATTAGACTGGGAACCTGTCTCCATGACAATTAAAGCAGCAATCCAGACAAAATTTCAAACAGTGACTGCTTGGCATTAAGACAAAGGCTTGGCTCCTGTTTTTATTGCAAAAGTAAAAAATCAGCCAAAATCCTTCTCCAAATCACACACTATCCTAACTTGGAAATATCCCTCCTCTTCTCCAGTGTTTCTGGATGCTGAATTCCCTATACAGTTGCACTATGGGATTACTTACATTACAAGGGTGCAGCAGTTTAAGAATCACCAACACCTTCTCAGGGACAATTAGAGGCAGGCTGGTCAATGACATTGACATTTCATGAATACATTAAAAAATACATTTGTTCCCTGCAATATCCTAATGTTTGAACCACAGAGTATTCAAATGTGGCTTTCACATTCAATGAATGCAATTTTGAAATTATCCATTGATTTCTAAAACTGAAACTGGTTTTACTGTTGTTAAATGTGCAAAGAAAAATTATTGAAATATTAGATGCTACACAAATGACGTCTGCAATATCTTTGTAAGTACTGATAGATGATGTCTCAATAAACTAGCATATAAGTGGCCATAACAGATTTCACAGTTTAGGTTCAAAGGAAACATTACAAACAAATACAACTGCCTATTATCAATACCCATTTGATTCTACTGTTGGTGGTACAATATGTTGCTGCGATCACACGTTGGTAGCAGTGAAGCTTGGTTAGAGTCTATTGAATATAACTCAAAATTTGGTGACATTTCATGAAATTGTCCTCTAAGCCAGACGGTATGTGGTAAAATAAAGTCAAAATTAGTCTAACCGAAGAGAATTGTGTTTAAACTTGTTACCTCCTGGTTAGCAGCTGCCAATTCCTCTTCCAGTGTGGAAACCCTCTCCAGAGCAATTCGTAGGCGTTCCCTCACCTTCAGACAAAAGACAACAGATTTGTATAAATTGTAGGCATTTTCTTGTGCAAATGCATCGTAGTGCTACTTATTGAACTAATGTAGTTCAACATTATGGTTCCGTAAGTGATTAATTAGGTCCAATGTTACTGCTGAGTAAGTCATCCAAATTTCTCAGTTTAGTCCACTTTTGCCTCTGTCTTGGGTATCTTCTAATTCTGTACTGATGCATTCAGTACACTTCAGGTTCAGCTGTTTCTTTGATAAACTAAGCACAATACTGCAATATTCCAACCTGGTAACGCAGCAATATTTAGTTTAAACTGTTGGGATTTAAACTAGCACTCAAATTTGTCAAGCATGTATCTAACCGAACGGCATTCAATGGAAAATATAACTTCTCCAATGCAAGTTTTTCCTTTATAAGTATTGAGAGTAAAAAAATTGAATTCAACTACCTAATTATGGTTATCTCATAACATGCAAATAGTATGGTAAGGATCAAGTTGTGAGGTTGACAATCAAACACTATTGGTTGGATTTTCACCACAGAGGCAGGAAAAAGGAACTGGGTCAAAAACATGCCTCTTGTAGTAAACTGAATAAAGTTGAGATTCCATGAGGTGTGAACCCTTAACTAATATGAAGATGTATTTCCTGTTCAAAAAGACTGTGTGACAGGAATGGAGATGGGTTAGAAGAAGTATGTCACTGATTTGGACTCCCATGGCAGCCATAACTGCTGATTGCTCTGAGAAAGAAGTTTTCAAATTATGCTGAAATTTTCCACAGCATGAAAACGAGTCACGATGTCAGTGAAGAGTTGGTTACCTAAATTCTGAAGCAGGGCTCCCTCTCTCTTCATTGATGCCAAACTGGATCTAATGTCAGAAACTGTGAAGGAGGGCAGTCTTGTCCAGAAAGGCCCGGTGCAAAACACTGAGAATATCACGGGGCATCTTCCCTCTGTCATTGTCCACTGTTTTCCTATATTTATACTGTATACTTGAGGACACTTTAAGCCATCTTCTGGAACTACGATTAACATCTCCATGATAAGTAAAATGGCATGAGATAGTCAAAGAGATGATGGATACTTTTCAGTGAGGTTAAGGTGACTGGCCAGATGAGCTTCCTTTCATTGTGCTAAATGACTGTATATTCCAAGCTGCATTTTACACGTATGTGTTAATATGTATCTCAAACTCCCTTTCATGCTACACTTCTCAACCTGGGTCAGAGGGACTCAGCTGAAATGTTGCTGAATCAGGAGATCCTTAATTAATTTATGTTCAATATCATCCTCCACTTTTATTTCGTCCTCCTCTCTCAAATCTTCTTCTTCCACTAATGAGCTCTCTTTTAAATTTTAAACTCCTTCTTTCAGGGCATGACTTTCCTTGAGGTCCACAGCTCTGTGAACAGCCTTCTCAGAAAAGATGCAGCCAAAAGTGACAGAGCATGACCTTTTTGGAGGGTGCCATCAGACCTGTCCAGATGCCATATCTTCAGAAGCTTGTACAATGGTTGTCCTACTGAGAAGGTGATATTGGCTAAATTGCCTCTATATCACTGTTTGAAGATTTCCAGAGAGATAAGTAGTCATGTCTTCAAAGGCTATTCCTTGTCCCCTAGGAACTGACCACACAATTTTGTGGTAATAATTTTGAGGCAGTGTTGAATGGTAGAGGATGCCAGGAAAGTGAGTGCATAAAGATAAGAAGCTGCTATAGTTGTCTTAGAATGCTGAGGAAATGGAAGCCCTTCCTGTTGATGAATCTGAGTAGGCAGTTACAAGGTACTGTGATGCCCACATTGATTGCACCTATGTTGCATTGCATCTAAACAATAGAACCGAATGTTTTATGTCCCTGTGAGTATCTGATTTTTTTGGGCTACCAGTATTTTGAATTTCTCTCTTTTCATTTCTTACCTTTTCTTTCCTTTAATTCTCCTTTTTTTCTTTTAACTTTTAAGCAAAAGAGCAGAAGTTATTGGTCCATTGTCTTACATAACTGCAATGAATAATAATATGATACACAGATTCAAGATTTAGGGCATCAACAAACCAAAAAAAGTATTTTGCAAAATAGGTCAGGTATGCACTTATGACATTTCAGAAGGTATACAAATGCTATTTCATTTGGAAATGAGGTCCACTAGTTACAGCGTAAAAATATAGCCAATTATTGGTCTGTTTTCAAACTATTTTAAGACACACAGGCTATCAACCTGTTATTTTTACCTGTATTTTAGTTTTTGTAAATTATTTCATGAGCTGTGGGAAAAATTGCATAGGGTTTTCCCAATCTCCTGTCATAACTTTAACAGAAACCTTGGCAAAACATTGTTCTTCCATTGAGAACCTGCACAAAAAATGTGAGGCAATTGTTTCTAAATCTATTTACGAAATCATTCAAATGAATGCATCGAGAAGAACATTGTGTAAGGTATAGGACAACTGAAGTAGAAATAACCCTACACCTAACCCAATTAAGCAGCTACTTGCTGTATAAATTAAGCAAGATATACTCAAAAGATCTGGATGCTAAATCTAAAACTAAGAGAAAACTCTTTAAGTTTAGCTTATAGGTCAGCTAAAACTGAACTACAATTGTCACTATGCTATGTCTTAATATAATGTAAGAGGCCATAGTCCACAGAGGACAAGAGGCATCTGTGTCCATTAGAGAAAGACAATTGATTATGTACAGCCTGAGGGTAACAACTACATAAATATAATGTGGACTGGGGTGGATGAAGTCAAAAATCACACGACACCAGGTTATAGTGCAACAGGTTTGTTTGAAACTGCAAGCTCTCGAAGTCCCCACTCCTTCCTCAGGCAGACATCAATATGTGGCAAGGTGAGAAGGTTGGGCTTCTGTGAGGTAACACTGCCTTATCAGTATGCGGATTGAAGCTACCCTGTTCATTTTATTCTTCACATCCTAGCCATTGAGCCAACAGAGTTAATCGATCCTGTCTTAACTTTAGACAAAGAAAAGCAATTATCAGTTTCTATGTGCTCATCATGTGTGTACAGCTCACAGTACTGTATAAGTATACGTGTGCATGAATAAAGTTAGAGAATTTTAAACTCACATCTCCTGGCTCCAATGCTTTGTGTTAGGGAGCAAAGAAATTTCTTCCCCTTAGAAAGTTCAGTAAGAAAACCTGGAGAGAGCAAGCATTTGCAGCAGATGCAAAAGCTACCTAGCACATAGGTAGATGGTTACGGTTATACAATGGTAATCAGCTCAGTAACAGAACATCACTGCAGGAGTTTTTCAAGGTAGTTTTATGCCTAACTACTTCATCAATGACCTTTCTTCCATCATAAAGTCAGTTCGGTGATGAATGGACAATATTAAACACCAATCTCGACTCTACAGGAAGGACATGACTGAACTGGAGAGGGAGCAAAGAGGGTAGTTGATTTAAAAGCTAAATGAGAGACCTTGTAGTAGTTCTGGATGTAGGTTTGCTTGCTGAACTGAGAGGTTCATTTCCAGATATTTCATCACCCTACTAGGTAACATCTTCAGTGGGCCTCAGGGGAAGCAGTCTACATGATTCCTGCTTTCTATTTATATATTTGGGTTTCTTTGGATTGGTGATTTTATTTCCTGTGGTGATGTCATTTCATGTTCTTTTTCTCAGGGGGTTGGTAGATGGGGTCTAACTCTATGTGTTTGTTGATAGAGTTCCGGTTGGAGTGGCATGCTTCTAGGAATTCTCGTGCGTGTCTCTGTTTGGCTTGTCCTAAGATGGATGTGTTGTCCCAGTCGAAGTGGTGTCCTTTCTCATCTGTATGTAAGGATACTAGTGAGAGAGGGTCAGGTTGTTTTGTGGCTAGTTGGTGTTAATGTATCCTGGTGGTTAGTTTTCTGCCTGATTTTCCAATGTAGTGTTTGTTACAGTTCTTGCGCGGTATTTTTGGAAATAACATTAGTTTTGCTTGTTGCAAAATTCTATACTTTTAATTGTTAGCCTTGACAGAAATCATAACAGATGGTTTATAATTAGAATCAATATAGAATCATAGAATCCCTACAGTGCAGATATTCATCCCATACACCGACTTGCTGAAGAGCATTCCACTCTATCTCTGTAATTCCACACGTTCCCTGGTTAACCCACCTAGACTGCACACTATGGGGCAATATAGCATAGTCAATCCATTAATACTTCAATCAGTCCAAATCCTGTACAGTACAAGACCAAAATATTGTTGTTATTGAAAAATAATAATAAGGGGAAAGTGATGATATTGATACAGAATTGGATTAGTTACAGGAAGCAGAAGGTGGTAATGGATTGATTTCTTTTCACCAAGTGTCAGTTTTGGATACATTACTCTTTTCAGTTATTATGAATACCATTTATAAACTAACATATCAGGAAGCATTATTAAGCTTGCTGATCATATAAAAGTTAGTAAACAAGGCAATGGTGATATTTGTAGACTCCAGAATAAAAGCCATAATGATTCAATAAGCAGAAACAGATAAGTAGCATACAATACAAAGCAGTGTGTGATAAATTTACTTTGGAAAAAACAATATGGAAATAGAACATACAATAAATAGTCATTTTGAAAAGTGCAGATGTTTCAATGTTTCTAAGCAAATTCTTAAAGTGACAGGGCCAGTTGTTAAACTTGATTAAAAGTACATATGCTGAACATGTGTTGCTGGAAAAGCGCAGCAGGTCAGGCAGCATCCAAGGAACAGGAGAATCGACGTTTCGGGCATAAGAAGGGCTTATGCCCGAAACGTCGATTCTCCTGTTCTTTGGATGCTGCCTGACCTGCTGCGCTTTTCCAGCAACACATTTTCAGCTCCGATCTCCAGCATCTGCAGTCCTCACTTTCTCCTAAAAGTACATATGGGTTACCATAATTGTTAGGGAGGAGAATATGGACTGTTGCTCAAGAAGTTTGATACCATCCAGGACAAAGCAGACTGATTGATTAGCACTCCATCGACAATTTAAATATTCACTCCCTCCATCATGACACACATTGACAGCAGGTGTGTACCACCTACAAGATACATCACAGCAACACAACAAGGCACCCTAGACAGCATCTTTCAAAGCTTCAACTTCTACCACCTAGAAAGACAAGAGCAACAGATGCATGGGAATACCACCACTATCACCTGCAAATTCACCTTCAAACCACACACCAAACTGACTTGGAACAATTTTGCCAGTGTTTTACTGTTGCTAGCTTTAAACACTGAAATGTCCTCCTTAACATCACTATATATGTATGATGACAGCAGTGTTTCAAAAAGGCAGCTCACAACCACCTTCTCAAGGGCAACAAGGAATGGGCAATACATGTTAACTGAGCCAACAACACCCTCATTCCATGAAAGGAAAATTAAATGAAAGAACTCCAGTTATGAGAAGAGCTTTGAAAAGTTAAGATTTTTCTAGCAGGTTTTGAGAAGATTTGTAGCTCAGGTTAAGGTTCTGCCTGTAGGTTTGCTCGCTGAACTGGAAGGTTCATTTTCAGATGTTTTGTCACCATACTAGGTAACATCTTCAGTGAGCTTCTGGAAGAAGCGCTGCAGATGTTTCCTGCTTTCTATTTATATGTTTAGGTTTCCTTGGTTGGTGATTTCATTTCCTGCGGTCACGTCATTTCCTATGGTGATGTAATTTCCTGTTCTTTTTCTCAGGGGTTGGTTAAAGGGGTCCAAGTCAATGTGTTTGTTAATAGAGTTAAGGTTGGAATGCCATGCTTCTAAGAATTCTCATGTGTGCCTCTGTTTGGCTTGTCCTAGGATGGATGTGTTGTCCCAATCAAAGTGGTGTCCTTCCTTATCTATAAGCAAGGATACTAGTGAGAGAGGGTCATGTCATTTTGTGGCTCGTTGATATTCATGTATCCTGGTGGCTAGGTTCCTGCCTGTTTGTCCAATGTAGTGTTTGTTACGGTCCTTGCATGGTATTTTATAAGTGACATTAGTTTTACTTGTTGTCTGTATAGGGTCTTTCAGATTCATTCGCAGCTGTTTTAGTTTGTTGGTGGGTTTGTGGGCTACCATGATGCCAAGAGGTCTGAGGAACCATCCTGTGTGAGTCTGTCTGTGCCACAATGGTCATAATCTTACTAATAGCCCAGTACTACTTATTCATGCTACTCCTTCCAAAGTGAATCACTCACCTCACACTTTTCTGCATTAAACTCCATTTGCCACCTCTCAGCCCAGTTGTGCAGCTTATCTATGTCCATCTGTAACCTGCAACATCCTTCTGCACTGTCCACAACTCCACTGACTTTAGAGTCATCTGCATGTTTACAAACCATCCTGTTATGCCCTCATCCAGGTCATTTATGAAAATGACAAAGAGCAGCGGCCCCAAAACAGATCCTTGCAGTACACCACTAGTAACTGAACTCCAGGATGAACATTTCCCATCAACCACCACCCTCGGTCTTCTTACAGCTAGCCAATTGCTGATCCAAATCGCTAAATCACTCTTAGCCCCATGCCTCTGTATTTTCTGCACTAGCCTACCATGGGGAATCTTATTAAACACTTTTCTGAAATCCATATACATCACATCAATTGTTTTACCCTCATCCACCTGTTTGGTCCCCTTCTCAAAGAATTCAATAAGGTTTGCGAGGTACAACCTATCTTTCACAAAACTGTGTTGACTATCCCTAATCAAATTATTCCTTTCTAGATGATTATAAATCCTCTAGTGGTGTTCCGCAAGGATCTGTTTTGGGACCATTGCTGTTTGTCATTTTTATAAATGACCTGGAGGAGAGGCTAGAAGGTTGGGTGAGCAAGTTTGCAGATGATACGAAAGTCGGTGGAGTTGTTGACAGTGAGGAAGGATGTGTCAGGTTACAGTGGGATATAGATAAGCTACAGAGCTGGGCAGAAAGGTGGCAAATGGAGTTCAATGTAGCTAAGTGTGAGGTGATTCACTTTGGTAAGAGTAACAAAAAGATGGGGTACTGGGCTAATGGTCGGATACTTGGTAGTGTTGATGAGCAGAGGGATCTTGGTGTCCATGTACACAGATCTCTGAAAGTTGCCACCCAGGTAAATAGTGCGGTGAAGAAGGCATATGGCGTACTGGCTTTTATTGGTAGAGGAATTGAGTTCCGGAGTCCTGAGGTCATGTTGCAGTTGTATAAGACTCTGGTGCGGCCGCATCTGGAGTATTGTGTGCAGTTTACTATAGGAAGGATGTGGAGGCACTGGAACGGGTGCAGAGGAGGTTTACTAGGATGTTGCCTGGTATGGTAGGAAGATCATATGAGGAAAGGCTGAGGCACTTGGGGCTGTTTTCATTGGAGAAAAGAAGGTTTAGGGGTGACTTGATAGAGGTGTACAAGGTGATTAGGGGTTTAGATAGGGTTGACCATGAGAACCTTTTTCCATGTATGGAGTCAGCTATAAAGAGGGGCATACTTTAAATTAAGGGGTGGTAGGTTTACGACAGATGTTAGGGGTAGATTTTTTACTCAGCGAGTCGTGAGTTCATGGAATGCCCTGCCAGTAGCAGTGGTGGACTCTCCCTCTTTATGGGCATTTAAATGGGCATTGGATAGGCATATGGAGGATAGTGGGCTAGTGTAGGTTAGGTGGGCTTGGATCGGCGCAACATCGAGGGCCAAATGGCCTGTACTGCGCTGTATTTTTTTCTATGTTTCTTTTCTTTCTTTCTCCTATAATCCTTTCCAACATTTTACCCATACTGAGATAAGGCTCACGGTCTATCATTACCAAGGTTGTCTCTACTCCCCTTCTTGAACAAGGGGACAACATTTGCTATCCTCCAGACTTCTGGCACTATTTCTGTAGACATGTATTCCTATGGAAGGGCATCTCCATTACATGATTCTATGAACCTGCACTATGAAGGATCTGCCAGATTTAAAATACGCTCTGCATCTCTGAAGGGGTACAGATTAGATCACCTCTCAGAAATTAGAGCTCTTTCTTAATACAAAAAAGTAGCAAAGTGGCAATCCGTGTGTGATTTTCACTTGTTCAAAATCTGGCTCAGTTTCTCTTAAAGAACCAGTACAGGCATGATAGCCCAAATATTCCCCTTCGGTGTGTATTTTTTTAATGATCTCATGACACCAGAAATCAAACCTAAGTGACACAAAAATTGACAAAATCATAACTGGAAATTTCTAAAAATCTTTGCAAACATTTCAAATTTACAAAAAATGGACTAAACAATATTACCAATTCAGTTCACTTTAAGAAGTTACTTTACTCTTAGTTAACTGAAACTGTAAATTGCAACAAACAGGATCATTAATATTGGCTGGTTGACAGTAACAGAATAATTTCAACTCTGCCGGAAGATTAGAACCTGGCATCACACAAATCTACTGCATAAGCCAAGAAAGCAAACTTCACAAATAAAATATGTGCAGTTCCAACTTGAATCTGGAAAGAAAGTGGCAGGAGATTAAATCAGCTGAAACTCAAAATTATACTGTTCAACAACAATGCATTTGATGTTCTGAAAGCTACATTCAGTCCACAAAGCTGTTATCTTATTCTGTAAGTGGTGGAAGAGATAACTCACTGCCAACGATCTAACTAAACAGTTGCATGGGTTAAGAATTTTAAAAAGAGAATTGTTCCTTCATGTGTTGGCTCTTGCAAAATCATAAATGATGCCTTTCTTCATGAAAAGACAAAAAGATATGCTAAAATCAGCACAGTTTCAAACCAACAACCACTTTATTTATGTATGATTCATATACTAAGACAAAATAATTTGCAGAGTGAGATCACCTTTATTATGTTCCTCAGTTATAAATATATTAAAATAAGACATATAACTCCTTCAGGATTGTGTCATCTTGCTTCTGAAGATAACCGATCAGATCTTTAAAATACAATAAATCTCTGTTGGTAGGTCGTAATAATAACAACATATATTTATTATGTACCAGTAAAGAATGAAGCATCCCAAGTCACTTCACAAAAGCATTATGAAATAAAGGAAGTCTGAGCCATGTAAAAAGATACCAAGAGCTTGATTGAAGTGTTAAGTTTTAAGGAGTTAGATGAGATAGAGAGGCAGAGAGGAATAGGAAGAGTACTCAATAGCTTGGAATTGAAGCAATTAAAGACATGGCCATGTCAGCAGCACAGATATACCTCTATGGAGGTGATCACAGAGATAGATGGGGCAAGGTATTCAAAGAATTTTAATAGAGGAATGAGACTTTTAAGATCAAGGGTTGAAATCATATAGAGGTCTGAGAAATATAGCCGATTGTGTAACTTGAAAGGAATAAAATAGAAATTTATTTCACATGTACGTTTACATGAAAAATACAGTGAAAAGTTTTATAAGTCGCTCCACTGCAGTGCCTACATCAAAGACAGAGCTGGACAAGGAATTCAACAAGATCTATCTTGAAATTGAGAGCATTCACTCCATCTTTTATGCTTTAGATGAGAATGGGGGTCATTTCTCACCAGGCAGTTTCTTGCAGGCAGTATCTAGCAAGGCAGTATCAAGTTGCCAATTTAGGGAGATTGACTCTCATTAAATATTTCATGAAAATCCAACTTGTCTCATTCATATTCAGCTTCCCATCATACCAAGCTCGCTAAACAACCTTGACATCGAAAAATGTCAACGTGGAAGTCAGAGTAACTATCTGGAGACTCCAGTTTGTGCCTTGCTGCGGTGTGCCTCCATATTGCTCAGCACCAAATAGCATCTCAGGGCACGATCCATGGGCACTAGCCAGACACACCTCTCATTCATGGACAAAAGCATCCAACATTTGCCAACACTCCAGGACACCTCTTCAATATCTTTGCAGGAGGTTTAGGAAGCAGAGACTTGCATTGCAGTGTGCACTGGCAACTACGATTGAAAAGCTGCTGCAAGGGCACTTTGTAGGAAGATCTCATGGATTGGACCAGGCTGAATCTCAGTACTGCTGTTGCTCTCTCTATGCATTCATTCACTTAGTGACTATCTGTGAGTGAGTAACATCTATGCTTTACCTTGTCCTGTGTTGTTGTGCTAATTTTCACAACTAATCTTGGAGGAACCTCTTTGGGAGAGGCCACAGCACAGAAGCAGATAAGTCAATATTTTTAAGTGTGGTCTTACAGTAATTCCGCAGTGCGTAGAGTGGTATCTTTGTTAATTATATGTTTTAGTGAGATATGCTTCTTGATTAAGCTTAAAAAAGGCGTAAGCATTAAGTTGGCCTGGAACAGTGTTTTGTACAGGAATAAGATAGGGCTATTTTCTGGGTCTGTAGATTGAAGGAAGCAAAAATGGCCTTTAGTAGAGTGATACGCTCTTCTTGTCGGATGTGGGAGTTTAGGAAGAGTTTATGTGTTACTGAGGATTATATTTGCAATAAATGCCATTGGTTGCGAATCCTATCAGATCGAATGGATCGGTTGGAGAGACAGTTCGAGACAATGAGGAATTTACAAGAGCAAGGGGATGTGATGGATAGCAGTTACAGGGAGAAAAGTTGCAGATACAATCACATAGGTGGATTAACTCCAGGAAAAGTAAGAGAGGTAGGCAGGCAGTGCAGCAGTCTTCTATGGCTATCCCCATTTCAAACAAGTATGCTGTTTTGGAAAATGTAGGGGGTAATGGATTTTCAGGTGAATGTAACATGAACAGCCAAGTTTCTGGTATTGAGACTGGCTCTAATGCAATGAGGAGTATGTCGGATTCCAAGAGATCAATTGTGTTAAGGGACTCTCGAGTCTGAGGCACAGACAGACGTTTCTGTGGTCAGCAGTGAAAAATCAAGTGTGCTGTCTCCCTGGTGCCAGGATCAAGGATGTCTCAGAGAGGGTGCGGAACGTTCTCAAGGGGGAGAGGAACCAGCAGGAGTTCATCGTACACATTGGAATCAATGACATAGGAAGGGAAAAGGATGAGATTCTGAGGGGAGAAGAAAGCGAATAAGGCAGTAATATCTGGATTACTCCTGGTGCTGTGAGCTAGTGAGGGTAGGAATAGGAGGATAGAACAGACTACCGCATGGCTGAGGAGCTGGTGTATAGGAGAAGGATTCATATTTTTTGGATCATTGGAATCATTTCTGGGGTAGAAGCGACCTGTACAAGAAGGATGGATTGGAAGGGGACTAATATACTGACAGGGAGATTTGCTGGAGCTGCTCAGGAGGATTTAAACTATTATTGTGGGGGGTGGGACCCAGAGAGATAGTGAGGAAAGAGATCAATCTGAGACTGGTACAGTTGATAAAAGAAGCGAGTCAAACAGTCAGGGCAGCAGGGACAAAGCAGAGAACAAGGTAGGACTGATGGATTAAACTGCATTTATTTCAATGCAAGAGGCCTAACAGGAAAGGCTGATGAACTCAGGGAATGGTTAGGAACATGGGACTAGTATATGATTGCAATTACAGAAACGTGGCTCAGGGATGGACAGGACTGGCACTTAATGTTCCAGGATACAAATGCTACAGGAAGGACAGAAAGGGAGGCAAGAGAGGAGGGGGTGTGGTATTTTTGATGCGGAGTAGCATTACAGTTGTAGTGAGGGAGTATATTCTTGGAAATACATCCAGGGAAGTTTTTTGGGTGGACCGGAGAAATAAGAAAGGGATGATCACCTTATTGGTATTGTAATATTGATCCCCAATAGTCAGCGGGAAATAGAGAAACAAATTTGTAAGGAGATTTCAGTTATCTGTAAGAATAATAAGGTGGTTATGGTAGGGGATTTTAACTTTCCAAACATATACTGGGACTGTCAGTGTTAAGGGTTTAGAAGAAGAGGAAGTTGTTCAGTGTGTAAATTTTCTGACTCAATATGTGGATGTATCTATTAAAGAAGGTGCAAAACTTGACCTACTCTTGGGAAATAAGGCAGGGCAGGTGACTGAGATGTCAGTGGGGGAGCACTTTGGAGCCAGTGACCATAATTCTATTAGTTTTAAAATAGTGATGGAAAAGGATAGACCAGATCTAAAAGTTGAAGTTCTAAATTGGAGAAAGGCTAATTTTGACGGCATTAGGCAAGAACTTTCAAAAGCTGATTGGGGACAGATGTTCGCAGGTAAAGGGACAGCCAGAAAATATGAAGCCTTCAGAAATGAGATAATGAGAGTTCAGAGAAAGTATATCCCTGTTAGGGTGAAAGGAAAGGCTGATAGGTGTAGGGAATGCTGGATGGCTAAAGAAATTGAGGGTTTGGTTAAGAAAAAGGAAGCATATGTCAGGTATAGAAATTCATTGAGGCACCTGTCAGCTATGGGGTCTCAGCACAATAAGTCAAGAGCACTGCCTTATATCAATCCAGAAGATTAGCTACAGTCAGATGAACTCAGTCAAGGATCTGTGTTTTTGCAGTCCAGAGAATGGGTCAGAGTGACTCCGGTGGCCGCATAGTGGTCAGTCTGGGGAATTGGACTAATAGTGACAGGGAATTGTACAGCCATTTTCACAGGTTTGAGCACTTCTCCTTTGACGCTGTCGGGTTAAGTCAATCGAGCGGTTTGGCAATGGTCAATTTGTCAGATCTGACCTCAGAAACTTCACTGTAAGAACAGTCATTCTCAGATACAAGGCTGTGCAGCCGCTCAAGGGTTCAGTACATGTCAATTGGCATGATAACACATTAGCTTCTGTTTGATAGAATAGAATCAGAGAATCCCTACAACACAGAAGGAGGCCGTTCAGCCCACTAAGTCCACACTAACCTGCTCACCAACCCTCTAAGAACATGCAATCTCAGATGTGTGGCTGTGCAGCCGCTCAAAGGTTCAATATATTGGAATCACTGAGAGTTTCCAGTAAAAGATGTCATGCACAGACTTTAGAGATCTGCATAGCAGAAAAAATAATTAGTGGCAATGTTCATGAGGGGGAAAAGGGGGCATTTTCAATGGAATGAGACTTGTGGCCTATTCTTTGTGATTCAGGACTCCAGGCAGGGGGGATGATGGGAATCACAACATTCGACTGCTCATCCTCTGCGTAGGGAGAATCCTGGCCCTCACAGGAAAAAGCTGGACTGCTCCTGCAGGGATGCTGGGTCATCCATGACATGGCATAAGAGCGAGTATTCTTCATTCCACTGCAGCTCTCAAAGTGATTTGATTGGCAGTCTAACTCACTGCACATGACCTTTAACCATTGGTTGTGAGGGCCACTTTTTTTTGCCTTGCAGGTACTGGCAGAATGACAACCATCTTAGTGGTGAAATAGCCAGCTCTGGCAGAAATCACCTCCTCAACCTCTGAGGTCAATAAAACCAAGACCTCAAAGGAAGCATTGACATGGTTTTCTCCTGTACTTCCCATCAGGTCAGATTCTGACACCTTGGTACAAATGTTAGACTTAGAAAGTTCGAGAGTATGTTCTTTTCAACACCTTACTGCAACACCTGCATGGCTAATTAACGAAAAAATGCTCCAGAATACTGGCATTTGGAGGGCTGCTGAACACCAGTCATCTGCTCAACCCAGGCAAGAGAGGTCACTGTGGTGTTGGCAATCAGGGACTTTGTTCTGCACAGGGATAAACAGCAGTGGTAGAAAACTATGTGGGATATAATGGCCCTCATTACCCAGAGACTGCAGGAGTGCACTGAGTTATGTGACTGTCGTCTGCCTTGATGAACAAAATAGCATGGTGACAAGAGGACTGCGATATCATCCACTGTTCCCTTACTTGAAACCAGAGTGTTCCTGACCATGGATGAATCATCCTCCCACACAACCCCTCTTTCTATTCATGCTTCACTATATTCACCCTTGCAGATATTGTTCTGCTCCCTTCATTCTGTACTGACTAATGTGGCAACCTCAGACTGGGTTTGGTGGCATAGCTTCTTCTGCTGATCGTCTGGGGACAGATCTCCTCTGCTTTGTACCATTCCATCAAATGGGACCTCCAGGATCTTGTTGGAGAACTGCGGGTGTTACCTTCCCCTCTTCTGAAATCTTCTGATTCCATCCTTAGCTGGGTATGGCAGCTTAAGTATGCCAGTGCTCATCTGGACACAGAAGCTTTTAAAGTCTTACGTTTGTGGTCAGCAAAGTTTTGGAAAGAATTCTGAGGGATATGATTTATGACTATTTGGCAAAGTATGGCAGTCAGGATGGCTTTGTGAGGGACAGGTCATACCTCACAAATCTTACTGAGTTCTTTGAGGAGGTGACAAGACAGGTTGACAAAGGTCGACAGTGGATGTGATGTATATGGACTTCAGCAAGACACTTGATAAGGTTCCCCATGGTAGGCTCATTCATAAAGTCGGGAAATATGTGGTACAGGGAGATTTGGCTATCTGGATTCAGGATTGGTTGGCTGACAGAAGGCAAAGAGTGGTTATAGATGGAAAGTATTCTGCCTGGAGGTCAGTGTTGAGTGGGGTCCCGTAGGGCTCTGTTGTTGGGCCTCTGCTCTTTGTAGTTTTTACAAATGACTTGGATGAGGAGGTTGAGGGGTGTGTTAGTAAATTTGCAGATGACACAAAGGTTGGAGGTGACGCCGATAGTATCAAGGGCTATTGCAGGCTGCAGCGCGACATAGACAGGATGCAGAGTTGGGCTGAGAAATGGCAATGGAGTTCAACCTGGATAAATGCGAAGTGATGCATTTTGGAAGGTTAAACTCGAATGCTGAATATAGGATTTAAGACAGGATTCTTGGTAGTGTGGAGGAACAGAGGGATCTGGGTGTTCAAGTACATGGATCCTTCAAAGTTGCCACCCAAGTGGATAGGGTTGTTAAGAAAGCATATGGTGTTTTGGCTTTCATTAACAGGGGGATCGAGTTTAAGAGCCGTGAAGTTTTGCTACAGCTCTACAAGTCCTTGGTGAGACCACACTTGGAATACTGTGTCCAGTTCTGGTCGCCCTACGATATCAAAGATACAGATGCTTTGGAGAGGGTGCAAAGAAGGTTTACCTGATGCTTCGGGACTGGAGGGATTGCCTTATGAAGAAAGGTTGAATAAGCTTGGACTTTTCTCTCTGGAGAGGAGGAAGAGAGGAGACCTGATCGAGGTATATAAGATAATGAGAGGAATGGATAGAGTCAATAGCCAGATATTTTTCCCCAGGGCAGGATTGACTGGTACGAGGCGTCATTGTTTTAAGATATTAGGAGAAAGGTATAGAGGAGACGTCAGAGGTAGGTTCTTTATGTGGAGAGTTGTGAGTGCATGGAATGCATTGCCAGTGGTGGCATTGGAAGCAGAGACATTAGGGACATTTAAGCGACTGCTGGACATGCCCACAAATAGCAGTGAGTTGAGGGGTGTATAGGTTAAGTTATTTTATTTTACATTAGGATTAATCCTTGGCTCAACATCGTGGGCCAAAGGACCTGTTCTGTGCTGTATTTTTCTATGTTCTAAATACGCAAGGTACCAGAGTTGCTGGTCTTTTGGAGGATATCTGGTGAGTGGGCAAGTTGTTCCAGGAATGACACGTGGTAAGATGTGGCTAGAATCAGATGTAAGCAACACTGTAGAGACAAGTTTGTAAATAATGAGGTGTGTTGGTAACATATCATGAGAAAGCTCCCCAGTCCTCATGAGAAGAATCCCTCCGAAACTTGGGAAACCTGCATTTAGCCAAAAAAATGAAAGAGTCAGCTCAACATGTTCGTTAAATAGGTACAAAGATGATAGGAAACAGGATTGTTTGCAAGATACAGGCAGCAGAGTTTTGGATGACCTCATATTTAGAGAGGACTCAGTCTGGTAGACCAGCCAGGAGTGCATTGGAATATTCAAGTGAAGAGATAATAAAGTCACTAATAAGGGTTTTAGCAACAGTTTAAATGAAGTACAAGGAAGTTAAACAGCAGAAGTGAAATAGATAATCTTAGCAATGACCCAAATATGTGGTCAGAAATTCATCTCACAAAAATGGCTTAATTTTGGACTATTACCAGGGAGAGGGTTGGATTCAAAAGCTAGGGAACAGAATTTGGAGCAGATACCAAAAAATATGGCTTCATTCCAAAATGTATGATTAATAAGCTTGTCAATGATCTGAACAATAGCCATAGGGGTGATAATATAGAAAATAATCTGTAGACCCATAGGAAGCTATCAATGAATCAATCAGATGGATGGAACAGTGGCAAATAGAATTCAATCTGAGGAAGACTGACACGGTGCATTTGGGAAATGTTAACAAGGCAGTATCAGACATAATAAATGGTATAATACTGAGGAATATAGTGGAACATAGGGACATTGGATTAGAAGTTTATAGACCCTGAAGGTAGATAAGAAGATAAAATGGTCACTAAGGAATATGAGATATTAGCATCTATTAATTGAGAAATTAATTGAATATAAGAAGTGGGAAGTTATGTGTAATTGTATTATGCAGCGGCCATGTCACAGTTGGAGTACAGTGAGCAATATTGTGATTGCACAAAAGAGATGCACATGCACAGATGATATCAGAGGAAAGAGTTTAGTTATAAGATAGGATTTGGTAGGCTAGAGTTGTATTTTTGGAGCTGGTGGTTTAGATGAGACTAACAGTAGTTTAAAAAACTATGTGGGGTATGGATTGAATAGGAAGATCCCAGTTCCCTGTTTGACAGTCCACAACGAGGAGGCAGAGATTTAAGGGGAAGAGGTTAGAGGCTGAGAGGGGATTCAAGGGGATCTATTTTCACCCAGATGGTAGTGGGACTTTTAACTCAATGCATAAACAGGTGATAATGGCAGGACCATATCAGTTAAAAAAAACTACTTGATTATACATTTGATTTGCCATAACCCAGAAGGTTATTGACCAAGAGCTGAAAATTAGGGTGAAGTTGGATGACTACTTGTCATCAGAATTGATATGATGGATGAAATAGCTTCACTTCATGCTGTAAATCTCTGTGGTTTCATGATTAAACAATTGATTAATGTACCATTGTTGAACCTGATTAATTTGCATCTATTTATAGGATAGCAATTGGGTGGCCTAAGCAATGGGTAGAGAATATGTTCTTCAGTTACTTTCCAAGTAGTTAAGAGGAAAGCTATTCTGTATAGCTCAGTAATCCTTAATCTCATTAAGCTCTACATAGTCATAGCGTCATAGAGATGTACAGCATGGAAGAGCTTTTGGTCCAACTTGTCCACACCAACCAGATATCCTAAACTAGCCTACTCATAGTTGCCAGCACTTAGTCCATATCCCTCTAAAACCTTCCTATTCATATACACATCCAGATGTCTTTTAAAAGTTGTAATTGCACCATTTCCTCTGGCAGCTCATTCCATACACACACCCGCATCTGTATGAACAAGTTTCCCCTTAAGTCCCTTTTAATTCTTTCTCCTCTCACCCGAAACCTATGCCCCCTAGTTCTGGACTCCCCCACCCCATGAAAGAGGCTTTGTCTATTTATCCTATCCATGCAACTCATGATTTTATAAACCTCTATAAGTTCACCCTTCAGCCTGAGCACCAGGGAAAACAGCCCCAGTTTATTCAGCCTCTCCTTATCGATCAAACCCTCCAACCCTGGCAACATCCTTGTAATCTTTTCTGAACCCTTTCAAGTTTCACAACGTCCTTCTGAGAGCATGGAGACCAGAATTGCACATAATATTCCAAACATGGCCTAACCAATGTCCAGTACAGAGGCAAAATGACCTCTCAACTTCTATATTCAATGCACAGACCAATAAAGGAAAACATACCAAACGCCTTCTTCACTATTCTATGTCTGCGACTCTACTTTCAAGGAACTATGAACCTGCACTCCAAGTTCTCTTTGTTCAGCAACACTCACTAGGACCTTACCCATGAAGTGTATAAGTCCTGTTAAGATTTGCTTTCCCAAAATGCACCACCTTGTGTTTATCTAAATTAAACTCCATCTGCCACTCCTCAGACCATCTGATCAAGATCCGCTGTACTCTGAGGTAACCTTCTTCACTGTCCACTACAGCTCCAATTTTGGTGTCATCAGCAAACTTATTAACTATACCTCTTAAGCTCACATCATTATCATTTATATAAATGATGAAAAGTAGTGGAGCCAGCACAGATCCTTGTGGCACTCCACTGGTCACAGGCCTCCAGTCTGAAAAACAACCCTCCACCACAACCTCTGTCTTCTATCTTCGAGCCAGTTCTGTATCCAAATGGCTAGTTCTCCCTGTATTCCTTGAGATCGAACCTTGCTAACCAGTCTCCCACAGGAACCTAATCGAATGCCTTTCTGAAGTTCATATAGATCACATCTGCCTTACTGAAGTCCATATACATCATGTCTACTGCTTTGCCCTCATCAATCCTCTTTGTTACTTCTTCAAAAAAACTCAATCAAGTTTTTGAGACATGATTTCCCATGTATAAAGCCATGTTGACTATCCCTAATCAGTCCTTGCCTTTCCAAATACATGTATACCCTGTCCCTCAGGATTCCCTCCAATAGCTTGCCCACTACCGATGTCAGGCTCATCAGTTTACAGTTCTCTGGCTTTTCTTTACCACCTTTCTTAAACGGTGGCACCACATTAGCCAACCTCCAGTCTTCCGGCACCTCACCTGTGACTATCGATGATACAATATCTCAGCAAGGGACTCAGCAATCACATTCCTAGCTTCCCACAGAGTTCAGGGTACACCTGATCAGGTCCTGGGGATTTATCCACCTTTACGCATTTTAAGACATCCAGCACCTCCGACTCTGTAATATGGACATTTTTCAAGATGTCACCATTTGTTTACTCATGTTCTTTATCTTCCATGTCCTTCTCTACAGTAAACACTGATGCAAAATATTCATTTAGTATCTTCCCCATTTCATGTGGTTACACACATGGGCTGTCTTGCTGATCTTTGAGGGGCCCTATTCTCTCCCTAGTTACCCTTTTGTGCTTAATGCATGTTTGATTCTTTGATCAGTGTTTGGGTCGGAGGCCAAGCTTGGTAAAACAGGAAGTGCAGGACTTAATACATGAACTAGCAGCAGGCATGCTTTAGGAATGAAGTATTAACCTTGGAAGTTACTCTAGATGGCTATACATTCTAAACATTCAAATTCGAGGAAAGGTGACAGCATTACACCAAGGAGCATGGTAAAACTGAAATCAACAGGAGTCAAAGGAAAGATTTTCAAGTGCATAGAGTCATATCTGATCCAAAGGATTTACAGTCAGTAATGGAGCTGAAAAACATGTTGTTGGAAAAGCGCAGCAGGTCAGGCAGCATCCAAGGAGCAGGAGAATCTACGTTTCGGTCATAAGCCCTTCTTCAGGAATGAGGAAGGTGTGCCAAGCAGGCTAAGATAATAGGTAGGGAGGAGGGACTTGGGGGAAGGGCATTGGGAATGCGATAGGTGGAAGGAGGTTAAGGTGAGGGTGATAGGTCGGAGAGAGGGTGGGGGCGGAGAGGTCGGGAAGAAGATTGTAGGTCAAGAAGGCGGTGCTGAGTCCGAGGGTTGGGACTGAGATAAGGTGGGGGGAGGGGAAATGAGGAAGCGGGAGAAATCTGCATTCATCCCTTGTGGTTCCTAGGCGGAAGATGAGGCGCTCTTCCTCAGGCGTTGTGTTACCATGGTCTAGGAACCCTCCAACCACAAGGGATGAATGCAGATTTCTCCAGCTTCCTCATTTCCCCTCCCCCCACCTTATCTCAGTCCCAACCCTCGGACTCAGCACCACCTTCATGACCTGTAATCTTCTTCCCGACCTCTCCGCGCCCCCACCCCCTCTCCGGCCTATCACCCTCACCTTAACCTCCTTCCACCTATCGCATTCCCAACGCCCTTCCCCCAAGTCCCTCCTCCCTATCTTTTATCTTAGCCTGCTTGGCACACCTTCCTCATTCCTGAAGAAGGGCTTATGACCGAAACGTCGATTCTCCTGCTCCTTGGATGCTGCCTGACCTGCTGCGCTTTTCCAGCAACACATTTTTCAGCTCTGATCTCCAGCATCTGCAGTCCTCACTTTCTCCCAGTCAGTAATGGAGGCAACTATTATAAATTTGGGATATTACTATCACATTTCCTCAGGGAAGCACCCTTGGCCTAAACACTTAAATTTATCAATGCCCCTGCTCTGCCATAAGTCGAGCAGTTCCATTCACAATTTACCAGACTATGGAGTGTCCCTTGCCAGCTTAAAGTTAGTCCTGGACAAGTGTAGGTTGTGATTATGCCTGCCCACTTTATTTGTTCAGACAGCCCAGAAGTAAGATGTTACTTGACATGAAGGTCTTAGACTGAGAGTTTATGTTGACAAGGAGCATACAGCATTCACACCTCATAACTGCCAAGCATCGATCATCTCCAGACAGAAAGGAATAAGACTGTTCCCATTACTATCAATGACAGCATTTTCCATGATCAGTGTACTGTGGGCTACTGTGATGAAGGTGATCTTTGACAAGGTTGTGCTGTCCTTGGCTTTTTTTCTCAGAGACATTGTAAATGACACAGACTCCAAAACGTCCGGGGTTAAGTGATTTTAGGGCCAATTTGGTAATAGCTGCCTCAAGCAGAAGGCTTTCAAGTTTTGAAAAATCACTTGTACAATAAAAGGGGTGTAGCCAGTTTTCCCAGCTCAGCTTTACTCTGATTTGGTTTGTTTTTTAAAGTGTGGGAAAAGCTGCTGGCCCTAAAGAAGCAGGCCCATGCGAATACTCTCTCTCTGACTTATCTCCTGTAAGAGCCAGTGTTAAATTTTACTTTTTGTGCCAAGTGTGTTAATGGGGACTGTTGCAAGTATTTGGAACAGCATCATTAAGTTGGGATAATCTGTTGGGATAACTTAACCTTCAGATAGGTTAAGTTATTCTGTGTTCTGTTCTCTTTTGTTTGTGTTTCATTCAGCAATCTTGTTAATAAATTCTGTTTTGTTTAAAACTAAGTGGTTTGACCAGCAGCATTTCTCCTAGAATATCCACTTTATACCTGCTTAAAACAACTAGCAAAATTAGGGTCTGGGCTCCCCTCTTGAAATGGTTTGAGAGGTCAAGCCTGGTCCATAATAGATTGAGGACTCATCTGGGATTTGTTCTATAGTTCTGATTTGGGATTAGGGTTGTTGGACTCAAAGGCAGCAAGTGGTAGGTGTTAGTGTCTTTTGTTCCAGGTGCTGAATTTGGTTGGTTTTAACAGTTCCTGGAAGAGCAATGGCTCTTTCAGTCACCACAAGTTTTCTGGGGTGGAAGAAGTGACATTGGGGTTTTGCAAAAAGTGATTAAGGCCAAGCTGCTGGAATTAGCAGACAAGCTGGAACTAGAACTGCCTCCTTTTGTGAGGAAAGGAGAGATAATTATATCAATAGTTTAGCATTTACATTTGCTGGAAACACCATCAGAATCTTCAGAGATGGCTAAAATTCAATTGAAAATGAAGCAACCTGAGTTAGAGGTAAAAGATAAGAAATTACGATTAAAAGCAGATGAAAGAGAAAAAGAGAGAGAAGAGAGAGACAAGAGAGAGAAAAAGAGAGAGAAAGAGGGAGAAAGGAGAGAGAAAAGGTGAGAGAAGAGAGGAAGAAAGAGGAGTTGAACTTCAGAAACTGGCACTTAGGAAAGTCAGTTGAAAAGGATGGAGATGAAGGCTGAAGGTAAGCTTAGCGAGGAAGAGAGTGAGGATGAACAAATCCATGGTAGTCAAAGGCCTGATGAAAAACTGTTTAAATATGTTCAAGCATTGCCTAAATTTGATGAGAAGGACGTGGAAGCATTTTTCAACTCATTTGAAAACGTGGCTAAACAAATGCAGTGGCCACTGACCATGTGGGTTTTGCTGAGGCATTTGCATCACTATCAGAAGAGGTATCTGGGGCAAATGAGAACGTGACGAAAGCCACCTTAAGTGCATATGAGCTTGTGTCAGGAGCCCACAGACAACATTCTAGGAATCTAAGGAGGGACCCTGGTCAAACCTACACTGAGTTTGAAAGGAACAAAGTAATTTTGATTGGCGGATAAGGGCATTAAAAATAGAGCAAACCTACAATGCTCTTAGAGAGACAATTATTTTAGAGGTGTTCAAAAATTCACTTCCTGAAGTAATGAGAACTCATGTGGAATTAGCAGAGACCCTGTTTGATCAGATGGTTGAGACAAGCCAGGAGCCGATAGATGAGAATGCAGACATATTTAGCTCAGATAAATTACTGAGTTAGAGTGGAAAGATGAAAAATTAAAGCAATCATATCAAAAGGCATATACAGAATAAGAATCTGAATGTATCCCTGAATGTTATTATCTTAAAAAATGATATCATAATGACAAAATGAAGACCATCACACATTCAGGCAGATGAGAAATGGGCAGAATTTCATCAAGTTGTATTGCCAATGGGTTATAGAAAGGAGGAGTTGTGGTTAGCACATGAGCTACCTCTAAGGGGGTCATTTAGGAGTGAGAAAAACACAAGCTAAAATACAAAAACATTTTTACTGACCTGAATTGCACAAGGATGTAGTTGAATTTTGCCAGACATGTCATACATGTCAGGTAATTGGAAAACCACAGGCAGTAATAAAACCTGCACCTTTAATACCTATTCTTGCATTTGAGGAATCTTTCCAAGAGTCTTAATTGATTGATTACTTCAAACAAAAAGTGGGAATCAGTATTTGTTAACAATAATGGATCTATCGACTAGATGTCCGGAGGCCGTTCCATTACGTAATATCACAGCTCGAAGGATTGTAGATGAATTACTCAAATTTTTCAGTAGATATGGACTACCGACAGAGATATACTAAATCAAGCGTCAAACTTCACATCAAAATTATTCAAGGGAGTTATGGATAGCTAAAGAATAAAACAATTCAAATCAACTGTGTACCATCCAGAATCATAGGGAGTGCTAGAAAGGTGTAATCAGACATCAAAGCCCATGTTGAGGGTTTATAGTCAAGACTATCCAGATGATTGGGATAAGAGAATTCCGTTTGTGCTTTTTGCGATCAGAGATGCACCAATGAATGGACCAAATTCAGTTCATTAAAATTGGTTTTTGGGCATGAAGTGAGAGGATCATTAAAATTGATTAAGGAGAAATTGGTAGGTCAGCATTCAGACAACACACATTTGAACTATGTGTCAAATCTTAGGGAATGATTAAATAGAACTGGGGAGCTGGCTAGACAGCATTTAAACTTATCACAGCATACAATGAAACAGGAAGCAGACAAGAAATAAAAAATTCACAATTTTGCTATTGGGGACAAGGTATTAGTGTTATTTCCAGTGATAGGTGAACCTTTAAAAGCAAGGTTTAGTGGACCTTATTAAGTTGAAATGAAATTGAGTGAGGTGAACTACTTGATGGGACTCCAGACAGAAAGAGATCTCACAGAATGTGTCATGTGAATATGCTCGAAAGGTATTTTGACAGGGAAGGAAAGCAAGAGGGTAATGTTTTATTGATTACAACACAGAGGGAAGAAACGAGTTCAGAGGACTTGGAATTGGTGTGCCACAATGATCTGTTTTGGGACCATTGCTGTTTGTCATTTTTATAAATGACTTGGACGCAAGTATTGGTGGATGGGTCAGTAAGTTTGCAGATGACACTAATGTTGGGGGAGGGGGGAGTGGACAGTGTGGAAGAATGTTGCAGGGGGACTTGGATAAACTATAGAATTGGGCTGAGAGATGGCAAATGGTGTTTAATGCAGATAAATGTGAGGTGTTCACTTTGGGAAGAATAACAGGAAGGTAGAATACTGGGTGAATGGAAAGATTCTTGCCAGTGTGGATGTGCAGAGGGATATTGAAGTCCATGTACGTAGATCCCTGAAAGTTGCTACCCAGGTTGATAGTGCTGCTAAGAAGGCATACAGTGTGTCAGGTTTTGTTGGGAGTGGGATTGAGTTCCAGGGCCATAATGTCATGCTGCAACTATACAAAACACTTGGAATATTGTGTACAGTTCTGTTCGCCCCATTACAGGATGTGGAAGCATTGGAAAAGGTGCAGAGCAGATTTACCAGGATGTTGCCTGGGCTGGAGGGAAGATCTTATGAGGAAAGGCTGAAAGACTTGGGTCTGTTCTCATTGGAAAAAAGAAGGCTAAGACAGGATTTGATCGAGACATACAAGATGATCAGAGGATTAGATAGGGTTGACAGTGAAAGTCTTTTTCCTAGGATGATGGCATCAGCTTGTATGAGAGGGCATAGCTATAAATTGAGGGGTGATAGATTTAAGACATCTGTCAGAGGAAGATTCTTTACTTAGAGAGTGGTAAGAGCATAGAATGCTCTGCCTGCCGATGTAATTACCTCAGCAACATTAAGGACATTTAAACAATCCTTGGATAAGCACTTGGATGATGATGGGATAGTGTAGGGGGATGGGCTTAGATTAATTCACAGGTCGGTGCAACATCGAGGGCCGTAGGGCCTGTTCTGCACTGTATTGTTCTATGTTCTATATTCTATGACTGTAGCTCACCATAGTAATGGTGCCAAAACTAGATGGTACCCAACATTATGTGTGGACTATCGCAAAGCCAAAGCAGTTACAGAGACTGATGCATCTCCGATTCCACATTTAGAAGACTGTTTTGAGAAAGTGGGACAAGCAACTTATATTTAGAACATAGAACATAGAAACGTACAGCACAGAAAAGGCCCTTTGGCCCATGATGTTGTGCCAAGGGTTAATCCTAATGTAAAATATAATAACTTAACCTACGCACCCCTCAACTCACTGCTCTCCATGTGCATGTCCAGCAGTCACTTAAATGTCCCTAATGACTCTGCTTCCACTACCACCGCTAGAAATACATTCCATGCATTCACAAATCTCTGCGTAAAGAATCTACCTCTGACGTCTCCTCTATACCTTTCCCCGATTTTCTTCAAACTATGAGTCCTCGTACCAGTCAATCCTGCTCTGGGGAAATGTCTCTGGCTATTGACTCTATCTATTCCTCTCATTATCTTATATACCTCGATCAGGTCTCCTCTCTTCCTCCTTCTCTCCAGAGAGAAAAGTCTGAGTTTTTTCAATCTTTCTTCATAAGGCAATCCCTCCAGTCCAGAAAGCATCCTGGTAAACCTTCTTTGCACTCTCTCCAAAGCCTCTGTATCTTTGCTATAGTAGGGCGACCAGAAATGGACACAATATTCCAAGTGTGGTCTCACCAAGAACTTGTAGAGCTGGAGCAAAACCTCACGGCTCTTAAACTCGATCCCCCTGTTAATGAAAGCCAAAACACCATATGCTTTCTTAACAACCCTATCCAATTGGGTGGCAACTTTGAGGGATCTATGTACTTGCACACCAAGATCTCTCTGTTCCTCCACACTACCAAGAATCCTGTCTTTAATCCTATATTCAGCATTTGAGTTCAACCTTCCAAAATGCATCACTTTGCATTTATCCAGGTTGAACTCCATCTGCAATTTCTCAGCCCAACTCTGCATCCTGTCTATGTCACTCTGCAGCCTGCAATAGCCCTCAATACTATCGACATCACCTCCAACCTTTGTGTCATCTGCAAATTTACTAACCTACCCCTCAACCTCCTCCTCCAAGTCATTTATAAAAACTATAAAGAGCAGGGGCCCAATAACAGAGCTCTACGGGACCCCACTCAACACTGACTTCCAGGCAGAATACTTTCCATCTATAACCACTCTCTGCCTTCTGTCAGCCAACCAATTCTGAATCCAGATAGCCAAATCTACCTGTATCCCATACTTCCTGACTTAATGAATGAGCCTACCATGGGGAACCTTATCAAAGTCCACATACACCACATCCACTGCACGACCTTCATCGACCTGTCTTGTCACCTCCTCAAAGAACTCAATAAGATTTGTGAGGCATGACCTGTCCCTCACAAAGTCATGCTGACTGCCTTTAATTCACGTTCTGCTTTGCCAAATAGTCATAGACCCTATCCTTCAGAATTCTTTCCAAAACTTTGCTGACCACAGATGTAAGACTGACTGGTCTGTAATTGTCAGGGATTTCCCTATTACCCTTCTTTAAAAGAGAAAAACATTTGCCTTCTTCCAATCCTCTAGTACGACTCCCGTGGAGACTGAGGAGGCAAAGATCTTTGCCAGCAGCTTAGCAACCTCCTTTCTCACTTCCCAGAGCAGCCTAGGATAAATCTGGTCTGGCCCTGTGGACTTATCAATCTTAATGTTTTCCAAAATTTCCAGCACATCACCTTCATCAATCTTGCCACTTCCTCCAGACCAAAGGGGTAGCCATTGGTACCCGTATGGGCCCCAGCTATGCCTGTCTCTTTGTTGGCTACGTAGAACAGTTCACCTTCCATAGTCACACCGCACCACTCCCCACCTCTTCCTCCGCTACATTGATGACTGAATCGGTGCCACCTCGAGCTCCCGTGAGGAGGTTGAGCAATTCATCAACTTCACCAACACCCTGACCTTAAATTTACCTGGACCATCTCTGACACCTCCCTCCCCTTCCTGGACCTCTCCATCTCCATTAATGACGACCGACTTGACACCGACATTTTTTACAAACCCACCAACTCCCACAGCTACCTGGATTACACCTCTTCCCACCCTACCTCCTGCAAAAATGCCATCTCGTATTCCCAATTCCACCGCCTCCGCCGTATCTGCTCCCAGGAGGATCAGTTCCACGCCAGATGGCCTCCTTCTTTAGAGACCACAATTTCCCTTCCCACGTGGTTAAAGATGCCCTCCAACGCATCTCGTCCACATCCCGCACCTCCGCCCTCAGACCCCAACCCTCCAACCGTAACAAGGACAGAACGCCCCTGGTGCTCACCTTCCACCCTACCAACCTTCGCATAAACCAAATCATCCGACGACATTTCCGCCACCTCCAAACGGACCCCACCACCAGGGATATATTTACCTCTCCACCCCTTTCCGCCTTCCGCAAAGACCGTTCCCTCCGTGACTACCTGGTCAGGTCCACGCCCAACAACCCACCTTCCCGTCCTGGCACCTTCCCCTGCCACCACAGGAATTGCAAAACCTGCACCCACACCTCCTCCCTCACCTCCATCCAAGGCCCTAAAGGAGCCTTCCACATCATCAAAGTTTCACCTGCACATCCACCTATGTCATTTATTGTATCCGTTGCTCCCGATGTGGTCTCCTCTACATTGGGGAGACTGGACGCCTCCTAGCAGAGTGCTTTAGGGAACATCTCTGGGACACCCGTACCAATCAACCACACCGCCCTGTGGCCCAACATTTCAACTCCCCCTCCCACTCAGCTGAGGACATGGAGGTCCTGGGCCTCCTTCACCACCACTCCCTCACCACCCGACGCCTGGAGGAAGAACGCCTCATCTTCCGCCTCGGAACACTTCAACCCCAGGGCATCAATGTGGACTTCACCAGTTTCCGCATTTCCCCTTCCCCCACCTCACCCCAGTTCCAAACTTCCAGCTCAGCACTGTGCCCATGACTTGTCCTACCTGCCTTTCTTCCTTTCCACCTAACCACTCCACCCTCCTCTCTGACCTATCACCTTCATTCCAACCCCATTCACCCATTGTACTCTTTGCTACCTTCCCCCACAGTCCTCCTTGACCTATCACCTTCATCCCCACCCCCACTCATCTATTGTACTCTATGCTACTTTCTCCCCATCCCCACCCTCCTCTCATTTATCTCTCCACTCTTCAGGCACTCTGCCTGTATTCCTGATGAAGGTCTTTTGCCCGAAACGTCGATTTTCCTGCTACTTGGATGCAACTTGAACTACTGTGCTTTTCCAGCACAATTCTATTCCAGAACCTGGTTTCTAGCATCTGCAGTCATTGTTTTTACCTCGTTCCTGACTTCCACCCATACTGACTCAGCAGACAGACCTTCCTCATTTCTGTAGCTGTGATGCACTCTCTGATTAGTAATGCTGCCCCCGCTCCTCGTTTTCCACCCTCCCTGTGCTTTTTAAATGTTCTAAACCCTGGAACATCAAGCAACCATTCCTGCCCCTGTGAAACCCACATTCCTGTTATGGTCACAACATCGTATCCCCAGATACTGATCCATGCTCTAAGATCGTCACTCTTATTTCTGAACTCCTTGCATTGAAGCAGACACAGTTTAACCAATCCCTTTGTTTCATCACATGAGAAACCTTCCTGATAGTTTCACTACATCCTGTCACTGCCCCATCTGCAACTGTCCCCCTCTCAGATATGTGGTTCTGATTCCCACACCCCTGCCAATCTAGTTTAAAACCTCCCGAATGACACAAGCAAATCTCCCACCCAGGACATTTGTGCCCCTCCAGTTCAGGTGCAACACGTCCTTCATGTACAGGTCCCACCTTTCCCAGAAGGTATCCCAATGGTCTGGAAAAGCGCAGCAGGTCAGGCAGCATCCAAAGAGCAGGGGAATCGACGTTTCGGGCATGAGCCCTTCTTCAGGCTCATGCCCAAAACGTCGATTGTCCTGCACCTTGGATGCTGCTTGACCTGCTGCGCTTTTCCAGCAACACATTTTCAGCTCTGATCTCCAGCATCTGCAGTCCTCACTTTATCCCAATGGTCTACATATCTAAGTTGGACTTGCTCAGAGGACACTGGTTGCTCAGAGGATACCTTTGTTGGAAAGAGCAAAGGCAATTTCGGCTTTTGTAACATCGAATGGACTGTATCAGTTTAAAGTCATGCCATGTGGCACAGAAAATATGCCAGCCACATTTCACAGTCGAATCAATAAGGTCATTGCTGGACTACCCAACTGTGTCGTATATATCGATGACCTGGTGATTTTTAGTTACACATGCAAGTTACATTTACCACAGGTTTGGTGATAAATCTGGCTAAAAATCAATTTGCCAAAGCCCAAGTCACCTTCCTGAGCCATGTTACTAGACACAGACAAATGGCCCCATGGGATTCAAAAACAAAAGTAATTGGAGAGTTTCCCATACCATGACAAAAAGAGAAGTACTATGGTTCCTGGGATCGAGTGGATTTTATCGAAACTTTGTCCCAAATTTTAGCAGTGTGGCTGCTCTACTCATTGAATTGCTAAAGAAAGGCAAGAGGTTTCAGTATACAGCGAACTGTCAGAAAACATTTGACAGCCTGAAAGCTGTGTTAACCATTGCCCCAGTATTCGCCACACTTGATTTTGTAAAGCCATTCAAGGTGGCTATCGATGCAAGTGATGTGGGTAGTTTAAGGGGTTTTAAAATGAAGCCATCTTTGGATATTGATGGTTCATTTTTTAAGGGGTGAGGTGTGATAATGTTGCTCCTTTATCAAAGTTATGCTGTCCTTGGATTTTTTTTCCAGAGAGGTCGCAAATGACAGACTCTGAAAAGTCTGGAGTTGAAAGGTTTTGGGGCCAATTTGGTAATAGTTAACAAGGCTTCAGTCAGAAGGCTTTCAAGTTAAAAAAATATTTGTACAATGAAGGGGCAGTGGCCAGTTCTCCCAGCTCGGCTTTTCTCTAGTTTGGTTTGGATTTTAAAGTGTGGGAAAAGATGCTGGACCCAAAGAAGCTGGTCCATGCTGGTACTCTCTATCTGATTTCTCTCCTGTAAGACCCTGTGTGTATTTTTACATTTTGTGCCAAGGAGTGTTTATAGGGATTGTTGCAAGTATTTGGAACAGCATCATTAAGTTGGGATAATCTGTTGGGTTTTCGGATAAATTAAGTTATTTTGTATTTTATTCTGTCTTGATGGTGTTTCATTCAGTAATCTTGTAAGTAGATCCTGTTTTGTTTAAAATTAAGTGGTTTGACCAGCTGCATTTCTCCTGGAATATCCAATTTACACCTGCTTAAAACAATTAGCAAAGTTAGGGTCTGGGCTACCTTCTTGAAATGTTTTAAGGGGTCTGGCCTGGTCCATAACAGTTACAATTAATCAGAAACTTTACCAAATAAGTGTTATTAGCATCATGGGTCCAAGAACAAGGCAGAGTCCATGCATTTCATCCCCAATGGCTCAATATTTGACCCTCAAAGTCTATTAAATAAGCTATTAATGTATTGGGGAGTGAAGCAAACATGTTTAAGCACAGACTTATGGAACAGTACATCTTGAATGCCAAAACCACATTATGACAGCAACCATTTTGAGCAAATTAACTTATATTGTTGCTGCTAGGAATTAGAATTCAGTTGTAGATTTCTGTTTATTAATTTCTGTTGACAGCAATTGAGTGGCCTTTGGCAACACTGAAATTCTTTTAAAACAAATAGAAAACTATAAATTAGATTTATTTACAATGATTTTGTCATTGATAACCATGATTTCAATATTAGGGTAAACATATATGGTGAGTGGTTTGTATCTGGAATGCACTTTCTGAGATTGTAATGCACTTAAAATCATTGTTTTCCAGTATAGGTCATGATCTTGCATACCCACTCCATTTGTTCAGAGAACCCAGAAGTATGATGCTTCTGAGCCCCTTAAGCTCTGCAAGTTGCTTGCTAAAACACTTGACTTCTCTTCCCCTTTAAGATACATTTTAAAATCTACATTTTTGAACATAGATTTGGTCATTCAACATAATATCTTCTGTGGTTAAGTTTTCAACATACTTTTATTGTATTGCTCACCTTAGGGTGTTTGTTAAGTGTGTCACATAAAAGCAAGTTATTGTTACTGTTGGTAGTTAGGTCATTTTTAATGTTAATCATGAACTTGTGAATCATTACGTTTTCTGATTTTCTATTTCAGTTTTTACTTAGACAAGAAACTTTGACCAAATTGATTTTGCCTTTAAATCTAGCCATGATTGTAGCATTGTACATCTGCATTGTCTGAACAAATGAAGTGGAGGAGCATGATCACAATCCATACTGGAAACCACTGAGTATAAGTTTGTTACAATCTCAGATAGTCCAATTTCTAACCACTCACTGATGAGGATATTGTCATGGCTCGATCAATACCATAGGTTGATGTCCTCTGATTTTTGACCCTTCCACCAATTTCCATGTACATAATCTGTCCCAATCTTCATGTTGTTGAATGCCATGGCCTCATGCGGGCATAAAAGGTGAGAAGCATGCTATATCTAAACGTCAACCTCTTATTCTGTCTTCACCAGCCTATTTCTGCACAGAACTCCTCAGAACAGCCCAAGTTGCTGCTTCATCCATTTCTCTTTCTTGATTCAACTTCTTACATCCCCACTTGAACAGTTACCACTGAATTTCCATCAACAATTAAAGTAATGTGTTACCTTAAAGTCCCAAACAAGTAAGATATCTTCTCCCAGTAGTCTGAAATTTCAGTGAAAGGGTCTTATTATTATATTATTCAAATTCCTCCTGCATTGTAAATGTCGATGTTAACCCTCTGTGTAAAGGTCCTCCCATTTTCATGTGTTACTGCAATATTTTACATTATTCTTTAATTATTCAGCGATGATTCCTTTATGAACATTTGATCTTTTATCGAGTGAATTTGTTTGTGACATTTTGAACTCTTTTATGGATACACATTTCAGCTCTCTCTTATTGTTTCAATTTTGAAAGAATCCTGAATTAAAGATTTATCAGTAAAAACATTTCACTCTTCTATGTTTATTTGTTATCTTACTCTGGTTCCCGGCAGCTTTCGTTTAATGAGGGCCTTTCTCATATCTTACCAGTCGAAAGGCTCCTGTATTCCTTCTAAAATTAGTATTGTGTTTTCATGCCCAGGTGTGATGTTGTCATGTCTTTTTCCAGGCCTTCATTGTAGATTCAACATGGACAACAATTAATTAAGGTAATAAATTAATACACAGGCAAAGCAAAGGTACAATCTATTAACTGAATTAATAGTCTATGCGTGTCATTTCCATGTCCCCTTTTTGGTGTATCCTACTTTCAAAGTGGGCCTTTCTAACTGTACCTGCTAGCTGCAATGGTGTTTTTAATGGTTAATTCCTGGATGAATTTTTAAGTGATTTGATATTTATATATATATTTCTCAATCAAACTATATTTCTAACCACATATCATTATACTGTGGTTACCTCATAGGTGTACACTATGATTGCATGGATCTGTGAGAATGCAAACATTTTGCAGAAAATCCAAGGGTGTTCTTGTGCTGACTGGCTTCATCAGTTGTAAAGTGACAAACATGGCATCAGTAACCTTGAAGTAATACTTAGCATCACAAGTTGTGACATCCTGCAGATGTCTTCAGCTGATCTCTAGAAGTAGGCCGAGGTAATAACATTTAGGACTGTGCTTATCTTGACTACCACAGGCAATGCATGTTTTCCTGGTCCAGAAGGGATCAGGCTTTGTTCCAAGAATGGGAGATATCCTTTTAGATTAGATTACTTACAGTGTGGAAACAGGCCCTTCGGCCCAACAAGTCCACAACGCCCCGCTGAAGCGCAACCCACCCATACCCCTACATTTACCCCTTACCTAACACTACGGGCAATTTAGCATGGCCAATTCACCTGACCTGCACATCTTTGGAGGGCACATCTTTTGAGAGAGTTGAGTCTCCTGAGGCAATTTTGCTCAGTGATATTCAAAAATCTGATTATCAGTTGGCATTTCCTATACTGGGGATGTTGCCTCTGTGAGTCAGATCTTTGTGTTCATCCCTTTCCATGCATTGGAACAACAGGTTGCTAAAAAAGCTATTGTTCCTATTGGTTATGTTAGTGTTGCTAGTCATATATTGCATGATGACGCTCCTCATGCTTCTCACCAGAGGTACAAGATAGAGCTGCATAAACTGAAACCATTGTGCTGTGAAAGCCAGCAGCTGGGAATTACAGTTCAAAGTAAATACCTTGCAGAAATACCTTCTATTGACTTAAAAATTAAAATTAAACAGTGAAACCACTCTCTCAGAAGAACACCCGTGAGTGAAAACTTTTCACTTTGGTGGAGAAGCAGCTGTCCTGTTTCAGTCCTTAAAGGTTTTTCAAATTGTAATTTCATAGCCTGTTAATCCCCACTGTGCTCTTGACCTATGAGACTTGGTGAATATGACAACCCAGAAAACCTATTCACAGTAGTTATGTCAGAATGCAGGGGTATATCCTTAGACATTTGCCTGTTTTACAATTTAAATACTGACCTTTCTATCCCATGAGGGTAAAGGTTTATGCCAGGTTCATACTACGATCATATTTTTATCCTTGATGAACAGCTTGTGTGCACTTACACCTACTCCCTTGTTGTGCGTTAAAACTCCTTCCTGGTTCCAGAAGCGACATTACAGTACACTGAATCCTATATATGATATGTGCATAATGGTTTTGATGAAGAAACAGTTTATTGTACTATAAAACAATGAATCAGAGGCTTTGTGAGACCTTAATTTTACAAGTAAGTAAACAGAGGATGTCCATTGCACATCAAACACATCATTCTAATTCTCTCATAGCCCAATACAAAATGCTAATCCAACTAAGGGAGAAACACAAAGTGCACTCAGTATACTTTCAAGTTCTTTCACATTATTGTTTTATTTCACATCAGTTAAAATAAAAGTGATGCACAATTCTGAGAGCAACATTCATTCTGATACCATATTTCACTGTTAATATTGAAGGACTATAGCACCAAAGAACAAAGAAAACTTACAGCCCAGGAACAGCCCCTTCGGCCCTCCAAGCCTGAGCCGATCCAAATCTACTGTCTGAACCTGTCGCCCAATTTCTAAGCATCTGTATCCCTCTGCTCCCCACCTACTCATGGATCTGTCCAGATGCATCTTAAATGAATCTACCGTGCCTGCCTCTATCACCTCTGTTGGCAACGCGTTCCAGACACCCAACACCCTCTGCATAAAGTACTTGCCGCGTGTATCCCCCTTAAACTTTTCACCTCTCACCTCGAAAGCGTGACATCTAGTTATTGGATCCTTCACCCTGGGAAAAAGCTTATCACTATCTACCCTGTCTATACCCTTCATGATTTTGAAAACCTCAATCAGGTCCCCCCCCCCAGTCTCCTTTTTCTAATGAAAACAAACCTAACCTAATCAATTTCTCTTCATAACTAGCATCTTCCATACCAGGCAACACCCTCGTAAACCTTCTCTGCACCCTCTCCAAAGCATCCACATCCTTTTGTTAATGTGGCGACCAGAAATGTACACAGTATTCTAAATGCAGCCGAACCAATGTCTTGTACAATTTTAACATGACCTGCCAGCTCTTATACTCAATACCCCGTCCAATGAAGGCATGCATACCATATGCCTTCTTGACCACTCTATCCACCTATGCAACAACGTTCAGGGTACAATGAACCTGCACTCCCAGATCTCTCTCTTTATCAACTTATCCCAAGGATCTTCCGTTCACTGTATAATTTTCTCTAGAATTAGACTTGCCAAAATGCATCACCTCACATTTGTCTGGATTAACTCCTTGCCACAGAGAGGAAAAAATGATATTTTAATGCACCTTATCACAATCCTAGAATGTCCCAAATCGCTTCACAACTAATGAGCAACTTGTAAAGTAGTGTTGTGCAAACAAATTCAGAAATCAAATATGAAGTTTATGACATCCCAAAATGGATTATATATACAATACTTGCTATTTATGAGAGTCATAGAGTCATAGAGATGTACAGCACGGAAATAGACCCTTCGGTCCAACTCGTCCATGCCGACCAGATATCCAAAGCCGATCTAGTCCCACCTGGCAGCATCCAGTCCATATCCCTCCAAATCCTTCCGACTCATATGCCCATCCAGATGCCCTTTAAATGTTGCAACTGTACTAGTCTCCACCACTTTCTCTGGCCATTCCACACACGCACCACCCTCCACGGGAAAAAGTTGCCCCTTAGGCCTCTTTTATATCTTTCCCCTCTCACCCTAAAGCTATGTCCTTTAGTTCTGGACTACCCCACCCCAGGAAAAATACTTTGTCTATTTACCCTATCCATGCCCTTTGTGATTGCTAAACCTCTATAAAGTTACAACTCTGCCTCCGACACTCCAGGGAAAACAGGCCCAGCCTATTCAACCTCTCCCTATAGCTTAAATCCTCCAACCCTGGCAACATCCTTGTAAATCTTTTCTGAACCCTTTCGAGTTTCACAACATCCTTCCGACAGGAAGGAGAACAGAATTGCATGCAATATTCCAAAAGTGGCCGAACCAATGTCCTGTACAGCCGCAACATGACCTCCTACCTCCTGTACTCAGTATTCTGCCCAATAAAGGAAAGCACACCAAACATCTTCTTCACTATCCGATCTACCTGCGACGCGATTTTCAAGGAGTTATGAACCTGCACCCCAAGGTCTCTTTGTTCAGCAACACTCCCTAGGACCTTACCAGTAAATGTAGAAGTCCTGCTCTGATTTGCTTTCCCAAAATGCACCACCTCACATTTATCTAAATTAAACTCCATTTGCCACTTCCCAGCGCATTGGCCTATCTGATCAAAATCCCGTTGTAATCCAAGGTCACCTTCTTCGCTGGCCACTACACCTCTAATTTTGGTGTAATGTGCAAACTTACTAACTATACCTCTTATGCTTACATCCAAATAATTTATATAAATGATGAAAAATATCGGAGCCAGCACCAATCCTTGTGGCACTCCAATGGTCACAGGCCTCCAGTCTGAAAAACAACCCTTCATCACCACCCTCTGTCTTCTACCTTTGAGCCAGTTCTGTATCCAAATGGCTAGTTTTCCCTGTATTCCATGAGATTTAACCTTGTTAACCACTCTCCCATGGGGAACCTTGTTGCATGCTTTACTGAAGTCCATATACATTACGTCTACCGCTCTGTCCTCATCAATCCTCTTTGTTACTTCTTCAAAATACTCAATCAAGTTTGTGAGACATGATTTCCCTCGTACAAAGTCATGTTGACTATCCCTAATCAGTTCTTGTCTTTCCAAATATGTGTACATTCTGTCCCTCAGATTGCCTCCAACAGCTTGCCCATCACTGACATCAGGCTCACTGGTCTATGATTTCCTGACTTATCCTTACCACACTTCTTAAACAGTGGCACCACGTTAGCTAACCTCCAGTTTTCCAGTACCTCACCTGTGACTATTGATGATACAAATCTCTCACAGCGAGAGGCCCAGCAATCACTTCCCTAGCTTCCCACAGAGTTCAAGGGTACACCTGATCAGGTCCTGGGGATTTATCTGATGGTTTCCAACCACTCCTCAAGTGCTAACATTTTTGCCATCATGGACTATCTGCAAATAATGAACAGAAAATCTCACAAAACAGAATGCAAATTTCTGAAGCATGTTCTCAGTAGGTGAGACTTCATTTCAGAATGTATATTTGAAATGTCGGCACTAATGATTTGTCATGACTGGTGTACATCCAAACTGTGAAGTCACAGGATCAAAGAAAGCAGCCCTTCAGCTAAACAAACATACTTGGAATGAGCTGCCAATCCTAGATGCACCTCCAGAGGTAATTTATCTAAATTAAGAGGTCAATGTTCTGCTGGTTACCCACAATAGACCTCACATAAGTTCCACGAGAAGGTACTGGAGCAGTCTACCTGCAGATTGGGACACACACGCAGCTCCTGTGATCTCAGTAGTGCATTCCTGCTTTTCCTGTTCCAAAGGAATGGTTTTTAAAGAACTATCTCCAACTTTTCTTTAACCTAACTTTCATTGGCAGCTGTTGATAAATCATGATCTTCATCAGAGCTGCTCATTGACAGCAATTTTCTTGATGGAATCTTTAAACAGGTATTAAGCCTGAATTTCCATATCTCAAATCTCTTTTAGGTACCTACATGAAATACTTAAGTAAATCATTTGCTGACTTTTGTAATGAGACCAAAGCTATGTAGATTAGCTGCAGGTGGTCCCAATGCTAAACTGATATAATATATAGGAGAAAGTGAGGACTTCAGATGCTGGAGATCAGAGCTGAAAAATGTGTTGCTGGAAAAGCACAGCAGGTCAGGCAGCATCCAAGGAGCAGGAGAATCGACGTTTCGGGCATAAGCCCTTCTTCAGCAACACATTTTTCAGCTCTGATATAATATATAACCTATATATCTGAAAAATGAATATAATGATTACTAATTTTTACACCTTCATGCCCATTTATTCATATTAATTCACTAAATCAAAAATATTTTAAATGTCATGTCATTCATTGACCAGATTTACCAAATTGTGGCAAAGTGAAAACCTGAGAAATTTAAATTTATATTAAAGTAATAAAATAGCATCAAAATAGAATAAAATCAAAAATTTGACAAAAAGCTATTTGATTTTACTGAACTTGTACTCACTAATTAAGATTTTGGTTTGCCTTTTTATTTTTTGTTATTGTTTATTTTCTTAGTTTTTATTATAATTTATCCAACCACAGCAAATAAGCTGTTTCCAATATAAAACTGTATGGCAAGTCCACTACATATAGCATTAATAAAATTATAAGACACAAATTACATGCAAATCACAAACATATTTACAAATATGCAACTCGATGAAGTACTGTGGCAGAGTTCCAACTGGGCCTGCAGACTCCTTGTATTTGGGACCCTCTGACTTGCGAACACAGAAGCATCCCAAAATCAGAACAGATTCAAGGAACCATTTTGTGAATACAGTCAACATATTTTTCAACATCCTCCCAAATGTCTCCAGCACTTGTGCAAATCAGCCGGATAAATTCTCAACATCTTCATTATTTTCAGAACTTTGTTATTGAGCCAAACTAATTAACAACAGAGTGACAGGAAGATTGAGACATATTTATAATGAAAGACAGAAAGAATTATAGGGTTGAATCTTACTTTCCTTTGGCAAAGTTGAGTTGAATCAATCATTTTGGAGGACTTCTCTTTGCAATGCCTCCTGAGATTTTTCTCCTGTATCTTACCAAACCCGCCCCATAGTATTTGTCACGTCCAATTTCATCCTCATTTTATCATGCGCTGTTCCCAGAAAAACTCACTACTCACTGGATTTTCACTGAAAGACTTGCATCCCTAGTGCCCTGACAATATTTCAAAGGATACTGTGCACCTGGTTGAGCACTAGCATTCTGAAGCTTCCTTATTCATTGATGGACAGATTTTGAACATGTTGGAGAAAGGGAAGATGGTGCCATGATTCTCTGATAAGGACCTGGAACTCCTGGTGGACAATTTGCTGCAATGGATTGGGTATCCTCCTTTCAGAGGACCAGAAGAGGAGACCACACACCAGACAACGACAGCCTGGCATGAGGTTTCCACCTGGGTCAGTGTGGGTCCTCAGTCTGGAGGAACAGCCAGCAGTGCCAACTCTGTCAGCATTAGCGTCACACTCTTCTTACTGCTACTTTGCACCATTCTATCTCTGCTTATGTACACAGCTCCTATCAAGGCTCTAGTTCTGGCAGTCCCATCACCATATGCAACATCTTCCCTCACTTGCTCTCATTTCACACCACCTCACATTAATAACTCTGTTGTGTCTGTGCTGCCTACTCTGAACATCTCATCACTTTTCCCTTATGCACCAGCAGTAACAACTGTGCTACCCACTTTCAGCTCATTTCTCTCATTACAGAAGAAGACAGCATACAACAAGCAGAAAGGGCCCACAGAGGTTGAGAGGCACTTGGCACAAGAATCCTCAGTGTCGACATGGAGAAACTCCGTCTTCACAGAAGACAACTGAGACCACTCCTGCAGGAATTCAGAGACATCTGTGTCTCACCAATTAAGTACCATTCTTCATTCTACTGCAACTCTTACAGTAACCCCACTGTCAGTGTCATTTTTTTTCACATCACTGCTAACAACTGGCTGTGATGCTTTGTTTCTCTTTTGTCTTGCAGGTACTAGCAGGATGATGGGAACTTCTGTGATGAAATAGCTGCTCTGCCAGAAGTCACCTCCTTGACCTTTAAGGTCCAGAGTATGGAGGTCTCAGAGAAAGAATCAGCAAAAGACTGCCTCTTGCATACCTCACCAGCTTAGACATGGGCAGCACAGTGGCTCAACAAGTGGCATAGTAGCTCAGCAGGCAGCACGGTGGCTCAGTGATTAGCACTGCTACCTCACAGCGCCAGACCCAGGTTCCATTCCAGCCTCGGGCAACTGTCTGTGCAGAGGTTGCACGTTCTTGCCATTTCTGTATGGGTTTCTTCCAGGTGCTCTGGTTTCCCTCCACAGTCCAAAGATGTGTAGGTTAGGTGGATTGGCCATGCTAAATTGCCTATAGCATCCAGGGATGTGCAGGCTAGTGTGGATTAGCGATGGGAAATGCAGGGTTACAGGAATAGGGTAATGGGGTGGGTCTAGGTAGGGTGTTCTTTGGAGGGTTGGTGTGGTCTTAATGAGCTGAATGGCCTGCTTCCACACTGTAGAGATTTTAAAACACTGCCATTCATCTTGGAAAGTCTGAGAGCACATGCTGACGAGTATCTTGCTGCAACAACTTCACAGCTGGACAAGGAAGAATTTCCCAAATCTGCTGGCACTCGGAAGATTGCCAGACACTAAGCACTTAATCAGCCTCAGGCAAGAAAGGAACCAGTGTTGTAGACAATCAGGGATTCCATTCACATGCACAGGTATTAAAATCAGCATAGACAGGTATGTGGGACGCAATGGCCATCATTCCTCAGCCATGCAGCTATGTATGGGATCGTCTGGCTGCCTTTATGGACAGGTTGGTGGCTGTGAGCTAGGCCCCACATCCTGAGGATCTCCTGGAGAGGAATACACGCCCGCACCTTATTGGCCCCAGTATCAGTTCTCAGGACTGAAGGCACCCCTTCCATACAAAAAGACCAGGTGGTTTCAGAAGACAAAGGAAAAACCACATGCAGCACCTCAGAGGTGTCATCTCAGGAGACTTTGAAGGTGGCTGGGTCTTTCACCTCCACACTGCCTGCCTTGCTCCGACCCTGGGAAATTCCTTTGGCAAGAAAAGCATCTGCATGTCTAGCTGCTAGGAGATGAAGGGCTTATGCCCAAAACATCGACTCTCCTGCTCCTTGGATGCTGCCTGACCGGCTGTGCTTTTCCAGCGCTACACTTTTCAACTCTGCATGTCCAGCTGTCCAGGCACAAATGGCCCCATGGCTACCTGATCATATGGCTAAGGCTAATGGACACTAACATCAGCAGGCTTCCTCCACCCCAGTTTTGGAACCAAGGACTACATGAGATGTAGTAGGAAGGGAAGAAAAAGTACTGAAGACACTTTGGTGGCATGCCTGAAATTGCACAATGTATGAAGTCTTAATGTTGTATAAATTTGATTGTTCTGGCACTACATCTGTTTGTTTAAGCCTCTATATAGCCCTGAATGCTATCATGTTACTCTGTTTTATTTCTATACAGGATGTACCCGATCAATATGTGTCGAGAGCGGCAAATGGAAGCAAGATGAACCAGACATATACAGGGTAATGGGTTCTACTGACAGCACTGTCTCTTGGCCTAAGACATGTCTTTTATTTCCTTAGCCTCTTGTATCCAAAGGTGCTGTTGTGAATGAGGCTATCAATTATGTCTGGGACACGGAGATGTGCAGCATGCGGTGTGCTAATACGTTTGGATGGCTAAGGATTTGAGGTTGTGAAGAGCTATGCCCTAAAAAGTGCATGGACATATGTGTAATGTTGTTTCCCTTAAAGTGATTCATATTGGTGGGTCCTGCAGACCCTTCTCTCTCAGGTCCGGACACTTACCATGCCCACTTTGGAAGCAGCCATTTTCCTTTCCACTGTGAACATTGAAATTCTAGGACAATGAATGTTCTTCAAACACTCTTCAGCCAGTGGCATCCAGCTTCTGCCTCTACATGTTGGTGAGACTCTAAATATCCAGATCCCAACCTGGGAGCCCATTTCATGAATCTCATAAATCTTTACATCTCCCCAGAGCTGCACCCAATGCAAGCCTTCATTTGTCCACCTCATCCCCAAGTCCATGGCATCTTAGGTGACTATGTCACATGTGGTCATGGACCCTTCTCTCTGCCTTTTGCACCCAGAGTGTTCTTGACTGTGAACAAATTATCCCTTCCGCATGACCCTCTTTCTCATCCATGCTTTACAGTTTCCTAACCTACAAATGCCAATATCCTCCTTCACAACTATCACCTTCCCTTTCCCAACCCTTTGTAGCCTCCAATACTGAAAAAAATAAAGTCCAGAGTCTCTTTCCCCAGTGTAGTGGCCACACTTATCCCATTGCCATCTCCTTTCTTCATAGTTTCTATGGATGGACCCGATCGACTTACTATGGCTCACCCCCTTGATTGACCTAATCAGACAGCCCCAGTGGAGAAGTGCCAGACCTCTGTCTGATGGTTGTACTTCTCCCTGACTGCATTAACCCTACCCCACCAACAGTTATAGACCCATAGGTTGGACCATGACCCATTCCCTGGCCTGCAGTGGCATAAATTCCCTGACTAAGATCAGATTCGAGAGTGTGTGCTGGAAAAGCACAACAGGTCAGGCAGCATCCGAGGAGCAGGAAAATCGATGTTTCAGGCAAAAACCTTTTGCCCAAAACATTGATTTTCCTGCTCCTCAGATGCTGCCTGACCTGCTGTGCTTTTCCAGCACCACACTCTCGATTCTAATCGCCAGCATCTGCAGTCCTCACTTTCATCCTAATCAGATGTCTGACCATGGCCAACTAATATCAGGATTTGCCCTTAACTTACGATGCCAGCAAACACTGACTGACAGATGCATCATGGTCTTCAGAGAGAGCGCTACTCCCCTAAACATTTAAGACATGGCTGCTGCTTGCTGCACACTGTGCAGATATGAGATTTACAGAGCATGGTGGTCTACAGCAAGCTGTAAACCCTGTTGACTGAAGATTTCTGACTAACAAGGGAAGCTGCCTAGTTGTGTAAGTATGCTAATTGCCCCAGTAATGCATGACAAGAAAAGGCAGAGGTGCTGTAATCATGCAGATGGCTGAGTGCTAAGAGAGTAAGCGAGAAGTTCTTAAACATAGCCTAGTCCAATCTGTGAGCTGTGTGCCAGTTCATGCATACAAAGTAAAGTAATTATGTGCTTCCTAAGCAGCCTGCAAGTGGTTTGGATAGGTGTCATAATGTTCTTGAGGGATCATGGACAATTGTTGCATGCGGCCAGTGACCATGGATCATATCTTGATATGTTTATGATGGTGAACAACAGTGGTGAGCTGAAGTTGTTAGGTACTTGTTCTGACTTCCGTGTCAAGAATTCACAATGTCTCGCTTGGTTGGCACATTTGGTAAGATAAGAAGCTCAGTATTTATGAGGTGAATTGTGGCATCACTACGGCAATTAACAAGCTATAATACTCCTTAATTGGCAACGCACTGCTACCTAGCGAGAAATTCATCACATCACTTGAAAAATTTATAAAAGATGGAGTGAGTTGTTTCCGACTTTGAGATAGGCATTGTGGATTTCTCATGTGATTCTGCCTTAAAATCTTGCTAAAGGCCATATCACTTTGGCCCCGATAAGATTTTGCCTATAATGAATATATGAGGTGGGGTCAGGGAATAAGTTCATAAGAGATTTGAAGGTGGATAGCGAAGGAGTAAACCGCAAAGTGCAAGTGCTTCTCTTTAGGTTTAATAATTTTGAATCTGTGGTTGACAGATTTTTGAAAGGAATGAGAAGATATAGACTATGACATATGGCTAGAGTTGGGATACAGGACAACTACGATCTCAATGAACAGAAAAAAGACTTAAGAGAGTTCTATTTCTGTGTACCTATGATCTTAACACTTTGAGCACCACCCACCAACATTAACTGAGAAATTTCAATACAACATCCTTCTCACATGCCCACTTGTCTGTCCACAGCATGCTGTGGTCCTCCACTGAATCACTGTGCAAACTGGAAGAACAACATCCTCATCCTCAGTCTTGGCACTTTACAGCCTTCTGGGCTTAATACTGAGTTCAACTCCTTCAAATTGTGAAGCAACTTCTATTTTTTCCCTTTCTTTTATCCTTACTTGTTACATTCTTTGTCACCATGTCCTTTCTCCCCTCTCCCCACCCCAGTGGGACTGTCTTCTCTTTTAGGTCTCGCAGTTAGACATGCCATTGTTCTGCTGTTCTCACACTCGAATCACTTAATCTGAACTATCAACTTTTTTATAGAATCCCCACAGTGTGGAAACAGGCCATTCAGCTCAACACCAATCCTCCGAAGAGCATCCCACCCAGACCCACTTCGAACCCTATCACTGTAACCATGCATTTCTCATGGCTAATGCACCTAACCTACACATCCCGGAACACTATGGGTAATTTAAAACGTACAATCCACCTAATTTGGACATCTCTGGACTGTGGGAGGAAACTGAAGCACCCAGCAGAAATCCACACAGACACAGGGAGAACATCCAATCTCCACACAGACAGTCACCTGAGGTTGGAATTGAACCCACGTCCCTGGCACTGTAAGGCAGCAATGTTAAACACTGAGCTACCATGCTGCCTCTTTCCCCATCAGCATTCTACACCCTATCACTGCCACAATCCTCCCCCACCAACTATAGCATAAATACTAGCCCCTCCACACTTCATTTTAGCTCTGATTAAGAGTTATCTAGAAACAAAACAATAGCTTGCTCTCTCTCCACGGACGCTGTATGCCCCGCAGTGATCTCCAGCATTTGTTGTTTTCAGTACAGATTCCGCATCTGCAGTAATTTGCTCCTCCTAAGATATGAGTTACTTTTTCTCTCTCCTTTTAAGGCACATTCAGATGCACAAAAGTTAATTTAAGCTTGTTCTATGATATTGCAAACACTACAAGGCACATAAAAAAGGCATAGGCTTTTGAATCACTTGCAGGAGCCTTATATTATAGAGCATGGAGGCTTGATATCTTCATGAGAAATGAAGATTAAACAGTAATCAATTAAATAGCAATTCAACATAACACAGCAATATTCCATTCTAACAATGAAAGATTTTACTTCTTCAGTCCATTTTGTTTTTAACAATCTGGGATTATACTCAACTTCAGTAAATATCACATATTAAACAATAAATATGCATTTTACAAACAATAAATAATAGAAATTAAATACTTTCTGTTTAACAAATTCATAAGTTTGAAAGGGATATGGAAATGCAAAATAATCATTCTATGATTTCTTGAAATGCCTTTCCAAGATGCTTTTCATAAGACTTTCCAAATAAATATATCAATGCGATAGCTAACATCATTCAATACATTCTGTGCAGAGCTCACACTTCATTTCTCGATAGGCTAAACTCTATAATTTATGAAATTAACTCTTCAAGAAAATCTCTTTTTTACTGGGTGCACTGCTCCTCCAAAGGTGTTATTCATACTGCAGAATCTACTGCTGCAGTTGCACAATGACTCATCAGTGAACTCCACTGCACCTCGCACCTCCTAACTACTTTCATCGGTACAGATTCAAGCAACAAACAAAATGTCTTTATGAACTGCCGGTGATAGTTCAACTACCTCCAGATCTGGACATATACCCAACACACCATGTGCCAAGTGCTGGGAACATCCTCGGGATATTTTAGCTATTTTGCCTTAGACAGCATGTGCAAATCATAATAAGAATGATAAAATAAGAATGATAAAATAAGGTATCAAATTGGCAACAGTAGCTTATGCACAATAATTTGAAGGGAGGAAAATAGTGTACATAGCATATATTTGTACACATTACAACTACAGCTAGAACACAAACCGAGCATTTCAGCTGGATATAGCATGCAGAGCAATTTTATAAATCCAGAGCGTGTTTGCTATCTTGGACTTCTGGTTTTGATACAGGTACAATTGCTAACTGTACTCAAATAAACAACAACTTAGTAGGACAAAATATCCTTCAATCTTTACAGTGAAACATTTGTACTTCTTGATTTCATTTGCTTTTAACAATCTGGACTTCAGCAAATAATCAGAAATCAAATACACATTTTACAAACAACAGGTATCAGTAGAATTAAATACATCGTACCTAATAGATTTGTAATTTTAAACTAATAAATAAATACAAAATATTGATTTCATAATCCTTCAAGTACATTTCCACTGCATCCCTATTGGGAAATATTGCTCATGAAATCATGGCTTCTTTTAACTTATTTCCTTACCTTCTCATCTAAAGCCTTATGGTGCTCAAAAAGTGACTTTAATGCTTTCAAAACCTCAACTTCACTGGAAACCCCTGAAGGGGACTGAGCTTGCCGTTTCACCACTGTCATTCTCAGTGATCGTTCATGTCTTGACACAAGGCATTCCAAATGTTCCAATAACAGCTGAAAGAAATGATATAAAAATTATACATACTTTTTAAAAATTTAATAACCATAATTGATTTTGATTATCATTATAAATACATCTAAATCAGGATATAATTGTTCTTTGACTTGTTCACCTTAACTACTTGTTGAATATAATTTATCTCTCACCTATTCATCTAATTTTGTATTCTTATAAAAATTAATAACATTTCTCTCTTCCGATTCACTTTTCAATAATCTGATTAGTGAAGGACGAAAACAGACTTAACTGAAATATTGCCCTCCAGACTAAGCTTTTTCACTGATCTTCATCTTTGCCTACCTACTGCCAAACTAGTTCTCAATCCAGGTAAAATATCATTAATTCCATCAAATATAGAGCTTAATCAAATTCCTTCACATAATCAAAGTAAATAATGGTGGTTCTATATCGTGACATCAGTTGGACATTGTCAGAGTCTTAAAGAAAGTGAGGAAGGCTCTGTCATGTCAATACTTCCTTTCCTTACAAGAGTAATAATGGGTCTGGATAGGGAGCTGAAGTGGGAAGACCAGGGGAATATGGAGTCCAGACTGATGATGATTTTTTCAGGTCTGATCTTATGGTTTCTTCATAAGTATGAAAGTTCTATCACCAACTGAAAATGTGTGCACAATTCTTGACTGCCATATTGGAGTCCTAGTAGGCAAGCTGGCACCTGAGGATTTCCACAGCCAAAGTTATATGTCAGAGAGATCAGAAATGAATGGGTAATGAAGAAGGCACAATCATCCAAAAAGACTGGGTCATGGAAAGTGCACAAAGCTTACATGCAAATGGCACACTGAAAAAGCATAGGCATCATGAAGGTATATGCCTCTGCAGAAGTAGAAGAAATAGGCATAATTTTTAATAAATTAAATGCAAAATAAAATGTACAAGCAACACTGCTATGCAGCAGCTTAGATCATATTTCAGACATATTTTTTCAGATGAATCAATTAATGCAAGTTGTTCCAAGAGCCTGGCAAGAAGTATGAATTGTGCAAATTTAGAAAATATATGAAAGGATAATCTTGGAAGCTACAGACCTCCGACTTGACACCTTGTGGTCAGTACAATATCCTGAAAGAGAGAACAGCGAGGTTTCAGGACAAACATGGGATTGTAGTATGACATCATCAGGGCCAGAGTGATTCTCAGAACTAGGTTCAATTAGCTGAAGGTGATAAGATTAAAACAAGGGAGCAACAGTAGCCTATTTGGACCACTGAGCCTGCTTCACCAATTCAATATGATCATGTTCAAAGAAACATTTCCTTGATTCCTTTCCCCCAAGTTGTTTTTCTCATATGTGTTTCATTTCAGGGGCGCCACAGTGGCTCAGTGGTTAGCACTGCTGTCTCACAGCGCCAGGGACCCAGGTTCGATTCCAGCTTTGGGCGACTGTCTGTGTGGAGTTTGCACATTCTCCCCGTGTCTGCGTGGATTTCATCTAGATGATCCGGTTTCCTCCCACAGTCCAAAGATATGCAGGTCAGGTAAATTGGCCATTCTAAATTGCCTACAGTGTTAGGTGCATTTGTCAAAGGGAAATGGGTCTGGGTGGGTTACTCTTTGGAGGTTTGGTATGGACTTGTTGGGCCAAAGTGCCTGTTTCCACACTGTAGGGAATCTAAGCTAATCCTCTCCCAGGACATTTCCATAGAATATGGAGTCTAACTTCTACGCAAAGCATTCCAGTTTTGTGGGGCAAATTGAACAAACATGGACTCTCCTAACTGCCATTCTTCGTAAGTTCATATAAGAAATAAATCAAAGTGGTATAATAAGTTGTAGATTTTAACTTACAAATCTCTTAGAGTTCTTTCTATGAAAGAGTTAGTAGACAATGGGAAAAATGTAGATACCAGGATGGGAGGGTGGGGGGAAGGTATTGCAGATCCCTCAAGGGTTCCATCAGTGTGCTCTAGAAATGTTCAGCATAAGTCTAAATCAATCTATTAATCAATAACTACATACATTTTTGCTATTAATATGTATATTGCAGATGGCAAAGATAATCAAAACACATTTAGATTTTTAAAATATATAAATGGCTTTCAGCATAAAACCTAACACTAGTGACAAATCAATGTCATCACGGTATGCTTCCATTTGAATAAGACAACAGATATATTGCAAATCCACTGGAGTTGGCATAGATACATATGGCGCTCATTTGCTGATAGCTAGAGATACCAATCCAAGAAAGGGTGCTCTGTCACAAGTGGTGGCTATTAGGTGGCATCTGGCTCATGGCTTTTGATAATTGGCACCTGTTGTCAGGTCATTGTATTGTAATGGTAGCACACAGCAAATCATGGACAATGCCAGCATTTAGGTGTATCATTGGCTAGAAGCTCCCTAGATATGAACATTGATGTTCAGAGGCTTTGTATCATTATTGCATGCATTATTGAAGTGAAATGTCAGTGTCCTACTGATCTTCTGGATCCAGTTATCTTGCTCGACAGATAATTCTTAGCAATGCATCCATCTTCCATCCAGTGGACATACCTAAGCCAGCAAAAGCACCTCTACTTGAAATCGTGAACATGCTTGTCTCCACATACCAGCCACAAGAGAAGTGTAGGAAAGAGCAGAGACCTCTATTCCTTGATTTCCCAGGTCTTACTGAAACATTAAATGCCATCACTAGGCAAAAACTGTCCAAGATTTTGGACAAAATTGGATGTGCTATCTATCACTGCTGCTTAATCTTATTCAAAATTTTAATGAGAACATTCATGGTATTGTACAGTTTTATGGTATCACTTCTGGCAATTTCAGGAAAAGAATGGAATGGAATAAGGCTCTGTTCTACCCCCCACTGTGTATTTTCTTTTTCATGTTCCTGACCTTAGCTTTTCCTGCAGACATGGAAGGAGTATACCTAAATGTTAGGTTAGCTGTCAAGCACTACATCTGTCCAGACTGAGGACAAAAGAAGACTCCATTTGGTCCTCTATGTTTATGATGATAGATTAATGATTGATGTGGAAATTCAAGAACAAAAACTTAGAGATTTTCTTTTCCATGTTTGTAACTGTTCTTCTTACTGTAAGTAAAAAGGAAACAGTGTTATGGGCTAAGGCATCACATCTCTGCCCTTGATCACTCCAAAAAAAAACATGGTGTAGGAAGTGGTTATAAATTCTCCTACCAAGGATGCACGGTGACAAATGGTCTGTCTCGTTATGCAGAACTTGATATATGCATTGGGAAAGCAGCTGCCATGTTTGGATAATTCATTAAAGGTGCATGGAACATCCAAGCTGACTCTTAGGACCAGATGTTGGTTTATGTGGCAAGTAAGTGATAGAAACAGCAATGTTGGTAATATAATATATGCATATTAATGTGTTAGTATTAAGGTAATAATGGACACTTAATGAAAAAGGACTATCCCAAATGGACATCATAAGGTTCACGGGTCTACAACATATGTAGGACAATGTTATCTAATACTATCAAGTACCTATGGGCTGTGCATAAACAGTGTAATACTTAACCAGGCTCCATAATGAAACCAAAGGCACAGAGAAACATCAAAAGTGTTTGGAAGAGGTTGTAATAGGAATGGTTGTAAAATATTTTCAGTTGACTGACCCTTCTGTTTATTTAGATCATCCTTTGTAGCTTATTAAGGTTTTTTTTATTTTTTGAAAGCTCAATCTACAAGCATTTATGTAGAGTAGACAGTCAAAGCACTTTTACAGAGGTAGGAACTTATGTCCAACAATAGCTATGGAAAACAAAATTATAGCATTTTGGTACATCCTGCTTACCAGCCAAATTTAAGTGAGGTTCACCTTCAAATTTATAATGGATGTAACTGGAACCTGGTGAGTTACACACTGAAATGTCCATGCACACGATTCAGTCATATCCAAGACTTAATTGTGTTGCTGCTTTCAACTATGTTATCATGTTTGATGCCTCAGTCTAAGCAGGAGAGAGCTGAAGAGGTCGCCCTCAAGGTCTGAAATTTCATATCTCCTGTTCTTGAACTTTTGCTCAGAAAAACACTGCTCTTTCTCTCTCACTATCAGCCAGTTCTGCAACATTTTATAGTACAACAAAGTGGGTTTTCCTTGGATCTTAACTGAAGTTCACAGTGAATTTAATGAACTCCCTTTTTATTGGTCGATACACTGGCATACTATAGGAAATTTTTGCCATCAATTAAAAATCTGTGAATAAATTTTCCTGAAACTGTTGACTATCTGATTCCCCTAAATATGCAGCAACAGCAATTTCTAGGCCACACATTTTGACAACTTACTCGTGTATTGTTCCTCTCAGCTTTAAGTTCAGAAATTTCCTCTTCTTTTTCCAGCAGTTGTTCTCTACAAGTGTTTAATTCCTTTGTAAGTGCAGCAAATTCCTGTTAAGAAATACATTAAAATATAACACATAGCTTAGTTCAATGCAAATTTATTCAGAGGTTGAATGTTTGAATGAATTACAGGAGATATGACTTAAATTGTATGATACTTCCACATGAACAGCAAGACAATGAGAACCAGGAGCAGGGACACGCTATACCACACCTTGAGCTATTTAATAGGCTCATAGTTGATCTTCAATCCAATTCCCAAATCTAAACATAGTACAAAAATCTTCTGACATCATCCTTGAACATAACAACTTTCTGGGGAAGAGAATTTCAAAGTCTCACAGCCCTTTTAGTGAAGACATTTCAGTCTGAAATGATCATGTTCTTATCCAGAGAATTTGTCCCAACTTCGAAACTCTTCCACCAGGGAAACAGCCTTTCAGCATTTATTTTACCCTGTCACAATTTTATCACCTGACTAATTTGTACTGATTTGTAAAAGGCAGACTGAGCTTGACATCAAATAAAATATGAATATAGAACATAGAAAAAATACAGCGCAGGACAGGCCCTTTGGCCCTCGATGTTGCGCTGATCCAAGCCCACCTAACCTACACTAGCCCACTATCCTCCATATGCCTATCCAATGCCCGTTTAAATGCCCATAAAGAGAGAGAGTCCACCACTGCTACTAGCAGGGCATTCCATGAACTCACAACTCGCTGAGTAAAGAACCTACCCCTAACATCTGTCCTATACCTACCCCCCCTTAATTTAAAGCTATGCCCCCTCGTAATAGCTGACTCCATACGTGGAAAAAGATTCTCATGGTCAACCCTATCTAAACCCCTAATCATCTTGTACACCTCTATCAAGTCACCCCTAAACCTTCTTTTCTCCAATGAAAACAGCCCCAAGTGCCTCAGCCTTTCCTCATACGATCTTCCTACCATACCAGGCAACATCCTGGTAAACCTCCTCTGCACCCGTTCCAGTGCCTCCACATCCTTCCTATAGTATGGCGACCAAAACTGCACACAATACTCCAGATGCGGCCGCACCAGAGTCTTATACAACTGCAACATGACCTCAGGGCTCCGGAACTCAATTCCTCGACCAATAAAAGCCAGTACGCCATATGCCTTCTTCACCGCACTATTTACCTGGGTGGCAACTTTCAGAGATCTGTGTACATGGACACCAAGATCCCTCTGCTCATCAACACTACCAAGTATCCGACCAAGTATCCCTAGTAGCCACACACGCAGATGACAAGCAACATGAATTTGACTGGGACAACACTACCATTATAGGGCAAGCCAAACAAAGAACAGCCAGGGAATTCCTAGAAACATGGCACTCATCCACAAACTCCATCAACAAACACATCGACCTGGACCCAATATACCGGCCACTACAGCAGACAGCTGAAACTGACAACCGGAAGCGGCAGGGACAGGCCACTATAAATGCCGGAGGAAACACCACAGAAGCGCTTCACAGCAGGCTCCCAAGCACTGAGGACGTCACCTAGACAGGGAACGAAACGTTTGCAACAAAAACTTCCAGCTCGGCGAACAGAACTATGTCATTACTGTCACAAAAGCTTGAGCCTTCTGAGGTTTGAAATATTGACCAAGCTCACCATTAGCCAGTAGACCCTATGCTGTAGCTAAGTCCTTTGTAACTGCAAGTGGATATGGAGAAAGCAGACTGTTACTTCAAATGTTACTGTTTCATTTGCTGTTCTTGCCCCTATTCATGTGGCTGCTAGGATGGATCATGTTTCCTCCCTTCCTCAGAGGTCCAAGCTACTGCAGCTCTCATGCTGAAAGGAAATCTGACAGGCAGGAAGTTGTGTTTTAGCTTAATTGATTCCAAGCTATTTGAAGATCATCACACAAATTTGCAATTATCTTCAAAACTAATGACTTCAAGCTGAAAGAACCAATCCTGACACTGCTAGATTTTCACTGTAGCTAACTACAAGCTTGCAAATTTCAGCTTTTATAACACTGCAAGCAGTTAATTTTGTTAAAGTCAGTCATCCAATTAGATATATCAGGTGAGATATAGTTGGGAATATGGAGATGTGGCTGCAGGGTTACAGGAATGGGAACTGAATATTGAAGGGTATTCAGTTATTGGGAGAGCCAGACAGAAAGGAAAATAAGGTGGGGTAGCATTGCTGGTTTAGGAACTTTAAGACAATAGTGAGGAAGGATACTACCTCTGGTGAAGTGTGAGGAGAGCTTAGGACCACTATGCAGCCAATATTTCTGATGGGGGTTGGATATAGATCCTCAAATCATAATAGTAATGTTGAGGAATGCATTAAAAAGGAAATTAGGGACTCAAGCAAGAAAGAAATTAGTTCATAAAGTTCATAACTTCATAAGATATAGGGCAGAATTAGGTCATTCAGCCCATCGACTATGCTCTGCCATTCGATCATAGCTGTTATGCTCCTCACCCCCATTTTCCTGCTTTCTCCCTATATCCTTTCAACCCATTATCAATTTAAAAACTGTCTAACTCCTCCTTAAATTTACTCACTGTCTCAGCATTTACCGCACTTTGGACTAGTGAATTCCACAGATTCACAACCCTTTGGGAGAAGTAATTTCTCAACTCTGTTTTAAATTTGTTACTCCTTAGCCTAAGATTATGACATCAAATCCTAGAATGCCCCACAAGAGGAAGCATCCACTCCACATCCACTTTATCCATACCTTTTATCATCTTGAATAACTCAATTTGATCTCCCCTCATATACTCCAGAGAGTATATGCCTAAACCGTTCAATCTTTCTTCATATGACAAACCGCTCATCTCTGGGATCAATCTCGTGAACGTCTTCTGAACTGCATCCAATGCCACTACATCTTTCCTCAACTAAGGAGACCAAAACTGTGCACAATACCAGGCACGGTCTCACCAATTCCTTGCATAGTTGCAACAATATTTCATTTTCTTTATATTCTATTACTTTAGATTTAAAAGCCAACATTCCATTTGCTTTCTTTATTATCTGCTGTACCTGCATGCCAGTTTTCTATGACTCATGAAGGAGGACACCCAAACCCCTCTGCACTGGAGCATACCAAAATCTCTTCCCATTTAGATTACTGGTCACCTTCCCATAATTTCAACCAAAATGCATGACCTCACACTTATCCACATTAAACTCCATCTCTCACATTTTGGCCTACTCCCCAACCTATCTGTATTCATTTGTAAGGTTCTTATTTCCTCATTACAATTTACCATCCTGCCTATTTTTGTGTCATCTGCAGATTTGGCTAGAGACCCTTCTATCCTTGTATCCAAGTGGTTAATGTAGATTGTAAATAGCTGGGGTCCAAGGACCGAACCCTGTGGCACCCCATTAGTTATTTCTTGCCATCCAGAAAAAAGCTCATTTATCCCGACTCTCTGTCTTCTGTCCATCAGCCAGTCACCTGTTCAAACTAATAAATTACCCTTAATCCCATATGATCCAACCTTGTAAATTAATCTTTGTGTGGCACCTTATCCAGAAGTCCAGATACATTACAATTACAGGATTCCCATTATCCACTTTGCTTGTTACATCTTCAAAGAACTCCAGCAAGTTAGTCAAACATGATTTGCCCTTCATAAAACCATGCCAAATCTGTCGGATAGCGTTTTAACTTTCCATATGTCTTGATATTGCTTCCTTGATAATTGATTCTAACACCTTCCCAACAGCAGGTGTTAATTTAACTGGTCTATAATTTTCCACATATTGCTTCCCTCCCTTTTTGAATGAGGGCATTAGCATTACATTAGCATTTTGGCAATCCACTGGAACCTTTCCTGTATCCAGGGAATTTTGGAATATTGTAACCAGCCACTATCTCTGCCGCCATTTCCTTTAATACCCTAGGATGGCCATCAGGCTGGGGAACTTCTCTGCTCTCAATCCTAATCATTTGCTGAGTATCTTTTCCCTATTGATGTTGATTGTTCTAAGTTCTACCCTTTCTTTTGCCTCTGACTTTCCCGTGATAATAGGCATGGTACTAGTGTCCTTTACTGTGAAAACTGAGGGAAAGTATTGATTTAGTATCTCTGCCATTTCAATGTTCTCCGCTATTAACTCTCGGGTTTCATCTTCCAAGAGACTAACATTCACCTTTGCAACTCTCTTCCTTTTTATATGTCTATAGAAGCTTTTGTTATCCTTTTTGATATTTTGTGCTAGTTTTCTTTCTTAATATACCTTAGCTCTTTTTAATTAATTTTTTAGTACCCCTTTGTTTATATTTGATATTTTCCCAATCTTCCAGCCTGCCATTGGCTTTTGCAATACGATAAACCTTGCTTTTCAACTTTATATTGTCCTTGACATCCATGTTCAGCAACGGATGTTTTTTTTACCCCCTTTACCATCTTTCTTCCTCACTGGGATATATTTTAGTTGTGAGGAATTAAGTAGCTCCTTAAACAACAGCCACTGCTCATGTGCTATCTCATATTTTGGGCTTCTAGCCCAACCTAGTCAGGCCAGATTTGGCCTTTTGCCTATATAATTTTCTCTGTTTAGTTCCAGAACACCACTGTGAGACTCCACTTTCTCACCTCCAAACTGAATTTTTAATTCTATCATATTATGGTCACCACTCCCAAAAGGATCCTTAATGATAATAGCGGTTTAGAAACATAAGGAAGGAACCAGGTCGGACTTATGTTGAGTTCGAAAGAATTAATCATAGTCATTTTGATAGATGAGTGTGGGCTTTAAAGATAGATAGGACCTATGAGGCTCTAAGAGAGAGTATTCTGCTGGAGGAGTTTTAAAATTCATGTGGAGGAACAGAAAGTTCAGGAAGTAAGAAGAGCAGTAAAATTAGCAGATGAATACATGTGGTGCATAAGACAAGCTTCTGGCCAGAATTTCATCCTGTGAGGGATAGAAGTTGGGAGAAGGAGAGATCCTACATTATGAAAGAAAGAGTAGAGAACACTGGTAAGAATTTACTACAGGTTAAAGAAGCCAAAAAGGTGGAAAGGAGGTGAAAGACCTCATGTATTTTCACTGTAATGGAGTGAGATATAGAAAATTACAGTGCCTGTGGTTTCAGAAGGGCACTGGGAAAAGGTGTATTTACTGCCAGAAGGTGGGACACATAAAGCCACAATGCTGGTTGTTAAAGAAAGGCACTTTGGGAAAAGGTGTGGTAAAAGAAGCGAAGCCAGTGGCATTAGTGAAACCCCCAAAAAAAGGAGCTGCAGGAGAGTGTACAGCCTATGCAGGGGTTGGTTTGGAGTCAGTACCTGATCTCAATAAAGAATTCACCTCTTTGGGTAAAGCTTACTCAGAAAGAACGGGGGGAGAAGGACATGAAGTTATAATTTTGAGGGATACAGCATCTAATCAGTTGCTAATAGTAAGAGATGAGCAAATTTGCACTCTTTCTGATCTGTTACCTGAGCATGTGGTAATTTGTGGGATAGATGGACAGAAAATTAGTGTTTCCCTATAGAGGATCAGGTTGGAGTGCCTACTCAAAACTGGGGAAGTTACAGTGGGAATGATTCTCAGAGTGTCAGTTCTTGGAAATGATTTAACAGGGTCCAAAGTGGGAGTGACATCTCTTGTTTGGAGAAGCTTAAGGAAGACCAAGAAACTGAGGAGTTAAAACAGAAATATCCTGATAGTTTCCCAGGCTGTGTAGTAAGCAGATCCCACTATCATAAATCATAGCATGAAGAAAAAAGTAACGAGAAAGATGAAGAGTTGAGGTTCAGTTAGCAGACACCCTGTTTGATGTAGTTGTGCAGGAAAACCTTGAACTGGCAGAGGGTCAGACAGAAGTGTTTAGTCCTGAAAGGCTAAGGCACTTGCAACAGAAAGACAAGACGATAAAAGATATATACGTGGATGTGTTCTCCGAAAAAGAGGCAGAGGATATTCCTGAGGATTATTATCTGAAAGATAGAATCCTAAGACAGAAATGGAGACCACGGTGGGTTAGTGTAGAGAAGAAATGGGCAGAAGTGCACCAGATTGTGTTGCCGGTAGCACCAGAAAGTGTTACGGGTAGCACATTAACTACTTATAGGAGGTCACCTAGGGTACGAAAGGATCAAGCTAAGGTACAAAAACATTTTTACTGGCCTGGAATGTACAAGAATGTGGCTAACTTTTGCCATACGTGTCATACATGCCAAATAGTAGGTAAACCGCAGGCGGTAATAAAACCAGCACCTTTGTTGCCAAGTCCCGCATTTGAAGAACCTTTCACATGGGTTATAATTGATTGTGTAGGTCCCCTCCAGAGAACTAAAAGTGGGAACTAGTACTTGTTAACCATAATAGATGTGTCTACCAGATTTCCGGAGGCAATTCCATTGTGGAGTAACAAGGCAAAAAGGGTGGTAGAGGAGTTAGTAGCTTTCTTCACACAGTATGGCCTACCCAGAAGATGCAATTTGACCAAGGGTTACTTTTTACTGCTAGGTTGTTTAAGGACGTTATAGACAGTTTAGGTATACACCACTTTAAATCCAGTGTGTATCATCCTGAAAGGTGACATCAGACCTTTAAGACCACGTTGAGAGCTTACTGTCAGAATTTCCTGATGAAGGGCTTATGCCTGAAATGTCGATTCTCCTACTCCTCAGATGCTGCCTGACTGCTGTGCTTTTCCAGCACACACTCTCGACTCTGATTTTCAGCATCTGTAGTACTCACTTTTTCCTGTCAGAATTACTCGAATGACTGGGATAAAGGTATCCCATTCGTATTGTTTGCCATTAGAGTTGACCCAAATGAACCTACCCCATTTACTCCCTTCTAGTTAATATTTGGGCATGAAGTCAGAGGCCCTTTGAAATTAATTAAAGAAAAATTGACAGGACTAATGTCAGAGATCTCACACTTAGATTATGTATCGGAGGTGAGGGAGAGATTAAATCAAGTAGGTGGGTTAGCTAAACAGCACCTAAAGAGGGCACAGCATAAAATGAAGCAGAGGGCAGATAAAAGCTCAGAGACTCAGACGTTTTCTCGAAGCGATGACATATTAGTACTGTTACCAGTATAGGAGATCCCTTCAAACCCAGGTTTAGTGGTCCCTATCAAATTGACAAAAAGTTGAGTCAGGTCAATTATCTAGTAAAGATGCCAGATAGGAAAAAAACGGCATTAGTTATGTCAAGTGAACGTGCTGAAATGGTATTATACTTGAGAGAAAGAACTGGAGAAACAGGTGTTAGTTACTGCTCTGCAGGGTAAGCAATCAAATCCAGATGGTGTGGACTTTGATGTACCTCAAAATATGTTAAAAAATGAAGAAGTCATTGAGGAGTGAGATAGGTTAGTAACTATCTGTCTTAGGAGCATAGAACGCAGTCGAAAGGTTTGTTACTGCAATATGAGGACATATGTAAGAAACAGATGGGTAGGACTAATGGTATTGTACATGAAGTAGATGTAGGGAATATGCTCCGCTAAAACAACACACCTATCAGTTTGATGCTTTGAAAGCCAGACAGATCCAGAAGGAGGTGGAGGCCATGCTCAACGAGAATATAATCAAACCAAGCCAAAGCGAGTGGAGTTCACCATTCATCTTAGTTCCTAAACAGGATGCAACTCAACAATTTTGCGTGGATTATCAGAAGGTCAGCGCTGTTACAAAATTAGACTCAGATCCAATTCTGAGATTGGAGGAGTGCATCGAGAAAGTTGGACAAGCCAGTTCCATCACCAAGTTGGAATTACTGCATGGTTACTGGCAGGTATCTTTATCAGAGACGGCATAAGAAATTTCTGCATTTGTAACTCCAAATGTGCTACATCAATTTAAAGTGATGCCCTTTGGAATGAAGAAAGTACCTGCCCCGTTCCAAAGACTCATGTACAGAGTTGTGGCTGGGTTAACAAACTGTGCAGTCTATTTGGATAATGTAGTGATCTTTAGTAAGACCTGGAAAGATCACATGTACAGATGGCCGAGCTCTTTGAATGACTATGAGAAATAAACCTGTGAATAAACTTCAACAAAACTGAATTTGCGAAAACAGGTAACATTCTTGGGACATAATATCGGTCATGGACGGTTGACCCCACGGAACGCAAAGAGAAAGGTCATCGAGGAATTTCCATGACCAACCTCGAAGAAAGGTGTTTCGATTCTTGGGAGTAAGCGGATTCTATCAGAAGTTTGTTCCAAACTTCAGCAGTGTAGTGGCACCGTTAACCAATTTGCTGAAGAAGAACACAAAGTTTAGGTGGACAGAACAAAGCCAAGAGGCATTCAACCATTTGAAAGCAATGTTAACCACAGCATCAATTTTAGCTACACCAAGCTTTTCAAAACCTTTTAAAGGTGCCATCGATGCTAGTGACATAGGAGTTGGAGTGTACTGCTACAGGAAGACAATGATGGGATTGAACTGCCAATTGGTCACTTTTCGAAGAAACTCAACATCCACCAGAGGAAATACTCCATCATCAGAAAAGAACTATTCAATTTGGTACTGGCCTAACAACAGTTTAATGTGCATGCCACAAACAATATGTCAGAGACGGTTGTGTACGCAGATCACAATCCTCTTACATTTTTGGAATGCTTTAAAGACAAGGATATGAGACTATTTCATTGGAGTCTTATGTTACAGACTTAATTTACATATCGTACATGTTGTGGAACGTAAGAATGTTATGCAGAGGCATTATCGTGGATTTAACTGATAAAGTATAGAGAAGATTGGTATCTGTTCAATGTTATATATATGTGGTTAAGGAATAGAGAAAAAAAAATGAAGCCATCTTTTCAGTATGATGCCTCATTTTTTCTTAAGGGGTGGAGATGTTATGAAGGTGTAGAGGTGTACTATACTTTAAGAGAGTTGAAAAGCTAGCAAGGACTGACAAAGCACAGAGTCCTGAACAAGGTAACAATGTAACACTAGATCGAAACAAATAGCAGCAGATGGTTTGCGATGAAACAAAATCAAATTCAAATTCGGCCAATCAGTTTAAATTATGCCCAAAGATACCAACATCCAATCAAATTTGAATTTAGTATTTTGATAATATTAAAACCAATGAAATTATCAATGTTTTGGGGTATAAAATCAGACATTTTGAACAGTTAGGGGGAGAACTGCCAAAGACCAACAAATGTAGACTGCTAGCTGAAAGGTACCTGTCTTTTGGGAATTTGTGCAGCAGAACACCAAGGCCAACCTGGAGAGAATCTACAGAGGAAAATTTACAAAGGTGGATTGGCAAAGCTGACTGGTTTTGAAACATGATTTTTTTTTTGTAAATCTTAATTGGGATTTTTTTTAATCAGACCAGTATTTTAGAGTGGGAGGTCAAAGATAGGTTTAAGAAAAAGGAATTGTAAATATTTGTTGGATATGATATTCTCTGTTGGATTTAAAGGATAAAGTTGTTAATTTTTACTTGAAATCATGACTTCTAGGATAGTTCTTTGTCTCTCGAATTTTTACAGATTACAACTCGGGGTGATTTTTTTCTGTGTTGCTGGTTTAAATTAGCAGAGGGATTTACTGCGTGTTATAACACAAGGCTGGAAATGAACCTAGGCCCCAGGCACTGTGAGGCAACTTTGATTACAGATGATGAGAAAGTGGTTATATATTAAATAAATGTTGTTATTAATAGGCCATACCTGATTTGTTAACATCTGCTGTGACAATATGTTAAACAATTCATGGTTTTAATGATGTCCTGTTATTCTTGTAGTAAGCAATTGTGTCAGATTTATCACAAAATATTGCGAAAGTCACTTAGAACATTTCCTCGGGCCAAGTGAAATTATTTCATACAAATACTATTCTATAGATATAAACATTCTTAGTCGCAAAATAAAAAAATGGGATAATCAATGACAATGCAAAGGGACAAACCAATGTGCTATAACAACATTTTGAAAATACTATTACTGAGGAAGAAGCTGTTGGGAGAATTGGTGACTCAGTAGTTCAAGACACCAAGATTTCACCTCCAAAAAACTGATTATGAATAAATATCACATTTTCAAGTTTAAAATTTCTTCCATCTGCTACCTGTAATGGTGTGAAGTGATACTCAATGCATGCAATCACAGCCCAGTTTCTAACTAATGTAATTTCAAATCTCAAAAATTGCTGAAATTCAGCATATATTAGTATCAAGGTTCACTGCACCCAAAATGTTGACTCCATTTTGTCTCCACAGATGCTGCCAGATCTGCTGAGTTTCTCCAGCAATTTCTGTTTTTATTTTAGCATTAGCTTTGTAGTTTATCAAAGAAAATCAGAATGTTTAATGATAGAGAATATATTGGTTAAAATATAAAGTTAATGCTCTTTTCTGTGACTTTTGAAAAATACAAAATGTATGTCATGCCTGTTTTGGGACCTTTCAAAACAATAACTGGGTACAAAAGGTTGCTGTAGAAATTGATAGTAACCTTTTATGTGGAACTTCATCAAATGCTTTTTAAGTGCATTAAATCAAATTTCTAAATGCTGTTTCCCAATCATTTGTTAGGACTTCCCTGTAGTGGAAATTGTAAGTGGAGGTGTTTTGCTGCCTTTGTTCTTCTCGGTGATAGAGATTGTAAGTCCAGAAAGTGCTGTCAAGGGAACCTTCATGATTTACTGCAGTACACTTTGTAGTTGGTACACACTGATGTCAATTGTATTGATAATGAAAGAAGTGGATGTTGAAGTGGTGGACAAGGTGCAAATTCAGCAGGGTGCTTTTTCAACCATCTTAAGCGTTTTTATAACTTCAATCATTGAGGCGAGTGCAGTGTATTCCAACACACTATTGACTTGTGCCTTGTAGGTATTAGATAGACACTGGAGAGACAAGGGATAAGTTACTTGCTGCAGAATTCCCAGCTCTGACCTGCTTTTCTAGCCACAATATTTATATGGTTGGTTCAGTTCAGCTTCTGGTCAATGGTAACCCCCAGATGTTGATAGTGGAGGATTCACCGATGGTAATACCATTAAAAATTAGGGCTGATAGTTACATTTTCCCTTTTTGGAAATGGTCATTGCCTAGCATTTGTGTGATGCAAACATTACTTATCAGCCCAAGCTTGGTAATTTCCAGGTCTTGCTGCATTTGGGCACGAATTATTTCAGTATCTCAGGTATTGTAAAAGATGATGACCATTGTGCAATCATCAGCAAACATCCTTACTTCTGACCTTATTAAGGAGGGAAGGTCATTGATGCAACAACTGAAAGTGGTTGGACCTAGGACCCTATCCTAAGAAACTCTTGCAGAGATTTCCTCTAGTTTTCTAAGGCTCCTTTATGCCATACTCAGTTCAAAATTGCCCTGTCATGATGTCAAGGGTAGTCACTCTCATCTCACCTCCAGCGTTTTTTTTTTGTCCATGGTTAGACCAAGGCTGTAATCAGGCCAGGAGTTAAATGACCCTGAGGAACCCAAACTGAGCATCAGTGATTGGTTATTTCTTTGCAAGTGCTGTTTGATATCACTAACAACAACCTCTTCAACAACTTTGCTGGTGATTAAGGGAAGACATGATAATTCTGGCTTGAATTTTATGCACAGGGCATATCTGGGCAATTTTTCACATTACTGGGTAGATGCCAATATTGTAGCTGACTGGAACAGTTAGATTTCTGGACCACAGAACCCATTACTACTGGAGGAGTATTTCTAGTGTCCATAGCCTTTGTACTATCCATTGTCTTCAACTGTTTCTTGATGTCAAACGGAGTGAATCGACTTGATTGATGACTGGCATAATTAATGCTCAAGATCTCAGGAGGAGGTCAACATGGATCATCCACTCAGTACTTATGGCGAAAGATGGATGCAAATACTTCAACTCTTTCTTTTGCAATGATGTGCTGGGCTACCCCATCATTGAGAACAGGCAGAGTTGTCTCGTGTCCATTTTCTATTAGTTGTTAAATTGTCCACCGCAATTCATGACTAGGTGTGGCAGGATTGCAGAGGTTAGATCTGATCTGGTGGTTGTGGAATTGCTCAGCCCTGTTTGTTGCATGCTGCTTTTCTGCTGTTTACAATGTAAATGGTCCTGACTTGTACCGTCACCAGCATGACATCTTATTGTTAGGTGTGCCTGATGCTGTTCCTGGCTTACCCTTATTGTTCATTGAAAAACACACTTTGAATTGAATCAGTATTGATCTCCCAGCTTGACGATAATGTTAGAGTAGGGTATATACTGGGCCGTGAGGGTGCATTTTGTGGTTGAATACAATTGTGCAGCTGTTGCTGCTGATGGCCCACTGCATCTCATGGAGGCATAGGTTTTAACTGCTAGATCTTTTCAAAGTTTGTTCCATTTAGCACGATGGCAATGCTATACAACATGATGGAGAGTACACTCGAAGTGAATATGGAATTATGTTTCCATGAGAACTTTGTAGTGGTCACCCCTATTGGTACCTTCATAGATGGATTTACCTACAAGAGGTAGATTGGTGAGGATGAGGTCAAATAGATTTTTCCCTCTTGGGTCATTCCAACTTACAGACCCAGTCAGCTGCTACATTGTAACTACTGGACCAGCTCAGTCAGTAGTATGACTGAGCCACAAATCAATTGGAGATTTCCTTCTTTGACCTCATACCATGGGATTTCATGGGGATTTTGAGGACGGAGCTGAAAATGTGTTGCTGGAAAAGCGCAGCAGGTCAGGCAGCATCCAGGGAACAGGAGAATCGACGTTTCGGGCATAAGCCCTTCTTCAGGAAGCCCATTTTCAGCTCTGATCTCCAGCATCTGCAGATCTCACTTTCTCCTCAAAGATTTTGAGGACGTCCAAGCATGGCAGTCCAACTCTATAGTTAAAATGTGTGGTGCTGGGAAAACACAGCAGGCCAGGCAGCATCCGAGTTAAACCCCATCTACCAGCCCCTGAGAAAAGGAACAGGAAGTGAGTTCACCACAGGAAATAGCATCACCACAGGAAATGACATCACCAACCCAAAGAAACCCAAACATATAAATAGAAAGCAGGAATTTTCAGCATTGCTTCACCTGAGGCCCACTGAAGATGTTACCTAGTAGGGTAACGAAATGTCTGGAAATGAACCTTGCAGCTCAGCGAGCAACCCTACATCCAAAACCTCATCCTGAGCTACAAATCTTCTCAAAACTCACTAATTCCATCTCATTGATCAAAATTAGGTTTAGTATAGCCTGCTTTGATTGGTGCTATAACATGCTGTTAAAAAAAACTGTCCTGAAAACATTCGATGAATGCTTCATCTAGACTACTTTCTCCCTATCTAATTCTTCCAGTCTATATGTAGATTAAATATCTCTCATGATAATTGCTGCACCCTTTTGAGAAGTTGTCATTATTTCTTCACTAATACTATCCTACCATGTGGTTAGTGCTCGGTGGGCTTTACACAACTCCCAAAAGTAACCTCCTACCGTTATCATTCCTTTATCTCTACCCAGATTGCTGCTATATCCTGGTTTCCTGAATTTAGTTCATATCCCTCTCAATTGTGTTAATATTATCTTTAATTAACAGAACCACTATTCTATCCTTGCCTAGCTTGCTAACATCGCTAAGTGTCACATACCCTTCAATATTCAGATCCCAATCTAGGTTGTCCTGCAGCCACATCTCAGTTATGACCACTAAATCATATTTATCTCAATCTGTACTAGTTCATTTGTTTTGTTTTGAACGATACAAGCATTCAAATTCAGTGCCTTAAGTTTTGCCCTTTTATTATTTTTGAAACCACTAGTCTTATTTGTTCTTAGATCTGCATTCTTTGTCCCCTCCTGTTTTTATCTGTTTATCGTTACCCATAATAATTCTTTCCACTATTGCATTTTCCTCACTTTATTTCACATCAACTTCCCAAATTTGGGGCCTTGCAAAGGACAACATTTCAGGACAGAGATGAGGAAAATTGTTTTATCTCGCAGAGGGTTCTGCAACTGTAGGACTCTCCTTCAGAAGGCTATGGAAAAGAAGGCCCCTTCAAATGCAATAAAGACACAACCAACGTCATCCAGACAGACGTCCACCATCTCCATTCTCCGTTCCACTGCTCTAACCACCCCCCCTTCAAATGCAATAAAGACACAAGAACCCCATCCTGTTCTCCCAATTCCTCCGTCTCTGTCACATCTGCTTGAACGAAGAGACATTCCACTCTTAAGCATCTCAGATGTCCTCCTATTTGGAACAACGTGCTTTTCCTCCCTCTGTCATCCAAACAACCATCCACTACATCACCTCCATTCCCCATTCCACTGTTCTAAACCACCATTCCCCCACTACCACCACCCTCCCCCCACCACCACCACCCTCCCCCCACCACCAAATGCAATAAAGACAGAGTTCCACTTGTCCTCACCTATCACCCCACCTGTTCCACTCAGAAGGCTATGCAGGCAAAGACATTAAATATTTTTAAGACAGAGTGGATAGATTCTTGTCAAGCAGAGAAATCAGAATATCACTGTAGTTGGGAATGTGGAATTTGAAACGCAAACATCAACCCTGAACTTGTTGAATTGAGAAGTAGGCTCAAGACACCGAATGGTTTAGTTCTGTTCTATTTCATAATTTTCTGTTCATCTAAAGCAATTCGATACAAACTCAACATGCGCAGCCTTCTTCATATAAAAGTCAAAGTAACCTTTTTATCAAATCCCTACAGTGTGGAAGCAGGCCATTTGGCCCAACAAGTCCACACCGACCCTCCAAAGAGCAACCCACCCAGACCCATTCTCCTACACTCTACATTTACCCTAACTAATGCACCTAACCCACACAACCCTGAACACTCTGGGCAATTTAGCATGGCCAATTCACCTAATCTGGACATTTGCAGATTGTGGGGAGGAAACCGGAGCACCTGGAGGAAATCTACGCAGACATGGGGAGAATGTGCAAATTCCACACCGACAATTGCCTGAGGCTGGAATCAAACCTGGGTCCCTAATGCTGTGAGGCAGCAGTGCTAACCACTGAGACACCGTAGTGCCTTTTCTGCACTATTATCTCCTTTTTAACCAGGGCAGGACTTACACAGTTAGTGGTAAGGGCCCTGGGGAGTGTGTTGAACAGAGAGGCTGAGGGGTGAGGCTATATAATTCCTTCAAAGTGGCATCACAGGTAGACAGGGTGGTGAAGAAAGCATTTGGCATGCTTGTCTTCATTGTTTACATCAATGAGTACAGGAGTTGTTTTACAGCTGCACAAGACATTGGTAAGACCGCATTTGGAATATGGCATACAATTCTGGTCACCATGCTTTAGGAAGGATGTTATTAAACTGGAAAGGGTGCAAAGAAGATCTGCAAGCATGTTACCCAGATTGGAAGGTTTGAGTTAAACAAAGAGGCTCGAAAGGCTGAGACTTTTTTCCATGGAGCATAGGAGACCGAGGAGTGACCTTACGGAGGTTTATGAAATCATAAATGCATAGATAAAATGATTATCTAAGGTCTTTTCACCAGGATAGAGGTGTCCAAAACTAGAGGGCATAAGGTTAAGGTGAGAGGGGAAATATTTAAAAGAACCTGAGGGGCAAATTTTTCACACAGAGGGTGGTGCACATGGGCAATGAGCTGCCAGAGGATATGGTAGAGATGGGTACAATTACAACATTTAAAAGATATTTGAATAGGTACATGGATAGGAAAGGTTTAGAGGCATATGGCCAAATGTGGGCAAAAAGGACTAGTTCAGCTTAGGACACCCTGGTCAGCATGGATGAATTGAGCCAAAGAATCTGTTGTTGTGCTACATGACTCTACTCCATGACTAAAACTGTACATAGTGTTCAGATGCAGTCCCGCCAATACCCCGTGAAACAATAGCAACACTTTCCAGTAGTGCTTCTTATCATTTTTAGAAGAATGATGTTGTGCTACATTATTACATAATGTAGTCATAAGATATACCAATTGTGATGTATTCCATTGCCAAATAATGGACTAATAAATAAGCTCAGAGAATACTGAGTCAGGGGAGAAGTGGCAAAATGAATTGCTAGCTTGCTTTATGGTAGAGAGTAGAGGTGGGAATAAAGGATAGTTATTCAAGAGTGTAAAAGGATGGGAAGCGGTTTTCCACAAAGATCAGTGCTGGAAAATTGCTGATCATACTTGACATCAAAACCTGGCTCTTGGAATCAAAGATACAGGGCAGAATCCTCTATTTTTCTCAACTAAATGTAACTTTTGTTGAGTTTCATGGAGGGTTTCTCCTCTGTGAAGCCTTGAGAGATCTCACATCTTGTTTTACCAAACTCATATCATTGATGAACTACCCTCCCCAATGGCAAACCACTCACTTGATTCTCGCCCTATCCTACCATTTCCCCTTCCTGAACAATTGCCACTCACCAGAGATCTGCCAAAAGATCAGTATTGTTGGCAGATGTGCCATTGTTAAAAGATCACTGTGTACCTCGACAAATGTTGGTATGGTAACACCCCCTACCAGCAAAGTCACAGCACAGCAGCCATAAAGCCAAATTGCTGATGGCATAGCTGTCTTTCCCTTACACATACAACCCTATTCTCTCACCCTTGGTGATGCTTAATCTCATTGAAACATCATCTCCAAGTCACTGTTTCTCTGTCGAGAAAGTGAGGACTGCAGATGATCAGATTTCACTGGCCAATTCCACCATAAATATCGACATGAGAGTTTATAATGAAAAATTCCATCTTTTTAATGTTCGTAATATTGCAAATCTGGGCTGAAGAAGGGCTTATGCCCGAAACGTCGATTCTCCTGTTCCTTGGATGCTGCCTGACCTGCTGCGCTTTTCCAGCAACACATTTTCAGCACTGTTTCTCTGTCCCCAGTGGACTCGCATCTTGTCATTATTCAGTAGGGGAACATCACATACATGCAAGCAATTGGACAACTCCAAATGTGAGCTTTTATTGACAGCCAGAAAAAAATAAACAATAGCAAAATGTGTGGAGGCTGCCACACATCCCAGAATGAAAAACAAGTATTGGAATGATTGCCAATAACTATTTTACATCAATGCACCCAATTCTCAACTACTGAAAACTGATATTAATCAGGTTCTTTGCTGACTGGCTTGTAGCACCAAATGCACCTGAGTTCAGTCATGCACAAAGAGAGATTTCCTTTCTCCAATATCCTTGCTGCCTTATTTGGAACAATGCTCCCCTTCCTCCAGTCCTTCTTATCCAGTACATCACCTCATTGCCTGCTCCAGCTCTGGAGAGCACAGCACAGCACATCAGGATGATGTGGTATTCTCTGTCCAGACTATGTTGGAGAGGTCTCTAGATTAGTCAAAACAATGGAACAGCAACTTCAGCAGCCATATCATCTGTTATGCCACAGCTCTGCTCAAAGCGTGGATGACATTGTGTGTGCACTCCACATCAATCAGACAGTTGTGCAATGGTGTCATGTGTCATGGTTGCAGTGGGAAGTCTTTTATCCTAGTAAGCAGCTTTATAAGGAACCTAAACCCAAAAAGATAGACAAGAGGATGTAGGAGTCATGGCAGCTGTCAAATTAGTGGGCAGACACCTTCAGGAATTAGTAACGGTAATCACAGATTACAGACACATTAATCAATTGAAACCCCTCCGTATTGACAAATTCCAGTGTTGAGCTATGATCCTCTCATTGCCACTTGTTTTTAGTTGATGGGACCCTGCACTTGAAGGAAGCTTCCGAATCCTGTCAGGCAGCAGCACTGACCTTATCATGGGGAAACAAAATGAACCAATCTGATCTTGCACAGAGCATCAGTTACTGTCCTGATACATTTGTGGGTGCATGACTATGAGATCCCACACAGGTCACCTGTCACTCCCTGAAGAACAGTCTTGCAGGTCTTTGGTCCCACTGTAGCATCCGGTACAGTTATGTTGCAGTGTCCTGGGACACACAGAGCCTGCTTTTACATTGTGCCTCACTCACCTCCAGAAAGTGGAGTCAAGGTGAAAATCCCTGTCATCATGAGGGCCCTGCAGCTGTGACATCCACCTGAGTTCTGCCTAGTAATTGATTTTAAATTTATGATGCTAGTTGCAAACACAGATTTCTCACTCTCAAATTGATGTGAAGTTCCATCTTGCTACGATAATTCTAAATGAGAGCATCTTTTGTTTTGCAGCTAATAACTAATGCTATCTCAATTCACATTACCAGGTCAAAAATAATTTGCTTCCTGATCACTTCCAGACCATCGTACTCTAAGAAACTGTCCTACTCTAAGAAATCATCTGCCAATTTGATGTGTCCAATTTATATGAGGATTAAAATCTTCCATAGAAATTGTAGTATCTTTCTTACAGGCTATTCTTTCAACTCACAGTGGAGCTACTGACAGCAAGCATTTGAACTCCTGCTATCTGTGACCTCTTTCCTCTGCTGTTTCTTATCTCTACCCAGATTCGCTACTGTGACCTTCCGAAAGTTCATTTCTCTCTACTGATCTCATTATTTATTAACATAGCTACCCTATGTACTTTCTTCTTTCATCTTGACCTTCTGGAATGTCAAAAACCCTTGATTACTCAGATACCAGCCTCATTCGCTTTAAGTCCATAATAAGACCATAATAAATGGGAACAGCATTAGGCCATTTGGCTCCGCGAGTCTGCTCTTTCACTCAATAGAATAATGGCTAATTCAACATTCCTCATATCCACTTTCCTGCCTTTTCCCATAATCCTTGATTCACCTACTGATCAAGAATCTATCTATCGCAGTTTTAAATTTACACAAGGACTCTTGCCTTCATTGCTCTGTGGCAAGGAGATCAAAAGACTTACAAGCCTCTGAGAGAAGTTCATTCTCATCTCAGTCTTAAATTGGCACCCTTTATTCTAAGACTATGCCCTCTGATTCTAGACTGTAGGTAGGGGAAATATCTTCTTGGCATTTACTCTGTGAAGACTATTAAGGATCCTTTTTGTTTTAATTTGATCACTTTTCCTTCTTCTAAATTACAGTGAGTAGAATCCCAACGTATTTAACTTTTGCTCATAAGACAATCCCTCCATACCGCAAATCATCCTAGTGAATGTTTTCTGAACAATATATTTCCTTAAATGAGGGGACCAAAACTATGCACAGTGCTCCAAATGTAGTCTCACTAGCACTTTGTACAGATGCAGTAAGACTTCTCTACTCTCATACTCCAATCCCCTTGAAATAAGAGTCAACGTTGCATTAGCCTTGCTGATTAACTGAAGCACTGTGTGCTCGCTTTCTATGTTTCATGCACAATTATCCCCAAGTCCCTTTGTGTTGCAGCTTTCTCCACATAAATAAATTTGCTCTGTAAACTGTTTGTATCCCCCTTGTAATTTGCCTTTCCACCTATTTTTGTATTCTCTGCAATTTTGAATATGGTACATTCACTTCCTTCCTCCATTGATATGTATTGTAAACAGTTGCAGCCCCAGCACTGATCCCTGTAGAACCCCGACTTGGAAAAGAACACTTTATCCCTACTCATCCCACTAATCTTGATTCTCAAATGATGATCATATCGGCCCTATTGATATTTATTTGTTTTGTTAATTAATCCAACTTGTTACAAATGTTGGATGCATTTCTATAAAGAGCCTTTAATTTAGTCTTTTTACCATTTTTCCCTACTCTGTCCTTTTATGCTGGCATGCATATTTGTATGCTTTCCCCTTCCTTTTGTTTTCCAAAATATAATTTCCTGTATTCTTACCTTGAAACTTACCTTGTCCTTTCTCTTTAACTATCCATAATTTAATCCCTCCCTTACCCTCCCTTAGTTTGAAGCTGTTCTATTAACATGAATTGCCTGTAAATGTAAATATATTTTGTGCTGCATTCATCAACCTGCACACTATTATACTTATCCAGGAAAGTAAACCTTCTACACAATGTCCAATGTTGCTTCATGTAATTTGATTATGGTTCAGTTAGCAGAGCTACAGTCCATTTGCTGACTAAATTGTGAGTAGATTAAAAATACTTTGTTTTTCTTTTGAATATCTTGTTAAAGATCAATCATTCAAAACTCATATAAAGATGCAGAATGAAAATTTATCATTAAGATTTTTTACATTTTTGTCTTCTGAGAAAAATGAAAGTTTTTAATATTTGTCAGTCTCCCATAGTATTATATATAAGACATTTGACCAAAAACAATATTCAGAACAATGAGGATGAGAAGATTTGAAAACCAGATTGAAGCAGTTGATAAGACAATGGTGTAATTATTGCTGTTTTCCTTTCTGTATACAGGAAATGCATTTTTTTTAGTAGATCCACCAAAGGGAATATTCTGAATTTGTATGTTCTATGAGTAGCATGTCTTCTGCATTTCAAGACTGTCCTCTATGGCATGCCTCTTGTACTAAAAATGCTTAGCAACTGCTGGTGCACTCATGCTGTGTGCCGGAAAACTCCTACACATTATTTGCTCGTCATTGCTATGGTGATACTTAAACATTTTGTTTCTCATTCAGCTGATTGATTTCTGATCTCAATTAGATTTCTGAACATACTGTTCATTCATATGCTCTACATCGTATACCCTAACTCTACATTTGTCATTTTGAATGCATCATGTTTTGACTTTAATTTAAAGCAATCAAATACTGCTAATTACTTCTGAATAATTTTCCAGAAAACCCATCTTCAGATGTTATCAGTTCTCATAGCAAAGCCAGAAACTGATTACTTAATTTCTTATTAGTTCCTTAATTGTGCAAATCTAATTTTCAGCATGAATCCTAAATCATTTTTGTTGACATTAACAGAAATTACTGGGAAAATTCAGCAGCATCTGGCAGCATCTGTGGGAAGAAAGCAGAGTTAACATTTTAAATCTGATGATACTTCATCAGAACTGTTAGTAGCTAGGAAGAACAACAATGATAGGATCCCTTTGGTCCTCACTTACTACCCCACTACCCTCCATGTTCCAAAGGATTATAAATCGTCATTTCCATTACCTCCATGAGTTGCCACAAGCAGGTACATATTCTTTCCTTCTTTGTCAGGATTCTGCAGGTACCTTCCCTCTGGATACTCTGCTATATTCCTGCTCCATTCCCAACATTTATTCACAGTCGCATGTCAACTTTGCATAGACTCATAGAAGATGAAATACCAGCCTGTTTACTTCCTCCCAGCTCACCAGCCAAGGCCCCAGACATACCACCAAGTTGAAGCAGTGATCCGCATGTACCTTACTCAATCTAGTCTATTGTATTTGCTGCTCACAATGTGGTCCCCTCTACATTGGGAGACGAAATGCAGGCTGAGTGACCACTTTGCAGAAACCCTATATTGTTCACAAAAATGACCCCAATCTTTCAGTTGCCTGCCACTTCAACACACCAACATGTTCCCATGGCATCATTTCTGTCACAGGCCTGCTGCAGTGTTCCAGCGAGCCTCAGCACAAGCTCAAAGAATAACATCTCATTTTCCACTTGGAGACCCTGAAGGACTCAACATTGAGTTCAATAATTTTAGAACCTGAGTCCATCCATCCATATTTTTTACCCACCTTATACCTGGTCCTGTTTGACATAAATTGCTTTTAGCACAGTCATCTATTCCCGGGTACTCCTAGGCTCATTATCACATTATGTGGGTTCCATTCAGAAAAGTCAACCCATTTTTTCACTCTTAGATCATGGAATCATAGAATCCCTACAGTGTGAAAACAGGCCATTCAGCCCATCAAGTCCACATGGACCCTCTGAAGAGCATCCTACCCTATCTGTAACTCTGCATTTCCCATGGCTAATCCACCTAACCTACACATCTTTGAACCATGGGAGGAAATTAGAACATCTGGAAGAAACCCATGCAGACATAGGAAGAATGTGCAAACTTTAGAATTGAACCCAGATCCCTGGCGCTGTGAGGCAGCAATGCTAACCACTGAGCACCTTTATTTAGTTTTTCCTCTGTCCTAGCCTGCTCTCTATTAACCCCTTGTTTATGTTCCCCTTGCATATCTCTTCTTGTCTGTCTGGGCTCCATCATAAAATCTGCTTTACCAAGCTGCTAACTGTTCTGATGAACAGTCACCAGACTCAAAATGTTAACTCTGCTTTCTTCCCACAATGTTGCCAGACCCTGCCAAATTTCTCCAGCAATTTCTGTTTTTGTTCCATATTTAATATTGATTCAAATTACTCTAACTCTGTCTTAGTGAGTAAAGAATACTGGAGTTGGCCACCTCCTTCCTAGCTTTGTTGATGATGTACATAAATAATTAATATGTTGCCAACAGTAATAAAAATTCAGTGTTCAATGTGCTAATTTATGTGAAGTTACTTTGCATCTCAGTGTAAAATGTGTGAAGAGGAAGTATTTTTGTTCTGTTAATTTAAACAAGAATGCGTCAACTGTCTAACTAACAATGAACAAGATGCCAAGAGTGCAAAGATTACATGCTCAAATACAACATGATAATGGCCCTGAAAATCCATAGGAATGTTCTGTCTGAAGAAGTAGAGCAAGATCAACTACAGTAATTTCTGGCCTAGAATCTCTCGAACATTCCCTCAATTCTGTATTTCTTCATTGGAAGTTCAGAACCCAGCTCTATCAGAAGTGCAGAACTATCAGAGAGCTCTGTCTCAAGTGGAGTAGAGTCGGGGAGAAGACACAACGTGTCCTCTATTTATAGCATCAGCAGCCTTCTGCTAAGTTATAAGTCCCATGTGAATGTTAGTGAATGGGGAGTTGGTGAGTGAATCAGATAGTAGCTGGGTCATTTGATGAGGTGCTAGATGGCTGACGAGGTGGTGGTTAAGGAAGCAGGTGAGTAAGGCACACCTGGGTAGGGTTCCAGGTGAGTAATGTCATATTCGGGTCTTACAGATAGTTAGGGCTCAAGAAGTATTCAGGGGTCAGAGGGTTGGTCAGTGTGTTGTTAAAAAAAGGCTCAAAATGGAGTTGGGTGTCAATATCAATGATGGTGTCAATTCTGGTGTTACCCAGGACTTTGGATAGTTTTTTGTAAATTAACATTTCCTGCATACTATTCAAGTAAGCAGAATAGAACTGTCCAAAGTCAGCAAAATCTGTGGAAATTTGCTCCATCTCCCAGAAATCCAGGGAATTGTCCATCAGAAGATGAAATTTAGCAGGTAATTCCCACAATGGTCTGCATGCAGAACTTTCATGGGAAAATTTAGATGTCAGAAGTCAATAACAGGTCACCTCATTTTGATCAAGACTGTAAGAGATTATTAAATTCTGCATATATATCTTTAGTACTCACTGAGGATGATGTAGGGAATTAAGTAAAAAATGCATGACAGAACAATCACTCATAGCTAGAAAATGCCATGAGCATTAGTTCTCTTTCGAAAAGCAAGCTAATTTTAGGAAAGGTAAAAACAATCACTGCAAATGCTGGAAACCAGATTCTGGATTGGTGGTGCTGGAAGAGCACAGCAGTTCAGGCAGCATCCGAGGAGCAGTAAAATTGACATTTCGGGCAAAAGCCCTTCATCATAAATACAGGCAGAGAGCCTGAAGGGTGGAGAGGGAAGTGAGAGGAGGGTGGGGGTGGGGAGAAAGTAGCATAGAGTACAATAGGTGAGTGGGAGAGGGGATGAAGGTGATAGGTTGGGGGGGGAGGGTGGAGTGGATAGGTGGAAAAGAAGATAGGCAGGTAGGACAAGTCATGAGCACAGTGCTGAGCTGGAAGTTTGGAACTGGGGTGAGGTGGGGGAAGGGGAAATGAGGAAATTGTTCAAGTCCACATTGATGCCCTGGGATTGAAGGGCAGAAGATGAGGCGTTCTTCCTCCAGGCGTCTGGTGGTGAGGGAGCGGCGGTGAAGGAGGCCCACGACCTGCATGTCCTCGGCAGAGTGGGAGGGGGAGTTGAAATGTTGGGACACAGGGCGGTGTGGTTGATTGGTGCGGGTGTCCCGGAGATGTTCCCTAAAGCGCTCTGCTAGGAGGCGTCCAGTCTCTCCAATGTAGAGGAGACCGCATCGGGAGCAACGGATACAATAAATGATATCGGTGGATGTGCAGGTAAATCTTTGATCGATGTGGAAGGCTCCTTTAGGGCCTTGGATGGAGGTGAGGGAGGAGATGTGGGCGCAGTCTTTGCAATTCCTGCAGTGGCAGGGGAAGGTGCCAGGATGGGAGGGTGGATTGAAGGGGGACGTGGACCTGACCAGGTAGTCACGGAGGGAACAGTCTTTGCGAAAGGCGGAAAGGGGTGGGGAGGAAAATATATCCCTGGTGGTGGGGTCTGTTTGGAGGTGGTGGAAATGTCGGCGGATGATTTGATTTATGCAAAGGTTGGTAGGGTGGAAGGTGAGCACCAGGGGCGTTCTATCCTTGTTACGGTTGGAGGGGTGGGGTCTGAGGGCGGAGGTGCGGGATGTGGACGAGATGCATTGGAGGGCATCTTTAACCACATGGGAAGGGAAATTGCGGTCTCTAAAGAAGGAGGCCATCTGGTGTGTTCTGTGGTGGAACTGGTCCTCCTGGGAGCAGATACGGCGGAGGCGGAGGAATTAGGAATACGGGATGGCATTTTTGCAGGAGGTAGGGTGGGAAGAGGTGTAATCCAGGTAGCTGTGGGAGTCGGTGGGTTTGTAAAAAATGTTGGTATCAAGTCGGTCGTCATTAATGGAGATGGAGAGATCCAGGAAGGGAAGGGAGGTGTCCGAGATGGTCCAGGTAAATTTAAGGTCAGGGTAAAGCTTCCCGTTGCCTGGTATGGATCAAAGTATGGATGCTCAGCAGAGCTAGGGCTGCACAATGCCAAGCACCAATATATCTCATTGAACCTTATCTATTTACTATATTGTAAAAATTCATTCATGGAATCCAGACATTACTGGCCTCGGCCGACATTTATTGTCCATCCCTAATTGGCCTATAGAAAGTATGCTGTCTTGAAACACTGCAGTTCTTGGCAGAGAGGTGCATGCCCAGTGCAGTGAGGAGGAGAGTTTAATGATTTTGACTCAGCAACAGTGAAGGAATGGCAATTTAGTTTTAAAATAGGATGGTACATGGCTTGGAGAGGAACTTACAGGTAGTGTTCACATACATCTGCTACCCTTGTCATTCTAGGTGTGAGATGTCACAGGTCTGGAAGGTGCTACTTGAGAAGCCTTAATGAGTTTCTGCAGATGGTACACACTTCTACCACTTGTCAAGCTTTTTGAGTGAAGTGGGAGCTTCACCCATCCAGCAAAGTGCAGAATATTCCATCATTCTCAGGACTTCTGCTGTGTAGGTGGTAGGGAACAGGCATTGCTAGGACAGGATGCAATGAGTAACTGTCTGCAAAATTCCTTGCCTCTGATTTGCACTTGCAGCCACACTATTTATATGTCTATTCCAGTTCAGTTTGTCATCAATGGTAACCTACAGGATGTTGACAGTGCGGGATTTAGTGATGGCAACACCATCGAATATCAAGGTGAGATGGCTAGATTTGCTCTTAATGGAGATGCTTATTGCTTGATACTGCTGTACTGTGAATACTACTTGCCACTTTGGAATCCAAGCCTGAATGTTGCCCAACTCTTGCTGCAAATGGATACGAGCTACTTCAATATCTGAAGAGTCATAAATGGCATTGAATTTCAGTAACACAAATGCCAGTAATATGTAAATTACCTCTCTCAGCCTGAACTCCATGGAAAATTTCCTCAAATAAGTCTGCCAAAGTTTAGATAGGCAGGTCCCAGCTAATTTTCTGTGTCTTTCACTGCACATTTGTCAGAATTACACTAAGGGCATTCCAAAAAGATTTGCGGATTTTCAGGTCAATGTATTAATAGATACCATTTTGAAACTGCATTCTCCATATATGTTAGGCATTAATCAAAGAACCAAATTAAAGCAAATCAAAAATAGCATCTGTGGATTAAAATACCTTCAACCTTGTGACTAACAAATAATTTAAACAAATATGCTCAAATGGCAGCTAATATTTTAATAGTACAATGAGATTCTGGAGAGTTGCAGATCCCTTGTTAATAAACTAAAATTAAGATTTTGATGTGTTGTAACAGAAATAATCCAGTGTAATATTCAGATTGAAACACATTCATATGTATTAAACATGTTGTTGATTCAAGAAGAGTTTGCAAAAGCTCATCAACTAAGACGGTATTTGTTGTGCTCTAATAATTGTTACCAATCGGTCACAATCTTTTCTAGTTTGGCCCCTTTCCCCAGTGTATGTTGAAATACTCACTAAAATACTCTGTAAATATTCAACAAGACCCCTGAAAGCCTTTCTCTTGGCTTCCCAAACAGAATGTCAGCTAGGAACATGTTTTCCAAGGTGTGCTAGTGGTGAACAATGCCCTTATTAATATATTCCAGCTGGTGTTGATATGGACAAGTCAAACATGAACTGCATTAGGGCAGGCAAAAGAGATGGAAAGAATTTATGACAAACACCATTCACAAACACCATAAACTCACACCATTCCTTTTATCCCAGCAATATTCTTATAAACACCAATACCCTATTGAGCCACCGTACCTACGGGCGGCACGGTGGCTCAGTGATTAGCACTGCTGCCTCACAGCACCAGGGTCCCAGGTTTGATTCTAGCCTCGGATGACTGTTTGTGTGTAGTTTGCACGTTCTCCCCCTATCTGTGTGGGTTTGCTCCAGTTTCCTCCCACAGTCCAAAGATGTGCAGGTCAGGTGAATTGGCCATGCTAAATTGCCCATAGTGTTAGGTGCATTAGGGTCTGGGTGGGTTACTCTTCGGAGGATCGATGTGGACCTGTTGGGCCAAAGGGCCTGTTTCCACACTGTAGAGAATCTAAGATTTACCCCCTCAACACAAGGCTTCTTGCTCAAGCTGGTTTCCTTTTGGTGAATTTCTGTGCATTCACTAGGTGATTTTTCTTCAGCTGGTATCTTTTTTTCTGAGACATCTAGAACAAACTTCAATTGAGACGCTATTATTTTAAGTACAGTACTAATATGAAATGTCTAAAATCAGCTTCCAGAAATCTTGCAGGATTTCTTATGAGAGAGTTTAGTACTTTTGCACACACTGATTGACGCCTTCTAGACTTTTCTGACTTTGTGTGTCCCCAGATCTGTTACTCAGCAACAGTTTATTTTTACCTCTTTTTTTCCTTGCATTAATCCACTTACACCCATTGCTTCATTTAAAGAGTTGTAAAACCTCATTGAAAATGCATGTATAAAAAAAGGCATCCTGAATCTCAAGCACCAAATCCACAAGAACATATTTAAAATGGAACTAAAACCATATATCCCACGTCATAAAACATAAAGTATAAAACATAAATTAAACTTAATGTAATACATTTTTTAATAGTTTTTGACACATTGCATTCACAGCACAGAGCACCCCTAGTTGAAGATGACTAGAAATCCAATGATTCCATGTTTCCTTGGGAATTATCCTTTAAATCCCAGCTTCAAAACTTACAGGATTAGTTTTTGGAGAAAGTGAGGACTACAGATGCTGGAGAGTCAGAGTCGAAAAGTGTGGCACTGGAAAAGCACAGGTCAGGCAACATCTGAGGAGCAGGAGAGTTGACGTTTTCAGCATAAACCCTTCATCAGGAATGTGGGGGTGGGTGGGGGAGGTGGGAAGGGGGCTTAGAGATAAATAGGAGAGGGTGGGGCTGTGGGGGGAAGGTAGATGGGAAGGCAACAGGTAGATGCCGGGGGGGAGGGGGGGGGGGGGGGGTTTGGGTGATGGTAATAGGTCAGAGCGGAGGGTGGAGCGGTTAAGTGGACAGGTAGGAAAGTTTAAGAGGGTGGTGCTGAGTTGGAGCATTGGAGTAGTTTTAGCCCTACTTGCAAAGCAACAGCTCTGTCGTGTAGTTAAATCATCTGTAATGTGACAAACATATCTCACAAGTTCCAATATTTGCCCTTTTCTTCTGAGTAAACAAAAGGAACATCCATTCGGAATTTGGCAAGGTTTTTAGGGTGGCACAGTGGTTAGCACTGCTACATGACAGTGCCAGGGACTTGGGTTTGATTCCAGCCTTGGGTGACTCTGTGTGTGTGGAGTTTGCACATTCTCCTCGTGTCTGTGTGGGTTTCCTCCTGTTTTCTCCCACAGTCCAATTTGTGCAGGTGAGGTGAATTGGCCATACTAAAATAAAAATTGCTCCATAGTGTTTAGGATTTGCAGGTTAGGTAGTTAGCCATGTTAAAAAAAACATATGGGGTAATGGGGATGGGAATGGAATTGGTGTGGGTGGGATGCTCTTTGGAAAGTTGGCACTGACTCTGTCTGCACTTTAGGGATTCTATGCTTCTGTTAATGTGCAGATTTGCTCCAGCGAGGCCCAAGAACTATGTTTCTCTGAAAAGGGACTTCTGGTAAAGCAATTGGCTTTGAATAAATATGTGACCAGATTGGTTATGTGATAAATTATAGAAACAGGGCTAATCAAAAATTAGTCATGGATGCACTGGTTCCTCTGTCTAGGTCTATTCTGCAAGCTGGCTGCAGAGCAGGAAACATTTCCTCAATCAGGATGCAGTGAAATACTGTGTGTTGGTTACAAAGTCCTAATTGCTTGTAAAATGAAATACTCCTAACAGTTGATTGAACTTCTGAGATAGTCAAGCTGAGAAGAGAGAAAAACTTCTTCGACTAAAAGTTAAAGCATACTATCAGGTACTACAGTCTAAACCAAGGCAGTTATGCTTAAGATATTAGCAAGGTTTATTGAATGAAGACTTCAGCAATAGCACTGAAGGCATATTGCAGAATCAGCTGCACCTTAAGTCAAACTGTTCCAGTACAGCTACAACACTTACAGGCAGCAATGTGGAAAGCTGCCCAAGTAAGTCCTTCCAAAAAAGCATGACAATTCCAACCCAGGAGAAAGTGAGGACTGCAGATGCTGGAGATCAGAGTCGAAGAGTGTGGTGCTGGAAAAACACAGGCTGTCACACAGCATTCGAGGAGCGGAAGAATTGATGTTTCATGCATAAACCCTCCAACCCAGCTAATTACCACCCAAGAGTCTATACTCTATCATCTGCAAAGATAGAGAAGATTAGATTACTTACACACCGACCCGCCGAAGTGCAACCCACCCAGATCCATTCCCCTACACCTAACACTACGGGCAATTTTAGCATGGCCAATTCACCTAACCCGCACATGTTTGGACTGTGGGAGGAAACCGGAGCACCCGGAGGAAACCCACACAGACATGGGGAGAATGTGCAAACTTCACACAGTCAGTCGCCTGAGGCAGGAATTGAACCCAGCAGTGCTAACCACTGTGCCACCGTGCATCAACAGAGCTATTAAGTGGCATTTGATGAGCAATAACCTACTCACTGAAACTCAGTTTGGGTTTTGCTTCGGCTGCTCGGCTCTTGACCTCATTACAGCCAAAAGAGACAAACGAGGTGAGGTGAGAATTACTTTTCTCGACATCAAGGGAGTATTTGACCAAGTATGACACTAAGGAGCTCTAGCAAAACTGTAGTCAATGTGAATAGGGGGAGAACTGTCCACTTGTTGGCCTCAAACCTAGCACAAAGATTGTGGTTACTGGAAATCAATCTTCTCAGTCCTGGGACATGACTGAAAGAGTTCCTCAGGGCAGTGTCCAAGGCCTAATCTTCCTTTGCTTTACTAATGATGCTCCTTCTATCATAAGATCTAAAGTGTGCGTCCTCTGATAATTGCACAATGTTCAATATCATTCATGAGTCTTTTAACATTGAAGCAATCCATGCCCAAGTGCAGCATATTCTGGGCAACATTCAGCCTTTGAATGATAAGTGGAAAATAACATTTGTGCCTCATAAGTGCCAGATAATGACCATCGTCAACCAAATGGTATTTAACCATTTCACTCTGACATTCAGGGCATTACTGTCACTGAATCCCACAACGTCAACATTCTGGGAGTTATCATTGATCACACACTGAACTGGGAGAAAGTGAGGACTGCAGAAGCTAGCGATCAGAGTTGAGAATGTGGTGCTGAAAAAGCATAGCAGGTCAGGCAGCATCCGAGGAGCAGGAGAATCAATGTTGCAGGCGTAAGCCATTCATCAGGAATGCACTGAACTGGACCAGCTATATACATATTGTGACCACAAGGCTAAGACGCCACAATGTCTATTCACTATCTACAACGTACAATTCATGATTGTGATAGAATATTCTGCATTGCCTTGATGAGTGCAGTTTCAGTAACACTTAAGAAGTTCAACACCATCCAGGTCAAAACAGACTCCTTGATTGGTACCTTAATTACAATTCAGTTCCTCCACCATTCATGGACAGTGGCAACAGTGTCTATTGTCTATAAATGAAAATAGAAAGTGATGGGGAAACTCACAGACTGGCATCATCTGTTTAGAGAGAAACAGAATTAATGTTTCAAGTCCAAAATGACTTCTCCAGAAGAGACAGCACTCTGAAGAAGATTCATGCTAGACTCGAAATGTTAATTTTGTATCTCTCTTCACAGAGACTGCCACTTCTGCTTAGTTTATCCAGTACTTTTTCTTTTTATTTCAAAACTCAAGCATCTGCAGCACTTTGCTTTTATTTGTTGAGTCTATAAGGTGCATTGCAGCAACTCATAACAGTTCAGTCAATACTATTTTCCAAACTTGCAACCTCTACCACCTAGAAGAAAGTTGGCAGATGCATGGGAGCATGATCACATTACAAGATCCCCTTCAAAATGCACAACATCCTGACTTGAAACTATATTGTCATTCCTTCAAATGTTCCTGGGTCAGTTCTTTAATTTCTTTCCGAACAGCCCTCTCAGTGTAGCCAATGGAAACAATGTGTACCCTGTCAATCCTTCAGAATCATGAGTTTCAATAAGATCTTTCCTTCTTTTAAACTTCAGAAACACAGACCCAGTCTACTTAGTGTCTCATTGTAGGTACAACTTCTCATTCCAGAAATCAATCTAGTGAGCCTTAGCTGTACAGTCTGTATAGCAAATATATTCTTCCTTAAAGATGGACAACAAAATAGCTCACAATTCTCCAAATGCAGCTTGAACAAAGCCCTGTGCAATTGTGACAAGTTATCCTTATTCTTATGCTTCAATCATTAAGACCATTGATTGATACTTTAATTGGAGCCACTGAGAAGGCAGGTCAACATGTATTTCAAATCTAGTTGATCTAACCAGATTTAATAGATAACTTTGTATCTCCTTTGGTGCACGCAAAGAAAGGCGAGACCACCCATACTGATGTAATTTGACAGCCAGCTTCCAATTCCCCTGACTAAATTGCAGGATGAATCTGACAGAAGATTGCAGATTAGGTCAGGAAAAAAAAAAATCCAACCTCAGTTTACAAATGCAGAATGCTTTGCCTTCTATCTAGGTTGAAAATCAATTATGAATGATTTATATAACTACCGAAAATAACGCTTCATTGTAACTTTGACTATATTTTTCAGCTCTCTGCTCCCTTTTATTAAACTGGCATTACTGAAATTTCTACAATGTTCAAAAGCAATTCATAGTTGCCCAAAATGTATATTCCAATAACATGTTAAGAGCATACATGCTTAGCCATTTTACTTAGACTTTAAAATTCAGTTCATTATTTCAAAGCAAAGCATATTCTTCTCAGTTAGACCAAACAAACTGATCGAGCACTATTATGAATTTATTTATTTTGTGATCTTAAGCTAAAAAATAAAATTGGTCATGGAAATCCAAAAGATTTTGAGGAACTGAGGGGCTCTATTTAAAAAAAAACCAAAAACATTTTTAAGTACTGAAGTGAACACAGTAACAGAGCACTTCATTCTTATCAAGCATCCAATTTCTTACTTTAGGCTGGTTCTATTACCAGTAACCTTCTGTTTATCAATAATAATTAGCTTTAAAATGAAGGGTAGCATTGTCAATTCTAATGTCAAATAACATCAGGTAACATCATACTAATATTTTAAATAAAGGATTGCACTAATCCCCTACTACAATAAGGTTCTATTACCAGTAACCTTCTGTTTATCAATAATAAGTAGCTTTAAAATGATGAGTAGCATTGTCAATTCTAATGTCAAATAACATCAGGTAACATCATACTAATATTTTAAATAAAGGATTGCACTAATCCCCTACTACAATATCAGGCAGTCTATCCACTTGCAGAATACTGCACTGATATATCTATAATATACTGCATATTACAATTCTGGAAGCTTCCTAATTCCTGTAGTAACATTTTATTCATGTAAATTTAAAAATAAAAATATTTTAGTAACACTTATCTACATCTTTGTGATATACAATAATACCTCTTGTGATATTTTATAATATATCTAAAATATAATACACAATACCAGGTTATAGTGGAAACACTCCAAATAAACCTGCTATATTATAACCTGGTGTTGTGTGATTTTTAACTTTGCCTCACCCCACCATTCCAAATCATAAAATATAATAGTAATTCTTGCTCCTGCTGTTGTTAATAGTAGCAAGAGGCAATGGTTACAGTGAGAGATGAAACATCCAGATCTGCTATCAGTTTGCCTTTTTGCCCTCTTTTTGCCTTTTCCAACTCAAATAAAATAATTTTATATGTCAAAATCAGAAATCCATTTCCCTTTCACTGTATTTCGTGCCCTGGAAATTCTGGTTCTCAAATGTGATGGACAAATGCAGTGCGAGAATTACACTTCCTGAAATTACAAGAAGCTGTCAGAAATCCTACTGCCTGCTAAGTTAAATAATCCTGGCAAACAAGAATGAGGTCCTGCCAGCAGGAAGTCAGACATGTTAAGAGCAGCTGGAAAATTCAGGAAGGAGCAAAGGACTGAATATAGTTGAACAGGTTAAACATAGGCTGATCACCACATTCAGGTCATTCTGCTATAACGTGACAGTTGTGTTCCTCTGCAAACCCATGCTATAGAAATTCACACTGTAGAAGATCGCTATAGAAAATCGCTATACCCGTTCAGCAGAAAGTTCATGTTATCCAAATATGGTCCACAATTTGTCAATTGCATTATAGCCAATTTGCATTGACAAAATGTGCATTATACCAGAACAACCTGTACCAGCCTCCCTTGGTTGATTAATCAGTACTCCTCCATGTTGAACAACACTTGGAGGAACCACTGTGCTCTGGGTGTGGGATTTTAATGTCCACCAGGAGTGGCTCAGCAGCAGCACCACTGACTGAGCTGGTCAGGACCTAAAGGACATATCTGCCAAAGTGACTTTGCAGCAGGTGGTGAATGAACCGACAAGAAGGAAAAACGTACTTGACCTCATATTTACCAATCTGTCGGCTGCGAATGCATCTGTCCATGACACTTTCAATTAAAGTAACCACTGCAGTCCTTGTGGAAACGAAGTCCCGCCTTCTGATTGAGAATACCCTCCATTGCAATAGACATACCTAAAAATGAGGTAAAGGTACCAAACTACCTGCTTGCCAAACAATATAAGCAGCAAGTGATAAACAAAGCTCAGTGATCCCACAACCAATGGATCAGGTCTAAGTTCTGCAGTCCTGCTACATCTAGTCATGAATGGTTGTGGACAATTAAACAACTCACTAAAAGAGAAGTCTCCACAAATATCCACATCCTCAATAATGGAAGAACCCTGAACATCAATTCAAAAGAGAAGGCTGAAGCACTGGCAGCAAACTTCAGCCAAAAGAGCCGAGTGAATGATCCAACTCGGCTTCCTGTAGCAGTGCCCATCATCACTCATACCAGTCTTCAGTTTATCACTCCATGTAACATTGAGAAATGGTTGGAGAGACTGAGTGCTGCAACGGCTCTGTGTTTGGAAAACATACCACCAGTAATAGTGATAACTACTGTCCCAAAACCTGCTGCTCACCTAGCCGCTCTTTTTCAGTACAGTTACAACACTGGCATCTACCTGATAATATGGAAATTGTCAGTTATATCCTGTACACAAAAAGCAACACAAATCTAATCCAGCAAATTACTGCCCCTTCAGTCTACTCTCAATGATCAGTGAAGTGACAGAAGATATCATCAACAGTGCAATCAAGCAGCACCTGCTCAGCAATAACCTGCTCACTGATGCCGAGCTTTGGATTCTAAAGTAGACAGGCAGGAGGCTGAAAGCACACAGTAAGCCAGGCAGCATCAGGACGTGCAATGGTCGACATTTCAGGTGTAACCCTTCTTCAGTACTGGGGATGGATGTGAGGAGAGCTGCAGATAAAAGGGGTGGCAGGGGCAGGATGATGAAGTGGGGATAGGTGAAGACAAGTAGAGGGTATGATGTGGTTGGTCAATGGGAGGAATGAATCCGGTTGGTGGCAGGGAGTGGTGGAAGAAATGGGGAGGGGGGGGAGTCAGAGGATGGGGAGGGAGGTTATGTAGCATGTAGCTGTAACATGTCCAGGTGGAAGATAAGGTTTTGTTTTTCCAATAGGAGCTGTAGTTTGTTTTGGCAATGGATGAGGCCAAGGATGGTCATATCGGAAAGGGAGTGATTGGGGAAATTGAAACGGGCGGTGTCTGGGAGGTCTGATCAGCCCCTGCGGACCCGGCTGCGATGCTCGGTGAGCCATTCACTAAGTCTGTGTTTGGTCTCCCCGATGTAGAGAAGAGAACATTGGGAGCTCCTGATTCAGTAAACTAGCTTGGAAGAGAGCTGAAAATGTGTTGCTGGAAAAGCGCAGCAGGTCAGGCAGCATCCAGGGAACAGGAGAATCGACATTTCGGGCATAAGCCCTTCTTTCTCCTCATAGATTGGAAGAGAGGCAGGTTAACCTCTGTTTCACCTGGAAGGACTATTTGGAGCCCTGGATGGAGGTGAGGGGGTTGGTGTACCAGCAGCTATTGCATCTTTTCTGGTTGCAGGGGAAGGTACCTGGGTTTCGGAGTGGCAGGGGTGTCATGAACCAAGGATTGATGGAGAAAATGGTCCTTGTGGAAGGCAAAGAGGTGTGGGGAGGGGAAGATCTTCTAGGTGATGGTGGTGGTGGTGTCTATTTGGAGTTGACTGAAGTGATTGAGGATGATGCATTGGTTGTGGAGACTGGTGGAGTGGGTAGGTGAGGACAAGGGAGACTGTCTTTATTGCATTGTAGGGGGTGATTTAGAAAATTGGAATGGGGAATGGAGGTGGTGCGGTGGAGGGCTGTCTGGAATACGGAGGGAGGAAAAGCTCGTTGTTCAAAATAGAGAGAAACGTCGATTATCCAAAGAAGACGGGCAGGGAATATTTTACTTAGTTAATCAAATTCCGGATAATCGAATGCTGGATAACATAGTTTAGCCAAGCATCGGGACCTTGCGATCTTTCCGGATAATTCAATATGCGGGTGATCAAATGCTGGATAATCAAGGTTCTTCTGTAGGTGGACATCTGGGATGCTCATGAGTGGAATGTCTCCTCATCCGAGCAGATGCGGCGGCCAGGGCCAGGGCCACTCAGCGTCTGACTTCATTATAGCCTTCGTTTAGGCATGGACAAAACAGCTGAATTCTCAAGGTGAGGCGAGAGTGACAGCCCTTGACATCAAGGCTGCAATCAATTGAGTGTGGCATCGGAAAGCCTGAGCAAAACTGGAATCAATGACTATCGGGGCAAACACTGCTGGTGGGCATCATACCTGGCATATCAGATGATGGTTGTGGTTGCTAGAGATCAGAAATCTCAGCTCTAGGACATCTCTGAAGGAATTCCTCAGGGTAGTGTCCTAGGCCCAGTCAGCTTCAGCTACTTCATCAATGACTTTTGATCTATCATAAGGTAAGAAGTCGGAATGTTAACCAATGATAGCAATTTCTGCACCATTTACAACTACTCAGATACTGAAGCAGTCCATGTTCAAGTGTAAAAATATCTGGACAATATCCAGGCTTGGGCTTGTAAGCGGCAAGTAACATTCGCACCACCAAAATGCCAGGCAATGACTATCTTCAATAATAAACAATATAACCACCGCCCCTTGACATTCAATGGTGTTACCATTACTGAATCCCTCACGATCCACATCATGGGGGTTTCCATTGATCAGAATCTCAGCTGGACTCATCACATAGCAATTGCTATATGAGCAGTTCAGAGGCTAGAAATACTGCAGTGAGTAACCCACTTCCTGACTCCCCAAAAACTGTCCACCATCTACAAGGGTACAAATTAGAAGTATGATGGAATATTCACCATTTGCTGGATGGGTGCAACTTCAACAATACTCAGGAAGCTTGACACCATCCAGGTCATAGCTGCCTGCTTGATTGGCACATCCACAAGCATCAACTCACTCCACTACTGATGATAAGTAGCAGCAGTGTGTACTATCGACAAGATGTACAAGAATTCACCAAAGATCCCTAGACAGCACCTTCTAAACCCCAAGAACACTTACATCAAGAAGGACAAGGGCAGCAGATACATGGGAACATCACCACCTACATGATCCCCTCCAAGCTATTCACCATCCTGACTTGGAAATGTTTCACCATTTCTTCACTGTCGCTCAATCAAAATCCTGGAATTTGTGGGTCTGTATGTTGATCCACAGCATGTGGACTGCAGCAGTTCAAGAAAGCAGCTCATCACCACCTCCTTATCAAGGACAGCTAGGAATAGGCAATAAAATGCTGGCCAGTCAGCGATGCCCACACCTCAGAAGTGAATTTTAAAAAGGTAGCATCACTACATTCTAAAGGGAAACTAGGGACAGGTGGCACCCATGACTGACAAGTTAAAAAATGCTTAGTGGTGAGGAAAATGTTAAAGTCTATTATAAAGACATGATAACAGAAAATTGGAAAGCATGAACAGGATGAGACAAAGTCAGAATAGGTTTATGAAAGGCAAGACATGCTTAATTAATCTTCTGGGGGTTTTCAGGATGCAACTGATGGTATAGATGACGGAAAACCAATGGATGTGGTGTATTTGAATTTCAAGGCTTTTGATACAGTCCATATAAGAGGCTAGTGAACAAAATTAAAGCTGAAAATGTGTTGCTGGAAAAGCGCAGCAGGTCAGGCAGCATCCAGGGAACAGGAGAATCGATGTTTCAGGCATAAGCCCTTCTTCAGGAATGAGGAAAGTTTGTCCAGCAGGCTAAGATAAAAGGTAGGGAGGAGGGACTTGGGGGGAGGGGCATCGGAAATGTGATAGGTGGAAAGAGGTCAAGGTGAGGGTGATAGGTCAGAATTCCTGAAGAAGGGCTTATGCCCGAAACGTCGATTCTCCTGTTCCCTGGATGCTGCCTGACCTACTGCGCTTTTCCAGCAACACATTTTCAGCTCTGATCTCCAGCATCTGCAGACCTCACTTTCTCCCCAACAAAATTAAAGCACCTGGGCTAAAGTTTAACGTACTGACATAGATTGCAAATTGGTTGACAGAGCAGAAATTGGGTATAAATGTGTCTATTTTCAGGTGATGACTGGTGATATACTGCAGGAGTCAGTGCTTGGAGTCACTAGATATAAATTATGTGGATGAAGAAACCAAATGCAATATTTCCAGTTTGCTAATGACTGAAAATTAGCTGGGTTTGAGATGTGAGAATGTTGCAAGGAGGCATCATGGAGATCTAAAAAAGTTGAGTTTATGGGCAAACACATGGCAGATATAGTATAACATGGATAAATGTAAAGTAATACATTTTGTTGTGACAAATAGGAAGGCAGAATACTACTTAAATGATGATATTTTGGGAAATATGAGTACAAAAGAATCTGGGTACCCTTGTACATCATGTAAACAGGCAGTGCAGTAAGCAACTAAGAAGGCAAATGGTGTGTTGGCCTTCATTGCAAAAGAAGTATGGATGTCTTACTGCAGTTTTCCAGGGCCTTGGCAATACTGTACCTGGAGTCCTATGTGAAATTCTGATCACCCTACCTAACACAGAATATATTTGCCAGAGGGGGAGTACATCAAAATTTCACTAGGTTTATATCAGGTATTACAGGACATTGTTTTTAGGAGAAATTGATTCAACAAGGCCTATATTGACTAAAATTTAGAAGAATGAGAGAATCTAGTTGAAACAGAAAATTCTAACATGGCTATATAGACGAGATGCAAGAAGCATGTTAGGGAATCTCGAAGTGATGGTCACAGTCTCAGGATGCAGAGTAGGCCATTTTCACGCTGAGTTGAAGAAACATTTCTTCACTCTGCAGATGATCAATGTCTGCGATCCTCTATTACAGAAGGCTGTGGAGCCTAAGTCACTGATTATGTTCAAGAAAGACTTTTTTTTATACCCCAAGGGGGTATGGAAAAACAGTTAGAATATGGCACTGAGGTACATCCATGATCATATTGAAAGGCAGGGCAGGTTCAAAGGACCAAATGGCCTATTCCGGGTCCTGGTTTCTAAGTTTAAGTGAGGGTTGCGATGGAATAATCATCACTTGTTTGAATGAGTACAGCTCTAATAATATGCAAGAAGCTTGACACCATCTGGAACAAAGCAGCCTTCCTGATTGGCATCCTATCCACCATCATCAACGTTCACTTCTTTCACTGTGAATCAAAATCATGAAACTCCCTTCCTAATAGCACTGTGGCTGTTCCTGGACTCAAAGGACTGCAGCAGTTAAAGAAGACAGCTCATAACCCCCTTCTCCAGAGCAAGAAATGATGGACAATAAACGCAGACCTAGAAAATGATGCTAATATCATACGTACGAATTAAAATAAAATCCATTGAATGAAAATTTGCAGGTCTTAGGTGACCATCTTTCAAGACTACAGTCAACTGAATTGAAAGATATGCTGAGCAGCACCTCTTAGACATCTGTGAGTAACTAAAGAATATTCAGTTGGTTCTGTCCTGGGGATTACTGGCAAGTATATACTATTTCTAATTCTAGTGAAGTGTTTATGCCTCAGAATTTACTTCCCATTCATGGCAGCACTGTGAAAAAGAATAATCCATCTGCACTCCCCCCACCCCCAGTGTTAAGATCTGTCACCTTTGCAGGCAAAGTCTCCAAAGTAAATCAAGACAAATAATCAGTCTGCTCCATGGCTAGTCACAATTTCCAGGTCTTTAAAAAGGGAAACCCTCCATCTCAAGTCTGCCATAATATTTCATAGCAACTCTTTACATCTCAAGGCCTATAGCCTCAGAAGAAAAGGTGAAGAATTGTTACAATGGTAGAGCAAGTGAGAGATCTTGAATTGCATGTCTACAGGCCCTTGAAGGTGACAGGACAGGTAGATAAATTGGTGAAGAAAGCATATGGAGTACTTTCCTTATTGGGTGAAGTATAGAAAGAAAAGCAGTGACGTAATGCTAGTATGATATAAAACATGGATTACGCCACAGTCAGAAGGTTGGAGAGGGCATTGAGAAAAACATTTTTACGCAGAGGGTGATGGGTATCTGGAACTCACTGTCTAGTTTGATGGTGGAGGCATAAATTTGCATAAAAGATACGTGGATCTCCACCTGAAATGCTGTAACCTGCAAGGATATGGACCAGGTGCTGAAAGGTGTGATTGAAATGCATAACTATTTACAGTAGCTGATGCAGACAAAATGGGCTGAATGGCACCTTCCTGCGCCATAACATTTTAATGGTTCCATAGCATGGAAAAGAAAAAGGTTCTTGGTCACAAGGAATATTCAAGGCTCTTGAAGCAGACAAAGAAATAGTTGTACTAAACTCAAACTATTTTATATGAGAACAGATCATCTTGTAGTATGTTTAAATTGAAGCTCAAAATTGGGGATGAGATGGCTTGATCGGAACAACAACTTTAATTATATAGCATACAGCATAGCAAGAGTGGAGACAAGTAAATAGTAAACTATTTGGAAAAATCTTACAAAGCCTGTCTATCTCAGTTGTCTAACAATCACCATCACTGGGCTGACTTTTCAGCAATCAGGTGTGTCATAATCAGTCTTTGACACCATCCAGGGCATCTATTGTCTAATCACAAAGTTATGAAGTACACAACCTAAGTTGCAAGACAGTATGTAGTAACAGGCATTCCCAATAGTTTCCTCAATTTATATTCGTGTTTCCATGTCTGCATCATTGTAATATCGTTGTATTATATTATGTTATATTATTATATTGCATCATAGCAGTATTGGTGTCTTCTGAAATAGCTTCATAGTGCCCAGCTTTTTTTAAGTTTAATTCATGGGATGTGGGTCTCAGTAACAAGATTAGTATTTATTGTCCATACATAACTGAGAAAATAGATGGATCCATTTTTGAACCACTGCAACTCAAAATTATTGTCAGCAATCAGGTGTGTCATAATCAGTCTTTGACACCATCCAGGGCATCTATTGTCTAATCACAAAGTTATGAAGTACACAACCTAAGTTGCAAGACAGTATGTAGTAACAGGCAACAGGTAACTGTGCCATCGTGGGCGGCACGGTGGCACAGTGGTTAGCACTGCTGCCTCACAGCGCCAGAGACCCGGGTTCAATTCCCGCCTCACGCAACTGTCTGTGTGGAGTTTGCACATTCTCCCCGTGTCTGTGTGGGTTTCCTCCGGGTGCTCCGGTTTCCTCCCACACTCCAAAAATGTGCAGATTAGGTGAATTGGCCACGCTAAATTGCCTGTAGTGTTAGGTGCAGGGGTAACTGTAGGGGAATGGGTCTGGGTCGGTGCGCTTCGGCGGGTCGGTGTGGACTTGTTGGGCCGAAAGGCCTGTTTCCACACTGTAAAGTAATCTAATTATATTCAAGCTTCCAATAAAATAAAACTGTAATGTTTTTCAACTTACTGTTGCTGATTAATTAACCAGATATACAAATCTTTTCCTATAATATATCTCACTATAAAATTTTGCTGATTAATGTTAGATATGATACATTTCTTGTCAGTATAATTTTACAAACAACATAAGGTTATATTGAATGAGTCGGGAGTATTTTCTACTGTCCAGACGGCATTAGTTATATATTTGGAGTTAATGATCTACAGTCTTGGCAAACGTCTTCAATTAAAAGAACCAAATGTGTCAGGAAAAAGTATGCTTTCCTATGATACATCATATTGGCTTCTTTCTTTCTTTCACTGAAGAGATAGTTAATTCAACAAAATTATGTTTCAGGTAGATACCTCATCTTTTTACTTATTCATTTTTGGGAAATAAGGATTGCTGGGAAGGCCAACATTTATTGTCCATCCCTAATTAGATGGTGAGCTGCCATCTTGAAACACTATAGCCCACGTGCTGTAGGTATACCCACAGCTTTGTTAGGAAGGGAGTCCCAGAATTTTGATCTCATGACATTGAATGTTGTTGTTGCAAATCAGGATGCATGTGGCTTGGAAGGGAACTTTCATGATGCGATATTCTCGGTGGTAGAAATCTTAGGTTTGGAAGGTGTTAACGGCAACATCAGCAACATAACCTTGTTGAGTTGCTACAGTGCACCTTTTAGGTGTATAATCTGTTGCCACTGTGCACTGGTGGTGAAGGGATTGAATGTTTAAGGCGATGAATGGGGTGTCAATTAATGTGGCTTTTTTTTAAAAATGGTATTGTGATTCTTGAGAGTTGATGGAGTTGGATCCATCCAGACTAATGTAAAATTTCAATCACATTCCTGACTTGATCCTTATAGATTTTGGACAGGTTTTTTTAGGTTCAGAAAGTGAATCACTCACAGCAAAGTATTTAGTCTCTGACTTGCTCTTGTAGACACCTGCTTACATAGCTGATTCACTTCAGTTTCTGGTCAATGGTAATCCTCAAGATGTCGACAGTCAACAATTCAGCAATAGTGATGCATTGAATGGTAATGCTTTGAATGAGATGGTCAGATTCTCTCTTGATTAAGATCATTCCCTGGCAGTTTTGAATATTACTTCCCACTTATGAGTCCAAACCTTGAGGAATTCCTATACTGATGCCCTGGGACTGAGATGAATATCAGTCATCAGCTTCAGTTCCAACTAATAATTGATTGATGGGTAAAGTGTGTTAGAAACGCAATTTCAACAAACTGATATATAGATCAATTGCACATAATATCTATAGAATTAAAAATTGTTTGTTCATTTCCCAATTTGCCGTGAAGTTAAATATGTTCAACATGTAGCCTTTACAACAACATTACAGTATTAGCGCGAGAATGTGCCTGCTTGTGACCAAAGATGTTTTCTCTGTCCAAATATGTAGGGCTTGGGAGGGTTTATTCATTTAATACTACAGGATGATGCTAAATCATTAGAGTACACCTTTGGCAAATGCCAGAGAGGGTAAAAGGCATGCATAGTTGAAGGGAGGGAAAACGCACTCACTATATCACCAACATTTCGTAAGGATGATAAATCTTAAAAGTGTTAACAATCCTTTGGGCTCTTGGCCACAATTCAGGCCTACATTTACATCCATATTTCTGTTAGCTGGCAAACTGATACAGAAGCTCTAATTCAACATATTAGCCCTCTGTTCTACCTTCAAATGAGGGTATGATTTATCACAGAACTCACCTATCTGAGGTACATGCCCCCTTATAAGATCAACTATGGAACTGCAGTGGCATGCAAAATCTAGCATTTCTGGTTCATGATAATTACATTGGACTTATGATAGGACTGAGGTTGAAGAGTTATGGATTTTCAGCACACCTAGGGAATAGAAGGAAGAGGAAGCAGAGCAGGCAGAAGAGATGCAGCTGACATATGGAAATAGAAAGTAGAAGTGAAGGTTGAAAGATAAAAAGAATGAAGGGAAGGTGGCATGGAAATAGTTTAGGAGAAATGGACAGGAAATGTTCTCAGTTGATAAGTCTGGGTATGCTCCCACAATTGAGTGAAGTATCAAAGCTCTCACTGGACAAGTGCCAAACACTGTGAGTAGCAGCATTGAGATTTCAATGATTTCAGTAGAATTAAATGCCAACTTTTGCTATTGGGTAAGGTTATATGAAACTCTCATTACACTGGAACAAATTGGCTGAGCTACTGAAATATCTTGATGTGATGGGTGACGTGCTCCCATGTACTGGGTGCAAGGAGAATTGGATGATCTCACTAAGAATAATAGGGAAGAGCTTTCCAAATATATTGTATGAGAACAAGGCTCTCCAATTACTTGAATAGGAAAAGAGGTCACAAAATTCTGGCAAGGAACAGAGTTGGCAAGGTCTGCAATTCTTTTAATGAAGAAGAGTGGATTGGTGAGACCATCAAACTGTTATTAGAGGTATGGTGAAGATTGCTAGTAAAATTGAGTAAACTATTAAAATTAAAACATATGAATGGGGACTTGCAGTTGAGATATGGACTGCAGTTACAAGGTTAAAATATTTCAGTCATTGAAACTGAACATGTTAAAAATAGTTTGACAAGTTAACTTAATTTCTCCTCTTGAAGAAACATTCATAATGTGAATTTTCTCACAGTATTAGAACAGCATAGCAAACTATTGTGTGGGGAAAGCCAGAAAGAAGTTACTTATGTCTAAATCACATGTTTAGACCAATTACAAGTTTCCTCACTTTTCACAAATCTAACAAAAATAAGAGCCGATGCTGAAATCATTGATTTGTATTGTTGCAGTATGACTTCTGGGTCCTTATACTTCTATCCTTCAGATATAAAATGACCAGAATTCCATTAGCCTCCTTGACTATTATCTGAGGTTCTGAGGAAGGGTCACTTGACCCAATACTTGAACTCTGATTTCTCTCCACAGATGCTGCCAGACCTGCTGAGCTTTTCCAGAAATTTCTGTTTTTGTGGCTGTTTTCTGCACCTGTTTCTGGCACTTTAATAATCAATGTATGAGAATCCCCAAATCATAGAACATAGAACATTACAGTGTAGTACAGGCCCTTCGGCCCTTGATGTTGCGCCGACCTGTGAAACCAATCTGAAACCCATCTAACCTACACTATTCCATTCCCGTCCATATGCTTGTCCAATGACCATTTAAATGCCCTTAAAGTTGGTGAGTCTATTACTGTTGCAGGCAGTGCATTCACACCCCTATTGCTCACTGAGTAAAGAAACTACCTCTGACATCTGTCCTATATCCATCATCCCTCAATTTAAAGCTATGTCCCCTCGTGCTCGCCTTCACCATCCAAGGAAAAAGGCTCTCACTGTCTAACCTATCTAAACCTTTGATTATCTTATATGTCTCAATTAAGTTACCTCTCAACTTACTTCTCTCTCTCTCTCGAGAACAGCCCCACGTCCCTCAGTCTTTCCTCTGAAGACCTTCACCACACCAAGCAACATCCTAGTAAATCTCCCCTGAACCGTTTCCAAAGCATCCACATCCTTCCTATAATGCGATGACCAGAACTGTACGCAATACTCCAAGTGTGGCCGCACCAGAGCTTTGTACAGCTGCAGCATGACCTCATGGTTCCAAAACTCAATAAAAGCTAAAACACCACATGACTTTTTAATGACCCTATCAACATCGATGGTAACTTTCAAGGATCTTTATACCTGGACACAGAGATCTCTCTGCTCATCTACACACCAACAATCTTACCAGTAGCCCAGTAATCTGCATTCCTGTGACTCCTTCCAAAGTGAATCACCTCACACTTTTTCTCATTAAGCTACATTTGCCACCTCTCAGCCCAGCTCTGCAGCTTATCTATGTCCCTATGTAAACTACAACATCCTTTGTCACGATCCACAACCCTACCGACTTTCATGTCATCTGCAAACTTACACTAACCCATCTTTCTACGCCCTCATCCAGGTCATTTATAAAAATGACAAACAGTAGTGGACCTAAACCAGATCCTTGCAGTACACCACCAGTAACTGAACTCCAGGATGAATATTTCCCATCAACCACCACCCTCTGTCTTCTTTCATTTAGCCAATTTCTGATCCAAACCGCTAAATGACCCTCAATCCCATGTCTCCATATTTTGTCTAATAGTCTAACATGGGGAACCTTATCAACTGTTTTACCCTCAAGCACCTGTTTGGTCACCTTTTCAAATAACTCAATAAAGCTTATGAGGCACTACCTCCTCTTCACAGCACCATGTTGACTATCACTAATTAGCTCACTCCTTTCTAGATGATTATAAATCCAATCCTTATAACCCTTTCCAACACTTTACCCACAACTTAAATAAGGCTCACTGGCCTATAATTACCAAGGTTGTCTCTGCTCCCCTTCTTGAACAAGGGGACAATATTTGCTATCCTCCAGTCTTCTGGCACTATTCCTGTAGACAATGATGACATAAAGATCAAAGCCAAAGGCTCAGCAATCTCCTCCCTGGCTTCCCAGAGAATCCTAGGATAAATCCCATCCAGCCCTATTTTCACACTTTCCAGAATTGCTAACACACCCTCCTTATGAACATCAATCCTATTTAGTCTAGTAGCCTGTGTCTCAGTATTCTCCTCAACAACATTGTCTTTTTCTAGTATGAATACTGACAAAAAGTATTCATTTAGCGCTTCCCCTATCTCCACACACAACTTCCCACTACTATCCTTGATTGGCTCTAATCTTACTCTCATCGTTCTTTCATTCCTGATATACCTATAGAAGGCCTTAGGGTTTTCCTTGATCCTATCAGCCAATGACTTCTCATGTCCCTCCTGGCTTTTCTTAGCTCTCTCCTTCAGTCCTTCCTGGTTAATTTGTAACTCTCAAGTGCCCAAACTGAGCCATCACATCTCATCCTATCATAAGTTTTTTCTTCCCCTTGACAAGAGATTCAATTTCCTTCGTAAACCATGGCTCCCACGTTCGACAACTTCCTCCCTGCCTGACCGATACATACTTTTCAAGGATCCGCAGTAGCTGTTCCTTAAATAAGCTCCACATTTCAATTGTGCCAATCCCCTGTAGTTTCTTTCCCCAACCTCTGCATCCTAAATCTTGCCTAATCACATTGTAATTGCCTTTTCCTCAGCTATCACTCTTGTCCTGCGGTATATACCTATCTCTTTCCATCGCTAAAGTAAACGTAACTGAATTGTGGTCACTGTCACCAAACTGCTTACCTGCAAATCTAACACAGGGCGGGGTTCATTACCCAGTACCAAATCTAATAGGGCCTCGACATTGTGGGCCTGTCTACACACTGTGTCAGGAAACCCTTCTGCACACATTGGACAAAAACTGACCCATCTAAAGTACTTGCACTATAGTATTCCCAGTCAATATTTGGAAAGTTAAAGTTCCCCCTTAACAACTACCCTCTTACTCTCGCTCCTATCAAGATCATCTTTGCCAGCCCTTTCTCTACATCTCTGGAACTATTCGGAGGCTTATAGAAAACTCCCAACAGGGTGACCTCTCCTTTCCTGTTTCTCATCTCAGCCCACACTACCTCAATAGACGAGTCCTCAAATGTCCTTTCTGCAACCTAATGCTGTCCTTGATTAACAATGCCACACCTCCCCTCCACCTTTTACCACTTTGGACATTCACTATATTTAACTTCATCTAGAAAGTACCCTGATCTATCCTTTTTGGTCCTAAATGGATAAATCTAAACTCGCCACAGTTTGCCTATTTACCTAGTCTATCAATATCCCTTTGTAATTTTTTGCTATCATCCAAACTGTCTACAATGCCACCTAACTTTGGGTCATTGCAAATTTAGATATATGACTTTCCGTACCATTACCTAATTTGGTAATCAATAATGTGATAATTAAGGCCCTTACACAGATCCTTGTAGGACACCATAAGTCACATCCTGCGAATTTGAGTACCTATCCAGTATTTCTATTTTTTGTCACCTGCCACTCAACCAATTTCTCAGCCTCGCTTTAAAACTCTTGGATACAGCAATGCAATGAAGCAGCACAATTCTTTGCTCCAAAATTTGCATAATTACAGAAGATGAGTCTTATATATATGCACAAAAAAGTACTGTAAAAAATTATACTGGAACAATGCCATGGGACAGGGTAACATCAGGATTTCACTGATTTCTGTCGACCACCATGCTGCACAGTTTCCATGTATGCCAATGCACTGTCATCTCCTATCTTATATGTTGAGTTGCCATTTCCTTTCACAATTATTGTCCAAAATTTTGAATGGCAAGATCTGAATCTCATTAGTGAGAGACGTATTTGCATGACTCATCGTGTCACCTCACCTCATTGATATGCTTTTTCATATTTTTCTAGGCTCCACAGAGAAAATGAACAACTATGATTATCTACGTGTAAGTCAGAGCTTCAGACTCCAGATTCTCAGATATCATTCAGGTCTCCATTCTGGAAAGCATCTCAACATAATGGACAATATGGCTCCCTGTCTATGGAGGCTGTCATATACAAGCCTCATTGTATCACCATTGCATGCTCAAATTCATTTCCAGTGCAGTTATGCACTTCGTTGCTGCGCTTTGGAGTATGATGCCTCCTTTCAATGGTAAAGTTGCTGCAGGATACAATGCATAAGGTGCTGGCATACAACTCATGGATTAGTTATGGTGCATCTCAGGGCTACTCTCTTATTCTCTAAGCAGTCACTCATTTTGCACTGACTTGAATGCTCACAGCATCTCTGCCTCACCTCGCCTTTTTGTGTTTCGCTACTTTTATTTCAATGTGAACTAATGCTGTCTAATCTGGTCTGTATCATGATAGGGCAACTCAGTTGGAGTCATTCAGATGTGTGCTGGTCAGGCGGGTTTGAAATTTGGATTTAACCAAGTTTACATCGAAAAAGATAGATTTGCAAAGATAGGTAGAACCAAATCTGCTTTGGTCATGTGACTATACATCTCAGTATCCACGAGATTCCAAACATTAATGGCGGATTGCCTTGATTTCAATTGAATGTAATTGAAAAGTTGAGAGTCTCTATTTCCAAAGTTATACAATCCAGTTAACCAGCACACACATTTGATCTGAAATGGGACTAATATCCACTTTCAAAAAACAGTTTGGAGTAATCATCTTATCAAGCTCCAGCTACTCAAAATCTTCAAATCTGCCTCTAAACCCTTGGCCAAGCCTGGTCAGCAAATCACTATATCTATCAATGTACAAGGTCCCAACAACAGTTTAATTTGCACCAGCTTTTGCAGCACACAAGGAAAATCATATATTTCATTTTCTGGACTTGCTGTACCAGAAGGTTAAGTTTCAACTTGAAAATTTTCACTGAACTAGTCATGTTGGAAATTGTCTTTGGCTTCCCTTGCAATTCACAGTTCAAACTTTCAATTTCTCTGTCATAACCGTTAAAACTGAAAAATCAAGCAGTCATGCACTGTTTGATAACTGATTAATATCTTTATTTCCTGACTTCATAAAAATTATAATTTCTGATAAAATGTGAAAAAATTGATACAATATTTTTCCTTTGCCAAGCCAATGGATTTCAATGTGCAGCAAAAGAACGCCACACCCTTAAATAATTATTAAGAAATGTCATGAAACTGTGGTGATATTTGGCATTTGCACAAATCAAATTAATAGTTCTTACTGGAGACATAATGTGAACAAACCCCATTACTTTGGTACAAATTGCTGGTGTTGAATGGGACGGTGGTAGCACAAGAAAGGAAGGATATCGGAGTCTGCTTACACATTGCTAGGAAACCAGCATGATGCCCAATCATTGCTGCAATGCTATTAGAAGTTACTGTGTCTCCAATGGCATATTCACTTTTGTAAAATAACCCTTGACCTCATTATAGATATCAACTCCATTGTTTGTGGATTTTGGAGGCAGTAATATCGAGAATTCCTCCTTGATGGTGAAGTCTTCGATTATCTTTCAAACAACCACTGTGAACTGAGCAATACAGCTTGTGTCAACTGATTCATCACATTGAATAGACAACCTCTTGAATTCACTTCTTTCTAAGAACTCCATGATATTGGCTGATAACAGATATCTATATACCATGGCATTTGCTCCTAATTGAATGTTTAAAATGATACACATAATTTCAGGGTTGTTATTAAAATTTCAGAATATGGACTCAGCCATCAGAATCAGTGCAATTCTAAAGAGTGCAAAATCTGTAAATGTTTTGGGTTAAACAATTGTCACAAAACTGGTCCCTTTTTGCTAAAAGCTGTTCCTTTTCTCGAGGGTACTATGTCCTTGGGTTTTTTCAGAGGGATCGTAAATAGCTCCTGGTTCTGATTAGACAATTTTGGTACAGAGGTGAAAAGGAATTTGAGAGGCCTTTTGTTTATATGTAAACAAATGAGACTTCAGGCCAAAGTGGTCATGTTTTAGAAGTGACCTGTATAATGAAAGCAGAGTGGTCAGCTCTCTCGCTAAACAGTTCAGTCCAGAACTAATTAGGAGTTCAGCTATGTGGAAAAAGTCTCTCGCTCTCCTTCTGCCCTTCTAACTTCAACCTGTAAGCATTTGTTCCATTTTTACTGTTTTGTAAGGAGGTTTGCTTCTTGGTACTGTTGTGTATATTCAGAACAGCATAATTAAGTTTAGTTTGGATAGACTGAGTTCTGTGGGGGTTCTTCGTTCTGTTCTTTGTGTTTCATTATGTAATTTTGTGAATAAAGTTTTGTCTATTTTAAAACCTGGCAGTCAATCTCGCTAACTTAACCTGGGTAATCTTCACTGTACACTTACCAAAACACATTGCAAAGTTATGGTCTGGGCTGCCTGCTTAAGAATGTTTTGAGTGGTCTAGCCGAGTTCATAACACAATGAAAAACTTTGGAAGATGTTTTTGTTGCCACAATAGCTTTCTTGGGGGGTTTGGTGAAAATGGTTGCTATTTCTGCAAGCAGTTTCTAAGTCACTTTCTGCTTGTAACTGTAGAATTGCTTCTTTGAAGAAATTCCTTTCAAAGTCATTGTGCACCACTGCAAAGTGCTTTTTGACATTGTTGTTGATCTGACTGCAACTCTAAATAACAGATTAAAGAGACATACTTGTCTTTTGTACCTGTTAACAAAAAATGTTCTTCCACTCTTCGTGGAAGTAGCATTTTGTCTGGTTGATGGATGGACTTTATTCTGCATTCATGTTGTCACCAAGGGTAGATTATTCTTCCCACACAATTTAGTTACCTATTAGGAAACCTCACAGTGTTACTATAGCAATGACACACAAAGGAACAGGGTTGGCAACGAGTAAGCTAGCTTGTTGCAGGAAATTAATTATCTTACTGGAATCCTGTAATCCTACTAGCTGTTCTTTCAAACCTTAATGTGCACAACTCACTGTCAGGTGATAAAACTACCAGTCACTCATGATCAACATGTGATGACATCTGCACCAAACAGAATGGGCTGCCCAATCCAACCACACTATGCTCTGCTCAACTGAAGCTGGCAAAAAGGATGTTATTTACTCTGAAGAGCTGGGAAATTAGATGCAATCTTCTGAAGAAAAAGATAAGGACATTGAATAGGAGGAACTTCACTTTCATGTGCTACAAGTTAGAAGCAACAAGCCATAAAGGGCTTAATTAACATGCAGTTCTCATAGATTTAGGTTGGGTCCAGTAATTATTTTTGACTGTAAATATGTTTTGTTGGAAAGACAAATTGTCCCTGACAGATGAAGCTGTTATAGAGTCATGGAGTCATACAGCATGGAAACAGATGCTTCGATCAAACTAGTCCAACATAATCTCAAACTAAACTTGTCTCACCTGTCTGCTCGGTTCATATCCCCCCACACCTTTCCCATACATGTTCTTATCCAAATGTCTTTTAAACATTCTAATTGTGCCATATCCCCCACTTCCTCAGGAAGTGCATTCTACGTGTGAATCATCCTCTGTTAAAATAAAATGCCCCCATGTCTTTTTTTTTAAATCTCTCTCTTCTCACCTTAAAAACGTGCCCCCAGTCTTGAAATTGCATGACCAATGCAAAAGACACCTACCATTAACCCTATCTCTTCCCCTCATGATCTTATAAACTTGTATAACGTCACCTTGCAATCTCCTATGCTCCAGTGAATAATGTCCCAGCCTATTCAGCCTTTTTTTGTAACTCGATTCTTCCAAACCCAGTAACTTCCTGGTAAATCTCTTCTGAACTCTCTCCTGCTTAATAACATCCTTCTTATAACTGGGCAACCAGGACTGGACATAGTACTGCAGAAGAGGTCTCACCAGTGTCTTATACAACCTCAACATGACTTACCAACTCTTGCACTCAAAGGACTGAGCAATGAAGGCATGCTAAAAGCCTTTTTCACCACCCTGCATATATGTGATCAACCACAGGAAGACAGACATCGATGACAACAGCCACTGTGTGGTTTTGAAATTAAGTTGATGTAATTTTAATGTGGGTTTTTTATGGGAACGGTATATTGTTATATAGAGTGGGAGGCAAAAAACGAGCATTTAAGAGAAAGGATTCCTGAAGAAGGGCTTATGCCCGAAACGTCGATTGTCCTGTCCTTGGATGCTGCCTGACCTGCTGCGCTTTTCCAGCAACACATTTTTCAGCTCTGATCTCCAGCATCTGCAGTCCTCACTTTCTCCCTGCATATATGTGATGCAAACATCAAGAATTATGTACGTCCCTCTGTTCTACAACACTGCCCAAAGCCCTATAATTAGCTGTATAATTCCTACCCCAGTTTGACTTTGCTTCATTTTTGCGGTTGCTGAATAAAACTAAATTTTTTCAACTGTTTGAAGACTTTCCAGTATGTGACACTTCCATAATAAATGATCAGAAAATGTGAGGCTAAACTGGGTGTTATGAAGTTGAAGGTGTGTACTGTACCTTTAAGAGACAATGAATGCTGTTTTGCACTGAGAGCTTACAAGCACCTGTCATGTGACTGACTAGCAGTCTCAGAGTGGACTGGAAAATTTAAAATATGTAACATTTGGCTGTAAACTAGATACCAGAGTTGTTTTGACCATAATTCAAATCTAACCAATCAGTTTAAATTGTACCCCAGGATATAAAATCAATCAATTTTGAATTTATTATTTTTGGCAATCTCAAACCAATGAGACGATCCAATGTTAGGGATATAAAGTTAGACAGAGAGTAACTGCCAACTATAGAGAGACTGCCATTCAAAAACAATCTCTATCAAAGGTAGCTTTTCCATATGGAACATCTTTGTGGCAAAAGATCAAAGACGACCCAGGAAAATCTTCAACCAGAGGAAGACAGACACCGATGACAACAGCCACTGTGTGGTCTTGAAATTAAGTTGATGTAATTTTAATGTGGGTTTTTATGGAACGGTATATTGTTATATACAGTGGGAAGCAAAAACAAGCATTTAAGAGAAAGGAGGCATAGAGCTGTAAATAGTTATAGTTTAATGTTCAGTTTTAGAGTTAAAGAATAAACTGATTTTTTTCTTCAAATAGTAGAATTTGGAGTTCTCTGTCACTCATACTTTAACAGATTACAAGGCAATGTGAGCTTTTCTGGGTGTTTGGTTTCATTAACAGAAGGGTTCACTGCCATGTCCTAACACTGGGTGTTTGGGAAAGGAAAGCACTCCCTGCTCTAAGATGGTATGATACTAGTGATGGGTAATCTATGTAGCTTGCTTCTCAACTACCTATACATTTTATGATTGTGCACTTGTATATGCAATGAAATATCAACAGTGTCACCTTTCTGCCCTCAGAGCCTGTGAAAGGCAATTCCTAACTGGCAGTGCTGAATCTGATGCATGCCTAAGCTTTAAAAATGGTGCCAAAGATGGGAATTTCAGGAGGTCCCGGCAATGATGTATACTAGCATTATTACTGAGTGGTTGGTGGAACAAGTGAGGCACCATAGAGGCATGTACAATGTTATATTGGTGTTTGCGTTGGAACAGGGAATTATGTAACAAGTAAACAAATAGTAAATCTCAATAACAACACTTTATTGATGACTTTCACACCTCCACAGCTGATTCTAGGGTGGACCCAAGCTTCACCCTTCTGGGTCACCTGATGACCCCACGGAAAAGTAGCAGCACCCATAACTAGGTACATAAAATAAAGGAGGAGGAGTCTTCAAACTCCCATTAATACATGTATACCACAATTATCAAGATTATACAAGCATTGAAGATAACGTGCATATAGTCAGAAATATTTACCAAAGCATGGAAATCGTGGAAGAATTACCACTCCTCCTTTATACAAGACATTCTGTTCATAAACATGGTTCTTAGCTCGCAATTAAACATAAGGAGTTTGGTGAATACTGGGTCATCACGTGTGGTGTTTTACTACACACGTTGAGGAACCTGTTGATTCACTGTCCTAGCGATCCTCCTCTTGAAGCCTTGAACACCTGCTTCAAGATTTGAACAATTTACTCTGCCTGGCCATTTGTTGCAGAGTAATGCGGAGCCAATCTCACATGTGTGATTCTGTGATTTTACAGGTACTCCTTGAACTCTTGCGCCATAAACTGTGGATCATTGACACTCATGACTTGTTCAGGGTTCCTGAACCTGACAAAGATTTCGTCCAGTCAATCTATCATTGCTTACTGATACTGACCTCATGACCACCACCTAAGGCTACTTGGAGTAGGCATCCAGATCACTTGTAGTGTCTGTCCCTCTACTGGCCCCATGAAATCAATGTGAATTCGTTGCCATGGTATTTGAGACCTTTACCGTGGGTAAAGGGGCAATAACAGCAGTGCCTTCCTCACAAATGAGCAGATTTTGCATGCTCCTGCTTTCTCCTCGATCTGGAAGTCCATATTCAGCCACCAAAAATAGCTCCTGGCTATCTGTTTCACTTGCACCATGCTGGGGTGCACTTGCTCTGACATCATTCATTTTACTGGAGAAGGAATAACAAGTCTCATTTCCCCATGAAACATCTGTCCAATAGAGACAATTCCTAACTCCTGGGTAGGTAAGGGCATATATTTTGGCCAGTTTCTGTGACTGGTCCTCCCGCTCAGGACTAAATCCACCACTCGGCTCAAAACGGTTAGTTCCAAGTAGCATTCTGCACCTGATTTGATGACACTGGAACTTTGTCATCCTGGGAAAGTACATAATATTCAGATTTCAGTCAGAAACATCTTTATTGCCTGGAAGTGGCAAGCCTTATCAGAGCATTTGCATTGTCATGCTTCTCCGCCAGTCGGCATGTGATCTCACATAAATAAGCTGACAGTGCCAGTGCCCAGCTCTGCACACATGCTTCCTCCATTGATGGCATCCCCATATATGGGCCAAAAATGGAGGTTAGAGATTTGTGGTCATCAGTAGCATGGAGGCCCTGACAAAAAGAGAATGGGTGAACTTCTTAATGCCACACACGATGCTCAATCTTTCTTTCTTGACTTGAGTATGATTCTCCAGCGTCCTTGTTTGTGACCTTTATGAGTACACAAATGGGTCTTTACTTGCTCTTCGGTAAGATGAACAACAGTACAGCACCAAGCCCTGAAAGCGAAGTGTCACATGCTAACTGCAGTGGCAACTTTGGGTCGAAATATGTTGACACTTCTGACCTTTTTAAGAGTTGCTCTACCTCGTGGTAAACCACGTCACATTCCCAGGTCCATTTCCATGGCTACCCTTTTCCCAACAAACAATGCAAAGGTTTCAACACAGATGCCAGATCAGACACAAGTTTGCCAGAGTAATTTACAAGTCCCAAGAAAGATCTCAGTTGAGACAAATTCTGTGGTCGAGGGGCTTTCACAATGTTGGTCTTTTTACAAGGTTACTATGCCCTTGAGTTTTTTTTTCAAGAGAAGGGGAAATTGGCCAGGCTCCAGCAAGGCTAGGCTTGAAAGGTTTATTGGGGCCCTTTACCCCTGTTTACCCCTAATAGATAATGCCTCCGGCCTAAGGCTTTCATGTCTTAAACAAATTGACATAATCAAAGGGGAGTGGCCAGCTAGCAGTATAGTGAGCCTTCATTTTGATTCAGTTCAGCAGCAGTGTGTGTGAAGAAAGGCTGCTGGGCCAAGTCCAGCCTGGTACCCCCTCTCTCTAACTTCAAGTCCTGGTTTGTTTCATTTTTACTCTTTGTGCTAAGGGGTCTGTTTATAGGACTGTTACAAGTATTTTCGGAACAGCATCATTAAGTTGAGATAGTCTGTTGGGTTTTCGGATGGGATAAGCTATCCGATATTCTATTTTCTGTTCTTTGTGTTTCATTCCATAATTTTGGAAATAAATTATGTTTGTTTTAAACTTTGCAGTCAAATCAGCTAATTCACTCCGGGAATATCACTATACACTTACCTAAACAAATAACAAAGTTATGGTCTGGGCTACCTGCTTAAGAATGTTTCGAGAGGTCAGGCCTGGTCCATAACACCTATCTGCTGAGGACTTTGTGTACTCCCTGGCCACCGATTACATGCCCAATTCTCTCTGGAGTCTTTACAACCTTTGAATTTCCCTCTTCTTACTTGTCGGCCATGCTCCTACAATCATTTTACGGTTCCTTCTAAATTCTTCAAATGCTCCTCTTTGGAGGATCCAGTAATCAAAATATCATCCAGATAACACTAGATTCCTGGCAACCCACGTAAATATTCAAGGCAACAGAACTGTGAAGCTTAAAGCAAGTTACTTGCAGTGGAAAGATCTCCTGTGTCACTATCATCTGCTGTGGCTGAGTCTTCTTTGCAAGCACCATCTGTAAGTAGGCCTGCGACAAATCCATTTTTGAAAATTTCTTTCTCCCTGCCAGTCCACTGAATAGATCTTTTATGATATGATTTGACTTATTATTGTCACATTTCCCAAGACACAGCAAAAAGTATTGTTTTGTGTGCTATCCATTCCTTATATAGATACTAATCAAAGCTTATATAAGTGCACCAGGGTACTAGAAAAGAGTACAGAATTAAATGTTACAATTACGGAGAAGTTGCAGAGAAAGATCAACTTAAAAAAGGAAAGTCTATTCATAAGTCTAATAATAGCAAGGAAGAAGCTGTACTTGAATCTGTTGGTATGTTTTGTCCAACCTTTGTATCATCTGCCCAAAGGAAAAAGGTAGGAGAGAGTATAACCAGGTTGGGAGGGTTCTTTGATCATATTGGCTGCTTTCCTGAGGCAGTGGAAAGTATAGACAGAGTCAACTGAATGAAGGCTGGACTGGACTGTATTCACAACTCTGTAACTTCTCATGGTCTTGGGCAGGGTAGTTGCCAAACCAAGCTGTAATGCATCCAGATAGGATGCTTTCTCTGGTGCATCTATAAAAATTACAAAGAATCACTGTGGACATGCCAAATTTCCTTATCCTTCTGAGGAAGTAGAGGCATTGGTGTACTCTCTTGGCTGTAGCAAAGACATGTAGGACCAGGACAGATTGTTGGTGATATTTACTCCTCGGAAGTTGAAGCTCTCAACCACCTCCATCTCAGTACCATGACTGGAAGGGAGTATTGATTCGGACTCAAGGCTAGGTTATCTGTGCCCTTAAAGTCCCAACAAATCCTCACTGCATCATGTGTTTTTAAGGCTGGAACAATGGGAATACGAGAACACTGGAGGTTACTGGTTTCAAGGCTCCCAGATTCATCAGCTGTTCCAGTTCCACCTCCACTTTAGGTCAGCTGGTATATGGTGCCGGACGTACCTTCAAACTCTTAGAACGAATCTCTGACTTCCATTGTTATTTAGTTTTGACTGCTTTCACTTCACCAAGGTTCCTTTGTGTTTGTCCAGGATCTCTTGCAACTCATGTTCGAGTGTGCCAGCCTGTTATCCACAGCCCAGTTCAACCTTAATTTTTGTAACCAGGACCATCCAAACAATGTAGAGTATTTGCCTTTTACTACGCAAAGTAGAAATTCTGCACTTTGGTCCTGTAACTATACTGGCACCAGTTCATAGCCTTCAGTGGCATCACTTGTTCTGTGTATTTCTGTGATATAATTTTGGCAGGCTTCAATGGCAATGCTCTCAACTTCTCCTTATAGACTGATTCATGAATTAGGCACACCAATCCACTTTGATTTTTACTTTCTTCTCCTTTGGGAAAAACCTAGAAACAGCCATTTCCAACCAACATCAACAGTATGTTTATGGATTGATTTATTGTTGTGTGTACTGAAGTACAGTGAAGAGCTTTGTTTACGAGCAGTACAGGCAGGTCATACAAGCAAGGATGTACAGATCAAAGAGACTTAGACAGAGGCATACGGGTTACATTGCACAGGGTGTGAGTGAGATGAGATCAGCATTAGCAAGATCAACATTATATGAGGCAACAGATTCCATTAATCAGTCTATTAAGGGCCAGGAAGAAGCTGATTCTGAACTTAGTAGTGTGTGTGTGTGTGTTCAGGCTTCTCTATTTTCTGCCTTACGTAAGAGATTGTAGGAGAGCATTGCCAAGGTGTGATGGATCTTTGATGATGTTTTAGAGCCACAGGTGTCCAGCACAGAAACAATCCTAATCTAATCTAGTGCCATTTGTCAGCACTTGCCTCGTATCCCTCTCAACCCTTTCTATTTATATACCTATCCAGATGCCTTTTAATTGTTGTAATTGTACCAGCTTCCACCACTTCCTCTGGCAGCTTATTCCACACATGCACCACCCTCTGCATGAAAGGCTTGCCCCATATGTCCCTTTTAAAATTTTGCCCTCTCACCCTAAACCTATACCCTCCAGTTCTGGACTCCCCTACCACAGGAAAAAGACTTTCTCTGTTTACTCTATCAATGCCCCTCATGATTTTATAAACCTCTATAAGGTCACCCCTCAGCCTCTGGTGCTCCAAGGAAAACATCTCTGGCCTATTCAGCCTCTCCCTACAGCTCAAAGCCTCCAACCCTGGCAACATTCTTGTAAATTTTTTCTGAACCCTTTCAAGTTTCACAACATCCTTCCAATGGGAGGGAGGCCAGAATTACACACAATATTCTAGAAGTGGCCTAACCAGTGTCCCAACTCTGATGTTCAATGCTCTGACCAATAAAGGAAAGCATAACAAATGCCTTCTTCACATGTTGGCAGTGAGCTGTGTAAATGGAGTGCATGAAAAAGAGGTTGACTTCCATGATGGTCTGGGGTGTGCACACAATAGTCTGAAGTTTCTTACATTCCTGGGCAGTGCAGTTGCCATACCAGGCTGTTATGCACGCATACAGTATGCTTTCAATGGTGCATCTGTAGAAGTTAGTGAGGATACTTACGGACTTAACAAATTTCCTGAAGCACCTGAGGAAGAAGAGGTGTTGTTGTGCCTTCTTGACCTTCACATCTATGTGGGAAATTGGTTATCTTCACTCCGAGGAACTTGATGCTTTCCACCCTCTCAACCTCAGTTCCGTTGCTGAAAATGGGAGCATGTTCTCCTTTCTTTCTCAAGTCAATGATCAGTCCTTTAGTTTTGCCAATGTTGAGAAAGAAGTTGTTCTCCTTGCACCATGTCTCCAAGCCCCCTATCTCCCTTCTGTATTTTGACTCGCTGTTAGATATTTGTCCTGCTATGGTGGTGTCATTAGCGAACTTGCATATGGCATTCGTTCATAATTTGGCAACACAGTCCTGGGTGAACAAGGAGTATAGTAGGGTGTTGAGGATGCATTCTCGGAGGGCTCCAGTGTTGAGTGTTATGTGAAGGAAGTGCAGTTACCTACCTTCACTGATTGCAATCTGTGGGTCAGGAGGCTGAGGATCCAGTTGCAGAGGGCAGTGCTGAGACCAAGGTTCATGGAGTTTTGAAGTTAAAAGCACACACAACAGCAGGTTATAGTCTAACAGGTTTATTTGGAAGTACAAGCTTTTGGACCACTGCTCCTTTGCTGGGTGGCTAGTGGGGCAGATTATAAGGCACAGAATTTATTGTAAAAGATCAAAGTGTCATATAACTGAAGCACTATATTGAACAAACCTAGATTGCTGTTAAGTCTTTAGTCATTAGCCCCACTAGCCACCTGACGAAGGAGCAGTGCTCCGAAAGCATGTACTTCCAAATAAACTTGTTGGACTATAACCTGGGGCTGCTTGATTTTTAACTGTATCCAGCCCAGTCCAAAATCGGCACCTTCACATCATGGAGTTCTGAGATCAGTCTGGAGGCGATAATGGTATTGAAGGCAGAGCTTTAGACAATGATCAGGAGTCTGACATGGGTGTTTAACTGAAACTCTGCTGACTCTGGCTCTTCTGCTTCTTCCGCAGACCCAGCTGACTCCTTGTCTACTCTCTGGCTGGCGGCATGTACTCTATACATTGTCCTCAGGATTGTTTCTTTCTGACTGCACTTCTCGTGTTCAGATTGTACCTTGTAATTTCGGGCAAAATGATGTACTCGTTTACACCTGTGACACTAGGCCTCTCAGGTGGATCTTGTTGTCTTCTTGTGGCCACTCTTGTCACATTAGTGGCAGTCTACAGTTGGTACTGCACTCTTCAGTGTTTCCAGAACTTGATGCACTCAACCATTGTTAGCGAACTGGGTTGCTTTACTGGCAGCCAATTCCGTCAAGGTATCAATTTTTAAACTTCCTTGAAATCCAGTTCTCCCTTTGTCAGTAGTTTCCATTGGATGGCTTTGTGTCAGAGGTCATAATCCAAATAGCCCCACAAGGCATCTTGGAGGAACATTCTGAATTCACAATTTTCCACTAACCAATTTAATGAAGCCATAGACAATGGGACTGTACCCAAGTGTAAAAATGGAAACATTCCACGATCATCAGCAAGTTGGCTGCAAAATAATTTCCTAACTTTGCATAGCTCTTGGAATGGCTTTTTCTGCAGGCTTTTGAAATTAAAGCATTTCATATATAAAACCCAATTTTCTGGCTCTTCATCAAATGGTCCCATTTTGTTTTCCTGCCAGCAGAAATGTTTCCCACCATGCCAGTCTAGTAGCTGTTTGCAGCCAGAGTTCCTCCAAGCAGCCCATGTTGGGCACTCCCTCACCAGCTAGGATGCCATTACTCCCTGGTATAGCTTGCAGCCTGAGTTTCCTTGTGACCGATCTCCACAGCGGCTTCGGTAGTTGCCGAGTGCATACAATTTTCTTCTGCTGCCAGCCCAAATCCCCTCACGACTGCTCTCACCCACTTCCCAGTGAGTATGTTTTTTCCTGACATCAACAGCGGCCTGGGTCCTCTCACGACTGCTTCCCTTGATGTTATCTCCTTAATGTTGTGCTGCTTCCAAAGTCTAGATGACATCTGCTCTGGACAAAAACAAAATGGCTGTTGTACACAGTTCATAGGCTGCATCCCATCCTTGACGCTAGTTGTTATGTTGGTGCTTTCTTTGGAACCAGGCATTACATAACTGGTAGACAAATGGCAAATCTGAACAGAAACACTATTGATGATGCTCACATTTCCACTGCCAGTTCTAGACTTCACGCAACCTCCACCCCTCTAAGTCACCTGACTAGCTCTCTTAAACAGGCAGCACCCCAACTACACACACAACAGATAGTTAATGAGGCGAGCAGGGAGAATAGCATGAGAAACATCGCTAGGCTCATAGAACGGAACCGTCCATGAAACTTACAAAAGCTGACACTAAACCAATTTCTGGTAAAATTAATTTCTATGTTTTCAGAAAAGATCAGCACGTCTACAGGGCACATTGCTAAACAAATGTGAACAGTGAGTCAGCAAGATAATGTCAAGGAGAGAAGCACAAGGATGTGACTCAGTGTTAGAAAACATTCAATTCCTGCCTCAGGCGACTGACTGTGTGGAGTTTGCACATGCTCCCCGTGTCTGTGTGGGTTTCCTCCGGGTGCTCCGGTTTCCTCCTACAGTCCAAAATTGTGACGGTTAGGTGAATTGGCCAAGCTAAAATGCCTGTAGTGTTAGGTGAAGGGGTAAAATGTAGGGGAATGGGTCTGGGTGGGTGGCGGGTAGGTGTGGACTTGTTGGGCCGAAGGGCCTGCTTCCGCACTGTAAGTAATCCAATCTTAATTAAGAAAAAAGTTGACTGAGTGTTGATGAACCAGAGTCAGAGTTATGAACACTGTAGAGATACCTAAACACATTGTTTCATGGGTCAGTCACACCCCTCGGATTAATTGCATCAAATTTGGTCTATGATCAGGGCAGGTATGACTGTGAGTGAGGCATGTATTGGGATCCAGAATTTTATCTTGGAGGAACCTCAAATAGTGCCTTCGTCCAATAAGTATGAGGACACAGGTTGCAGGGAGGATGAGCAAAGTGAACACAGCAGCATGATCTAGAGCAGGATTCTCAATCTGTTTTGGCCATGGCTCCCCTAGGAACTCTTCTTAGGTTCCAGGACTCACCGCCACCTTTCAAACAGGTATACAACACGAACAGAAAATCATTTATTATTGAACACCAAGTAAACTTGAACATTCCGAGGTACTGGACAAAACTTGACAAAAGACTATGAAATTAAACATCTATTAGGCCTAGCAGAGTGGCGCAGCGGGAGCGTGGTGAGCCCATAGCCCAGAGGTCGATGGATCAAAACCATCTTCAAAAGTGGGCGGCACGGTGGCTAGCACTGCTGCCTCACAGCGCCAGAGACCCAGGTTCAATTCCCGCCTCAGGCGACTGACTGTGTAGAGTTTGCACTTTCTCTCCGGGTGCTCCGGTTTCCTCCCACAGTCCAAAGATGTGCAGGTTAGGTGAATTGGCCATGCTAAATTGCCCGTAGTGTTAGGTAAGAGGTAAATGTAGGGGTATGGGTGGGTTGCGCTTCGGCGGGGCGGTGTGGACTTGATGGGTCGAAGGGCCTGTTTCCACACTGTAAGTAATCTAATCTAATCTAATCTAATCTAATCAGTAATCTAATCTAATCTAATCTAATGCGATCCTTAAGCTTAGTGCTTTTCTGCAAGTTTCATGATATCAGGCTCCAAATTAGACAATGACAATCGGAGGTCACCTCTTGTTGCGACATCAATTCTGTTTCTGGATGTTGTCAAGGAAACTACCTTGCAGAATCTGCTCTCAATCAAATATGTTGAGGGGAAAGACAATAAAAAATATTTGGGCTTTTTCCCCACAATGTTGTAAATTTATTCAGCACATCACTCTTGATCCAAAAATCTTTTTGAAACTGACTGAACTGCCAACATGCAGTTATATCACTCTGAAGATCAATCAATCTCTCCGGAATTTCTGTCTCAACTTGTGTAGGTTGAACTTCAAATGGATTCAAAATCTAATCTGGGATACCAAAGATTAACAGGTCATTAAATGTTTCTTGCATATCCTTGTGTACCTGCTTTAGATGTTTCACATAAACAGTAAGGTTACTGTCCTTCAGTGCCTCTGCGATCGTCTTCAGGTTTGGAAATTGTAAAAAGTCTCGACATCCCATATTGTGTCAATAGACTTTGAGTTTCTTAAGGAAAGAAATAATGGCTTCCTTACAATCTACGAGATTACTGTTTTTGCTCTGCAAATGGTTCAGTTCCCAGGGCTCTCATAAACTCTTGGGGCTCCCCTTCTCACAGTTTGCAGTCTGTGGCCCCCTTCAAATGTGCCATGGCCCTAAGGAGGCCATATGCCCCCATTAAGAATGGTTGATCCAGAGTCTCATTCAAGAGGAAGGTAAAAACAGAAATGTAGTAGCAATAGTGGATAGCATTGTTGGTCTTCAGCATAGACAGAGTCCTACAAGCTGTGTGGTGACAAGGTTGAGTACATCTCTTCTGGGCTGGAGAGTATCTTGTAGTGAGAGTTGAATAATCTGGTTTTCATGGTTCAATGGGTACCAATGGCATTGCTAAGTCGAGGAAAGCAATTTTGCTCACGGATTTTGAAACGCTCAGCTCAAAAAAGGCAAAACTACAAACTTAATACATTCTGGACTACTATCTCAGCCATGGGAAAATTAGTGCGGCATAAGATTAGAAAGTTCAATTAAAGGCTCAATTCTTTGGAAATGGGTTCCAATTCATTGGGCACTGATAAAAGCACTGAGGAAAAAGACAGATTTTCCAATGGTACAGGTTTAATTTGAACCAGCTGAAACTAGAGTCCAGGTGAATTGTTAAAAATAAGGTTACTAATTAATAAGGTGGAGGGTATTCTAAAAATATTAAAAAATGAGAGAACCAAGGCATATGGTAGTAGAGAGGTAAATGATAATCAAAGTGTGACAGAAATAGGTAGAAAATATATGTAGAAAAGAGTGCAACAGAAATTCAAACCAGAATAAGTAATGATGGTAAGAAGTAAAAGTTTAAGAATCTTAATCCAAGTGCATGCAGCATTTGTTACAAGATAAATGAACTAACAGCACACATTGCAACATCTTAATATGACTTTATAGCTATGATGGAGAGATGTTTGCAGGGTGACCAAGACCGGGACCTCAATACAGTTGAAACGTCAACTCTCTTGCTCCTCGGATGCTGCCTGACTAGCTGTGTTTTTCCAGCACCACATTTTTTTGACTCTGATCTCCGGTTTCCACAGTCCTCACTTTCTCCTAGTAAATAAGGAGCAGCATGGTAAAGAAGTCACAGGTCAGAGTCATCTATTGCCCCACTATAGGAAAAGGTATAAATCAGGAAATAATGAAAGGAGGACACTATAATTATTTTGAGTGATTTCAATCTCTATATTGACTGAACAAATCAGATGGGCAAGAATAAAATAGAACAAGAATTTGTATAGTGCATTAGGAATTGTTTCTTTGATCTGAACATTTGCAGAACCTAATCGGGACAGGTTATTTTAGATATAGTAATGAAGTAAATGTATTAAGAGATCTTGTAATTAAGGATTTTCTAGTCATAGCAATCACAACAAGGTAGTACTTCAAATTAAATTTGAGGGGAGCAACTCAGATCTCAACCAAGTGCCCTCAACTTAAATCATGGCAATTGTAGAGGTATGAAAAAAGAATTGTCTTAACTGTTCTGGAAAAATAGACTAAAGGGAAGGTCAATTGATGAACAGTGGCAGACATTTAAACTGGTATTTAATAATGCTCAGCAGAAATTTCCTCCAATTCAGAAGACGTACTCAATGAAAAGGATGAATTACCTATGGTTAACAGAGGCAGTCAATGAGAATATCCAACAAAAATAAAGGCATACAAAGTAGTGAAAACATGTGTAAGCCAAAGGATTGAGATATTTTAGGAACCAGCAACTGATGAGTAAAAAGCTAATAAAGAGGGAGAAAATTGATCATGGAAGTAATTTGGCAAGAAATAGGAAACCAAATAGCAAATGCTTATGGGCATGCAAAAAAAAATTGGAGGATGCAACTGGGGAATTAATAATGGGGAACAGGTAAATGGCAAATAATTTAAACCAATACTTTGCAGCAATCTTTGTGATGGAGGACACAATAAACATCCTAAAGCTAATAAGTAAGCAAGGTCTAAAGACAGAAAAGGTCTTGTAATAGTCTTTAACACAAGCGACAAAGCACATTGTGAGAAGATTTGTAGCTCAGGTTGAGCTTCTGGATGCAGGTTTGCTCACTGAGCTGGAAGCTACATTTTCAGGCATTTTCATCACCATACTAGGTAACGTCTTCAGTGAGCCTCCAGACGAAGCACTGCAGGTGTTTCCTGCTTTCTGTTTATATGTTTGGGTTTTCTTGGGTTGGTGATGTCATTTCCTGTGGTGATATCATTTCCTATGGTGATGTCATTTTCTGTACTTTTCCTCAGAGGGATAGGGTGGTAAATGGAGTCCAAGTCAATGTGTTTGTTGATAGAGTTCCAGTTGGAATGCCATGCTTCTAGGGATTCTTGTGCGTGTCTCTGTTTGGCTTGTCCTAGACATCTTGGAAATGACTGCCAGACTACTCATACTCCTTGGCATCATGGTAGCCCACAAACCCACCAACACACTAAAACAGCAGCTAATGAACTTGAAAGACCCTATACAGACAACAAGCAAAACTAATGTCATTGACAAAATATCGTGCAAGAACCACAAACACCACATTGGACAAACAGGCAAAAAACTAGCTACCAGGATACATAATCATCAACTAGCCACAAAACAACATAACCCTCTCCCACTAGTATCCTTACATACAGACAAGGAAGGACACCACTTCGACTAGGACAACACATCCATCTTAGGACAAGCCAAACAGAACACGCACAAGAATTCCCAGAAGCATAGCATTCCAACCAGAACTCCATCAACACCCACACGTTGATTTGGACCCCATTTACGACCCCTGAGAAAAAGAACATGAAGTGACATCACCACAGGAAATGACATCAACCACCCAATGAAACCCAAACATATAAGTAGAAGGCAGGAAGCACCAGCAATGCTTTGTCCAGTGGCTCACTGAAGATGCTACCTAGCATGGTGACAAAATGTCTGAAAATGACCCTTCTAGCTCAGTGAGCAAACCTACATTCAGAACAAGGGAAAAAGGCAGACAAATGACCAAGTCCTGATGACCTGCATTAGTGGTTTTAATGGAAGTGGCTGTAGAGATAGTGGGGGCATTGGTGTTCAAACAGATTGTGATTAATGTGATTCCTCTGTTCAAGAAGAAAGAAGAGGTAGGTTCAGCCTTCCAAGTCTGGACCAATACATTTTGCCTTTCCATACTAAAACTGTCTTCATTTACAGGGTCCATATCCCTCTATTCCTTTCTTATTCATGCATTTGAGGCTGTGCAGAAGGTAGCACTGAAAGGGAATACTTGCGGACACAGAGATGGGCTCAAGTGTGTATACTTCAACACAAGGAGTACCAGAAATAAGATGGGTGGACTTAAGGCATGGATCGGCACTTGGGGCTACGATGTTGTGGCCATCACGGAAACGTGGATAGAAGAGGGACAGGAATGGTTGTTGGAAGTTCCTGTTTCAGTAAGATTAGGGGGGGGTGGTAAAAAAGGAGGAGGGGGTGGCGTTGCTAATTAGAAATGGTATAACGGCTGCAGAAAGGCAGTTCGAGGGGGATCTGCCTTTGGAGGTAGTATGGGCTGAAGTCAGAAATAGGAAAGGAGCAGTCACCTTTTTGGGTGTTTACTATAGGCCCCCCAATAGCAGCAGAGATGTGGAGAAACAGATTGGGAAAGGTGCAGAAGCCACAGGGTAGTAGTCTTGGGCGATTTCAACTTCCCAAATATTGATTGGAAGCTCTTTAGATCAAGTAGATTGGACGGGGCGGTGTTTGTGCGGTGTGTCCAGGAAGCTTTTCTAACTCCATATGTAGATTGTCCGATCAGAGGGGAGGCCATATTGGATTTGATACTTGGTAACGAACCGGGACAAGTGATGGGCTTGTTAGTGGGTGAGCATTTTGGTGAAGGTGACCACAATTCTGTGACTTTCACCTTGGTTATGGAGAGAGATAGGTGCATGCAACAGGGCAGGTTTTACATTTGGAGGAAGGGTAAATACGATGCTGCAAGACAGGATCCGAGGAGCATAAATTGGGAGCATAGGCTGTCAGGGAAGGATGTCGTTGAAATGTGGAACTTTTTCAAGGAACAGATACGACATGTCCTTGATATGTATGTACCTGTCAGGCAGGAAAGAGATAGTCGTGTGAGGGAACCTTGGTTGATGAGGGAGGTTGAATGTCTTGTAAGGAGGAAGAAGGAGGCTTACATAAGATTGAGGAAACAAGGTTCAGACAGAGCATTGGAGGGATACAGGATAGCCAGGAGGGAGCTGAAGAAAGGGATTAGGAGAGCTAAGAGAGAGCATGAAAATCTTTGGTGGATAGAATCAAGGATAACCCCAAGGCCTTTTATGCGTATGTGAGAAACATGAGAATGACGAGAACGAGGGTAGGTCCAATCAAGGACAGTAGTGGGAGAATGTGTATTGAGCCAAAAGAGATAGGAGAGGTCTTGAATGAGTACTTTTCTTCAGTATTTACAAATGAGAGGGACTGCGTTGTTGAAGAGGAGAGTGTGAAACGGACTGGTAAGCTAGAGGAGATACTTGTTAGGAAGGAAGATGTGTTGGACATTTTGAAAAACTTGAGGATAGACAAGTCTCCCGGGCCTGACAAGGTATATCCTAGGATTATGTGGGAAGCAAGACAGGAAATTGCAGAACCGTTGGCAATGATCTTTTCATCTTCACTGTCAATGGGGGTGGTGACAGGGGACTGGAGAGTGGCGAATGTTGTGCCCCTGTTCAAAAAAGGGAATAGGGATAACCGGGAATTACAGGCCAGTTAGTCTTACTTTGGTGGTACGCAAAGTAATGGAAAGGGTACTGAGGGATAGGATTTATGAGTATCTGGAAAGACACTGCTTGATTATGATTGTGAGGGGTAGGTCTTGCCTTACAAGTCTTATTGAATTCTTTGAGGAGGTGACCAAGCATGTGGATGAGGGTAGAGCATGTGGATGTAGTGTACATGGATTTTAGTGAGGCTTTTGATAAGGTTCCCCATGGTAGGTTTATGCGGAAAGTCAGGAGGCATGGGATAGTGGGAAGTTTGGCCAGTTGAATAGAGAACTGGCTAACCGGTCGAAGTCAGAGAGTGGTGGTAGATGGTAAATATTCAGCCTGGAGCCCAGTTACAAGTGGAGTTCCGCAGGGATCAGTTCTGGGTCCTCTGCTGTTTGTAATTTTTATTAATGACTTGGAAGAGGGAGTCGAAGGGTAGGTCAGTAAATTTGCAGACGATATGAAGATTGGTGAAGTTGTGGATAGTGAGGAGGGCTGTTGTCGGCTGCAAAGGGACTTAGATATGATGCAGAGCTGGGCTGAGGAGTGGCAGATGGAGTTCAACCCTGTCAAGTGTGAGGTGGTCCATTTTGGAAGGACAAATAAGAATGCGGAATACAGTGTTAACAGTAGGGTTCTTAGTAAGGTGGAAGAGCAGAAAGATCTTGGGGTCTATGTTCATAGCTCTTTGAAAGTTGCCATTCAGGTGGATAGAGCTTGTAAGAAGGCCTATGGTGTATTAGCGTTCATTAGCAGAGGGATTGAATTCAAGAGTCGTGAGGTGATGTTGCAGCTGTATAGGACCTTGATAAGGCCCTTTGGAGTACTGTGTGCAGTTCTGGTCGCCTCATTTTAGGAAGGATGTGGAAGCTTTGGAGAGGGTGCAGAGGAGATTTACCAGGATGTTGCCTGGAATGGAGAATTGGTCTTACGAGGATAGGTTGAGAGTGCTAGGCCTTGTCTCAGTGGAACGGCGAAGGATGAGGGATGACTTGATAGAGGTTTATAAGATGATCAGGGGAATAGATAGAGTAGACAGTCAGAGACTTTTTCCCCGGGTACAACAGTGTGTTACAAGGGGACATAAATTTAAGGTGAAGGGTGGAAGGTATAGGGGGGATGTCAGGGGTAGGTCTTTACCCAGAGAGTGGTGGGGGCATGGAATGCGCTGCCTGTGGGAGTGGCAGAGTCAGAATCATTGGTGACCTTTAAGCGGCAATTGGATAGGTACTTGGATAGGTGCTTAAGCTCGGACAAATGTTCGGCACAACATTTGTGGGCCGAAGGGCCTGTTCTGTGCTGTATTGTTCTATGTTCTATGTTCTATTTGTCCAGGTGCTTCCTGAATGTTGCTATTGTGTCTGCTTCTATCACCCCCTCTGGCAATGCGTTCCAGGCACTCACCACCCTTTGTCTGAAAAACATACCTTGCACATGCCTTTTAAACATCGTCCCCTAGTAATCGACCCCTTAACCCTGGGGAAAAGTCTCAAAGCTTCCACTCTATCAATGCCATTAACAATCTAACAAACTTCTATCAGGTCACCCCTCAACCTCCTACATTCCAATGAAAACAAACCCAGTCTATACAACCTTTCTTCATAGGTAAAATCCCCCAGACAAGGCAACATCAGTAAAACCTTTCTATACCTTCTCCAAAGCATCCACATCCTTCTGATACAGGTTTTTCTGTTATAACACACGTTTCATCAACATGAAAAACACGACTGATAAATTGCAGACGCTATTTGGATAATGTGAACTTTCTACTGAACGTGTATAGTGATTTTCTATAGCCATCTACCAGTGCAATTTTCTACAGCAGTTTTCCATAGCTCGATTTTCTGTAGCAAGAGGTTGCAGAGGAATGCAACTGTCACATTATAGCAAAACAACCTGTAGTGTGATGACCAGAACTGTACATAGTATTCCAAGTGTGGCCTAACTAAAGTTTTACAAAGCTGCACCATAACTCACTTATCCTTATGTTATGTCTGTTTTATGTCCCTCTCTTCCACAGTTTGATGAGAAAACTTCCTCAAATACTCCTATACTCTAATCCTGAACTCATTTCGTCTAGTTTCCATATCTATTTTACTTCCAATTTCATCTCAAGCCCTGAGTTGATTGTTTGAATGAGATCCTGCTTCTGTCCCTTCAATTCTATTTTTATGAAACTGATCAACCAACTTTCACTCCTGACCCCAATGTTAGTCCCCAAATTGTTAATGGTTCTCTCTAGTGTTTTATATCTACTTTAAAGTACCATCACTCCCTCCTCAAAAAAAAGCTCAAATCCAGCATCCTCAAACTACAGTCTAATGTCCAACTACTCTTTATTCTCTAAACTCCTTGTATATTTTGTGTTTTGTTGTCACCTCCACATCAAGTCACATCTTTCTCAGTCTTCCACACTTGAATCCCTCCAATTAGGTTTCTGCCTAATAAATAACATCCTGAATAATTGGGATAAAAATAAACTTCCTCTTCTTGACCTGTCTGCAGCCTTTTGGTATGGTGAACGATACCATTCTCCTCTAACGTCTTTCCAATGTGGTACGAGGGGATGAAACTGCTCTTACCAGTGTTCCATTCTTAAATGTTCAGTCAAAGTCAGAAAATAAATTAGATTTGCTTCATATCCTGCTCCCATACCATTACTTCTTATGTACCCTAAGAACTAATCCTTAGCCAGTGCTATTTTCCGTCTAATGCTGACCTTCAGTTGTCATCAAATGGCAGTAATTATCAAAACTATACTGATGCATCCAGCTCTCTGTCTTACAATTCTATTATCACTCTCAGGGTTATAATGTGGCTATGTCCATGAATGTGGTTGATACAGACTGTGGAAACCAGGTTGTTGGTAACATCACCTTTTATTGAACACAGTTTTCCAAGTATTTATAGGACCAGATATCTAATGAAGCTTTCGCATAGAACTATTTGCCAACAGTTCTTACAGTCATGTGACCTTGCATCATTGATGATGTAGATTATCATATTTACATATTGACATTAACCATTACCTCTTTTGACTCATCCACTATTGACAAAATACTAAGCTGACTTTAAGTACCACAGGAACAAAAAATTCTTCTAATTAAATTATTAAGATTTCAGCCTTGGCTTTTGGTCCACACTCCAAACTCAATTTTCTAGCTACTGACTCCATCCTGCTATAAAAGATAATGGGTCTGAAAAAGTTAATGTTGAAGCTGCATTCAGTTTCACCCAATCTTATGATGACGCACAGTCTTTGTGTGGAGAAGGAGCACCTAACATGAAGACCCAATTAAGACAAAAGCATCATCTCTGCCTCCTGACAGTCTTTGTAATTATGCCTGATTAGTCATTGTAACTTGTACCAATTGCTATCATGCAGTAAACTACACTTATTCAGTAAGAACAGTGCCTGTTCTCACAAAGACCAGGATTAGCAAGAACAACATTCTCCACAAAAGATATTCAGTGGAGAAATGATTTACAAAAGATCAAAATCCAATAGTCCACAAACCAAATACACAACAATTTTCCAAAATCAAATAAACTTTGTTCTTGGAGAAGTTAGCCTGGGTGAAATCTACAGTCTGAATTTAAGAAGGCAGAGATTTGAGGGATGATGAGATAGTAGTAAATGCAAATATAATTTATACATACAGGTAAATAACTACCAGTATGTGAAAAAGAAAAGCTCGCGGTGAGATGTTGTATAAGATAATGGTTCTGAAAGAGTTGAAGTTAGTGTAGTCCCTGCATAAAGCTCCACCTAATTTGATGATGTCACCATCTTTGGCTGAAGAAGACAGTTTGGTACAAGATCTTGATGAAGACTGACGTGTCATCTCCAGTTTCTGATATTCTTTGTAATTATGATTAACTAGTCAATGTAACCTGTACCTATTGTTATTGTTTACAATTGAGACAGGAGGAGTACAATACTACTAGTATGGCTAGCAACATCTACATTTCATGGACAAATATTTTTTAAATCCCACAGAACTGGACAATGTGAATGTCTTGGAAGGCTATTGTGACCTATTTTGTATAAGGATGGTAATTCTGTACAATGTGTGATAAGCACATAAGGGGAAGTTGCTTTCTAAGCTTAAAGTATAAGCTGCCGACAAAAAGGTGATTACTGAATAGCATATTTTAGTCATTTGTTACAATAAAAATCTAGTCATATCATTTTTTTTCAGCTGTTAGCTGGAAGTTTGATTTACTTTAAGAGTTATCAGTCTCTCTGTTTCAGGAGACTATTGACTATACGCAGGATGTATGTCAGTTCTGGAATGTTCATCATTTGTTGAGGCTTTAAGGTTTGATTTACAAGTGGCAGTCCCTTCTGCATAGATAAGTGCTGTTTCTTCCTTCCATTAGGCTGTCTTTTCTGCCATCTGATGATCAATAGTGTCCTCTGCTTCTTCCTGACTGTTTATCTTCCACCACTCTGGTCAGCAACAAGAACTTCATATGCATCATTTCCAATCCTGGTCAACATGAGTTCTTATGTGCAGTCAAACATATACTGTGGATTTGTGCCAATAACAAGCTTACAAGAAAGTATGTCTTTGGGATACAGCCATTATCTATTTGGCTAGCATGACCAGATAACAGGGTTGTCACTGACTCAGAAAGGGAAATATGCTGTGGATTGTAATGAGCATACAGCTGTTCTCCTATTTTCAGCATGCTGTTTTGCCAGGAAAAGCCTAAAATTCATCTGAAGCAATGGTGGAAGCTATTCAGCCTTTTTCCTGAGCTTGAATCCCTACAGTGTGGAAGCAGGTCATTTGGCCCACTGAGTCTTCACCAACCCTTTGAAGAGCATCCCACCAAACCCATCCTATCCCTGTAACCCTGCATTTCCCATGGCTAATTCAATTAACCTGTACATCCCTGGATACTATGGACAATTTAGCACAATCCACCTAACCTGCACATCTTTGGACTGTGGGAGGAAACTTGAGCACCTGGAGAAAACCCAAGCACACATGGTGAAAACGTACAAACTCCACACAGATAGTCACCCAAGGATGGTATTGAAACCAGGTCCCTGGTGCTGTGATGCAGTAATGCTAACCATTGAGCCATCATGCCACCCCAAGTTGCATACATTGACAATGAGTGACAGTGTGTAAAGCTGTTTGCTAATAAGGTTGCACTGTTATCCTATACTGACCTTCACTTGCAACAGCTGTGGATTAGTTTTCCTATTTCAACACATGGTTATGATTGAGAATCAGTGTCAGGAACATCAAAGTTGTTGGCCAGTGCATGAAAGTTCTATCTTCAATCATCATCAACAATCTCATTTGAGAGGTAATCAATAATTTGTCCCTTGGTATCAAAATCAGCATTGCAAAGGTTGCAGGTGCCTTGTCAATGTTCAAAGACTGTGTGGATCAACAGTAAATTCACTGAAAATCCAAAGCACCAAGTATGCTATGCTTTTGCTCTAAGCATCAGTCCCTTGGTGGATTGAAACAGTATTACCATAAGGAATTAACTGTCATCAGTATTGTTAATACAGGCTCTTGATTTTTAAAAACTCTTTTAGAACTCCTTAGAAATTGTAACTACTTTAGAAATGGCCACAGTTGTGTCATTAATATGCTTTTGGATATTTTGTTGAAAATATTGCTTTTAGATTAATATCCATGAAAATATACAGATCTCAAAGTGTGACACTTGAAAATGCTATTTTTATTTTTTATATTCAGATCTTCCACTACTACATCAAATCAAATTTTAATCAATTTTCAAAATTAACCTATATTTCCTGGTGCAATTACGTTTAACAATTCAGCATCTTCTGCCTTGGAATAAAAAATATTGACAGTTTATCTTACTAAAGTCAAAGTGTAGTTAAGATTAGAGTGTGCTGGAAAAGCACAGCAGGTCAGGCAGCGTCTGAGGAGCAGGAAAATCGACGTTTCGGGCAAAAGGATGCTGCCTGACCTGCTGTGCTTTTCCAGCACCACTCTAACCTTAACTCTAATCTCCAGCATCTGCAGTACCCACTTTCACCTAGTCAAAGTCAAAGTAGTTAGCAGACAACCACCCTACCAATATTATTCAAATGGAACAAACATTATATGCTGACAGTAGGTACAATGTTTGACCTATAACAAATACTGTTCTGTTGAAACACAAAATGGAAATGGATTTCAAAACAAGTAACAGTATATTTTTATCAACAGAAATCATCATTATTGTAAATAAATTAAAACAGAATAAATTGCACATTGGACAAAATATACTGGCTTTGGAAAGAATACAGCAAAGATTTACCAGCAAGGATTCAGAGGAAATCTGACAGATTTGGCCTTGCCTTCCGCAGAATATAGAAAGTTGAGGAGTAATCTTGTTGAACGTTTTCAGAATTTTGAATGGAATTTATAGAGTAGAAAGAGGAACGTTTTTCATTGGCATGAAAATCTTCGACAGGGGTTCATTACCTCATAATCAGTGAGGAAGAAGTAGTTAGTGAGAATGTCTTGAAATGATGGGTGTTAGGAATGTTTGCTACAAAAAGTTGTATGCTCTTATTTAAATTTTAATTTCAAATCTGAGATGAATTTCATTTTGCAACCCAAGCATATTAAGGGATACAGAGACAAGATGGGTGGATCAGGTAATACATCAGTCATCATCTCACTAAATTCATGCAGGGTTGTATGGTTTATTCATGTTCCTAAATATAGTAAAATTGTCCTAATTCTTTATAAAACATGCATTGGCCCCAGTTTGAATACTGTGGTTATTTATGGGCATCACAGATTAGGATGTCAAGCCTATAATGAGCTCAGACGAAATTTGCTAGACATCCAGAATGAAAGACTTTAATTACGTGGAGAAACTCAAAATAGTGGAGTTGTCCTTCTTGGAGCAGAGAAAGCTTTTCATAAGGAATTGGATAACTGCTTGGACAGGAAAAAAAATCAGTGCTGTGAAGCAGAAGAGGATTGGTACTAATTATATAGCTCTTTAAAAGTGCTTCTATTGGCAGGATGAGCTAAATGTGATTTTTTTTGCATTGTATGATTTTACAAATGTTTTCTGTTAATTGTCTGATCCATGCTGTCCATATTCGTCCCTCGCCATCCTCCTCTACCAACCACCATTTCACTCACATCTTCCTTCAGCAGCTTCCAAAAGGAAATGACATGAACATTTTGCATTGAGGAAATGGCAAGCTTTTAGTCCTGGCAATTCCCTACTACATTAAAACAACCACTGATGAATTTAAAGGACCCCATACCCACAGACAGCAGAATAAACATAATATACAAAATACTCTGCAAGGACTGCAATAAATATTACAATGGACAAACCTGCAGGAAACTACCTACCAGAATATATGAGCATCAACTAGCCACCAAAAGACATGACCAACTATTACTCATATCCATACGCACAGGTGAAGAGGAACATCGGCTTGAATGGGAAAAAGCATCCATCCTGGGACAGGCCAAACAAAAACATTCATGGGAATTCCTAGAGGCCTGGCATTCAAACTGGAACTCCATTAACAAACGTATAAAATTGGACCCAATTTACCAAACTCTCAGAAACAGAACTGGAAATAATGTCACCCACTACAACAAACCAAGACAGATAAAGGGACAGAACACCAACGCTTCAGCAGAGGCGCATTGATGGTGTTACCTAGCATGGTGATGAAATGTCTGAAAATTAACCCAAAAAGAAATCACGCTCAATAAATCTACTGGAAATTTTCAAGGTGTTGAATCTGATTTTAATTAGCAGGTATCTATGAGAGCTAAATCAACATGTTAGATAAAGATTCAAAAACAAACTTGAACTGAAAAATGCTCAGGCTTTATTAACAAATACCACATGCAGCTTTTTTTTTGTTAAAAGATATGAGAGAGAGAAACCAAAGGATCCCAAACTCTCCATATTTTTTGCACCTTTACAAAAGAAAGAATAACATTTATATACTTTAAAGTATGCTCAGAAGTGACAAATTATCATGAAATGTCTATCATCCATAACACTTAAATTTGACTTATTAATTTTCCAAAACATCAATCATTCATGCCATTCCATAAATGTGTTTCTGTGTATGGACGTTTTGTTTAGGCTAAAATCTGGAGTTCAAAATATATAAGGAGCCATGACAAGGTTAGAGATGTTGTATGCATTCAGCTTGTGTCATGTTTATTGTCTCCAACGTTTTCCCAGTCCTTTTTAACTTACTGATCTATAACTCGAGAGTTGGCCAATGTTTTTCCCATCAAGCAATGTTAAATGTTTCCCATAATACCACAAAGGATGTAACTAGTAGAGTTGGTAAGTGGGAACTGTACATGTGTTTTATTTAGACTTTCAGTAAGTTTTTGATAAGGTCGCATATGAAGAGATTAGCATGTAAACTGAAAGCGCAACGCATTGGGGATAGTGCACTGACATGGATAGAGAATTGGCTGGCAGACAGGAAACAAAGAATAGGAATAAAGGGTCAATGGGGTACTACAGGCATCAGTATTTGGCTGGCAGCTATTCACATTATATTTTAATGATTTAGATCAGTGATTATCAACCGTGTTTTGGCCACAGCTCCCCAAGAACTCTTCTCAGGTTCCAGGGCCTCCCTTTCAAACAGGCAGACGACACGAACAGATAGACAGAAAATCATTTATTATTGAACACCAAGAAAACTTGAACATTCCGACATACAGGACAAAACTTGAAAAACAGACTGTATGAAATTAAACATCTATTAGGCCTAATGCGATCCTTAAGCTTGGTGCTTTTCTGCAAGTTTCATGATATCGGGCTCCAAATTAGACACTGACAATTGGAGACCACCTCTTGTTGCGATATCAATTCTGTTTCTGGATTTTGTCAAGGAAACCACCTTGCACAATCTGCTCTCAATCAAATATGTTGAGGGAAAGACAATAAAAAATATTTGGGCTTTTTCCCACAGTGTTGTAAATTTATCTGGCAGATGACTCTTGATCTAAAAGTCTTTTGGAAACTGACTGAACTGACAACATGCAGTTATATCGCTCTGAAGATCAACCAATCTCTCCGGAATTTTTGCCTCAACTTGTGTGGGTTGTACTTCAAATGGATTCAAAATCTAATCTGAGATACCAAAGATTAACAGGTCATTAAATGTTTCTTGCATATCTTTGTGTACCTGCTTTAGATGTTTCAGATAAACGGTAAGGTTATCATCCTTCAGTGCCTCTGCGATTGGCTTCAGGTTTGGAAATTGTAAAAATTCTCGACATCCCATATTGTGTCAATAGACTTTGAGTTTCTTAAGGAAAGAAATAATGGCTTCCTTACAATCTATGAGGTTACTGTTTTTGCTCTGTAACTAGTTCAATTCCCAGGGCCCCCAGAAGTCATTGGGGCTCCCCTTTTCACAGTTTTTAGTCTGTGGCCCCATTCAAATGTGCCAGAGCCCCTAAGGGGGCAATATGGCCCCACTGAGAATGGCTGATTTTGAATACCAAATTACATGTAATGTCACCAAATGTGCAGACTACATAAAACAGGTTGAGAAGGTCAATTGTGAGGATGATGCAGAAATTCTTCAGTGTGATTTTGACAAGATGAATAAGGGGGCAAATGCATGGCGGATAAAGTATAAAGTGGATAAATGTGAGGTAGCAAAAACAGGAAGGCAGATTATTATCTGAATGCTGATAATGAGACCGGGACTCCTTGCACATCAGTTGCTGAAAATAAACATTTCGGTTCAGTAGGTGGCCAATGCTTTCTTAGCAAGAAATTCAAGTACAGGAGCAGAAACATCTAACTCAATTGTACAAGGGCCTTAGTGAGACCACACCTGGAGTACTGTGGTCTCCTTAGAGTCACAGAGATGTACAGCATGGAAACAGACATTTCGATCCAACTCGTCCATACTGACCAGATGTCCTAAATTAATCTAGTCCCATTTGCCAGCATTTGGTCCACATTCCACGAAACCCTTTCTAATCATGTACCTTTCCAGTTGTCTTTTAAATAATGTAATTGTACCAGCCTCCACCACTTCCTCTGGCAGCTCATGCCACACATGCACCACCCTCTGAGTGAAAACGTTACTCCTTAGGTCCAGTTTATATCCAATTTTTATTCCTAATCTTTTTTATTTCACATGTCTTACTAACTTGATTGAAATTTTCAATGAGGTGACAAAGGTGAATGATGAGAGTAGAGCATGGATGTTGTCTACATTGTATTTAGTAAGGTTTTCAACAAGGCCCTCATCCAGAAGTGGCATGGGATCCATGGTGAGTTGGCCACTTGGAGTCAGATTTGGTTTGTCCATGGAGACAGACGGTAGGGGTTGAAGGGCATTTTTCTGGCTGGAGATCCACTGACCAGTGGTGTTCTGCAGATATCCATGCTGGGACCCATGCTGTTTGTGGAGAGTGAATCTTGGAACGAGGACCAGTGCAGGGAGCAAGTCCTGGAGTTGAGATTGGCACAGGAAATTACGTTCCAGTGTGGAGGCCAGTGGGGGGAGCAAGTCCCGCAGAAAATGTATCTGAGGCTGGTGCGGAGCGGACTGGGGGCTTGCAGCAAAGCAGGGATGGTTGTCGTACTGGGGCAGGGTGCAGGTGGTCAGAAATCCTGTGGAAGCCCCTGCGCTGAGCTATTATAATGTAATGTCTATTTGTAATTTGTTTATCTGACTGTAATGTCCATGCTGCTCTTTTATCATGGTTAGGTTTTTCTTGATTTTCTTTCAGGAGGTCATAAAGACACAGTCTCCGAAATTGGGATTGATCTACATTAGGAAGCTTTCAAGTTTAAAAAAAAACACTTGTACAATGAAAGGGGAGTGGCCAGTTCTCCCAGCTCAGTTTTTCTCTGAGCTGGTTTGGTTTGGTTTGATTTGGGTTTTAGCTGTCTGGCTGTTCACTGAAAGCAGTCAGTCAGTTTTAAGGCTGCTGGTCCAAAAAACAGCTGCATGGAAGAAGGTGTTCCATGCTGAATCTCTGTTTTCTCTCTCTCTCTCTCTCTCTCTCTCATAAGACATTGTGTTTGATTTTACCTTTTTTGCCAAGGGGTATTTATGGGGATTGTTGCTAGTACTTGGAACAGCATCTTTAAATTGGGATAATCTGTTGGGTTTTTGGATCGGTGAAGTTAATATATATTCTGCTCTCTTTTATTTGTGTTTCATTCAGTAATCTTGTGAATAAATCCTGTTTTGTTTAAAACTAAGTGGTTTGACCAGCTGCATTACTCGTGGAATATCTGCTCTCAACCTGCCTAAAACAACTAGCTAAGTTAAGGTCCGGGCTACATTCTTGAAATTTTTTGAGGGGGTTTGGCCTGGTCCATAACTACCTAAGATAGCACCATTGATGGCACATAAGAGGCAACATTGTAAAACTTTCCATTGTACCCCTTTATTTCTGTACTTGAGTACACGTGACAATAAAGGAAATTCTAATGCTACATTCTAAGATGACATCTGTTTATATGTTGTGCCCAACTCCTAATTTATTGATTGCATTTGCTTTTAGTAAAAAATACTGCAACATTTTACAGTTTGAGGAATATATATACACCCTTGTTAATGAACTTATAATTTATCTTTAATATAACGGATCACCTCATGGGTGAAAACATTAGTGTTTTCAGTTTAGTGAGCGCTATTTAAGATGGAAACACAACTGAATATGAAAGCAGAGCTCCTATGAGATTCATTTAATAAGATCTTTTTAAGATGCTTACCTGAAATTCCAGTGGTACTTTTTTTTAGATTACATTACAGCGTGGAAACAGGCCCTTCGGCCCAACAAGTCCACACCGACCCGCCGAAGCGCAACCCACCCATACCCCTTCATTTACCCTTACCTAACACTACAGGCAATTTAGCATGGCCAATTCACCTGACCTGCACATCTTTGGACTGTGGGAGGAAACCGGAGCACCCGGAGGAAACCCAGGCAGACACGGGGAGAACGTGCAAACTCCACACAGTCAGTCGCCTGAGGCGGGAATTGAACCCAGGTCTCAGGCGCTGTGAGGCAGCAGTGCTAACCACTGTGCCACCGTGCCGCCCACTTGCTGTCTGCTTGTTTGCACTTGATGTAACTAATAGCTGAGTAGTTTATTGCTTCACATTAAGAAGTTCCCTCATTCAAACTATGTTGTCTAATATCGGAACATAGGAAATAGGAGTAGACCATTACATGCCTTAGGCCTGCTCTGCCAATGCAGTAGATCATGGTTGATCTATTGAAAGCTACTTTCTCACAATACTCCAAAATCCTAATTTTTCTAATACCTAGAAATCTATAAATCTCAGTCTTGAAAGTACTCAGTGACTGAACCTCTATAGTCCTCATGGAGTTAAGAATTCCAAAGATTCATCACCCTCTGACTGAAGAAATCCCTCCTTATCTCAATCCTAAATGTTTTATCCCCTATTCTGGGGCTAGGTTTTATGGCTCTCGACCACTGCCCCAGCTCTGCTATTACCAGGAAGAAAAGGGATCAGCCAACAGCAACATTAGGCATATCTAACAATGTGACATCAACCTGATGAAGCGAAAGCACACTGCAAAACAGCAGAAGCAACATGTAATACAAATAGCTAAGCAATTCAACGTTCAATAAAACAGAATAAAGCTCAGTAATCCTTTCACATCCAATCATGAATAATGGTGGATCATTAAACAATTTACTGGAGGAAACTCCACAAATATCCCCATCCTAATGACTGGGGAGTCCTGCATGTATGATATAAGATGTACTGAAAACATTTGTAACCAGTTTCAGCCAGAAATGCTGAGTGGATGACCCATTCAGCATCCACTGAGATTCCCTGCATCACAGATGCCAATTTTCAGTCAGTTCAGTCCATTCCAAGTGATAAAGAAATAACTGATGTACTGAATATTACCAAAGCAATTGGACCTGATAAGTATTCATTGGATAAATGCGGATAATTACTTCAGTATGTACTGCCCACTAAAGTCAAGACAAATCCAATCCAAAGATCACGATACAGGAGCAGAATTAAGCCATTTGGCCCATCAGATCTGCTCCACCATTCAAAGATGATTGATATGTTTCTCAACCCTATTCTCCTGCCTTCTCTCTGTAACGCTTGATCCCCTTACCAATCAAGAACCTATCTCTGTCTTAAATTCACTCAATAACTTGACCTTCAGAGTCTTCTGTGGTAAGAAATTCCTCTGGCTGAAGGAATTGCTCATCTCAGTTCTAAATGATTATCCCTTCACTCTGAGGCTGTGCCCTCAGGTCCTGACCTCTCTTACTAGTGGAAATATCTCTTGCACATCCACTGTATGCAGGTCTCTCAGTATTCTGTAAGTTTCAATGAGATACCCCCCCACCACATTCTTCTAAACTCCATCAAGTACGACACAGAGTCCACCACACCTCATATGACATCCTTCATGTCTGGAGTCATTCTTGTGAACCTCCACTGGACCACCTCCAAGGTTCTTCCTTAAATACAAGGCCTGAAACTGCTCTGAATATTGAAAATATTGTCTGAAGAGAACATTATACAGCCTCAGTAGTACATCCCTGTTCTTGTATTCTAGACCTCTTAAAATTAATGCGAATATTACATTTGCCTTCCTAACTGCCAACAAAACCTGCATATTAACCTTCAGACAATTCCAACTAGGACACCCTAGTCCCTTGATGAAGCCACTGACTCAGCCCTATTTTACCATGCACTTCCTAGTAACCACAATCTCATCCTTAATAATGAACTCCCACAATATTACCAACAACCAAGGTTGGACTAACTCACATATAACTTACCATCTTCTGCCTCCCTCCCTCTCTCTAATCTGGAAGAGGGCATTGTTGGTCTGATCAGTAAGTGTGCAGATGACACGAAGTATGGTGGACAAGCAGAAAGCATAGGGAATACAGGAGAATATAGATAGACTGGAGAGTTGTGCGGAGAAGTGGCAGATAGAGTTCAATCCAGGCAAATGTGAGGTGATGCATTTTTGGGAAGTCTAATTCTTGAGCGAGCTATACTGTAAATGGAAGAGCCTTGGGAAAAGTTGATGAGCAGAGAGACCTGCGAGTTAAGGCCCATTGTACCCTGAAGGTGGCTGCACAGATGGACAGAGTGGTCAAGAAGGCATATGGTATGTTTGCTTTCATCGGACGGGGTATTGAGTATAAGAGCTGGTAGGTCATGTTAAAATTGTATAAGACTTTGGTTCGGCTGCATTTAGAATACTGTGTACAGTTCTGGTCGCCACAATACCAAAAGGATGTGGATGCTTTGGAGAGTGTGCAGAGCAGCTTTAAGAAGATATGGCCTGGTAAGGAAGGTGCTAGCTGTGAAGAGAGGTTGAGTAAGTTAGAATTGTTTTCATTAGAAAAATGGAGATCGAAGGGGGGGCCTGATTGACATCTACAATATCATGAAGGGGGTACACAGGGTAGATAGAGGTAAGCTTTTTCCCAGGATGAGGGATTCAATAATGAGAGGTCATGAGTTCAAGGTGAGAGGAGAAAAGTTTAAGAGGGATACATGTGGAAAGTAGTTTATATAGAGGGTGATAGATGCCTGGATCGCGTTTCCGGCAGAGGTAATAGAGACAGGCACGGTAGATTCATTTAAAGTGCGTCAGGAAGGATGCATGAGTTGGTGGGGAACAGAGGGATACACTTGCTTAAGAATTGGGTGATAGGTTTAGACAGTAGATTTGGATAAGCTCAGGCTTGGAGGGCTGAAGGGCCCGTTCCTGGGCTGTAAATTTTCTTTGTTCTTCTTTGTTCTCCCTTCTTAAACAGGAGTGCTACTTTAGCCAGTTTCTGGGATTCCCCATAACTTCAGTGATTCTTGAAAGATCACCACCAATGCCTCTGCAATGTCCTCAACTATCTCCTTCAGAACTCTGAATGTCATCCATCTAGTCTGGGTGATTTATCCACGTTCAGACTTGTCAGCCTCCCGAGCACCTTTTCTTTCATGATGGCCATTAGACTTATCTTTGCCACCTAACTCTTGACTTCTGGTATGGTGTCTCCCACTCTGAAAACTGATGCAAAGTTCTGGATGTAGATTTGCTTGCTGAGCTGAAAGGTTCATTTTCAGACGTTTCATCACCATACTAGGTAACATCTTCAGTGAGCCTCCACATGAAGTGCTAGTGGTGTAGCCTGCTTTCTATTTATATGTTTGAGTCTCCTTGGGTTAGTGATGTCATTTCCTGTGGTTACATCATTTCTTGTGGTGATGTCATTTCCGGTTATTTTACACAGATGGTGGTAAATGGGATCCAAGTCAATGTGTTGGATAGAAAGCGGGCTATACCACCAGTGCTTCATTCGGAGGCTCATGAAAGATGTTGCCTAGAATGGTGATGAAACGTCTGAGAATGAACCTTCCAGCTCAGCAAGCAAACTTACGTCCAACACCTCAAGCTGAGCTTTAAATTCTTCTCAAAACTTGCTAATTGATGCAAAGTACCTATTCAGTTCCCCATTATGACTTCTCCAGCCGCAGCTGTTCACATTATATATTAATGATCTGGATGAAGGGACTGGGGGCATTCCAGCGGAGTTTGCCGATGATACAAAGTTAGGCGGACAGGCAGGTAGTACTGAGGAAGTGGGGAGGCTGCAGAAGGATCTAGACAGTTTGGAGGAGTGGTCCAGGAAATGGCTGATGGAATTCAATGTGAGCAAATGCGAGGTCTTGCACTTTGGAAAAAAGAATAGAAACATGGATTATTTTCTAAACGGTGAGAAAATTCGTAACACCAAAGTAAAGAGGGATCTGGGAGTGCTAGTTGAGGATTCTCTAAAGGTAAACATGCAGGTTGAGTCCGTGACTAAGAAAGCGAATGCAATGTTGTCAATTATCTCAAGAGGGTTGGAATATAAAAGCACTGATGTGCTACTGAGACTTTATAAAGCTCTGGTTAGGCCCCATTTAGAGTACTGTGTCCAGTTTTGGTCCCCACACCTCAGGAAGGACATACTGGCACTGGAGCATGTCCAGCGGAGATTCACACGGATGATCTCTGGAATGGTTGGTTTAACATTTAAGGAACGGCTGAGGATCCTTGGATTATATTCATTGGAGTTTAGAAGATTAAGGGGAGATCTAATAGAAACTTACAAGATAATATATGGCTTGGAGAGGGTGGACGCTAGGAAATTGTTTCCGTTAGGCGAGGAGACTAAGACCCGTGGACACAGCCTTAGAATTAGAGGGGGTAAATTCAGAACAAAAATGTGGAGACATTTCTTCAGCCAGAGAGTGGTGGGCCTGTGGAATTCATTGCCACAGTGCAGTGGAGGCTGCGACGCTAAATGTCTTCAAGGCAGAAATTGATAAATTCTTGATGTCACAAGGAATTAAGGGCTACGGGGAGAATGCGGGTAAGTGCAGTTGAAATGCCCATCAGCCATGATTGAATGGTGGAGTGGACTCGATGGGCCGAATGGCCTTACTTCCGTTCCTATGTCTTATGGTCTTATTTTCCAGCAGTTGAATATCCACCATTGCCTATTACCTACAATATATCGATAAAAATTCTTGCAGTCTTCTTTTACTTTACAAGCTAGGTTATTCTCCTCTTTCATCTTCTGTATCTCTTATTACTTTTTTTTTAGTTATCATCTGTTGGTTTTAAAAGGCTTATCAATCCATTGACTTGCCCCAAATTTTCATCATATTGTATGGTTTTTCTCCACTTTGATGATGTCCCTGACTTCCCTTGTCAGCCTTGGTTGCCTTGTCGTTCCCTCAATATGTTTCTTTTTCCTTGGGATGAATTTCTGCTACGTCTCTCAAATTATCCCAGAAACCCCTGCTATTGCTACTCTACGATCTTCCCCAATATGTTCCCCTTCCAATCAATTCTGCACAACTCCTCTCTCATGTATTTGTAGTTACTTTTACTCAATTGTATCATTGTATCTGATTCCAGATTCTCCCTCTCAAACTGCAGGGTGAATTATATCATAATATGTTCACTAACCACTTTGGTTCCTTGAATTTAAGGTCTCTCATCAAGTCTGCCTCATTACACATTGCCAAATCCAGAATTGCCTGTTCCTAGTAGACTCTGTCACAAGCTCGCCAAAAAAAAATCTTGTAAACATTCAACAAATTCCTTTTCTTGGGATCCACTAACAACCTTATTTTCTCAGTCCACCTGTGTATTGAAGTCCACCATGATTATTGTAATAGTGCCTTTCTTACATACTTTTATCTCCTGATTTATTTTCTGCCCCACAGCCTGACTAGTGCTAGGCAGCCTGTACGTAATTCACACTATGGTCTTCTTTCTTCTGCGGTCCTTCAATTCTACCCATTCAGATTCTACACATTCCAACCCTATACCATTTCCTGCAAACAATTTAATTTCATTCCTTACAAACAAGGGAGCAACGTTCCCCTCTGTCCAGCTGCCTGTAGTTTCGATAAGACAGGTATCCTTGGATATTTAGTTCCCAGCCTTGATCCCTCTACAGCCACATCTGAGGCTAACAACATTGTTCCCATCAATTTAAATCTGCATCACAAGCTCATTTACTGCACACATTTCAATACAACACCCTCAGTCCTGCATTGACTGACCCCCTCCTCATAGCTGACCCTTTATCCCCTGCTCCTTAAATTTGATTCTTGATTTTTTTTCTATATTCTCTGTCCTATTACTAGTTCTGAAAACTTTAATAATCTCTTCTGAGTCCTTCCTGTCTTTAACCAGTTTAAAGTCTTTGTCTTCAAAGACCTATTTTGCCTTTCCACCAGAATCCTGGTCCCAGATTAATTCAGGTGAAGCCCATCCCAATAGTACAGTCACATTCTGCGCTATTCTTTTTAGCCACATGCTTACTTCCTTATTCTTCTTATCACTGCCAATTTGCACACGGCTCAAGTAATAATCGAGAGATTACAATCTTTGAGGTCCTCATTTTAATTTGGTCCTAATTCCTGTCACTCCCCAAATAGGAGCTCTTGCCTACTTTTACCACACTACAATCACTACCACTATGATTTTCCTTTATGCTGTCCCTGCTTGAATGATGTCCTGGACCATGGCGCAGTGGTCAGCTTTCCCATCCTCTCTGCAGACTCTTCCCTTGTTCATACAAGGAGCAATTACCTCAAACTTGTTAGATAAGATTATGAGCCGAGGCTCCTCCAATGCTATGTTCAAATTCCTCTATCTGATTCACTTGTCTTCAAACCCTCCTGTCCTTGACAGTTGCCAAATTAGACATATTTAAGCTATAGGGTGTGACTGGCACAAAACATTAAGGGAACTCTCCCCCTTCCAGATGTGTCGAAGTGTCTGAAGCTCAGATTCCAGCTCATCTGATCTGAGCTGAAGTTCCTTGAGCTGCAGATAGTTACTGCAGATGACAATAATAAGAAATTGGATGATTTGTAGGTCATTTTGCTTATGAGGCTGCTCTGTCATTCAATAAGACCATGGCTGATATCATTGTAGCCATAATTCTACTTCTAGCATGTCATCCATAATTCCTTACAGACAGTTGACGTTTAAACAAGTTTAGATTCCTTCATGACAGAAAACATCCTGTCAGCATACATTCTGCATGCAGAATCTTATTTTTTTAAAATCAGATCACCCCTAATCTTTTAAACTCCAATGAGTATAGGTGCATTCTGCTAGACTTTTCTTCACAAGACAATCTCTTCTTCCCAGGAATCTGTTTATAGACCTTTTCTGAACTGTTTCCAATGCAAACACATTGCTCCTTAATCAAGGAGACCAAAACTGTATGCAGAACTATAGCTACAGTCTCATCAATGCCATGTACAGTTATAGCAAGACTTTCCTACTTTGATATTCCGACTCCTTTGCACTAAAGGACAACATTCTTATTACCTTTCCAGTTATTTTCTGGTCCTGCATACTAACTTTTTTTGATTCTTGTATAAGGACATCCAGACCTTTCTGCACTGCAGCATCAGTGGTTTCTCTCTATTTAAATGATATTCTGCTTTTCTATTTCTCTGCCAAAATGGAAAACGTCATAATTTCCCGTACTGTGCTATTACTACTATTGCCACATTTTTGTACACTCATTTAATGTTTCTACGTCCCTTTACAGATTCTTTGTCCCCTCTTTGCAACCTGTCTCCTCACAATTCAGCTAATTATCAAACATTAGCCTCCTCTCAATTATCAATAATGTAACAGAAGAACTGTCAAGCAATAGTACTATCAAGTCACACTTGCACAACAGCATGCACACTAATGTTCAGGATAGGTTCCACAAGGTCAGTTGACCTCATTAACAGCCTTGATCCAAACATGGAAAAATGTGCCAAACTCAAGATAAGCGGTAAAAGCTTTGCCCTTGACATCAAAATGTATTTGGCTGCTTGTGGCATCAAGGTTCCCTGGCAAAACTGAAGTCAACTGGAATCAGGAGAAAATCCCTGCACTAGTAGAGTCTTATCTAGCACAAAAGAGGAAGATTGTGGTTGTTGGTTGCCAATCGTTTTAGTTTTAGTATATTGCTTCAGGTTAGTGACCTAGTCCCAACCGTCTTTGGCTGCTTCAACCATGACCTGCCTTCAATTGTAATGTCAGAATTGGGGATGCTCACTGATGACTACACAATGTTCAGTATCATTCTCAATGTTTTCAACATTGAAAATGTACATGCCTGCATGCAGCAAGACTTGGACAACATTAAGGCTTGGGCTGGTTACTAGTAGGTAACAATGGTGCTGCATGACTTCCAGGCAATGGAACTCTTCTTGACATTCATCAACTGGCCAAGTTGCATTGAGAGAGATATTGTTATTTCTGAATCCAGTACCAACTTCTTCTTAGGCAGTTGTTTCGACATTCTTCCCCCCTTGTTTGACGCATTCTATGGTGGTTGATAAATCCAATGCAAAATCCACAGACTGTCACATGCATGACAGGTGGTGCTGGAATAGTTGTATCAATGGGTTGTTTGGAGGCTTGTGTGGACCCTCTAATTCCTCAACTTCACTTTGAATATTCCTAAAACAATCTCTCAATATGTTTCTTACCTTCTCAAATAAGCCTTCTTAATTTTGATTGATCACAAACCTGCGATTTCCATGAACCTGGAGGTGATGTTTGACTTCTTCAGGGATACTTTCTGTCACCTTTAAAGTGTTTAGCCGGTGTCTCGTGTCATGTCCAAGTTCTGAATAGAACTATTGTTTCAGGACTCTGGTGCATTTATTTTTCCCGTCCTAGTAGCTCTTGAGATGGTGGTCATAGAGTCATAGACTCATAGAGGTGTATAGCATGGAAACAGACCCTTCGGTACAACTCATCCATGCCGACCAGATATCCCAATCCAATCTAGTCCCACCTGCTTGCACCTGGCCTATATCCCTCCAAACCCCTCCTATTCATTAACCCATCCTGATGCCTTTTAAATGTTACAATTGTATCAGCCGCCACCGCTTCCTCAGGCAGCTCATTCTATACACATACCACCCTCTGCATGAAAAAGTTGCCCCTTCGGTCTCTTTTATATCTTTCCCCCTCTCACCCTAAACCTATGCCCTCTAGTTCTGGACTTTCGCCACCCCAGGGAAAAGACTTTATTTATCCTATCCTTGCCCTTCATGATTTTATAAACCTCTATAAAGTCACCCCTCAGCCTCCGATGCTCCAAGGAATACAGCCCCAACCTATTCAATCTCCCCCTATAGTTCAAATCCTCCAACCCTGCCAACATCCTTGTAAATCTTTTCTGAACCCTTTCAAGTTTCACAACATCTTTCCGATAGGAAGGAGGCCAGACTTGTATGCAATATTTCAACAGTGGTCTAATCAATGTCCTGCAACATGACCTCCCAACTCTAATACTCATACACTAACCAATAAAGGGAAGCATACCAAACACCTTCATCACTATCCTGTCTACCCACGACTCCACTTTCAAGGAGCTATGAACTTGCACTCCAGGGTCTCTTTGTTCAGAGGACCTTACCATTAAGTGTATAAATCCTGCTAAAATTTGCTTTCCCAAAGTTAACACCTCGCTGGGTTGTACAGTATATAACCTCATGCCATTCTGTTTATCATGATTGACAGTCACACAACCTTCAACAAGGTTCTCCATGGGAGAATGGTTAGCAAGGTTAGATCTCATGGAATACAGGGAGAACTAGCCATTTGGATACAAAACTGTCTTTAATGTAGAATGCAGAGGGTGGTGGAGGAGGGTTGCTTTTCAGACTGGAGGCCTGTGACCAGTGGTTTGCAACAAGGATTGGTGCTGGGTCCACTGCTTTTCGTCATTTCAATAAATTATTTGGATGTGAACATAGTTAGTAAGTTTGCAGATGACACAAAATTGGAGATGTGTGAACAGTGAAGATGGTTACCTCAGAGTACAACGGGATCCTGATCAGATGGGCCAATGGGCTGAGGAGTGGCAGATGGCGTTTAATTTAGATTAATGTGTGGTGCTGCATTTTAGAAAGGCAAATCAGAGCAGGACTTATACGCTTAATGGTGAGTCTTTCTGAACTCAGAGACTTTGGAGTGTAGGTTCACAGTTTTGTGAAAGTGGAATTGCAGGTAGTTAGGATATTGAAAAAGGTGTGCTTTCCTTTATTGGTCAGAGCATTGAGTATAGGAGTTGGGAGGTCATGTTGTGGCTGTACAGGACATTGGTTAGGCCAGTTTTGGAATAAAGTCTGCAATTCGATGTCCCTCCCATCGGAAGGATGTTGTGAATCATGAAAGGGTTCAGAAAATATTTACAAAGATGTTGCCAGTGTTGGAGGATTTGAGGTACAGGGAGAGGCTGGATAGGCTGGGATTGTTTTCCGTGCAGCATCAGAAGCTGAGGGGTGATCTTACAGAGGTTTATAAAATCTTAAGGGGCGTCAATAGGGTAAATAGACAAGGTGCTTTCCCTGGGGTGGGGGAGCCCAGAACTAGAGGGCATAGGTTTAGGGTGAAAGGGAAAAAGTTTAAAAGGGACCCGAGGGGCAATTTTTCATGCAAAGAGTGGTGCATGTATGGAATGAGCTGCCACAGGAAGTGGTGGAGGCTTGTACAAATACAAAATGTACAAGGCATCTGAATGGGTATATGAATAGGAAGGGTTTAGAATGATATGGACTACGTGCTGGCAAATGGGGCTAGACTAGGTTAGGCTATTTGGTCAACATGGACGAATTAGTCCAAAGGGTCTGTTTCCGTGCAACACATCTCTACGATTCTAATGCAGGGAGTCACAGAATCACAGAGAGGGAGGCCATTCAGCTCCTCATGTATGTGTGAGTCCTTACAAAAATCTGTACACTTTCGTCTCAAACCTCTGTGTTTTCCCCCATTTTTATGCAAATTAATATCAAATGCTATTTTGAAAATTCCTGTGGAATCAATTCTAACTGCCCTTTCAGACAACGCATCACAGATTTTAACCACCATCTCTGTAAAAAAGAAAGCCTGTTAATTGCCCATGATTTATTTTGCCAATTATCACTGTTATGACACGGAGTAAACCCCTCTGCCAATTTAAACCAACAACACTGAAAAGATTCACCCCGTGCTATAATCTGTTAAACTTGTGAGGCAAAGAACTATTCCAGAGGTAAATATTTAAAGTAAAAATTAACAACTTCATTTCTTAAAGTCTAACAGAGAATATTAGCTAATAACGATTTACAACTCGGTTCTCTTAAACCTATCTTTTGAGGGGATCCAAGATGGCGGCAACCCAGTAAGACTGAGTCTATAGTGCTCCTCCCAAGACTTGGGCACAGTGGGTCACCTACCCCCTACCAAGCTCACCAAATCATTTATAAATCATTTATAATAGTTTAGTAACTCAATTAGTTGTGTAATATTACATTTAAGCAACTTTATCCTAAGTTAAAATGACTAAAGGGAAGGGAGCCCGCAGCTCTCAGCAAGCAGGAACCCCTCCCCCACACTCTCCAGCTGCAGCAGAGGCGTCCACAGCCGCCCCGGGGGACTTACCTACAGTAGCAAGTCTTGCAGAAATGCTTTCCAAGCTTGACTCGAAGATCGATGCCTTTATCGTCGAATCCAGGAATCGTTGGGAGTCGCTCTCGGCCGCGCTGCAGAAGCACGAACGTGAAATTGAAGAAATTCAACGCCGAGTCGGAGGGGCAGAGCTAAAGGCTGCGACCTCGGAGACAACCGCTCAATCGGCCATGGATCAGGTCCGGACTCTCGAGCAGCGAGTCCGGACCTTGGAAAATCATTTTGACGACCTCGATAATCGCCCGGTCCTGTTCCGGCTGCAGAACTACAGGGAGAGGCAGATACTCCTAGAAGCCTCTAGAAATCTCGGAAAAGACCCCCAAGCTATGATCTACAAAGGATCCAAGATCATGCTATTTCAGGACTTTTCTCCGGCTCTGGTTCGAAAGAGGAAGGCATTCGATGAGGCGAAGAAGCGTTTAAGGGACTTAAATGTTCAGTACTCCTTACGCTACCCAGCGATGTTACGTTTTAACCATGAAGGATCCGTATATAACTTTGGATCACCAGAAAAGGCTAAGGAATTCTTGGACTCTCTTAGATAAACTGTAGGACATAATGGATATTGGTCTGCCTTCCCCCCCCCGTTTTGGTTTATATCCCCTCCCTTTTTTTTTTACCTTATTGCTTAATATTATTATGGGGGGTGGGGAAAGGGATTTGATTTTCTCCCCCCCTCCCCTTGGAGTTGTTTTCTGTTATTATTTTATGTATATATGAGGGGTGTATGTATATGTGTGTATGTATGTATATATATATATATATATGTATGTGTATGTATATATATGTATATATAAGCTGGGGGATTTGGTTAATGTTGGTGGGGGGAGGTGGTTACCTTATTCGATTTTACCTCTGTCTTTAGGAGCGGGGTTGTTTTTCCCTTCGTTATTTTGTATTATCATATTTAATTATTATTTGTTGAACTGGTAATTTATAGTTATATGTTTATATATGGTATTAACATTACCAAATATACCCAGGTGTTGGTAGGGGTGGGGGTGGGGTGCTCACTGTTAACTCTAGCTTTGTATTATATTTGAATTTTCCTCATTTTATTGAGGAGTGCCTGGGTCAAGGGTGGGGCATTGGTTGGGAGAGGATATGAGGGATTTTTGGAGAGGAAGTGATGCCCCCTGGGAACAAGGGGGAAAGTCTCCACTTAGATACGTTTTATATTTTTTTTATTTAGAAATAGTTTTTTACTGTATTGTTGTGGGTGTATTAAAGAGGGTTTATTTTTGTAAATTTTACATGTTCCATGCTCGGGATGTTCTGGATAGGGTTCCCCCTCCCGAGGGGTCTCGGATTGGCCCAGAGGATTATGGCTGATCAATCGGTTAAGTGGTGCACCTGGAATGTCAAGGGGAGTAATTCGCCACTTAAAAGGAAGAAAATATTATCAAATCTTAAGAAGGAAAGAGTTGATATAGCTCTCCTACAGGAGACACACCTGTCAGATAAAGAACACTTGAAATTACGACAGGGCGGATTTGATCAGGCCTTTTTTTCTTCTTTTAGCTCAAAAAGCAGGGGAGTTGTTATTCTTGTTCGGAAGAATTTCCCTTTCAAAATCCTAAAGCAGATAAAAGACGAATCTGGACGATATATCTTGATTAAAGCTCTCATAAATGGAGAGGAATATGGGATTTTAAATTTGTACTGCCCCCCGGCACACCCCTTTAAATTTATAACGGAAGCCTTTTCAAAACTGATGGCTTTTGATGCCCGTCATATAATTATAGGGGGAGACTTTAATTGTATTATGGATCCGGAAATAGACAGGATTCCCAAGAGTACTGCAGGAGTATCTCCCAGATCTAGACAATTGATGGATCTGAACAAAGAATTAGGATTAGTAGATGTATGGAGATGTCTTCATCCACAGGGTAGAGATTTTTCTTTCTACTCTAATCCACATAAATGTCATACCAGAATTGATATGTTTTTTGCCCCCTCAATTTTTTTAAATTCCATATCATCCTGTAAAATAGGTAATATAGCAATTTCTGACCACGCTGCTGTATATATGGAAACTAAGACGAGGAACAGTGGGACATCCCCTCGGCATTGGTATATGGACCCCTTCTTAATGAAAGATAGTAAATTTGTAAAGTACTTCTCTCAAGAATTTAAAACTTTTTTAGAAATTAATTCAGGTACAGCTAGCAACCCGTCAATGATGTGGGAGACCATCAAAGCTTACACGCGAGGCTTGATCATCTCCTACTCAGCAACCCAGAAGAAATTAAAGGGAGAACAACAGCGTCTGCTTGAAGCCCGCTTAAAAGCGGCTGAAACAGCATACACTGATAGACCCTCTATTATTAAATTGCAAAGGATTACAGCTCTTAGGACAGCTCTAAATACTACACTTACTCAAACGGCTAAGAGGGAAATATTATTTGCAAAGCAAAGGTTATATGAATATGGCGACAAACCGGGTAGATACTTAGCATTTCTTGCAAAGAAAAAAAAGGCCCCTCAGACTATTATGTCTATCAAGGAAAGTACGGGTATTTTGACTCATGATCACAAAAGGATTAATGCGACCTTTAGAGAATTCTATTCTGAGTTATATAAATCACAGGATTGTGAAGATAGGACGAAGAGGATGCAGTCATTTTTTAAAAATTTGACTTTTCCAGACCTAACTCCGGAACAAGTATCGGTCCTAAATGCTCCTCTTACACCCCAAGAAATAGTTGATGCAATTAGGCACCTTCAAAATGGTAAGACGCCGGGCCCAGATGGCTTTCAAGCTGAATTCTATAAAGAATTTACAGAAATACTGGTTGGTCCACTTATGGACATGTATAACTATGCATATAGTCAGGGCTGTCTCCCGCCTTCGCTGAAAGAGGCAAATATCTCTCTTATCCTTAAAAAAGGAAAGGACCCAGAAGATTGTACATCATACAGACCAATATCCTTGCTAAATGTAGATTTTAAAATCCTCTCTAAAACGTTAGCACTGAGATTAGAAAGGATACTGCCACATATTATAAAGGAGGATCAGACGGGGTTTATTAAGGGCCGTAGATCATCCAATAATGTTAGAAGGGCTCTGAATATGATTCAAGCTTGTCATCAGGGAAAGATACCAGGAGTAGTGGTTTCATTAGACGCGGAAAAGGCATTTGATAGGGTCGAATGGTCATATTTGTTTTACACATTGGAGAGGTTTGGTGTTGGACAGGTGTTTACCAAATGGATCTCAACATTGTATAGTGATCCCAAAGCAGTTGTGGTTACCAATGGATTAGGCTCGGATAGCTTCAGTGTGGGTAGGGGCTGCCGTCAGGGATGTCCCCTCTCGCCATTGTTATTCACGCTAATAATTGAACCACTAGCAGAAGCTATACGAGCTGATCCTAATATAGTGGCTCCAAGGATTGGTACAGGTAAACATAAAATTACCCTTTATGCAGATGATGTTCTTCTATTCCTCAGTAACCCTTTGATGTCCATACCTCGCTTAATCCAAGTTATTAATACATTTAGTGCATTCTCAGGCTATAAAATTAATTTTTCAAAATCGGAAGCTATGCCAATGGGTGGCCTTGCTGTGATACCCCGCTTAGCGGACGGTTCCCTTTTTCCCTTTCGCTGGTCCCTGGAGGGTTTCTTATATTTAGGCATTTTTATTACTCCAGTATTTGGTCAGTTGTATAAGGCTAATTTTGTGTATTTATTGGAAAGGATAAGGCAGGACCTCCAGCGATGGGGAGACCTGCCAATTTCCTGGTTGGGTAGAATAGCATTAATCAAAATGAATATCCTGCCCCGTCACCTATATCCTATGAGAATGCTTCCGGTGATGCTGCCGAGGACAGCTTTATGTAAATTATACGGCTGGCTGAGTTCCTTTATCTGGAACCATAGGCGGCCCCTCATTAAGCTGAAGAAGCTACAGCTTCCACAGGCAAGGGGTGGATTGGACTTCCCAGATTTTAGGAAATATCAATTAAGTTCCCTATTAAGTTATATAGCTGATTGGGTCTTGTCTGATCCACAATCAATCTGGTTGGACATCGAGGCTTCTCAAGTAAAATACCCACTTATTAACCTTTTATTCTCAGACAAGAGGAAAATCATTACAGATCACTGTAAAAACCCTATAATACTGAATACAATCAAGGCTTGGAATATAATGCGGCAAAATGAGGGTAATTCACATAAAACATCCCCCTATGCACCGATAGTGGGAGCATGGGGATTCCAACCGGGGTTAACAGATGCCACTTTTAAACTCTGGAGATCCAGGGGTATCTCATGTCTCGGGGATTTATTTAAAGATGGGGTCCTGATGTCTTTCGGACAGCTGCGTCAGAAATTCGGATTACCCAATGGAGACCTCTTTCGATACTTCCAAATTCGAGATTTTATACAGAAGAAGACTACGTTATTAGATAGTCTTTATAAATCCGATAGAGAATGTAGTGTCCTACGACCAGTGGGGGTATCTTCCGTCAGTAATATTTATCATTTGCTACATAATGAAGTATCGGGAGATATGGATAATCTGCTTAAAACATGGGATCAGGATCTGGGACTAGAAATCTCCACAGAAACGTGGAATGATATCTGGGAAAATGCTAGAAGAATTACTATTTGTAACAGAACCCAGGCTATCCAGCTGAAGATACTTCATAGGGCCCATATAGCACCGGTTCGATTGGCAAAATTTAAGGCAGGAGCATCTCCAATGTGTCCTAAATGCAAAATAGAGGTGGGCACTCTTGTACATTGCTTATGGACCTGTCATAAGATCCGTAGATATTGGACTAAAGTAGCAAGTACCCTGACAGAAATTTTAGGAACGGAAATAAAAGTGGACCCCGTATCTCTCCTCTTGGGCTTTTCGAACTTTCCCTCCCTGGACACGTACGGGAAGAGACTATTTTCTATTCTTTCTTTCTGTGCAAGGAAAAATATTTTGATGAACTGGGTGGCGGAGGGCCCCCCCTGGACTTTCAAATTGGCACAGACTAATTATGGAATGTATTCCCCTTGACTTCCTTACAAATATGGTGCACCGAAAGACCGAATTATTTTATAAAATATGGCAGCCCTTTTTGAATTACATAAATACAGATATTTCGGCTATCCTAACAAGGGCTTTTATTTAATTGAGACTACAAACCTGGCTGGTCCGCGGCCCCTCGGGGGAGGAATCCCGCACGAATACGGGTTTTATCATATCTGATGTTAACACATCCCGAGCATGTAAGAGACTTAAATATACACCCTGGTTAGTTGTAGGTTAGATTAGTAGATAGTTGAGTTTTGTTTGTTTGTTTTTTTTTTCTTTTCGGTTTTTTTTTGTTGTTTTGTTTTTTTTTGTCAAATTTTGACTATTGTATATTTGAGCTAATTGTATATCAATGTTTATATCTGAGAGTTTTGTTTATTTTTGTAAACTTGTAAAAATGTTAAATTTCTAATAAAAATATCTATAAAAAAAAACCTATCTTTTACCTCCCTGTGTACAATGCAGGTCTGATGAAAAAAAATCCTCATTACGATTTACAAAAACATTAATCATGTTTCAAAACCAGTCAGCTTTGTTCTGTAGTTTCCTCTGTATATTTTCTCTGTAAATTCTCTCTCCAGGTCGGTTTTTATGTTCTTCTGTACAAACTTTTTCCAGAGACAGGTACCTTTACAAGAGCTCTTAAACCGGCAGCCTACATCTGTTTGTCTTTTGGCAGTACTCCCTCAACTGTTCAAAAATATTCAGTTTTGATACCCCAAAACATTGGATTGTTTCATTGGATTTAATATTATCAAAATACTAAATTCAAACTTGATTGGAGTTTAGTATCTTGGAGCATAATTTGAACTGATTGGCAGAATTTGAATTTGTTTTTGTCTCATGGCAACCCAACTCCTATAGCTGTTTTGTCTAAATGTTACATTACCTTGTTCCAGACTCTCTGTGCTTTTCTAAGTGCTTGCTAGCTGTTCATCTCTCTTAAAGGTACAGTGCACTTACAACTTCATAACGTTACTTACCAGAGGAAATAATTCCTTTATACTTGCTATATCAATCTATGTAAATGTGTACACCAGGTGTCTGCATTTGAACACACCTTATAATGGTATCTCTCCATGTTGCTTCCCCCAAAATGCATTATTTCACATGTATCTATAATAAATTGAATGTATCTGTCCATTTTACCTATGTAAGTCCTATTGTAGTCTACTATAATCTTGTTCATTCTGCTATTCCATCAAATTTAATATCATCTGTGACTTTTGTACCCCTTATACCAAAATTCATATCATTTATATTTAACAAAAATAATGGGCCCTCTACCAACCCTGAGCGATCCCGTTAGATATTTATCATACTACCATTAGAAAAGGAACTTTTCAACTCTATTGTCTACCTCTTAATCTTCACTCAACTACGATCCATTTAGTGGATGACTTTTCATTATCTGATATGTCTGATAAATGTGTTATGTAATGGACTAGACCAGATCCTCAAGATATTTCAAGAAGGTAGCCTGGACTCGAATGTTTTCTTATTTTAAAGGCAGATGGGAAGTGGACATTCCCGGTGTGATGCAGCTGGTCAAACCACTTGGCTTTAAGCAAAACGGCATTTACTTAAATGCTGCTGTTAAAACACGAACAAAAGAAAACAGAATTTAGAGTAACCTAACTGTTTGAAAACTCAACCATCTCAATACAGCTCCTTAATTAAGGAGCTGTTTCAATTCCCATAACATCCATGAACACATGCTTTGACAAAAGGTAAATTCAAAGGCCGGTTCTTGCAGGCAGGAGGGATTTCAGTGAGAAAAGTCAGTCAAGAATCATCTGCTGAAGCTTGGAATCTTTCTTTGGACTGCAGCAGCTTCTCACTGTTACAACTAAATCAAACTAAGAAAAAAAAGCTGAACTGGAAGAATTGACCACTCCCTAGCAATTGTTAAAGTAGGCATTTCCAGAAACACTGCCTTTACAACCTTTCTTTAAAACAAGCCAAGGACTAAATAATCTTGTTAAAGTTACAGCATTGTCACACTTTCCCCCTTATAAAAATTGAACCATCAGTGTACAAAGATGGCTTGATTTTAAACCCAAGTCTTACTCTGTTAGTACACTACAATAAATCTACATTGCATTGACTATAACCATGCAATCATGCACTACTACATTCTATTTCAGTCTGTTTACTCCTGTCACCGAACACCTCCATTTTTTTGTCAAAATCTCGACAAAGTGTCAGCAATTACATTTTCTCGTCCTACCACATGTATAATTTTCAAATCGAATGCCTGCAATAATAAGCTCCAACTAAACAATCTCGAATTTTGTCCTCAAATTTCTCCGAAAGACTTTAATGAGTTATGAGCAGTATATATGATTGTCTCAAACAAATTACTGGCAACATAAAGGTTGAAATGTTGTAACACCAACACCAAGCTCAAATTCTCCTTCTCAATTGTCGAATATTCCTGCTGATGAATATTCAATTTCATGGAGAAATATCCAAGTCAAAAAGTGTGGCACTAGAAATGCACAGCGGGTCAAGCAGCATCCGAGGAGCACAAGATTTGACATTTCGAACATAAGCCCTTCATCAGGAATGTGGAGGGGGAAGGGGCCTGAGAGTTAAATAGGAGGTGGGATGTGGCTGGAGCGGGCGGAGGTAGGTGGGAAGACGATAGGTGGATGCCGGTGGGAGGTAATTGTGACAGGTCGGTGGGGAGGATGGAACAGATAAGTGGGAAGTAAGATGGACAGATAGGACAGGTCAAGAAGGTAGTGTCGAGTTGGAGAGTTTGATCTGGGATGAGGTGGGGGGAGGGGAGATTTGGAAACTGGAGAAGTCAATGTTGATGCCATGTGGTTGGAGGGTGTCAAGGTGGAAGATGAGACATTTTATTTCCAGTTGGTGGGTGGATTTAATTTGGTGGTGAAGGAGGCTCAAGACTTGCATGTCTTTTGGGAAGTAGGAGAGGGAATTGAAGTGGTTAACCACAGGGCAGTTGGTATCCAATAGGCCTTGCCAACTTCTGATCATTTTCTTGTAAGAGTACAGCATTGACATTCACATCACTCACATCGATAGCCACCTTGAATAGCTTTGCATAATTATGTGTGGCCCATACTGGGGCAGTGGTTATCACAGCTTTCAGGCTGTCAAATGCCTTCTGATGGTCTGCCATGCACTGAAATTTCTTGCATTTCTTTAATAATTCAGTGAATGGAGCAGCCACACTGCTAAAATTTGGAATGAATTTCCGATAAAACCCACTCAATCCCAGGAATCGTAATACTACTCTTTTCATCGATGGTGTGGAAAACTCCCCAGTAACCTTTGTTTTCACATTCCATGGGACCATCTGTCCATGTCCGATAAAATGACCCAGGAATGTGACTTGAGCATGGCGAATTCACTCTTAGCCAGGTATATCACCAGGCTTGCCTCCCAAAGTCAATTGAATAATTCTAATAAATACTGCAAATGGTCCTTCGATGTGTGACTAAAAATCACCAGGTCATCGAGGCAAACCACACAACTGGTAATCCAGAAATTACTTTAATGGTTAACCTTTGAAATATGGCTGGCTTTACCAAATGGCATGACTTTAAATTGATACAGTCCATTAAATACTACAAAAGCTGAAATTCTCTTCGCTCTTTCGGACAAAAGAAACTGCCAGTAACCTCAGAGTAAATCAACTTAGAAATATACGTTGCTTGTTCCACCTTTTCAGCAGAGTCTTCCAAACATGGAATTGGATGTGAATCAGACTTTGTAACTGCACTGACTTTGCAATAGTCCACACATAATGATTGGGTACCATCTGGTTTTGGCACCATTACTCTAGGTGAGCTCCAGTCACTGCAACCTACTTTAAATATGTCGACTTGGAGCCTGTGTTCAATCACTTTTTGAACCGACTTTAAGGGATTAAATCTATAAGGATGTTTTTTTTAATGGGAATAGCATTTCCGATATCCACATCATGCAAAATTAGATTAGTACTTCCCAACTAATTTCTACATATCTCCCCATGTGATAGCAATAATTCTTTCAGGTCATTTCGATTTTCCTCTGGAAGGTAACTCAATAATTTATTCTAATTTTTGACAACTTCCTCATTATCCAATGTAATTTGAGAAATGTTCAATTCAGAATTCTCTGAACTTCGTTCTTCACTCTGTTGTAACCAGTAACACATTCTCCTTTTGCTTTCCTTCCCTATCAAAATACATTTTGGGCATATTAATATGGCACACTCTGTGGGAGTTATTTCTATCGAGAGCCCCTATCAAATAGTTTACCTCATTTAATCTCCTTTTGATTTAATAAGATCCACTAAATCTTACTTATAAAGGTTCACCTATCACTGGAAGTAACTCTAACACTTTATCTCCAATAGCAAAATTGCGAGTTTTTGATTTCTTGTCTGTTTCCTGCTTCATTATATGCTGTGATATTTTTCAGTGCTGTCCAGCCAACTCCCCCATTCTATTTAACCATTGCTGAAAATCTGACACATAGTCCAAATATGTCTCAGAACTCTGACTCACCAATTTCCCCTTAATCAATTTTAGCGGTCCTCATACTTCCTGCCCAAAAACTAATTAAAACGTATTGAATTTCTGATGGGAAGAAGTACAAACATAATTCCTGTATCCCAATCATCTGGATAATCTTGACTATAAGCCCTTAGTATGGTCTATATGTCTGACGCCACCCTTCTAGCACTCCCTGGGATTTTGGATGGCACACAGTAGATTTGAATTGTTTTATTCCCAAGCTGTCCATAACTTCCTTGAATAATTTTGATGTAAAATTTGACCCTCGGTCTGATTGTATCACTGTGGGTAGCCCATATCTCGTGAAAAACTCTTCTCCAATGCTTTTAGCTGTGGTGTTGCACAATGGAATGGTGTCTAGAAATCTAGCGGACACGTCCATTATTGTTAACAAATACTGATTCCCACTTTTTGTTTCAGGTAGGCGTTCTATGCAATCAGTTAAGACTCTTGTAAATGGTTCCTCAAATAACTGAATGGATATTAAAAGTGTGGATTTTATTACTGCCTGCGATTTTCTAACTAACCGACATGTATGATGCGTCTGGCAAAATTCAACTACATCCTTGTGCAGTTCAGGCCAATAAAATGTTTTCGTATTTCAGCTTTAATTTGTCTTACTACTAAGTTACCTCCCTGGTAATTCAACCGCTACCCGCAACACCACCTTTCTTTAAACCACTGGTAATACGATTTGATGAACTTCCACCCATTTCTCATCTGCCTGAATATATGATGGTCTCCATTTCCTCACTAAGACATCCTCTTTTAAGATATTAGCACTCGGCGATATACTCAGATTCTCCTTTCATGTACGCTTTTTGATACAATTGCTTCAGTTTTTCATATTTCTGTTGTAACTCTTTTAATTTCTCTGAGCTAAAAATATCCACTTTTTCTGCCACCTGTTTCTGTTTTGTTTCAACCATTCGGTCAAACATGGTTTTTGATCATTCTACTTCAACTTCCTTTTCTATATTCTTCGCTATCTTCTCCTGTTTCAACTGCTGACTTTGTGACCTCATTGGAAAAGAATAGACCAGATCTAAAAGTTGGAGTTCTAAATTGGAGAAAGGCTAATTTGACAGTATTAGGCAAGAACTTTCAAAAGCTGATTGGTGGCAGATGTTCGCAGGTTAAAGGGATGGCTGGAAAATGGGAAGCCTTCAGGAATGAGATCACAAGATTCCAGAGAAAGTATATTCCTGTTAGGGTGAAAGGAAAGGCTGGTAGGTATAGGGAATGCTGGATGACTAAAGAAATTGAGGGTTTGGTTAAGAAAAAGAAGGAAGCATATGTAAGGTAAAGACAGGATAGATTGAGTGAATACTTAGAAGAGTATAAAGGCAGTAGGAGTACACTTAAGAGGGAAATCAGGAGGGCAAAAAAGGGGACATGAGAGAGCTTTGGAAAATAGAATTAAGGAGAATCTAAAGGGTTGTTACATATACATTAAGGACAAAAAAGTAACTAGAAAAAGAATAGGGCCCCTCAAAGATCAGCAAGGCGGCCTTTGTGTGGAGCCGCAGAAAATGGGGGAAATACTAAGCAAGTATTTTGCATCAGTATTTATTGTGAAAAAGGATATGGAAGATATAGAATGTAGGGGAATAGATGGTGACACCTTGCAAAATGTCCATATTACAGAGGAGGAAGTGCTGGATGTCTTGAAATGCATAAAAGTGAATACATTCCCAGGACCTGATCAGGTATAACCTAGAACTCTGTGGGAAGCTAGAGAAGTGATTGCTGGGCCTCTTGCTGAGATATTTGTATCATCGATAGTCACAGGTGAGGTGCCGGAAGACTGGAGGTTGGCTAACGTGATGCATTTGTTTGAGAAGGGTGGTACGGACAAGCCAGGGAACTATAGACCAGTGAGCCTGACGTTGGTGGTGGGCAAATTTTTGAACGGAATCCTGAGGGACAGGATATACATGTATTTGGAAAGGCAAGGACTGATTAGGTGTAGTCAACATGGCTTTGTGCATGGGAAATCATGTCTCAGAAACTTGATTTGAGTTTTTTGAAGAAGTAACAATGAGGATGGATGAGGGCAGAGCAGTAGATGTGATCTATATGGACTTCAGTAAGGCATTCGACAAGGTCCCCCATGGGTTGATTGCAAGGTTAAATTTCACAGAGTACAGGGCGAACTAGCTATTTGGATACAGAACTGGCTCAAATGTAGAAGACAGAGGGTGGCAGTGGAGGGTTGTTTTTCAGACTGGAGGCCTGTGACCAGTGGAGTGCCACAAGGATCGGTGCTGGGTCCTCTACCTTTTTGTCATTTACATAAATGATTTGGATGCGAGCATAAGAGGTACAGTTAGTAAGTTTGCAGATGACACGAAAATTGGAGGTGTAGTGGACAACGAAAGAGGGTTACCTCAGATTATAACAGGATCTTGACCAGATGGGCCAATGGACTGAGAAGTGGCAGATGGAGTTTAATTCAGATAAATGCAAGGTGCTGCATTTTGGGAAAGCAAATCTTAGCAGGACTTATACACTTAATGGCAAGCGAGTGTTGCTGAATAAAGAGATCTTGGAATGCAGGTTCATAGCTCCTTGAAGGTGGAGTCGCAGGTAAATAGGATAGTGAAGAAAGCGTTTGGTATGGTTTCCTTTATTGGTCAGAGTATTGAGTACAGGAACTGGAAGGTCATGTTGCAGCTGTACAGGACATTGGTTAGGCTACTGTTTGAATATTGCGTGCAATTCTGGTCTCCTTCCTATCGGAAAGATGTTGTGAAACTTGAAAGGGTTCAGAAAAGATTTACAAGGATGTTGCTAGGGTTGGAGGATTTGAGCATTCGGGAGAGGCTGAACAGGCTGGGACTGTTTTCCCTGGATCATCGGAGGCTGAGGGGTGACCTTATAGAGGTTTACAAAATTTTGAGGGGCATAGATAGGATAAATAGGCAAAGTCTTTTCCCTGGGGTCGGGGTGTCCAGAACTAGAGGGCATAGGTTTAAGGTGAGAGGGGGGAAGATATAAAAGAGACCTAAAGGACAACGTTTTCACGCAGAGGGTGGTGCGTGTATGGAATGAGCTGCCAGAGGATGTGGTGGAGGCTGGTACAATTGCAACATTTAAGAGGCATTTGGATGGGTATATGAATAGGAAGGGTTTGGAGGGATATGGGCCGGGTGCTGGAGGTGGGACTAGATTGGGTTGGGATATCTGGTCGGAATGGACAGGTTAGACCAAAGGGTCTGTTTCCATGCTGTACATCTCTATAACTCTATGACCCTATCACACAGTCAGGAAAAATGCCAGGATATACTTGCTGTAATCCACAGTTGACTGATTCTCCACTGGTTTTTCAACCACAGTAAGCACACTCCTACCTGTGACCCAGCTATATTGTTAGCAAGGACAAATTGCATTCCTGGACCCAAGAGGTTTTCCAGTACTCTTACCATCACTTCTTCACTTTTCACTGGACATTCTAACCTCTTTTTACATAACTAAGCACTTATTGTCTCACCCATGAATTCCATATACGAGCACCTTTTGTGGGAACAGTCCTTCTGAGTTATATATCTCCTCATCTCTCAACATCAAAGATTGACATGTTCCTGTATCTCTTAATGCTATCAACGTTTTACCTGCTGCTCCTGGCCTTTGTGAATAAACCTTACCTTCACAAGTAAATGGTTTAAGAATATCTGGCACTTCCTCCTTAACCAACCTCCAACCAGGTTGTACATTCTGGTGCAGCTTTTACCCTCCACTGTGCTTTCCATTGCCACTTCAATAAAATTCACTAGCTTATCCAGTTTTCCTGCACCCATCTTCATGTGATTTCATGTGGCGCACTTTATTGCAGTGAAAACATCGGATCTTTTTAACTTTTCTATCCCTTTCATTGGTTTCCTTTTTACCCTGTGGTGAGCTATCTTTATTATCTGCACTGCCCTTACCATGTGAGGATCCCATTTTTTCCCCAATTTCTATCCCTCATGGATTTAAATTGATGCTGGAAGCCAAACTTTGATTTATGAATCAACTCATAACCATCAGCCATTTCAGCTGCTTATCTTGCCGTTTTAATTCTCTGCTCTTCCACATGAGTTCTCACTACCTCAAGAACTGAATTTTGAACTCCTCCCAAATAATCGTCTGTCCAAGACGGTCATAGGTTTGCTCTATCTTTACTGCCTTATCCACCTATCAAAATTGCTTTGTTTGATCCTTTCAAACTCAATGCAGGTTTGACCAGGGTTCCTCTTTAGATTCCTGAAATGTTGCCTGCAGGCTTCTGGCACAAGCTCATATGCACTTAAGATGGCTTTCTTCACTTCCTCCAACTCTCCAGATGCCTGCTCTGATAGGTGATGCAAATACCTCACTAGCTCTACCTACTAGCTTTGTTTGGATCAACAAAACTCACATGGTCACTGGCCACTTCATTTGTTTAGCCACCGTCTTAAATGAGATGAAAAAGGCTTCTCATCAAATTTAGGAAATACTTGAATATATTTAAACAGATCCCCACCAGGCGTGTGGCTGTAATGGATTTCCTCATCTTCATTATCTTCCTCACGAAGCCTACCTTCTACTGTTGTGAAGGTGTCAGGAGTACTGTACCTTTGAGAGAGTTGAAGGACTTGGCAAGCACACAGAGTGCTGGAGAATTTACAATGTAACATTTGGTCCAGCAGCTAGCAGTATGTTGCTATGAGACAAAAACAAATTCAAATTTAGCCAATCAGTTTAAATTATGCCCCAAGATACTAGACTCCAATCAAGTTTGAATTTGGTAATCTTACAACATTAAAATGATGAAACGATCTGATGCTTTGCAGTATAAACATTAAACAAATTGAACAGTTGGGGGAGAACTGCCAAACCACCAACATATGCAGACTGCCTGCAGAATAGTTGTCTTAAAGGTATCTTTATCTCCCAACAACCTGTGAAACAGAAGTCCTAAGAAGAAAAAAAGAAGACGGGGAAGATACAAAGAGAAAATTTGACAGCTGGCTGGTTTTGACATTTAGTTTTTTGGTAAATCTTAATTGGGTGTTTTATCGGACCAGTATTGTCGAAGAGAAAGTAAAAGATAGGTTAGAGAAAGCAGTTGTAAATAGTTGTTAGTTAATATTCTATGTTAGACTTAAAGAAGAAAGTTTTTATATTTTCTGTACTTTAAATAGTGACTTTTAGGATAGTTCTTGGCCTCTCGAATTTTAATAGATTACAGCATGAGCTAATAATTTCTGTGTTGCAGGTTTAAATTAGCAGAGGGGGGTTAACTCCGAGTCGTAACACTACCTTAACCTCCATCCTTTTCATCCAACCTTCCTACCAAAGTGCCAATTTACGAAGTTCAAATTCCCCCTCTTTCTCCCTTTCCTTTCTTTTCCTTTTTGTTCTGCTAAAGCGATTCATTCTTTTTCTCTTTACTATGCTTTTAACCATAATTCAAACTATTTCGTTTCTTTTTCTATTTATTTTTCTTTTGTCTCTAACCCAAGCTGCTTCATTTTCAGTTGAATTTTAGCCATTTCCAAAGATTACAATGGCATTTCCAGTAAATTTAAATGCTGAGCTATTGCTGTAATTATCTCTCCTTCTGTCACAGATGAAGGTAACTCCAACTCCAGCTTGTCTGTCAATTCCAGCAGCTTTGCCTTGTTCACCTTTTGTAAAGGCCCAAAGTCACTTCTTCCACCCCCAGAAAACTCTTGGTGATTGATAGTACCATTACTACACCAAACATTTTAAAAACAACCAAATTCAACACATTGAACAAAAGACATTAATAACTACCACTCGCTGTCAACAACCCTAATCCCAAATTGAAATGACAAAATTGATTTCATCCAATCTGTTATGGACCAGGCCAGACCCCCTCAAAGTATTTCAAGAAGGTAGCCTGCACCCTAAAGTTTTTCTTATTTTAAACGTAGATGTGGAGTGGATGTTCCAAGTGTGATACAACTGGTCAAACCACTTGGCTTTAAGCAAAACAGCGTTTATTTAAACGCTACAGTTGAAACACAAACAAAAGAAGATAGAATTTAGAATAACTTAACTATTTGAAAACTCAACCGACTTGATACAGCAACTTAACTAAGGAGCTGTTCCAATTCCTGTAACATCCCATAAACACACTCCTTGGCAAAAGGTAAATTTGAACTCAGTTCTTCCAGGGAGATATTTCAGAGAGAAAAGTCAATCAAGAATTATCTGCTAAACCTTGGAACCTTTCTCTGGACTGCAGCAGCTTCTCACTGTTACAGCTAAACCAAACTAGAAACAAAACCTGAATTGGGAGAACTGCAATTGTTAGAGTTGACATTTCCAGACATTTCAGCACCTTCGCCGTTATAACCTCTCTTGAAAAAAACCCACAGACAAAATAACCTTGTTAAAGTGACAGCATTGTTACAGTTACTTTATTAGGTGCACTTTGAAAGTCCATAAATGTAACATCAACTTCACCACGATCAATCCTTTATTTTTCAAACACCCTCAACAGTTTAGTCTGATATGATTTGTGTTTAACCCTTTTAAAGCCTTACTTCTCCAAGTGACAATGAATTGTACAGGGGTCTTTAGAAATTTATCTCTGCTGATGTTTGATAAATGGCAACTAGTAAGCAGAAACAACAGTTTCAAATAAAGAAAGGACTAATACTTGTTAAATAATATTTCTTTCATTTCCTTCTAGAGATCCTTTACACAGAGCTATCAAAAAAAAATTTTGGAACATGCAATCTGCCCATTTGCTAAGAATTGAATAGTCTACAGCAATGTGAAAGATCAGAAGGACAAAAGGAGCACATTTTTAATTTAAAAATATATTATTTCTGAGTAGGACATATAAATATAAATATCAATAGTACGTTTTTGTGTATTTACAATTTTTCACAATTTGACTAGAATTAATTACTTTGCCTTGATAAACTATGCTTTCACTATGATAAGGCTGATATGTTTCAACTGTCAATGGTCAAAATTTGGTTATAGTCGGGATATCTAAGAATAAACAACAAACAAAACTGATGAAAATAGATCAGATTCAACACATCAAGATGATTTACTTCTGTTACACTGTAATTAACCACTTTTCATCATTAGCTGCTAGTACAGGATGTAACACTTACACTTTCAAAATCGTAATATCATTATGTCCTTTATTTACTAAATTCACAAGACATAGCATTCTTTACAACTTCAGAATAGATTTTACTGCAAATTAATAACAAACTTTAAGCATAAATTCCTTAATCAATCCCACCCAAACCTGCATCCCTACCCGATCTCTGTAACCCTGCATTTTCCATAGCTAATCTACCTAGTCTGCAAATCATTATGGGCAAGTTAGCATGGCCAATCCACCTAATCTGCACATCTTTCGACTGTGGGAGGAAACCCACACAGACATGGGAGAATGTACAAACCCCAAATATAGAATCATCTTGAGGGTGGAATCAAACCCAGGTCCCTAGAACTGCAAGGCAGCAGTTTATTCAGTGAGCCACCATGCCAACACTAGTACAATCAGACATACATCAGCCCAACTGCTTAGATTTGAAATTAACGTACAAGATATTAAGGGATATCATATAAAATAGCAGCATATCATACACCAGATTTCCTTGATGCAGAGTAGCCCACAGAAATCATTCAGTATTTTCAATCTACCTTGCATTTTGTTTTCTGCAACATTATCTCCTCTTACAGCAAAGATTAATTTTGTTGCACTGGTGAAATGTCAGTATCTTTGTAGTTATTATGCAGCTTAGCAATGGAAGCTGAATAAATTAGACATTTCTTCAAAATGATCCCAATTCTCCACAAAACAAAAATTTCCTAAAAACAGCAAGAGTTACTGAAGGCATGTTTTATTTAAAAGAACCACACAAGAAAAACTTAAATAATAACCTTATGTAGCTCCATACAAAATTGTCGAGACATTTTCTCTGAACTTCATAGGGTTTAAAAAATCTCTGACAATCTTACCATCCAATTATAAAGCATGAGACAAAAATCACAAAATGGACAACAGATGTGATGTAGCTGAATTATTCTACAAAGACAAATTCAATTTCAGAGGGTGCACGACTTAGTTCATGGCTACAAAGAAAATCTTTTTAAAATGTTAATGATTTGCATTATTGTATTTATCTCAAAATTTCTCCACCACGGTTATATATCAATTAAATCAAGTTGTTCATGCAGCCTTCAGTCCTTCAAAAATGCCATCTCTCAGACTAGTGAAAAAAACTCATTCTTTAATAAAAACCACAATACTAAATTAAAATACATAGCACACTGGAAAAGTACTTCTGATACCATTTTGTTGATTTCCTGCTGTTTTACATAATCCTGAAGAGATGATCATTTAAGATGTACATTTTGTTACTATTATTGTGCTTACCTGAAAAGTACAAAATCGTGTTCCATTTGGTGGATGAACCTTAACAGAGTCAGCACCCGTGCTCATTTCAGAAAAAATCATACTGGAAGCAACAGAAATGTAATCCACAAGTGTACACAAATGTAAAAATATACAAAGCTCAGTTCATTCCAAATCCTGTAATATATGATTCATTGCTACGTGCAAATTAAATTTTCATTTTCTTGCCTATGGTCTTCTGTAGCAGCAGCTGATGTTAACAGCATGTTCTCACAAGTATGTGTTTGATCTAAAGATAAAATTCACTACCCCTTTTATAATAGCCACTGGAATTGAAGTCTAATGTAAAAATAAAGGGAGAAGCTGCTGAAATTACAAAGATCATCTGTGAATAAAGCTCATGCTGACACTGTGTCACGAACCTGCCTATCTGCTCCCAACTACAATCAGTTGCTTCCATCACAGCTAGTGATTATGCTCAGCATCAGAACTCATCTAACCAATAATATTGTGTCAGTGTTCACACAGAAATGAACACTGTAAGACAGGGGACCTCTTCTGCTCAACTTGCTTATTTTGCCAATTATCAGTTGCCCTTGCATCCATACTGAAAAGAAAATTCATCATTTAATAAAACTGCAAAAAGCTGAACTCTTGAAACATGATTTGAAGAATGCAACATTTCAGGCAAGCAGTAATGTAATAATAGTAATAACTCGATGATTTTGATTTAACCATTTGCAGAACTTAATACATATAACATGTTGAATATTGTTAATCCAGTTGTAGTTTTGATATTTAAATGTTTTCAAGTTTTCTGCTCTAGTCAATTCTAGGATTGTCCTAAATTATCCAAGACAAACCTCATTCCAAATACAGTCCTTTCTGCAATTACATGTGTTTGGTCAATGCGAATTGGTTGTAACATGATTGATGAATAGGTGAACTTTGTTTGTAAAATGTGAAGTTTCCCATGTGTTGGCAATTATGTGATTCCATCCACACTTTAAGTGCTGAGGAATACAATGTTTACACAAGACTCTCTGCATCGACATCATGTGACCAGTTGACTCGTGTGTTTCGTAAGTGCTTTCTGAGGGATACTTCACCATTTTCGTTCTTTGTTTTGCAAATTTTGCTGTGCTACCCAAAAATATGGGAGGACAAGGTAACAAAAATGTTTACAAGAAGCATCCTGGTAGTAAAATTGTGGGCGGTGAACGTAAAAGAAAGGCCATAATCCTTGAAGAGAAGCTAGATGTTACAAAGCATTTTGAAGGTAATGAAAGAACATGTGATATTGTTCGTGTAACAAGAATATAGGACTCTACATTACACACCATTAGAGACAATGCAGAAAAATTAAAGCAAACTGCATTGCTGGAATAAGCCTGAGTGTGAGCAAATCTGTGAGATCACGGTCAAAGCTCCTTGAGGAGATGAAGCACCTTCTAAATGTGTGATTAGATTTTTTTAGATTAGATTACATTAGATTAGATTACATTACATTACAGTGTGGAAACAGGCCCTTCGGCCCAACAAGTCCACACCGACCCGCTGAAGCGCAACCCACCCATATCCCTACATTTACCCCTTACCTAACACTACGGGCAATTTAGCATGGCCAATTCATCTTTGGACTGTGGGAAGAAACCGGAGCACCCAGAGGAAACTCACGCAGACATGGGGAGAATGTACAAACTCCACACAGTCAGTCGCCTGAGGCGGGAATTGAACCCGGGTCGCTGGCGCTGTGAGGCAGCAGTGCTAACCACTGTGCCACCGTGCCGCCCACCTTTTTTTTAAAAGTGGAAAGCCCATTAGTGTGGATAGAAGGTCAAGCTAAAAAGTGATCTGGCACCAGCTTTCTCACCATAAAAGAAAAAGACTTATCAAATTATGAAGAACGAAAGAAAAAAGCTGAAGATCCTGCAGATGGGCCTGCCTTTAATGCTAGTAGTGGCTGGGTTGCTGGTTTTAAGAACCGCTATGCTTTTCATAATGGAAAATTGCCTCCCATGGTGAAAACATTGATTGAGGAAGAAGGCTGCAACTTAGATCAAATTTTCAGTTTGGATGAGAAAGGTTTCTACTGGAAGCGAATTCCATCAAGAACCTATATTTCTAAGAGTAAAGCACACACTCCAGGCTTTAAGGTGGCAAAGGATTGTATGACTGTGCTGTTGGGTGCCAATACTAGTGGATGTCAGTAAAGACTGCTTGCATGCAATTTGGCAGAAGCTTCTCCCAGATTTTATTCATGATTTTAAAGGTTTTGAACCGTCAAAGGAGCTTCCAAGAATCAAAGGACATTATGTTGCTCTTGCAAAGCAAGTTGGATTTGAAGAAGTAGACAGTGAGGATGTTGAAGAGCTGCTTGACTCCCAATGTGAAACCTCTCTACAGCTGATCTACAACAACTTGTTCCTGAGGGGGAAATGGAAACTGGAGACAAGGAAGATGAAGTCCAGGATGCAGCACCACGAGAGTTTTCCACTTCTCTTTTGTCTCTTCTCCAGAGGGAAGTTGAAAAGAAGTTGCAGCTCTTAGAAGACAATGATTACAATGCAGAATGCAGCAGGAAAGCAGTTTGTGGAATAAGGTCTTATTTGGCACTCTATGAACAGCTTCTTTATGAAAAATAGCAAAGCAGCAAAAACTAAACGTCTTTTTTAAGCTAACCCCCAAGAAACAATCAGAAGACTATGAACCACAGCCATCCACTTCTAAATTAACTATTTTTTGTCCTAACCCCACAGCCACAAGTGCACCTGAAGATGATGATGATGGTGATGATGATGACAATGATGATGATTCCCTCAGTCCCTGCCTTAATAACTCAGCAACCTCAAAACCACCCTCCTCACCCTATCGAGTTATCTTCAAATTTTTTCAAAGTGTTAAATTTATTGTAGTATTTCATTATTAGATATGGATTTAACATTTTTTTAAACTAAGCTATCCTTTAGGCTATCCTAGGCTAAATACTATATTTGTTTTGATTTTGAGTAGTATTTTTGGTGGTCTGCCCCAACCCTCTTTTTTTCCATAAGCCCTGTTATCTTAATTGCGTGGTTTTCTATAGCACAATGTCATATAAGAATGCAACTGTCACGTTATAGCAGTAGGGACTGTATCAGCAGGCTAACCTTTGGTGTTCACAGGGAAGTCCATACATAGGAAATGTATTATAAGCTGGAGATGTGTATACCATCCTTTAATATATTTTCAAGTCTTAAGGAGAGTTCATTGATTTTAATTCATGAGCAGTGTAAACTAATTTTAAACTATGAACACAATCACAGCACCATTTTTAGGACTGAAACCTGAAGAAGCAGTTCTTCCTTACCAAAGCTATTCAAAGGACATCGTAAATTCACCCTCTCCAACAAAATGGAGTGGTGAGGAAACAATGAGATGTCACTTTCATTTTGGCTAAGGCAGCACTTCTAAATAGAAAAATCACAACAAGTGCGAGAAGACCTTGTCCTGTAAGGTAAAGACTGGATCAGGGACCAGCGAGGTTTAAAGGTGGGCTGCCTCGTTGACAGGTAACAGGTCAAACCTGAAGAAGATTGGGGCAGGCCACCTGATATTATGTGCAATCTCCATTGAAAACACACATGTGGAAGGGCCATAAAATCCAGCCATGTGAGCCTGCTGCTTGAGAAAGTATCCACACAAAGAAGTACATCTGTTTTCTGAAACAATTATCTGTCATTGCATAATGCCTGCCATGAGAGCTCTGGGCAAGATACCTTGTGACACTCTGAAAGAATGCATAGTTTTTATAGTTGAGGACTGCTGGTGCTTTAACTGCTGAACTGAAATGTGTTGCTGGAAAAACACAGCAGGTCAGGCAGCATCCAAGGAACAGGAGAATCGACATTTCGGGCATAAGCCCTTCTTCAGGAATCAAGAAGGGCTTATGCCCGAAACCTCGATTCTCCTGTTCCTTGGATGCTGCCTGACCTGCTGCGCTTTTCCAGCAACACATTTTCAGCTCTGATCTCCAGCATCTGCAGCCCTCACTTTCTCCTTTAACTGCTGAAGACAATGAAGCATTGCAAAACACTGATTAATTTGCAAGTTATCTCCAATGGTATACTTGGATAGACAGTAATCAGATGCACAATTCTTTTTAGAATCAGTGTGGTTTGCACATTTGTTATTGAGGGCAGTATTTGGTCCTATTGCGTTCTCACACAGATGACTGATTCTCCTGGTTCAGACACACTGATGATGAAACTTTTATTATGCCATTACAACATAAAATTGCATGTCTCAGGGCAAGCCAGTGACTAAAATATAACTGAGTGTGGGTTTGGGTTGAAGGATGTCAGGTGCTCAAATTTAATCTTCGAAAAGAGGAAAGTGCTTTGATAGATGAATCGCAGACATCAATGAACAAACATGATAAAGGTAGGAGTTAAAAAGTGCAAACACAAGAACATATGTGCTGTTGAACAGTGCAGCTATGTAAATAAACTCAAAGGACAGAAGAAGTCATAAAACTAAAAATAGAAAGCTTTCTGTGCAATTTACTGCAGATTAGTGTAAATTCATCAAATGCTACAAAATGGTAATTTCCTAACTTCTCCAATATTTTCGGTGAATTAACAATACAATGATAATACTAGTGCTGAAGATTACAAGGAAGTTTAGGACCAGCAAAATGTTATTTTACCAAATCTCCTTAAACTACAACTTCCAAACGCACAAGCACTACCATCTGGAAGGATAAGAGTGACAGATATATAAGAATGCGACATCTGCAAATTTCTCTCTTGGGCAGTCATCATCCTGACTTGGAAGTCAATCACCATTCCTTCATTGTTGTTGGGTCAAAATTGTAAAAAGAGTATCAATTTATTTTTTCTATATTTTTGATTGTGGATTGAAATGGGAAAAGGACTATTTTAAAACAGGGAAGAATTGGAAGATGTAGAAAGGATTGATGCACTTTTTAAGACACCTGACACATTGTACCTGCAAAAAACACTGTTGTTTCTTCAAGCAATAGAGGAAGCTGAAGCCAAGTTGATGACAAATTTCTTCTGCCTTCCAACAATTATGTGATTCGCTCCCAGACAGCTGAACAGCTTGTGGGTTTGAATGCTTAAATCAGGAGTAATTGGACCACCAGAAAGGAAGGAGTTCTTCTTCTCTCTGCAGTCAAAGATACCTCAAGTCTGAAGAAAGCCAATTTATTTTCCCTCATTAGTTGTTGTAAGCTGTGGCTCTTAAGTCAGAGACATGAAAAATGTTAATTAATAGCCCTGTACCTCCTGAAAGCAAGTATAAGAATCTGGAAAGGTAGATTGAGAAGCAACATACCTGACAAGGCAAAATGATCATCTCAGTGAACCCTAAGAAGAGGAACATTGAATTATCTTCCGAGATTTTCCCTTCACCAATGACACTTTTTTTTTGGATCTGTCTGAATGTGTGTATAAGGGAAATTCTATAAGGGGTTAGAGTTTTAGCTGGTAGAGTTATATGTTGATATTTCATAATTGTTTACCTGTAACTATAATCTATTTATTTACAATAGATAGTACTGATTGTTAAGTAGAGAAACCTGGTCCGTGCTTTCTGTAAACCTAGGTCTAAAAGACATACATTTTGGATTTTTTTGAAGTTTATTACATTTTTTTAACTTTTGTGATTGCTCCAGGGATAGTAGGACTTGATTTTCAGAATATCACCCCAGTGAAGGATAACAAAACAGCATTGTAGTTCTACTGTTATGGCATTCCACATAAAAATAATTTAAACAGCCATTCAAAATATATCAACAAACGATAACTGGGCAGTTGTAAGTTCTACAAAAAAGATTAACCTTCTGAGAAAACAGATGATTGCAAAAAAAAGTAAGCTTAAAATCTCTCGCTCTTCGGTAATCTAAAAAAGCTTGAAGTAATAATTAAAATTGTTTTCCTCAATTAAGATGAGTACTGTGGGCGCACCTACATTAAAGGGATTGCAACGGTTCAAGAGGCAGAACAGCATCATCTTCTCAAGACCAATTAGGGTTAGGTAATAGATGCTAGCTGGGCCAGGAAAGCCTGCATCTCCTCAATAAATGTAAATAACGTTCTCTGAGATTAATTTTGGCCTCTCAGTTGGTACCTTGCTTTCACTGGAATGTTTCAGGGACCAGGAAACACATGGATCCAATATGGAATAAGGAAAGATTGTGTCACTATCTCCTAATTTAGTCATTAACATATGCTAATTCACAAGCCACTTCGATGGAAATTTATGCACCACTGCTAATGCACTGACATTCCAAAGCTGACAGCTTGAAACCAGATTCACAACCTGGTGTCAACTTTGCCAGTTTTAACACACCACCTACACAGTCCTGTACAGTAAAATCCAACACACTGCAGTGTTATTAGTGGGTGTGCAAATAATGAAAACTGAGCAATTGCACAGCAAATCCAATTTTTTTTTTAAGAAAAGGTATGAAACTTCCCACTAAAGAGCGAGCAAAAGCAAGTGTCCTCCTCCAAGGTCACAAAAATAATCTAGGTCTGTTAGCAAGATTTGAGAAGATTTGTAGCTCGGCTTGAGGTTCTGGATGTAAGTTTATTGCTGAGCTAGAAGCTTCATTTTCAGACGCTTCATCACCATACTAGGTAACATCATCAGCTTCACCAGAGGCTCACTGATGATGCTACCTAGTATGGTGAAAAATGCCTGAAAATGAACCATCCAGCTCAGTGAGCAAGCTTACGTCCAGAATCTAGGTCTGTGTTGTCCAGGACTGAGTCTTCCTCTCCAATTGCCAAACCCTGGGGGCAGCACGGTGGCTCAATGGTTAGCACTGCTGCCTCACAGCACCAGGGACCCAGGTTCAATTCCCACCTCGGACAACTGTCTGTGTGGAGTTTGCACATTCTCCCCGTGTCTGCGTGGGTTTCGTCCGGGTACTCCAGTTTCCTCACACAGTCCAAAGATGTGCAGATCAGGTGAATTGGCCATGCTAAATTGCCCATAGTGTTAGATGCATTAGTCAGGGAGAATGGGTCTGGGTGGGTTACTGTTCAGAGGGTCAGTGTGGACTTGTTGGGCCGAAGGGCCTGTTTCTATACTGTAAATAATTTAATCTAATCAAATGCAAGATTCTGAAAATTGTAACCACTCTCCACCCCGGCAAGCTCCTTGTTATAGTATCCTTTTCCTGATATCAGGAAATAATGTCTGGACTTCCTGATTATTTATTTTTTCCCTGACAACTAACTGGTACCTTAGCAGAAATGACTGAACAACTGACTGACAGTATATAAACCAAGTCCATCAATAAAAATATACTGGACCTTCAAATCACATTTTGGTGACCCATTATTGTCTGCTCAGCCTCAGGAAGTTTGGATAACCCATTTACAATTAACGATTTAATAGCTACGACTCGGAGGTGCTGGTGTTGGACTGGGTTGGACAAAGTTAAAAATCACACAACACCAGGTTATTGTCCAACAGATTTATTTGGAAGCACTAGTTTTCGGAAAGCCGCTCCTTCATCAGGTGGTTATGGAGGTTAAGATCAAGCTCACAGAATTTATAACCAAAGGAGTCCAGAGTCATGGAGATGAGATACAGTAAACAATCTTAGGTTAAAACTTTCATCTTTTAAAATGGAATGTGCTGGTTTCTGTTCTTGATATGGAAATCCCAGAACTTCTTTGAAATTACATTCTCAAGATAGCTAGCTTTTTAAATAATAGGTGTGAAGTCTGTCTCTGTCCCAATACTATGTCAGACTGACAAACCCTCTGTATAGTTTTACAGTTTTGAATTCATGCAGTTTTGAGCAAAATAAAATGTAATTCTGCAAAAACAAATTCACACCATAGGCTTATATGTGTGCGCATGTAGGAGCGACAGATTGAGTGTGTTTGTCATTATGTGCTTGTGGGTGTAAGTGCACGTGATAGAGTGTGTGTTTATATATATGTGTATGTGTGCAAGCTTGGTTAAGTGTGTGCGTGTGAGTGTGATGGGGTATGTGTGATAGAGTGCGTGTGTTGATGTGAGTGCGGGGGGGTGTATGTGTGTGCATATGAGAGAGAGCTTGAGTATGATACAATTTTGGATGCTGTTTTGGGTGGGGGGGGGACTTACCGGGGAATGCACTGGAGATCAGGTCTCTGGCACAGAGTCTGTCCCTGTTGCACAGAAGGGAAGGGGGGGAAAGGAGGAGAGTGTTAGTCATTGGGGATTCAATTAGTGGGTCAGATTGAAGGTTTGTTGGGAATGAAAGAGACTCTGGTTGGTGTGCTGCATCCCAGGTGCCAGGGTCTGTGATGTCTCGGTTCGGGTATTTGGGGTCCTGAAGGGAAAGCGTGACCAGCCCCACGTCGTGGTCCACATAGGTACCAACAATGTAGGTAGAAAAAGGGACAGGGATGTAAGGCAGGATTTCAAGGAGCTACGGTGGAAGTTGAGAGTGAAAACAAACAGATTTGTTATCTCTGGATTGTTACCTGTGCCATGTGATAGCAAGGCGAAGATCAGGGAGACATATCAGCTGAACACATGGGTGCAGGGATGGTGCAGGAGGGAGGGTTTCAGGTTTATGGATAATTGGGGCTCATTCAGGGAAAGATGGGACCTCTACAACCAGGATGGTTTTCACTTGAACCAGAGAGGTACTAATATCCTGGGTGGGAAATTTGCTTGTGCTATTCGGATGGGTTTAAACTAGCACAGCAGGGGGATGGGAACCTGTAATGTAGTTGCAGTACACAGGAGGATAAGAATAAGGAGGACATGGACAGGATTTCACAGTCATAGGAGTGTGCTGGCAAATAAGCTGGTTTGAAGTGTGTCTACTTCAACACCAGGAGTATCCGGAATAAAGTACCTGAGCTTGCAGCATGGTTAGGTACCTGGGACTTCAATGTTGTGGCCATTTCTGAGATTTGGATAGAGCAAAGTCAGGAATGAATGTTGCAGGTTCCAGGGTTTAGATCTTTCTAAAGGGGAGGTGTGGCTTTGTTAGTCAAGGACGGTACAATGGAGTCTGAAAGAACTTTTGACGAGGACTCGTCTACTGAGGTGGTATGGGCTGTGGTTAGAAACAGGAGGAGAGGTCACACAGCTGTGAGTTTTTTATAGGTCTCCGCGAAGTTCCAGGGATGTGGAAGAGAGGATTGGCAAATCGATTCTGGGCAGGAGCGAAAGGAACAGGGTAGTCATTATCGGGGACTTTAACTTCCCCAACATTGACTGGAATGCTATAACTCTAGTACGTCAAATGGATCAGTTTGTGTCCAAGGTGTGCAGGAGGGTTTCCTGACATAATATGTTGAAGGGTCGACAAGAGGGCAGGCCGCACTGGATCTGGTTTGGTAATGAAACAGGCCAGGTGTTTGAGTTAGTGATAGGTTAGCACTTTGGAGAGAGTGACCATAATTCGGTTACATTTCGTTTAGAGATGGAAAGGGATAGGTACATGCCACAGGGCAAGAGTTATAGATGGGGGAAGGGCAATTATGATGCGATTAGGCAAGACTTAGGAGGCACAGAATGGGCAGCAAAATGCAGGGGATGGGGACAATCAAAATGTGGAGCTGGTTTAAGGAACAGATATTGCATGTCTTTGATAGCTATGTTCCTGTCAGTCAGGGAGGAAGTGATAAGGTGAGGGATCCGAGGTTTACTAAAGAAATTGTATGTCTTGTTAAGTGGAAGAGGGAGGTTTATGCGACGTTCAGGCAAGATGGTTCAGATGAGGCAATGGAAAGTTAGAGTAGCTAGGAAGAATTTAAAGAGAGAATTACGAAAAGCAAGGAGGGGACATGAATAATCTTTAGCAGGTAGAATAAAGGAGAACACTAAAGCTTTCTATAGATATGTAGGAATAAAAGGATGATGAGAGTAGGAATAGGGCCTATCAAGTGGGAAGTAGTATGTGGACCCTGTGGAGATTAGAGAGGTGCTGAACAAATATTTCTCATCTGTTTTCACTCAGGAAAAGCAGAATATTGTAGAGGAGAAGACTGAGATACGGGCTGTTAGACTTGACAGGATTGAGGTTAGTAAGGAGGAGGTGTTATCAATTCTAGAAGGTGTGAAAGTGAAAACGTCCCCCGGGCCTGATGGGATTTATCCAAGAATTCTCTAGGAAGCTTGAGAGGAGATGTTGGAGCCTTTGGCCTTGATCTTTGAGTCATCATTGTCTACAGGTTTAGTACCAGAGCACTGGAGGATTGCATATGTTGTGCCCTTGTTGAAGAAGGACAGTAGAGATGACCCAGGTAATTATTCACCAGTGAGCCTTTTGTCTGTTGTAGGAAAAGTTTTGGAAAGGATTGTAAAAGATAGGATTTATAATCATCTAGCAAGCAACAATTTGATTGGAAATAGTCAACATGGATTCATCAAGGGCAGGTTGTGCCTCACAAAACTCTGAGTTTTTTTAAGAAGGTGACCAAGCATGTGGGTGAGAGTAGGGCAGTTGACGTGGTATACATGGACTTCAGTAAAGCCTTTGACAATGTTCCACATGGTAGGGCTATTGGAGAAAATACGGAGGCATGGGATTGAAAGTGATTTAGCAGATTGGATTAGAAACTCGCTTTCTGTAAGAGGGCAAGTGGTGTTGATGGAAAATATTCAGCCTGGAGTCTGGTTACTAGTGGTGTGCCATAAGAATCTGTTTTGGGACCACTGCTGTTTGCCATTTTTATAAACGACTTGGACGCAGACTAGGTGGGTAGTTTAATAAGTTTGCAGATAATACTAAAATCGGTGGAGTGGTGTACAGTGTGGAAGAATGTTGTAGGTTGCAGGGAGACTTGGATAAACTACAGAGTTGGACTGAAATGTGGCAAATAGAGTTCAATGCAGATAAACGTGAGGTGATTCACTTTGGGAAGAATAATGGGAAGGCAGATTACTGGGTCAATAGAAAGATTCTTGTTGGTGTGGATGTGCAGAGAGATCTTGGTGTCCATGTACACAGATCCTTGAAAGTTGCCACCCAGGTTGATATGCTGTTAAAAAGGCATACGGTGTGTTAGGTTTTATTGGTAGAAGGATTGAGTTTCGGAGCTGTAATATCATGCTGCAACTCTACAAAACTCGACTTGGAGTATTGTGTGCAGGAAGGATGTGGAAGCATTGGAAAACTTGCAGAGGAGATTTACCAGGATGTTCCCTGGTCTGGAGCAAAGGTCTTATGTGGAAAGGCTGAGGGACTTGGGTCTGTTCTCTTTGGAAAGAAGAAGGCTAATAGAGACACACAAGGTGATCAGAGGATTAGGTAGGGTGGACAGTGAAAGTCTTTTTCCAAGGGTGATGACATTTGCTTGTAAGAGAGGGCATAGCTGCAAATTGAGGGGTGATAGATCTAAGACAGATGTCAGAGGCAGGTTCTTTACTCAGAGAGTGGTAAGGATGTGGAATGCTGTGCCTGTCAATGTAGTTAACTCAGCCACATGAGGGGCATTTAAACAATCTTTGGATAAGCATATGGATAATTATGGGATAGTGTAGGTTGGTGAGCGTAGATTAGTTCAGAGTTGACGCAATAGCGACGGCCAAAGGGCCTGTTCTGCGCTGTATTATTTTGTGTTCTATGAGGGAGGGCCTGTGTTGGTGTGTGACTATGTAGGAGTGTGTGTGTTTGAGAGAGTGTATCGTGCAGTGGGGCCACCTGTAGTGTGACATGAACCCAAGGTCCCGGTTGAGGCCATTACCATGGGTACCAAACTTTGCTATGAGCTTCTGCTCAGCCACTCTGCGTTGATGCTTGTCCCAAAGTCTGCCTTGGAGGATCGTCGCCCGAAGGTCTGAGGCCGAATGTCCCGGACCACTGAAGTGTTCCCTGACTGGGAGGGAACACTTCCGCCTGGTGATTGTTGTGCGGTGTCAACTCTCTCTCTCTCTCTCACGCACACCCACCTGCGCAGACCCTCCCTCATACACGAGCTCTCTCTCACATGCACACTCATACACCCCCGCACTCGCACCAACACACGCACCCTCTCACATCATCACATTCACACATATACTTAACTAAACTTACACACTGTTATGGACTAGGCCAGACCACTCAAAACATTCTTAAGCAGGCATCCCAGACCATAACATTGCAATTTGTTTCTGTTACAGTACGGTGAAAATTTCCCAGAGTGATTTAGCTAGGTTGACTCCCAGGTTTTAAAATCTACAAAAATGTATTCATAAAATTACACAATGAAACACAAAGAACAGAATAAAGAACCCCTACAAAACTCAATCTATCCTAACGAGACTTAATTATGCTGTTCTAAATGGACAACAACCCCAATAAGCAAACGTCCTTAAAAAAAACAGTAAAAATGGAACAAATGCTGATAGGTTGAAGTTAGAAGGGCAGAAGGAGAGCCTATTTCCATACAGCTGAACTCCTAACTAGTTCTGGACTGAACTGCTCAGCTAGAGAGCTGACCACTCCCCTTTCATTATACAGGTCACTTCTAAAACATGACCACTTTGGCCTAAAGTCTCATCTGTTTACATATAAACAAAAAGGCCACTCAATACCCTTTAATCTCTGTACCAAACTAGTCTAATTGGAATCGGGAACTGTTTATGACCCCTCTGAAAACAACCAAGGACACAGTATCCTTGAAAAAAGGAACAGCTTTTAGCAAAAAAGGATCAGCTTTGTGACAACACACACATACATACACATACACTCTATCACGTGCACTCACACCCACACACTCACATGCACACTCAATCTGTCATTCCTCCATGCGCACACATATAAGCCTATGGCGTGAATTTGTTTTTGCAGAATTACATTTCATTTTGCTCAAAACTGCATGAGTCTATGCAAAACTCTACAAAACTATCCAGAGGATTTGTTAGTCTGACATAGCATTGGGACACAGACAGACTTCACACCTATTATTTAAAAAGCTGAGCTATCTTGAGAATGTAATTTCAAAGAAGTTCTGGGATTTCCATATCAAAGAACAGAAACCAGCATATCCCATTTTAAAAGAAGAAAGTTTTAATCTCAGATTGTTTACTGTATCTCATCTCCATGACACTGGACTCCTTTGGCTATAAATTCTGTGAGCATGATCTTATCTTCCACAACCACCTGATGAAGGAGCGGCTTTCTGAAAGCTAGTGCTTCCAAATAAACCTGTTGGACAATAACCTGGCGTTGTGTGATTTTTAACTATGGTTTAATAGCACCATCTACAGGTAAAATAAATTATTGAAGTTTGAAACTAATTGCAATGCCCAAATACATTCAGCAGCAGTATAATTTTATTTAGCTGTTGTAATTATATCAGAAAACAGTTTACTCACATGCACACAATAGCAGTAAAATGTACTTCAAAGCAATACAGTTATTTGAGCAAATGCCGACCACCAGATAGTAACCAAGGAAGTAAAGCACACCCAATGTACTCGCATTCCAGTTTTTATCTGACCATTCTTCCAAAAATTAGATAAGTATATGAAACTGCTCACGTAAACGTTGTGCAAATCAGCAATGAAATCACATGCCCAGCAATGCAGTTTATAATTAAAAGATCATTACTAATTACTTTGTACTGTCATTACTAAGAAATTTATTATTCTTTTCTTTGGTCCTTCTTGATGTTGCTACACTTTGTAACAAATAGATTATCTTATAATCACAACTCTTCACAATGGGGAGCTTCCGTCACACGATAGCTAAATATTTACTTTGGTTCTGTGTTTACAAAAGAAGACATAAGTAATAAACAGGGTTAAGTGAGAGGAAAGAACTGAAAGAGATCAGTGTTAACAGGAAAATATAAAAGTAGGGATATACTTCTGAGGCTCTATAAGGCTCTGGTCAGAACACAACTGGGGTATTCTGCACAGTTTTGGGCCCCATACCTCAGAAAGGTTGTACTAGCCCTGAAGTGTGTTCAGAGTTGGTTCATGAGAATGGTACCAGGAATGAAAAGCTTAACATATGAGGAACGTTTGAGGACCTGGGTCTATACTCAATGGTGTTTAGAAGGATGAGGGGGGATCTAATTGAAACATACAGATTACTGAATGGCCTGTAGATGTTGGGAAGATGTTTCCATTGGTAGGAGAGACAAGGTCCTGACCGCATAGCCTTAGAGTAAAGGGAAGACCTTTTAGAACGGAGGTAGGGAAAAAAACATCTTCACCTAGAGAGTGGTGAATCTATGGAATTCACTGCCACATAAAGATGTGGAGGCCAAGCCTTAGAGTATATTTCAGACTGAGATAGATAGGTGCTTGAGTATCAAGGGGATCAAAGGTTACAGGGAGAAAGTAGGACAATGGGGTTGAGAAATATATCAGCCATGATTGAATGGCTGAGCAGACTCAATGGGCTGAATGGCCTAATTTCTGCTCCTAGTTCTTATGGTCTTATGGAAAATGGGAGTGGGGAAATTGATGGGACTGGAAGCTGATAAATCCCCTGGGCTGGATAATCTACATCATAGAGTACTGAAGAAATGGCCCTAAAAGTTGTGGATGAAATGGTGGTCATCTTTTAAGATGCTACAGACTTTAGAACAGTTCCTACAGATTGGAGGGTAGCTCCTCTATTTAAAAAGTAAGGTAGAGAGAAAACCAGAAATGATAGACCAGTCAGCGTGACACTGGTAGGGGAGAAAATGCCAACGTGCATCAGAAAAGATTCAGCAGCACAGCACTTGGAAAACAGGGGCAGGATTGAACAGAATCAGCATGAATTTACCAAAAGAGAAATCATGTTTGACAAATCTACTGGAATTCTTTGAAATGTAACTCATAGAGTTTATGAGAGGGAGCCACTGGATGTTGTTTATTTGAACTTGTAGCAGGCTTTCGAAAAAGTCTCACAAAGGAGATTAGTGTGTAAACTAAAATGCATGGTGTTGGGGATAGTGTATTGAGATGGACAGAAAACTGGTTGATAGATAGAAAACAAAAAATTAAGAATAAAATGGTCTTCTTTCCAAATGGCAGGCAGTAGTGCTAGCACCCCAGGTATTCACAATATATATAAATGATTTAGATAATGGACCTAAATGTAAAATATCCTGTTGTGTATTTATCTAAGTATGTTGAACTTTAGAAGTCTGATCATGTAATGTCATGATGACATTGGCCATTTTGGATGGAAACAGTCTTGCTTGCTGCCTTGTAGAATGAATACTCCTTAATAAAAGCTCTTGTTGTTATAAACACTGCAGCCTTCTTTAAGTGTAACACAAGAAGAAAACTGGTGACTAGGATAAAAAAGTACTTTTACATCTTCCAAAGCAATACTCTAATTCATCAAAATAATGGTGCTGATTACAGATCTCTGAGGCACTTCAGAACAGAACATAAGACAAGTACAGTCAGCATGGAGAAAAAAAGTTTCAGCATAGGTCAGATATGAGTGCAGAGAGGCTTGCTGCATTCTTCACTCTGAAGGAACATTGTACTGTACTTAGAGTACTGTACTTAGAGGAACATGTTTTGAGCTTGGGTGTAGATTCAAAAGAAACAGGTAGCCCCTCAGGAATACCTTATTTTGAATAGAAAAAAGCAAGACAGCACTAAGATTTTTATGGTACATGTACAACACAAGTTCTTTCGCCTTTAAAATATATATAAAATGGCAGAAAAGTTTGGTGCTGTAGGATCAAATGAAATAGCGAACTAGAACACCAACATAGAGACATTCTATTATTTCGTCCAAGCTAGCAAAATTAAAGCAGATAAAGTCATCGCTGCTTTCTTGAGTATTCTGGGGAAAATAAACTTTTATTGTCCTGAGGAGTCTGATACAGCTAGAGAAGCTAGGTTCAAAACTCATGAAAAAACAGTAGGAATCCTACGGAACTAGTTTTCATCAAAACTAGTTTTCATCAAAGTGCACGTTCTCCATGATATAAAAATGGCTTAAGAAAAGGTTAGACCTTCAGTCTGGCTATTGGCAGTGACATCATCAAATACTCGGACAGTCATTTACTGAATGGTAAACTACTCAGAATGGATTTGGACATTGGAGCAGCAGTTTCACTCATACCTGAATGTGTTTATGTAAAGCAGTTGACTCACATTGATCTGCAACTCAAAAATTGTATTAAGAATATACACAGGTAAAGCAGTGAGTTTAAGGGACTGTATCAATGAGAATGTCCAGTTATACAATCTATCTGAAGATTTGTCCTTACACGTTGTCAAAGGAAATCTTCCAGCTTTATTAGGAAGAATGTGGCTGCAGAAAATAAAACTTAATTAGGCTGAATTAAATTGCTTGTCAGATTCTGAAACTGAACTATCACAAACTCTAAAGAAACATGCCACTGTTTTCATTTGGGATCTGGGAAGCATGGAAAAGATCTCTATAAAATTGAAAATCAATTATGGGAATCAAGGAAAAATGTTGCAAGGCTAGATCAGTACTTTATGTAATCAGACCAAAGGTAACTTTGGGTCAGGACTTCTGACTTCAATAAAGCCTTATTGGCTTGGATAAAAGGTCTTTCACATTGATCTTCTCATTTCCAATTCTAACTTTGGCATAATAAATTGTGCAACTGCTTGAGAATGGTTGCAAGATTTGTGACAAACCTGTCATAGTAATTTAGCAAGCCCAAAAATGATCATAGTTGGCTTGCATTTTAACTGGTGCCTCAGTTATGCCTTTTACTTTTGAAGGTGACTTGTAGTCTCTTAGCATTCATGACATAAATATTCAATGGCAGGTAAACGACTATAATGTTGTACTTTTCATTTCTGCAGGGCAGTATTTAAATTTTTCAGGACTAAGGAATCTCAATCCGCTTACAAATCCAAGAAATTCAAAAAAATCAACAGTGCGATTGAAAACTGGTTATAACATTGTCTCACTTGCTCTTCATAGCATTCCTGAGACTGTATAACCTTTTATCTCGGACCTGCCTCTTATTTCTAATCTTTGTGCATGTATGTTGTGCTCCTAGCTATTTCTTTGGTTAAATTACTTATTTTAAATGCTTCCATTTGAGTCTGGGAGAAAGTATCCATAAAGGAAGGGATCTTTTGGGGTATTCCATTTGGAACTGTAAAGAATTGGAAACGTCACCTAGAATCTAGTCATAACAGGACTCATGAAATGGCACAGAGAATTTGAAGGGATATTGGAGTGGAACAGGTCCATGGGTGAGCATAGAAGAATTATGGGGGCATAAGACCTTTTGAACTCAACTTTTAACAGGCTCCTAAAAGCATACGATAGTTCATAACTCCTCTGACAGGCCATGAACCACAAGTCATAGGGAAGCTGTCTTGATTCCACAGAGGTTACACTGACTAGGAGATATCATCACTGCAATGGAACCAGCAGGTCAGGAATGTACAGTATGAGCTCACTACCCACAGCATCATCTCCTACCAGCAAAAATTTGGGATACAGGGAATGCGGTAGAAATTCCAAAATCAATTCTGGTCTGTTCTTAAGTGGGTTAGAAGTTAGGTTGCTCCCCTGCCAAACTCATATCAACCCTCCTCTGCTAGTTAACCTACCTTATAGAATATTAGGCCTAGGACACAGTCCTGGATCACCTCTTCAGTCATATATTAATTTGCCATATTTCATTGCTTCTGTACTTTCTTGCATGTGCTACTGGGAGTACTAATCTTTGAATACTACTTAAATTTTCCTAAATGACAACAGTCATTATGCTGGATCACAACTTCTATTGTTCCCTTTCTCCTTTAAAATGGTCTGCACAAGTTCCGTGATTGAACTTCCCAATTTGAACTTACTCCCAAAGTAAATTGCACCAAAATCTGGGCTTAAGTGTTGATAAGTAGTTATATCTTTGTGAACCCTGATTGTATTTGTACAAACAGCTACTCAAAATGACAAGCTGTTGAGAAGAAGGATTAGAAACCATAGTGCTGGAAAAGCACAGCATGTTAGGCAGCATCCGAGGAGCAGGAGAATTGACACTTTGGTAAAAGCCCTTCATCAGGAATGAGGCTGTGAGCCGAACGGGTGGTGAGATAAATGGGATGGGGGTGGGGCCAGATAGCTGAGTTTGGAATAGATAAATGGAGGTGGAGGTAATGGTGATAAGTCGGAGACGATGGTGGAACAGATAGGTGGGAAAGAGGATGGACAGGTTGGACAGGTCATGAGAGCGGTGCTGAGCTGGGGAGAGGGGAAATGAGGAAAACAATGAAATCCACATTGATGTCATGCAGTTGGAGGTTCCTGAGGCAGAAGATGACGTGTTCTTCCTCCAGGTGTGGGGTGGTTCGGGAGTGGAGATGGAGGAAGCCCAAGACCTGCATGTCTTTGGCGGAGTGGGAGAGGGAGTTGAAGTGTTTGGCCACGGGGTGGTGGGGTTTGTTGGTACGGGTATCCCAGAGATGTTCTCTGAAGCGCTCTGTGAATGGGCATCCTGTCTCCCCAATGTAGAGCAGTTGAGAAGAAGGGTCCAGAGTATAAATTGGGTGATCATTTAGGATTTCAATATTCATACTATAGCAATGACTAAGGGGGAGGCAGTAGCATAGTGGTAATTTCACTGGATCAGTAATCAACATATCATACCCAGGAGACATTACATTAAAGAAATCAAATTACAGGTGGTGAAATTTGCATTTGGGGCTCTTGTGGGGCAGTGGTAGTATCCTTACCTCTTGATCTCGGAGGTCAGGGTCTCGATCCTACCTACTCCAGAAGTTTATGATGACAACTTGAAACAAATTGATTAGAAAATATCAAGAAATGGCTAAGAAGAAGATCATTTATGTACTTAGTCCTCAGTAAAATCATTTGAATTATTGAAGGACCAAACAATTGGGCTCCATGTGCCCTGACGTCTGTAAGTAGTGGATACAATGGTCTACTTCAATGTGAGAAGGCTGCTTGGATGAGCATTACGTGCTCAGGCTGAAGGTGAAAGATCTTCTCAGATTGAGATAAAGGTCAGCCTTTCCAACCAATTTGATACATGGCTTTAGAACTTGCACCATACAATATCCAGTGCTAATCATTTTTGGCTGAACATGCATTCAGTTGCACAAGGAATCTCACTCCCACAAGCACTATTTATTTAAAGAGGGACATCCAAATTTCAAGTGAGTTACTTTTGACTTATATCTATTGGAAAGTTTGTTTCAGCATTACGGATTGTTTTTGAAAGTTTGAGTAATTCATCCATTTAGAGACAGGGGATGTTGCCTATCCACACCAAGTACTTGTACTTTGAGAGACTATAATTGTGGTACCTTTGAAATAGCAACTTTAGTGTTTAACAGAATTGAGACTGCAAATATGGTGAAACAATATACAGAAGGAGGAGCAAAAAGAGAAGGGCTTTATATGGAAGGACTCTCTGGCTTTCAGGGCGCACATTTCCGACATCTACTTCATCCAGATGCAATGGCTGAGAAACTTCAGATTCCACAATGATGAACTTATTCAGTAGTATTCACTGAAATGTGCATCAAAGTTCATTGCTGGCCTGTTGTGTGCTGCACAACCCCGCTATCATGAGGACACATTGATATATCTTCAGAAGGAGGAGGAGACAGGAAGTCATCATTTGAAGGGTCTATATTATTCAAAACAGATTATCCTAGAATGCATACTCGGATTCTAGCACCACTGGTTAAGCTTCTGCAATTAGAGATGCCAACAAAAGCCAAAAAAAAAGTGGCATGGTGGTTCAGTGGTTAGCACTGCTGCCTCATAGCCTTAGGGGACCTTTAGCATGGAGTTTGCACATTCTCCCTATGTCTGCATGCATTTCCTTTGGGTGCTCTGTTTTCCTCCCACAGTCCAAAGATCTGCAGGTTAGATGGATTGGCCGCACTAAATTGCCCATAGTATCCAGGGATGTGCAAACTAGGTCGATTAGCTATGGGAAATGTAGGATTACCAGTTTAGGGTAAGAGAAGTCTGGGTGGAATCTTTTAAAAGGGGTGGTGTGGACTCAATGGGCCAAATGGCCTGCTTCGCCACTGTAGGGATGCTATGATTCTTAATACCTTCATCCAAATACACATCGAACTAAACAAACATAAATTAATGATTCATCCCTGTTCAACCTCTTGGTGCCTGCTTTGTTGGTGCCTTTGCCTGGGATAATGATTACAATCAGTGATGGGGGCATAATGGAGGTATAGTGCATTGAGCAGCAAGAAAGGTTGGTGCAGCAGTAGTATCATTTCAAACGCATTCACTAACTTTGACCACCCACATGAAGCCACATATAGTTTTGGTCTCCATATTTATGAACTGACGTACTTGCATTGGAGGCAGCATCATGAAGGTTCATTAAATTGGTTCTGAAATAAGGGGTAGTCTGTAATGACAGGATGAGTAAATTGGGCCTATATTCTCTGATGTTTAGAAGAATGAGAGGCAATCTCAGAGAGACATTCCAAAGTGGTTTAATAGGATAGAAGCTTTGGGATGGTTTTTATTGGTCAGGGAATCTAAAACACAGGAGCTACAGTCTTACAATATACAGCCAATAATTTCAGACTAAGACCATAAGATTATAAGAAATGGGAGGAGAATTAGGTCATTTGACCATAGCTGATATGTTTCTCAACTCCATTGTCATGCCTTATCCTGTTAAACCTTGATCCACTTATTTATCAAGAACCTATCTATCTCTGTCTTAAATACACTCAATGATTTGACCTCCACAACTTTCTGTAGCAATGAGTTCCACAAATTCACCACCCTGAAAGAGGTTCCACTTCATCTCTGTTCTAAAGGGTCACCCCTTCACTGAGGCTGTGCCCTTGAGTCTGAATCTCTCCTGTAAGTGGAAACATTTTCTCCATGTCCACTCTATTCAGGCCTCTCAGTATTCTCTAAGTTTCAATCAGAGCCCCCTTATCCTTCTGAACCCCATCAAGTGCTCAACCACTCCTCATATGACAAGCCCTTCATTCCTGTTAGCAGTCTTGTAAACATCCTCAAGCCCAGTCTAACAACAGCACATCATTCCTTAGATACAGGGACTGAAACTGCTCACAATATTTCAAATGCAGTCTGACCACAGCTTTACACATCCTTAGCAGTACATCTCTGCTGTTGTATTCTGGCTGTTTTGAAATGAATGCTAACATTGCATTTGCCTTCCTAACTGCCAGCTGAATGTGGATGTTAACCCTGAGGGAATCTGAACTAGGACTCCCAAAATCCTTCATGTTTCATATGTCCAAAGCCTTTCCGCATTTCGAAAATAGTCTATGCCTCTACTCCTCCTACCAAAGTGCAAAACATCTCACTTTCCTACACCGTATTACATCTATCACTTCTTTGCCCACTCTCGTAGCCTGACTAAGTCCTTCTGCAGTCTCACTGCTTCCTCAATATTATCTGTTCATCGACATATCTTTATGTCATCTCCAAACTTAGCAACAATGCCCTCAGTTCCTTCCTCCAGATTCTTAATGGTATAACATAAATTGTTGCTGTCTTAATATTGACCCCTGCAGAACTCCACTAATCACTGACTGCCAAACTGAAAAAGTCCCCTTTATCCCCACTCTCTGTCTTTTGCCAGTCAGGCAATCCTCTATGTATGTCAGTATACTACCCATAACACATGGGCATCTTATTTAGAAGCCTCCTGTGCAGTAACATATCAAAGGCCTTCTGAAAATCCAAACAAGTCCACTGCTTATCCTTCATCTCACTTGCTCATTACCTCTTCAAAGAATTCTAACAAAATTTGTCAGGCATGACCACCACTTCACAAAGATATGTTTACTCACCGCTACTTGACCATGCACCTCCAAGTGTCCCACAATTTCATCCTTAATAATAGACTCCAAAAATCACCAACAACAAAGTTACCCCAGAAACACTTGACATTGCTGATCTACCGTCTTTACTGATAGGCTTCTCTTCCAATCAACTCTAACCAGCTTCTCCCTCATGTCTTTGCTGTTACCATTACTCAATTGTAATATTATTTCTTCTGTTTCCAGCTTTTCCCTCTCAAAGTGCAGGGTGAATTCTACCATATTATGGTCAGTGCCTCCTCAAGATTCCTTCACCTGAAGCTCTCTCATCAAGTCTGCCTTATCACACATCACCAAATCCTGAATTGCCTGTTCCCCAGTGTAATCTACCACAAGAAGCTCCAAAAACAAACAGCTTGTAGTCAGTCCATGAATTCCTTTTCTTGAGATGCACCACCAACCTAATTTTCCCAGTCCGAATGTATACTAAAGTCCCCATGATTACTGTAATAATCTTTTAATGCCTTTTTCTGTTTCCTGATTTATTTTCTTCCCCACCTCTTGACTATAACTAGGACACCTGTGCATAACTCCTACCAGGGTCTTTTCTCCTTTGGTGTTCCTCAACTCGACTTGCACAGGTTCTGCACTTTCTGACTTTATATTGCTTCTTGCTTTCAATTTAATTTCTTACTAATAAGAAAGCACTGCCCCCTCTTGCCATCTGCCTGTTCTTTTGGCAGGATACCTATCCTTGGATATTTAGTTCCCAGCCTTGATTCCCTTGCAGCCACATCTCTGTGATATCCACAACATCACACCTGCCAATTTGAATTTGCACTACAAACTCATTTATCTTGTTTTGTACATAGCATGCATTTTATACAATAACCACAGTGCTGCGCTGATTGCCCTCTCCGCCCCTTATCATAGTTGTCTATTTTTCTGCTATGCCTGAAGCCTTATTCCTGATCCTTTCCATACTCTCTGTCCTATTTCATGTGCTGTAGAAACTTTAATAACCTCTGCTGACCCCTCCTTGACCCAACGACAACATTCACCAGGACTCTGGTCCCAGATGTGAAGATATTCTTTCACGAAAGGGTTGTGGATGGTCCATTACTAAATATATTTAAGGTGGAGATAAACCGATTTTTGGCCCTTTTTAAGAATGGCAGGTTGCCTTTAAGAGATGAATGTTAACAAAACATGCTCACCCTGCACATTGCTAAGTCACCTGCTGAGAATTCGGTCAACCTGTGGCATGGCTCTCACTCAGCTCAACGTCACAATCAGGCAAATGAGGAGGAGTGCAAAGTTTGCTTGCTATCTGAAAATAGAAGGTCACAAGTTTTTTTTTAAACTTAATTATTTCTATCTGCAATTCCCATCTAAAAAGCATTAATTTCTACTGTTATTTATATGACAATTTTCCCATATAACCTCATACATCCAAGTCGATAATTGAAAACTTATCTGTAACTTTGTTATTACTGTGTAATTGCAGAATCTGCACACCAGGTGGCACTCAAAATATTTTGTTAAATAAAATCTTTCAACTTGTTTCCCAGTACAGGTTGTTCTGCTATAACATACGTTTTGTCAATGCAAATTGCCTATAATGTGATTGACAAATAGCAGATACTGTTTCTAAAGCATAAACTTTAAAACATGTGTTGGCTATAATTCGACTGCATTTCCAACATGGAGTCGCACAAGAACACAACTATTGTGTTATAGAAGAACTACCTGTACCAGTAATTTTTAATGCCCAAAAAAGACAAAAATAAAGTCCTAAAAAAACTTGTTTCACAGTAACAGGCTTGTTTGTATTCATTCACTGGATTATCATTTATTATCATCAAAGATTTTAATTAAAGGCCTCAGGTGCTTCCAAATGGTGTGAGCTAACTTTTTGTTGTGTTATAATCCCAATGAGACGGCCAATAGTTATGAGCTCAGTAGAGACCAACAACATTTTTATACCTGAGATATCCAGATAATAGAATGAAACCATAAGGTTCATAGTTTAAATCAAAATAATTTTACTAAATAAATAAATAAATAAATAAATAAAAATAAGTAGAAACATGGAACATGCTGCCTGAGATGGTGGTGGAGGCAAGTACACTCGCAATAGTTAAGAAACATCTGGATGCGTATTTAAATGCCAGGACACAGTTAGCTATGGACCAAATGCAGGTTAATGGGATTAGTTTAGTTTAGCATTTGTTGGTTGGCATAAACATGGTTGGCAGAAGAGCCTGTAGAGCTCTATGAATCAATAACTGGCCATTGATCTTAAAGATTTCAAAGTAGAATGAACATAGTTACTAAATGTTCTAAATCCAATTTCTTAACCAAACCTTCCTTCTATACCTGCTGAACTTGCACCCCCAAAACTCAAGAAATGTATTTATCGGAATTTGGAAAATTGATCACTTGATCTGAGTATGATTCAAAGATTCTTTTCAGAGTTGCATAAGAATAAACATAGCTTCTGGCAAGAGTAAGTGAGCCATATTGTAGGATCTATTTCTCATGCAGTATAAATTGTAAAATAAAAAAAAAACACAGATGCTGGAGATCTGAAAAAAATTGATGGCAAAACTCAAGTCTTCTGTGGGAAGTAAGCAAAGTTAATGTTTTGAGGCCGTTGACTCTCCACCAGAGGCTGGAAGACATGGAAGGAGGAATTCAGACTCTAAAATTATTGAACTCAATATTAAATCTTAAATGTTGTAGGGTTCTTAAATGGGTAATGAGATGTCATTCTTTCAGTTTATGTTGAGCCTTGCTGGTGGGTTGCAGTAAGCCTGAAACCAAAATGTTAGCCAGGGAGCACAGTGGTGTTTTGAAGTGGCAGACAACTGGAAGCTTGGATTCATTTTTACAGAGAGAACATTGGTGTTCTGCAAAGCAGCCACCCAGTCTGCATTTTTGTCTCCCCTGTGTAGAGGAGACCACATTAGATTGAGTGAAGTGCAGGTAAATCACTTATTTGCCTGAAAGGTCTGTCTGGAGCCTTCAATTGTGAAAAAGGAGGAGACAGACATGCAAATGTTGCACTTTCTGCAAAGTTGTGTTATGGGGGTCTGGGAAGGTATTGGGAGTTGAGGAGGAGTGGACCAGGGCAACTCTGAGGGAACAGTCCTCATAAAATGCTGACAAGGGGAGGGGATTATGTGTCTGGAGGTGGCAAAAAATGGTGGTTTCCAACTCCTTGAATACAGATGCTGGTGGGGTGAAAAATGAAAACCATCTGTTCTGATAATGCCAACTTCCATGGGAAGGTTGCTCAGAAATTACCATAAGACTATAATATATAGCAGCAGAAATAGGTCATCTGGCCAAGTCTCCTTCACAATTCTATCACAGATAGAGACAAAAAAAACCCTGCAAATGCTGGAATCCAAAGCAGACAGGCAGAAGGCTGGAAAAACAAAGCAAGCCAGGCAGCATCAGGAGGCATAGAAGTCAACATTTCGGGTGTAGCCCTGAGTCCTGAAGAAGGGTTACACCTGAAATGTCGACTTCAACACTTCCTGAAGTGTCTGGCTCGTTATGTTCTTCCGACCACCATTCTATCATGGCTGATATGTTTCTCAACCCTATTCACATTCCTTATCCCCATAATCTTTGATCCCCTTAATAATCAAAAACTCTCCTACCTCTGTCTTAAATACACTCAGAGATTTAGCTTCCATAGCCGTCTGCAGCCTGGAGTTCCACAAATTCACAATCCCTGCCTGAAAAAATTCTTCATCTCAGTTCAAAAGGATTATCCCTTCACTCTGAAACTATACCCTTACTCCTAGTCTCTCCTTCTACTGGAAACATCTTCTCCATATTCACTCCATCCAAGCCTTTCAGCATTCCATAAGTTTCAATCAGAGCCCCTCATCATTGAGAACAGACCCAGAGTTCTGAACTGCTCATCAAATAACAAGCCAATCATCCCCAGGATCATTCTTGTAAACCTCTCTGGACCCCCTCCAAAGCTAGTGTCCATCTTTACCCTCAACAAATGATTCCCCACACTGTGATTAATTTGGCACTTAGCTATGTCCAATCCATTTGTTAGAACAGTACAACACAGGAACAGGTCCTTGGCCCACTATGTCTGTGGTGACCATAATGTTATTCTGAACTAAACTCTTCTGTGCATTCTCTGCCTGTTCATGTGTCTGTCTAAATGTCTCTTAAACTTGCTATCACATCTACTTCCACAACCTCCCTTGGCAGCATGTTTCAGGCACTTACTACCCTATGTTTAAAAAAAAACGTTTCTCGCACATTTCCTTTAAACTTTCTCCTTCTCATCTTAACCGATGTAGAGTATTCAACATTTCCACCCTGAGAATGTGATTCCGACTATTCACCCTATCCATGTCCTGCATAATTTTATATACTTCTATCAGGTTGCGCCCCTCAGCCTCCGATGCTCAAGTAAAAACAATCCAGGTTTGTCCAGCCTCTCCTCATAGCTTATACACTCCAATCCAGGCAACATCCTGGTATCCTCTTCTACACCCTCTCCAAAGCCTCCACATCCTTCTACTCTGCAGCAACCCAAAACTGCACACACGACTCCAAATGTGGTTTGACTAAAATCATATACAGTTGCACCATGACTTGCCAACTTTTATACTCAATGGCCTGACTGATCAAGCATGCAGTATGCCTTCGTCACCACTTTCATATCAACATCATCCACAGATCCAGGTGCTCCATGTGGCAAATCAGGAACCGCAACTGAACATAATTACCACATACATAGTCACCATGAACACTGGACGTGCCTCTGATTTTCCACATATTGCAGGAGGAGCATTCCAAGGGGCTGAGTTCCCCTGAATTATGAACCTTATCAACAACAGACAATAATCTAGGAACCAATTAAATAACGTTACCCACAACTCACCAAAATCAAATTTCCCATACTTCTGCCCTCATCCTTTCACTTCCCTCCCATTACACTGATAGGGTTCCTTTGGTCCTCACTTTCCACCAACCAGTAGCCCGTCATAAGCCACCATTTCCACCAGCTCCAGCAGGATACTACTACCAGACACATATTCCCCTACGTTCCCCTGTCAGATTTTGTGGGGACTGTTCCCTACAGTAGACCCTTTTCCCCTCATGCTCAACTCCCAGTACCTGCCCCCACCTCCCATAGCAATGACCATGCAATCGTACATGGTGCAACACATTCCTATTTAACTCCTCCCTCCTCACTGTACAAGGCTCCAGAGGTACCTTCCAGGTAAAGCAGTGATTTACCTGCACTTCAATCAATCTAGTCCACTGTATTCATTGCACACAGTGTGGTTTCCTCTACACTGGGTAACCACTTTGCAGAGCACCTATATTCTGTCTGTAAAATTGACTCCAAGCTTCCAATCACTTGCCACTTCAACAACTACCATGCTCTCTGGCCTACATTTCCGTCTCAGGCCTGTTGCAGTGCTCCAGCTTCCAATCGGCAAGCGTACAGCCTTCAAGACTCAATATCGAGTTCAATAATTTTAGAGCCTGAATACTTCCTTCTATGTCTTTACCCACCTTAAGTCCTATCATGACAAGGGCTGATTTCAGCTAACCATTTTTACCCACTCATTGTCCCATTTATTAGCTTTGCTCCTTTCCCAACTTACCATTAACCATCCTTTGTCTGCCTAACTTTCTTTCTCAATCCCTCTCCCTCGGCTCTATCTCTTCCTAACACTCACTCCTTTCTATCCTCTACCTCCTGTCATCAGCAAGTATACCACCCTTACTAATTACTATCGGTTCAGAAGAAGGATCGTGGGACTCAAAGCATAAACTCTGCTTTCTCTGCACAGTTGCTGCCAGACCTGCAGAGTTTCTCCAGCAATTTCTGTTTTTGTTAAAGATCAAAGTCTATCAGACAGTGGTTCTTACATCATGTCTTTATGGTTACAAAATATCAATGACCAACCAGCATCACATTAGCAAATAGAAGCAATCCGTCTTTGCTGTCTGTGGTTTATTTGCAACATCAGGTAACGGACAAAATTCTCAATACCAAGGATCATGTAAAATCATGTATACCTGGCATGGAGTGTTGCTTATCAGAGCTCAGCTTTGCTGGCTTGGTCATTTGGCTTGCATGATACAAAAGGCAGTATACTACAGTCAGCTGAGCATAAGAACCCCCAAAACCTGGGCATTTCAAACTTAGATTTGAAGATGATATGAAAGCCAACCTCAGTGCTTACAAGCCAAAACCCAGTATACTGACAAAAAAACTTGGACAGACCCAAATGGAGATGACTGTCATGAAGTGATTTCAACATTTGATGAGAACAGAGCTGAATATCCTCTGGACAAATGAGTGCTACACAAAGCCAACGTTTCCATCCATCTCTCAACATTGACCTCCTTTGCAATATTCACATGTGGTTATGCAAACTGAGACATAGTCAAATGTCACACAGAGAACAATGTCAGCCTAGACTGTAAATTGCTATCTTTGTTTTATTGAAGCAATAAAATTCAATTTATTCCAAACATTACCAAACTTTTGTTGAAAGCAGTCATTACAGCAAAGACTTAGAGGCCCTTGTAACACCCCAGTTATAATAGGCAAAACTTATGTTCCAGAATTAGACACGTTCCCTAAGTAAGTTGTTCCAGTGCAGCTACAACATTGGCAATGCCAAGCGATGAGAAAAATTGCCTGGGTATGTCCTTTCCTCAAAAAAAAGGTAAATTCTACCCAATCAATTACCACCATATCTGAATCATTAGTGAGGCAATGTAAGATGTCACTGACCTGACTACTAAGCATCATTTTCACAGCAACAATCCAATCATTAACACTCAGTTTGGATTCTGCCATAAGCACTAGGCCCCTGTCCACATTTCAGCTTTAGTCTAAATATAGAATATAGATTTGAAATGTAGATGTGATTTGGGTATGACTGCCCTGGACATCAAGGCAGCATTTGCCCAAGAGTGACATCAAGAAACCCTGGAAAAACTAAAGTTGACAGAAATGAAGGAAAAATTTCCACTGATTGGAGTCATAACCTAAGTCATTACAAAGGAAGATGGTTGTGATTGATTCAGAGGAAAGGCTCCAATCCCTCTGTCCGAGGACAAATCTGCTCCTAAATCTAATTGTGCCTTTTTCTGTAAAACTTTTAACAGGTACTGGTGTACGATGAGGAGATGAACTCGGTCTGGAGCTTCCAGACTGATTAGATTATTCAAATTACATTCAAATTAAAACTATTCTGATTAGTTTTGTGACAGAGTATTTTATTCATTTTTTTATTTAAACTTTTTTTTAATATATGAACTACAGTGTACCCAAAATGAATTGCCAAATGAAATTTTGGTAAGAAACAATGAAGTAAAATGAAGTGAAATTGAGGCTAATTATCTCTAGGACATCATTGCAGGAGTTCCTCACAATAGTATTGTAGGCTCAACCATCTTCAGCTTCTTCACCAAGAGCATCTTTCCATCAAAAGGTCAAGAAGTGGGGATGTTCATTGATGATTGCAGTGTTCAGCATATTTTACAGTTCCTCAGACATTGCAGAAACCTGTGTCCATTGCAGTAAGACTTGAACAACATTCAGACATGGTTGGTGAGTGGCAAGGAACATTTATGCCACAAGAGTGTTGGACAATAACAACATCAACAAGAAAGAATCTATCCATTAACCCTTTACACTCAATGGCATTATCTTCACTGATGTCCTCACTTTTAACATCCTGGGGGGTTGTCACTGACCACAAATAAAATTGGATTAGCTACACAAAAATAATGTGGGCACAGAAGGAAATCGGGAAATTCTGCAGCAAGTAACTCACCTCCTGACTCCTCAAGCTTATCCATCATCTGCAAGGCATAAATAAAGTGTGATGGAATACTTGCCTGAATGAGTGCTCACCCAGCAGGTGAGGACTGCTGGATTCAGCAGTTAAGTTTTGACTGTGAGCTAGAAGGAGCAGGACTGCATTCTCCCAGCCCCCAAAATCTCCATCTGAACCACTCCTGCTATCAGCCAAACAAACACCTCCTCCTGTATCTGGCTTTGGAAATCAAGTAACCCCCACACCTATGTAAACACTTCATAATCCCAGAGTTGCAATCTTGCACACATTTAGCCTTTCCAAACTCCACTGTCTCTAATCTCTTGTCTTTTCAATTTCTCCCTCCTCTGCTAGTGTCTGGGAATGCTTGGATACCACTGTGATCCAGGGCAAACATGTCTGCACTAACGTCCTTTAACACTTGAGTTAACAAGCTGGTGGCTGAACCATTGCAAAGCATCTTTGAGGAAGAAAAGTGCCTGGATCCTTTCTACCAGGATGCAGTCACACCACTTATGATAGGGTTTTAGATTTGGTCGGTGAGCAAATCAGGGTCAGAAGAGTTTGACTGTGAATGAGATAGGTAAAGGAACTCAAAAGGCAGGAATGCAAAAGTGTTAACCTCTGCAATTTTAGATTCGCTCAGCCTGCATAGATGAGTGTGAGGACTGCAAGATTGATGAGTAAACTTGATATCATTATGTAGGAGACATTCAAGTGAAGTGTGCCATGAGAAATGTAACAGTGGTAGTTGTAGTAGTAGAAGATAATAAAGGGAGTGAGATTGGCACCGTTCTCATCAGCAAAGCAATAATGTCCATATGACTACACTGCCTGCCTGCTATCAGAGTTTGGGAAATATGCTCAGGGCTGGAAAGGAACTTGCAATGGGAGGAGAAAAATCCAGTTATCATAGTCTATATAGGTTCCAATGACATAGGTAGAACTGGGAAATACCACCTGCACAGAGTGAATGGGAGCTAGGCAATAAATTAAAAAGCTGAGCCTCAAAAGATTATAATTGCTGGGTTTTAGATTAGATTAAATTCCCTATAGTATGGAAACAGGCCCTTCGGCCCAACAAGTCCACACCGACCCTCCAAAGAGTAACTCACCCAGACCCGTTCCCCTACATTGACCCCTGACTAATGCACCTAACACTACGGACAATTTAGCATGGCCAATTCACCTAACCTGCACATCTTTGGATTGTGGGAGGAAACCGGAGCACCTGGAGGAGTCCCACACAGACACGGGGAGAATTGCAAACTCCACACAGAAGTTGTCCGAGGCAGGAATCGAACCTGGGACCTTGGCACTGTGAGGCAGCAGTGCTAACTATTGAGTCGCCGTGCCATCCCTGAGCTGCCGTGCTACCCCCTGAGCCATTGTGCCACCCCGGTTTCCAGGAGGTTATTACCAGAGCCAAGTAAAAACTGGCATTGGGTACATAAAAGTAAAGAGATGAGTATGTGGCTCAAAGATTGGTGTTGGAGAAATTGGTTTCAGTGCATGGGCCACTGGGGACATCAGTACTGGTGAAAGTGAGGGCTGTACCATGGGATGATCTACCCTGAACCATCTTGTGAAATGCATCACTAAAGAAGTGAAGAGGGTTTTAAATAGTAGTGGGCTAGCGATCAAAAGTGGAAAGATGTAGGAGATCAAACAGCAGAGACAAGCTAAGTGAGCAAAACATTAAAATGAGAAATGAGAGTCAGAGGAGCACAGATTTTAAAAAAACTCAGAATACATCAACAGTCAAGGTTATATCTTACCAAGATAACAAAAAGTCAAAACTAAAGGTTCTGAATCCAAATGTGCATGGCATTCAAAACAGAAGTAATGAATTGGTTGCACAAATTGAAGTAAATAAATAGAGAATTATTTGATCTTCAAGAAGAGATGAAATACTATTAACCAAGATGGCATCTATGCAATTCAATAGATGACCGTGATTCAGCAGATCAGTTAGTGTACAAATTGTTTGGATGGAAATAAGGAATAGTAGGAGAAAGACATCACGTGTGGGAATGATCTACAGGACCATTGACTATAACCACATTGTGAAACACAATATACAAGAAGAAATATTTGGTGCTTGTCATAAAGGGACAGCAATAATTATGAATGACTTCAATCTACATATAAAATGTAAACATGAGATTCATAGTAGTGGCCTGGATGAGAAGTTCACAGAATACTTCTGAGGTATTTCCTCAAGGAGCACATTCTGGAACCAAGCTGAGGGTAGATATAGAAGGCTTAGTATTGTATAATGGAACAGAAATAATTAGTGACCTCAGAACAAAGAGATCCTTGGGTAACAGCAGACCACAATAAGACTGAATTTTATTTCCAGTTTGTAAAAGAGTAAATTGGGTGTAAGACTAGTCTATTAAACTGAAATAGGGCATCTAAGTGGGCATGAAAGCTGAGCTAGCTGAAGTGAACTGACATTCTAAGAACTAGATCAATACAGACATACAGGCAGACCTTTCGGAGAAAGGAAAGTCCACCGTCTGTGGTTAACTAAAGTAGTTCACAGAAATACCAAAATTAAGGAAAACCATATAACTGTAGACAGGTGAGTGACTGGTCAGATGATTGGTCAGAGTAGAAAGACTGGCAGAGAATGAGTAAAAGGTTAATCAGGAGAAAGATGTTAGAGAATAAGAGGAAGCTACCTAAGGATGTAAAAGCAGATAGCAAGGAGTATATACTGGTATCTAAAAAGGAAAACAAGAAGTAAAATGACTGTTAGTTCTCTGGACAGTTAATGGTAGATAATAAGGAAATGGTGGATGAAACAAATGCCCTGAGCATACAAAAATATGGCAGTAATAGATACATTGACAAATGGAAGGGAAAAGGAAGCTTAGTGAAATTATAATCACAAGAGAAGCAAAACTAGGTAAACTGAGGGAGCTACATGCTGACGTGGACTCAGATCCATAAGGAGTTCAGAGCAGTAGATGTGATCTATATGGACTTCAGTAAGGCGTTCGACAAGGTTCCCCATGGAAGACTAATTAGCAAGGTTAGATCTCATGGAATACAGGGAGAACTAGCCATTTGGATACAGAACTGGCTCAAAGGTAGAAGACAGAGGGTAGTGGTGGAGGGTTCTTTTTCAGACTGGAGGCCTGTGACCAGTGGAGTGCCACAAGGATCGGTGCTGGGTCCTCTACTTTTTGTCATTTACATAAATGATTTGGATGCGAGCATAAGAGGTACAGTTAGTAAGTTTGAAATGACACCAAAATTGGAGGTGTAGTGGACAGCAAAGATGGTTACCTCAGATTACAACAGATAGGCTGAGAAGTGGCAGATGGAGTTTAATTCAGATAAATGTAAGGTGCTGCATTTTGGGAAAGCAAATCTTAGCAGGACCTATATCCTTAATGGTAAGGTCCTAGGGAGTATTGCTGAACAAAGAAACCATGGAGTGCAGGTTCATAGCTCCTTGAAAGTGGAGTCGCAGATAGATAGGATAGCGAAGAAGACGTTTGGTATGCTTTCCTTTATTGGTCAGAGTATTGAGTACAGGAGTTGGGAGGTCATGTTGCAGCTGTACAGAACATTGGTTAGGCCACTGTTGGAATATTGCATGCAATTCTGGTCTCCTTCCTATCGGAAAGATGTTGTGAAACTTGAAAGGGTTCAGAAAAGACTTACAAGGATGTTGCCAGGGTTGGAGGATTTGAGCTATAGGGTGAGGCTGAACAGGCTGGGGCTGTTTTCCCTGGATCGTCGGAGACTGAGGGGTGACCTTATAGAGGTTTACAAAATTATGAGGGGCATGGATAGGATAAATAGGCAAAGTCTTTTCCCTGGGGTCGGGCAGTCCAGAACTAGAGGGCATAGTTTTAGGGTGAGAGGGGAAAGATATAAAAGAAACCTAAGGGGCAACATTTTCACGCAGAGGGTGGTGCATGTATGGAATGAGCTGACAGAGGAAATGGTGGAAGCCGGTACAATTGCAACATTTAAGAGGCATTTGTATGGGTATATGAATAGGAAGGGTTTGGAGGGATATGGGCCGGTTGCTGACAGTTGGGACGAGATTGGGTTGGGATATCTGGTCGGCATGGACGGGTTAGACCGAAGGATCTGTTTCCATGCTGTACATCTCTATGACTCTATGGAATGCTGGTGACTGATTAGTTAGTACATCCATTGGTGTGAATATTTCAACATTCCCTAGATTCAAGAAGGGTCCATTGGACTGGAAAAACACAAATATAACCCCTCTATTCAGGAAGGGAGAGAAGCAAAGTTACCTTTACATCTCTCATGGTGAAGTGTTAAAATCGATCATTAAATAGATTATAGCTGTGCACTGAGAAAAATTCCAAGTAAGCAGAAAGACTCAGCATGGTTTCATCAAAGGAAAATCATGTTTAACCAATCCATTGGAGCTTTTTGAAGGAGTAACAAACTATGGACAAAGTAGAGCCTGTGATACTATACTTGAATTTCCAAAAGTCGTTTGATAAGGTGCCACCTCAAAGTTATTGCAGAAGATAAAAGCTCATGGTGTAGTGGGTAACACATTACCACAGATATACACAACAGATCTTCAGAATGAGGAAGGATCAATGGACCCAAAATGTTAACTTGGATTTCTCTTCACAGATGCTGCCAGACCTCCTGAGCTTTTCCAGAAACTTATGATTTTGTTTCTGATTTACAGCAACCGCAGTTATTTCAGTTTTATTATCATAGATATGGCTGGGTGACTGGCAGAAAATAAACATGATGCATAAATAGATCTTTGCTTGATTGGCAGAATGTGACAAATTGAATTTCACACAGGACTGTCCTGCGACTTTAATTTTACAATTTACATCAATGCCTTGAAGGAGGCGAGTGGTGACATGGGAGATAAATTCACAGTTGACAAATAAACAAAACAATAAAATAAATAAAACAAATAAAAAAACAAGTAAGTTCATTGGCTGCGTAGCCCTTTCAGGAGCCAGTACAGAGGTCGGATTGTCTCTTTCCATACCACAAAATTCTATGATTCTACTCTTTGACACCGAGGTATGTAGAAAAGTATGTTGTGAAGGAGACATAAGGAAGTTGTAGGCAGATATAGATGGGTTCAGTGAGAGGGCAGTAATTTGGCAAATGTCAAATATAATGGGGAAAATGGAAGGTTATTCACTTTGTCAACAAGAATGATAAAGCAAACTATTACTTTGACTGAAGAATTCCAAGATGTTGAAAGATTTAGGCATTCTAGGGCATGAGTCACAATGTTAGTGTATAGGTGGAGCATGCAATCAAGAAGGTTCGTGGGATGACTTCCTATTTTTTATTGAAAACCTACAATATGGAAACTGGCCCTTCAGCCCAACAAGTCACACTGACCCTCTGAAGAGTATCCCATCCAAACCCATTCCTTTACCCTATTATTCTACATTTACCACAGCCCTGAACACGACAGTCAATTTAGCATGGCCAATTCACCTAACTTACACATCTTTGGATTGTGGGAGGAAACCCACACAGACACAGGGAGAATGTGCAAACTCCACATAGACAGTCGCCTGAGGTGGGAATCAAACCCGGGTCCCTGACACTATAAGGCAGCAGTGCTAACCACTGAGCCACCAAGCCACTCTATTACAAATGGAATCGAACAGAAAAGTAAGTATGTTATTCAGTTATACAGTGAACTGGCAAGACCATGGCTCAAATACTGTATGTAATTTTGGACTCTTTAATTAAGGAACAATGTTAAACATTCCAGGCAGTTCAGATGAAAATTGTTAGATTGATACCTGAAACTTGTGGGTTTTATGAGGGTAGGTTGGACAAGTTGGTCTTGTTTCTACTGGAATTTGGAAGAATGAGAGGTTTTTTTCATTAAGTACACAAAATTTTGAATGGTCTTGGAAGGTGGACATTGAAAGAATGTTTCCATTTTTAAGTCAGTACAGAACAAGTGGGCACCAATTTAAAATTAGTTGCAGTAACAAGACTGAGATGAGGAGAAATTATTTTTCTCTCAGAAGGTCAGAAAAATATAAAAAGGAACATATGCCATTCACCCCTTAGAGTGTTCCAATAATCAATATGATCATGGCTGATCATCCTGTTCAACACTCAGTTTGTATTTTTTATCCCTTTAGCCCTAAGAACAATACCTCTCTTCGCAATCATTCAATGTTTTGGCTTCAAACATTTTCTGTGGTAGAAAATCCTACAGGCTCACCCTTCTCTGGGTGAACAAATTTCTCCTCACCTCAGTCCTAATTAGCCTACACCGTATCCTGACTGTGACCCCTAGTTCTGGACTCCCCAGTCGTTGAGCACATCCTTCCTATATTTACCCTGCCTACTGCTGTGAGAATTTTGAATGTTTCTATGGAATCCCCCCTCATTCTTCTAACTCCAGTAAATATAGTCCTAACTAACCCAGTCTCTCTTCATAAATCAGATTTGCCATCACAGGAATCTGTCTGGTAATCTTTGTTGCATTCCCTTTTCTGCCAGAATATCTTCCCTCACATAAGAAGACCAAAACTGCACACAATATTCAAGTGTCGTCTCACCAAGTCCCTGTACAGTTGCGGCAAGATATTCTTGCTCCTGTACTCAATTTTTCTCACAGTGAAGGCCAACAAAACTTTTGCCTTCTTCGCCACCTGTTGCAGCTGCATGCTTACCTTTAAGCAATTTACTTTCACGGTTTTACAACTTTCAAACTCTCTGCCTCAGAAAGAGACAGGGTTATTGAATACTTTTCAGACAGAGGTGGATAAATTCTTGTTAGAAAGAGAATTAAGCATTACTGAGGCTAGATGGAAATGTGGAATTCAAAGGATAAAAACACATGAGCCATGATCGTACCGAATAGTAGAACAGGCTCAAGATGCTGAAATTGTCTACTGCTGTTCCTGTTTCATATGTTCATATGTTCAGAGACTGTTTGTAGCCTCCAATCTCCCAAGATCCTTCTATCTTCCCACAACTTCTGTTTATACAATGTCTTTACCATAATAAATTGCCTAAGGTGCTTTCCAGAATTAAATTTAACACATAAGACAATATTAGGGCAATTAATAAAAAGTTTGATTCAAGAACTACCAAGAAGCACCATGAAGAAGGAAAGTAATGTAGAAAGGCAGACAAATCACAGAACAATTTCCAAGCCATAACTCCATGGTGGTTGGTGACATTTCTCTAAGAGTGGAGGAATTTAAATCAGAGATGCTCAAGAGGCAGAATTAGAGGAAGAAAGATATCTCTGAAGATTCTGATACTTAAGGAGATTCTAGGCATAGGGAAGGGAAGGTTAATGGAGGAACTCAAACCTAGGATGAAATTATTTACATCGAGGCATCACTTAAATGGTAGCCAATATAGCTCAGTGAACTTTCCAATAGAGTCAGTTCATCTGTTGTCTGGGACCACTCTGCGGCTGAGGTGCAATCCTCAACGACAGTGCTCATGTTTGTAGATTTCTCAGCTCAAGCAATGATTTCTCTGCCTTCTTGCCTAGTGACTCCATATTTTAAAAAAATACTTTTTGGTTTCTAATAAGCTTCTGCTACTGTTCCACAGCTTCTGGTAGACAGTATTTGCTTTTCTCAAAGCTGCTTCCAGGCTGACTACTTCTACTTGTTTCCAATAGATAAAATCCAAATCAAAAAGAATTTTCCCTATAATCTATAATCATGGCAGTGTGACACATCTGAAATGTCTCAGGTAACGATTTAATTATCTCAAACATATTCTTTGTTCTCGGTATCAACAAGAAACCATTGAAGGATGACTTCCTTGAAATTTGCATACTTTTTACTGGACTTGGCAGTATAGATAGTTCCCCCTGACTAAAATCAGGGAGCGTAATCTCAGGATAAGGGGCAAGCAATTTAAAGTGAGATGAGGTGGAATTTTTTTCACTCAAGAGGTGGTAAATCTTTGGAATTCTCTGTTCCAAAGGGGTGTGGAAGCTCAATCATTGAATATGTTCAAGTGAGAAATTGATGGACTTCTGGAAATTAATGATACCAAGGGAACTGGAGATAATGCAGGAAAGTGACATTGAAATAAATGAACAGTAATGGTCTAATAGAATAGGTGAGCTGGCTTGATTTGCTGAATAGCCTATTCTTGTTCTATTTCCTTTATTCTGACAGCTGTCGACTCTCTGTTTCTGCAAAGAAACTCAGAGAGGGGTCACTTGTTGCTTTGTGTTTCCAATTTCCAACTCTAATTTTATTAAATTGGCATAGGCCAATCTTTGAATTCCCATTCTTTTAGGTTTGTTTGCCAGCTTGTCCAACTAGGGATTTTCATTTTCCTTGTATGCAGTGAAGAGGAGCATCAAAGAGGTAAAGTCATAGACAGCGAGATGACAATGACCAGAGGACACCATGAACATGAACCGGGCAGAGAGTAGAGAACGTAAAGAGGATGCATGATACACGCTGACTTCTATTGTTGGAGCCTTAACTTGCTGCAATCTTTGAGCAATGGAAGGACCCAAGAACACACATATCTCTGAGTACAGAGAACTTTTGGGTGGAACTTAAAGAAGAATGGAGAGAGTTTTATTGAGATTTTTAGACTTAAAATTCAGTGTTTATGAAATACATTGTAAGAAATAGGAATTGCTTTGTATAACATTTCTACAATAGAAGTTTGTTTCAAACATGTAATGTTATGGCATAACTTTCATTTTTTTTTTAAATTAGTTCCTGAGATGTGGCATTACAGACTAGACCAGCATTATTCCCATCCCCAGTCGCAATTGAGGAGGAGGAGCTGGACCACCTTGTTGAACATTTATAATCATTTAGGTGTGGGTGAACCTGCAATAGTGTTAGTAAGGGAATTCCATGATCTTAAATATAGTGGCAATGAAAAATTATGATACAGTGTGAATTGTAGCTTGCAGAAAAATTTGCAGGTGGTACTGTTCCCAACCATTTGCTGTCCTTAACTTTCTAGATGGTAGACGGTACAGGTTTAAAAAACACCACTGAAGAAACATTGGTAAGTTGCTGTAATATATCTTGTAGATAGTACACTGCCACCACTATGCACCTGCTACAAATGCTGAAGGCATTGATGTGATGCCAAACAGATAGGCTGCTTTGTCCTAGGTAGTGTCTGACATGTTTGACTGCTGTTAGAGCTGCATCCATCCAGCCAGTGGAGAATATTTCATCACACTCCTGACTTGCACTTTATAAGATGGTGGACAGGTACGAGAGAAACAGCAAATGAGTTATTCGCCACAATCTCCTAGTCTCTGATCTGCTCTTGCAGCCAGTGTTTAAAGGGCTAGTCCAGTTCAGTTTCTGGTCAACACCCTGGGGTGACCAGAAATTGTAGTGCCATTGAATATCAATAATTTATATTTTAAATGTTTCTGATTTCTTCAAAAACCATAATGGGAGCAAAAGGAGAATCCATAACAAGTGATTTGTTGACTAAAATAAATAGGTAAAACCTCAATTTCTCTAGTTGTCCAAGCATTCCTTACACCTACCAGCCTTTCCTTTCACCCTAACAGGAATATACTGTCTCTGGACTCTCATTATCTCATTTCTGAAGGCTTCCCATTTTCTAGCCATCCCTTTACCTGTGAACATCTGCCCCCCCCAATCAGTTTGTGAACGTTCTTGCCTAATACCATCAAAATTAGCATTCCGCCAATTTAGAACTTTAAGTTTTTGATCCAGTCTATCCTTTTCCATCACTACTTTAAATCTAATAGAATTATGGTCACTAGCCCCAAAGTGCTCCCCCACTGACATCTCAGTCACCTGCCCTGACTTATTTCCCAAGAGTAGGTTAGGTTTTGCACTTTCTCTTGTAGGTACATCCATATACTGAATCAGAAAATTTTCTTGTACACACTTAACAAATTCCTCTCTATTTAAACCCTTAACACTAAGGCAGTACCAGTCTATGTTTGGAAAGTTAAAATCCCCTCCCACAACCACCCTATCATTCTTACAGATAACTGAAATCTCCTTAGAAATTTGTTTCTCAATTTCCTGCTGACTGTTAGGGGGTCTATAATACAATCCCAAAAAGGTGATATTCCCTTTCTTAATTCTCAGTTCCACCCAATTAACTTTCCTGGGTGTATTCCCAGGAATATCTTCCCTAAGTATAACTGTAATGCTATCCCAAACCAAAAACACTAGTCCCCCTCCTCTCTTGCTCCTCTTTCTATCCTTCCTATACCATTTGTATCCTGGAACATTAAGCTGCCAATCCTGTCCATCCCTGGGCCACGTTTCTGTAATTGCCATGATATCCCAGTCCCATGTTCATAACCATGCCCTGAGTTCATCTGCTTTCCGTGTCAGGTCTCTTACATTGAAGTAAATGCAGTTTCATTTATCAATCCTGCTTTGTCCTCTGCTTTGTCCCTGCCTGCCCTGACTGTTTAACTCGCTCATTTTCTCAACTGTACTAGTCTCAGATTGATCTCTTACCTCACTATTTTCCTGGGTCCCACTCCCCTCCATCAACTTTACTAGTTTAAATCCTCCCGAGTAGTTCTAGCAAATCTCCCTGCCAGTATATTAGTACCCTTTCAATTTAGGTGCAAACCATCCTTCTTGAACAGGTCATTTCTACCCCAGAAGAGATTCCAATGATCCAAGACTGTGAACCCTTCTCCCTTGCACCAGCTCCTCAGCCACACATTCATCTGCTCTATCCTCCTATTCCTACTCTAGAAGCACTGGGAGCAATCCAGATATTACTACCCTAGAGAAACTCCTTTATAATTCTGCCAAACTTTCTATATTTTCATTTCAGAATCTGCTCCTTTTCCCTTGTGTCCAATTACTTCCTGCTGGTCCCTTTCCCCTTTGAGAACATGCTGCACCCTCTCTGAGAAACCCTTGATCCTGGCACCAGAGAGACAACACACCATTCTAATATTTCGTTGCTGGCTGCAGAAATGTCTGCCGGTGTCTCTGACTACAGAATCCCCTATCACAATCGATTGCTTGGAACCCAATGTACCCTTATTAGATTAGAGCCTGTCTCAACATCAGAAACTTGGCTGTTCGTGCTACATTCCCCTGAGAGTCCACCACCCCCTATATTTTCCAAGACAGTGTACTTATTTGAAATGGGGATAACCACAGAAGACTCCTGCACTACCTGCCGAACTTTCCTACCTTTCCTGGAGTTAACCCATGTTTCTGACTGTATCTGCGACTTTCCTCCCTCTTATAACTGCCATTCATCACAGCCCCAGCTCTTGTAAATTGCTCATTGGGAGATCATATTGCGGCTGTACAGGACGTTGGTTAGACTACTTTTGGAATATTGCGTGCAATTCTGGGGTCTCCTTCCCATCGGAAGGATGTTGTGAAACTTGAAAGAATTCAGAAAGATTTACAAGGATGTTGCCAGGGTTGGAGGATTTTAGCTATAGGGAGAGGTTGAATAGGCTAGGGCTATTTTCCCTGGAGGGTCAGAAGCTGAGGGGTGATCTTATAGAGGTCTATAAAATCATGAGGAGCATGGATCGTATAAATTAACAAAATCTCTTCTCTGGGGTGGGGGAGTCCAGAACTAGAGGGCATCGGTATAGCGTAAGAGGGGAAAGGTATAAAAGAAACTAAGGGGCAACGTTTTCATGCAGAGGGTGGTACATGTATGGAATGAGCTGCCGGAAGAAGTGGTGGAAGCTAATACGATTGCAACATTTAAAAAGCATCTGGATGGGTATATGAAAAGGAAGGGTTTGGAGGGATATGGGCCGGGTGCTGGCAGGTGGGACAAGATTGGGTTGGGATATCTGGTCGGCATGGATGAGTTGGAAGGAAGGGTATGTTTCCATGCTGTATATCTCTATGACTCTATGACTCTAACTGTCACTCTAACCGAACCATTTGATCTGATAAAGTTCGCAACCGAAGACATTTCTTGCAGACATAATCCTCAGTAACATGTAAACTCTCCCTAAACTCCGACATCTGACAAGAAGGGCATATCACTCTACTAAAGACCATCATGCTCCTTCACAACCTGCAGACCCAGAGAATAGCACCGTCTTATTGCTCTTAAAAAACACACTGCTCCAGGCTAAATTAATACTTATGGCTTATATTTTTAAAGTTTAATCAAAAGACAGATCTCAATAAAACACATAATCAAGAAAGAATCCACTCTACTCACTATTGTTGATTTACAGCAAGGCTACACTTAAACATTATGCACTTAGCCATTCCTGTGCTGTGAGCTCTCCCACACAGGTTCCTCCAAGGTCAGCTGTGAATTTTGCTGTTGGTTAATTTTTCTTGGACAAACTCTGATGTCCAGAGATAATTGAAAATCACACAGCAGAGGAAGTAGCTATGCAGATTCACTGTTAGGTCAGACAGAAGTGTCGGTTTCTTTCTCTCTTCCTTCACTGACCATGTGCTGTCTTTGTCTGTCCATCTCGCTTTTAAATGTGCCGTTGTTTTATTTTTTTTTTCTCCAAAGTTCCAAAACAATGCAACAGCATATAAAATAGTCATTGCTGCTCCTGGAACTTAAGAAAATCACCTCCAATATCTACAGTACTTCAGAAAAGAAGTAGCTCTTATAGCCACATTTTTTTCAGATTACAATGTGAGGCAAGATTTTCTGGGTATTTGGTTTTAATTAACAGAGGGGTTTGAACTCTGCATCGTAACAATTTGGGAGCTCATCATCGATTTGGACAGATTTGAACAATTTTGGGGTATGAAAGCTCCTAGCAGATTTAAACTCTTGCCAATTATAGTCCTAACCTTTTAATAAAACTTAGGTGAGAAAATTTGTTTAATTTCGATTACTTGTGGTTGGTTAAATAAAAAGTGAGGGAAATGACTCTTTTAACATTGTTAAAGAGATTTTGGGATTTGAAGATGTTTCCCAAATTTGCCAAGACAGTTTAGAAAGACAGAGAAAGAATACACTTTTAGAATTAGCAAACAGTTTAACGAGGGACAAAAGGCAAGCTGAAATTGTAATGAAGTTAGTCAAGCACTTGTGTATATCAGAGAAACAGACAAGTACAGGAGAGTTAGAAAAACTTCAACTGAAAATGAGGCAACTGGAGTTAGAAGATAAAGAAAGGGAAAGAAAATTCTTAACTGCACAAAAGGAAACAGAGAGAGGAAAAAGAAAGGGAGAGAAGGTTTTCAACTGAGCAAAGAAAAAGAGAGAATTTGAACTTCAGACGCTGCGAATTAGTCAGGAAAGTCACGTTAACAGGATGGAGATGTAGTAAGAAGGTAGGAATGTATATAGCTATGTTAACACATTACCACATTTCGATGAGAAAGATATCAAAGCCTTTTTTTATATCATTTGAAAAATTGGCTGGGAAGATGGAGTGGCCAGAGAACTTGTGGGTAATGTAGGTTCAGACTAAGCTGGTAGGCAGAGCTCATGAGGTATTTACAACGCTGTCAGATGAGGGGTCAAGATATGTCAAAAAGGCTATTTTGAGTGCCTATGAATTGGTACCAGAAGCTTATAGACCACATCAGAAACATAAAGGAGGAACCAGGTCAGACTTATGTTGAGTTTGAAAGAATTAAACAGAGCGATTTCGATAGATGGATGTGGGCCTTAAAAATAGACAGGGCTTTTGCCAAAAACGTCGATTTTACTGCACCTCGGATGCTGCCTGAACTGCTGTGCTCTTAGAGGCACCACTAATCCAAAGACATGTTGTGGACCAGGCCAGACCCCCTCAAAACATTTCAAGAAAGTAGCCCAGACCCTAACTTTGCTACTTGTTTTAAGGAGGTGTATAGCAGATATTCCACGAGTAATGCAGCTGGTCAAACCACTTAAAGAAAACAGAATTTATTTACAAGATTACCGAATGAAACAAAAACAAAATAGAACAGAATATAGAATAACCTAACCTATCCAAAAAAACCATCAGAGTATCCCAACTTAATGATGCTGTTCCAAATACTTGTAACAATCCCCACAAACAACCCTTAGCAAAAAAGGTGAAGTCAAATGCAGGGTCTTACAAGAAAGAGAGAGACAGCAGAGAGATTCAGATTGGAACACCTTCTTCCATGTAGCTGTTTTTTTGTATCAGCAGCCTTAAAACGACTGACTGCTTTCAGTGACTGCTAAAAACCAAACCAAATCAAACTAAAGAAAAGCTGATCCGGGAGAACTGGCCAGTCCCCTTTCACTGTCAAAGCATTTTTTTTCCAAATTGAAAGCCCATTTTGCCTGAGACAGTATCTGTTAGCTATAACTAAATTGGCCCGAAACCCTTCAAACCTTGACCTTTTGGAATTGTTGCTTTTATAACCTCTCTGAAAAATATGTCAAGGACAACATAACCTTGTTAAAGGAGCAGCATCCTCAGACCTCCACCCTTAAAAGAAATGAACCATCAATATCCAAAGAAGGCTTCATTTTAAACCCCTTAATTTTAAACTGTTAATACTCTACAGTACATATATGCATTAAATTGACAATAATCTTGCAAACATGCACTACGACATTTTGATCCAGTTTGTTTTACTCCAGCCACCGAGTGCCTCCATTTCTCATTCAAGTCTCAACAATGCGTCGAAATCATGTTTTCATGTCCTACCATATGCATAATTTCCAAATTGAATGGCTGTAACAAGAAGCTTTATCTAAACAGTCTGGCATTTTTGTCCTTAAATTTCTCCACAAACATCAATGGGTTATGATTAGTGTATATGATTCTCTCAGATACAATACTGGCAACATAAACATTGTGATTTTGCAAACACCAAGCTCAAAGTCTCCTTCTCAACTGTCATGTATTTCTGCTGATGAATGTTTAATTTCCTGGAGAAATACCAGATAAGTCTTTCTATCTACTCATCATCTCCCTGCAAGAGGACAGCACCAACACCCTCATCACTTGCATCTATAGCCACCTTGAATGTCTTTGCACAATTAGGTGTGGCTTATACTAGTTAATACAGCTTTCAGCCTACCAAGTGCCTTCTGACAGTCCGCAGTCCACTGAAACTTTTGCCTTTTTTTTAGTAATTCAGTGAGTGGAGCAGCCACACTGCTAAAATTTGGTACGAAATTTTGATAAAATCCACTCAATCCCAGGAATCATAGCACTGGTCTTTGTCAATTGTAATCTCCAATTACCTTTGTTTTTCCATTCCATTGGGCCATTAGTCCAGGTCCAATAACATGGCCCAAGAAGGCAACTTGGTTTTTGGCAAATTCATGTTCAGCCAGGTTTATCACCAAGCCTGCCTCCCGAACTCGATCAAACAATTCAGAAAGATGTTGTAAATGTTTCTTGCATGTGTGACTAAAAATCACCAGGTCATCTATATATACGATACAATTGGGTTATCCAGCAATGGTTAGTCTCTGAAATGTGACTGGCATATTTTTCATACCAAAGGGCATGACTTTAAACTGGTACAGTCTATTTGGCGCTATGAAAGCCAAAACTGTCTTTGTTCTTTCAGACAAAGGTACCTGTCAGTATCCTTTGACCAAGTCCAACTTAGAAATATAAGTTGCTTGCCCCATCTTTTCAATATAGTCTTCCAAACGCAGAATCAGATATGCATCAGTCCTTGTAACTGCACTGACTTTGCGATAATCCACACATAACCACTGCGTACCATCTGGTTTTGGCATCATTACTATGGGTGAGCTCAAGTCACTGTAACTCACTTCAATGATGTCATCTTGGAGCGTACATTAAATCTCCTTTTGAACCCGTGCCAACTTGAGAGGGTTATGCCCATAAGGAAGTTGCTTAATCCAAACAGTAGCTCCTGTATCTAAATCATGCATAATTAGGTTAGTACTTCCCAGCTATTTTGCACATATCTCCCCATGTGATAGTAATAATTCTTTCAGGTCATTTTGATTTTCCTCTGGAAACTAACTCAATAATTTATCCCAAATTTTTACAACTTCCGCATTGTGCAATTTAATTTGAGGAATGTCCAATTCAGAATCCTCTGAATTTGTAATCACTAACACAGTCTCCTTTGGCTTTCCTTCCCTGTCAAAATACCTTTTGAGTATAATCACATGACACATTCTGTGAGATTTCTTTCTGTCGTGAGTCGTTTCAAATATTTCCGCTCACTCAATACCCTTTTGCCTTGATAAACCTTGCTTTTAAAGGTTCAACTATCACTGGAAGTAACACTAACATCTTACCTCCATGAGCAAAATGGTGAGGTTTTGATTTCTTGTCTGCTTCCTGTTTCAATGTATGCTGTGATACTTATAAATGCTGTCTAGTCAATTCCCCCACTCTATTTAATTGCTCCCTAAAATTTGACACATAGTCCAAATATATGGTCTCAAAATTATGACTAACCAATCTCTCCTTAATCAATTTTAGCAGTCCTCTCATTTCAGGCCCAAAAACTAATTCAAATGGACTGTATTTAATTGATGCATTTGGTGCATCTCTGATTGCAAAAAGTACAAACGGAATTCCCCTCTCCCAATCATTTGGATAGTCTTGACTATAAGGCCTCAATATGGTCTTTAATGCCTGATGCCACCTTTCTAGCACTCCCTGCAATTCTGGATGGTGTGCAGTAGATTTGAATTGTTTTATTCCTAAACTGTCCATAACTTTCTTGAATAATTTTGATTAGAAGTTTGACCCTTGATCTGATTGTATCTTTGTGAGTATTTCATATCTCATGAAAAAATTGAGCAACTCCTCGACAATACATTTAGCTGTGATATTGCGTAATGGAACGGCTTTTGGAAATCTAACAGACACATCTCTTATTGTTAACAAATACTTATTCCCACTCTTTATTTTAGGTAGGGGTCGTACATAATCAATTAAGACTCTTACAAAAGGTTCCTCAAGTACGGGAATAGGTATTAAAGATACCAGTGGTTTTCCAATTACCTGACATGTATGACACATCTGGAAAAATTCAACTACATTCTTGTGTAGTGCAGGCCAGTAAAAAATGTTTTTGTGTTTTAGCTTGTGTGTTTCTCACTCGTAAATGACCCCCTACTGGTAACTCGTATGCTACCCACAACACCTCCTTTCTATAACTGACTGCCAATATGACTTGATGAACTTCTGCCCACTTTTCATCTGCCTCAATATGTGATAGTCCCCATTTCCTCACTAAGATATCATTTTCAAGATAATAGCATTCAGGGACAGACTTGGATTCTTTTTCTGTGATACAATTGCTTTAAATTTTCATCTTTTTACTGTAACTCAGTTAATTTATCTCAACTAAAGATGTCTGCTGTGTTATCTATCTGCTCCTGGCTTGTCTCAACTATTTGATCAAACAGGGTCTCTGCTAATTCTACTTCAACCTTCTGATCTGTACTCTTTGATCTCTCCTGGTGACTTTGTGACCTCATTACCACACAGCCCAGAAAAATCCCAGGATATGTGTCCTGCAATAGTTCAGTTGCCTGAGTTTCCACTGGCTCTTCAACCACAATAGGCAGCACTCCGTCATATGAACCAGCTATATTGTTACCAAAGACAAATTGTATTCCTGGAGCTGAGAGCTTGTCCAATACTCCTAACATGACTTTGCCACTTTTCACTGGACACGCTAACCTCACTTTATATAATTCAGCGCTTCTTGTCTCATTGTGAATTCTATTACTCAAACCTTTTCTGCACTAGTCCTTCTGAAGTACATATATTCTCATCTTTCAATATCACAGATTGAGAGGACCCTGTATCTCTTAATATTGTAATCTCTTTACCTCTTGATCCTGGCCTATGCAGGTAAATGGTTTAAGATCTGGCACTTCTTCTTTAACTGGTGACCAGTTTGTACGTTCTGGTGCAGCTTTCTAGCCTCCACTATGCTTTCCGTTACCACTCCAACAAAATGCACTGGCTTATTCTGTTTTCCTACATCTGGCTTCGCAGTGCTTTTCCTAATGCACCAACACTGTGATTTCATGCAGCCTACATTATTACAGTGAAAACACCTGAGCTTTTTAACTTCTCTTTTCCCTTCAAGGGTTTACTTTTTACCCCTTGCTAAGTTATCCTTATGATCTTCATCGAGATCTACCTTTCCTTTTCACATAAGGATTTCTCTTTTCCCCAATTTCTATCCCGAATGGATTGAAATTGATTTTGGAAGCCAAACTTTGATTTTTGGATCAACTCATAATCATCAGCTGCTAATCTTGTCATTTTAACTCTTTGCTCTTCCACATGTGTTCTCACTACTTCAGGAATGAATTTTTGAACTCCAAAATAATTGTCTAAGAGCATCATAGGTTTGCTCTATTTTTAATGCCCTTATCCACCTATCAAAATTACTTTGTTTGATCCTTTCAAACTCAATGTAGATTTGACCAGGTTCCCTTCTTAGATTCCTGAAACATTGTCTGTCAGCTTCTGGCACAAGCTCAGATGCACTTAAAATGGTGTTCTTCACCTCCTCATACGTCCCAGATACCCCCTCAGATGGGTGATACCTCACTACCTCTGCCGACAAGTTTTGTTTGGATCAACAAAACCCACATGGTCAGTGGCCACTGCATTTGTTTAGCCACCTTTTCAAATGAGATGAAAATGGCTTCCACCTACTCTTCACCAAATTTAGGAAAAGTTTTAATATATTTAAACAGTTTCTCACCAGGACTTTGGCTACCATGGATTTGCTCATCCTCACTCTATTCTTCACTAAGCTTACCTTCAGCCTTCATCTCCATCCTTTTGAGCAAACTTTCCTGTCTAAGTGCCAATTTCTGAAGTTCAAACTTCTTTCTTAGATTCCCCTACAGTGTGGAAACAGACCCTTCGGCTCAACAAGTCCACACTGACCATCCAAAGAGCAACCCATCCAGACCCATTCCCCTAACTCTACGGACAATTTAGCATGGCCAATTCACCTGACCTGCATACCTTTGGACTGTGGGAGGAGACCGGAGCACCTGGAGGAAACCCACGCAGACACGGGGAGAATGTGCAAACTCCACACAGACAGACCGAGGGCAGGAATTGAACCCGGGTCTCTCTCTTCCCTCTCTGCTTTCCTCGGCTTTTAGTCATAATTCATTTCTGATGCCCTTCCCTTGTCTTTTTCCTCTACCTCAAGCTGCTTCATTTTCAACTGAATGTTAGCCATCTCCAAAGATTCTGATGATGTTTCCAGCAAATTTAAATGCTGAGCTATTGCTGCAATTATCTCTCCTTTCCTCACAGAAGGAAGCAGCTTTAACTCCAGATTGTCTGTAATTCCAGTAGTTTGGCCTTAATCACCTTTTTTGCAAAATCCCCAAAAGTCACTTCTTCCACCCCCAGAAAACTCTTCGTGACTGAAAGAGCCAATGCTATTCCAAGCACTGTTTAAACCAAATGAAATCAACACCAAAAACAAAAGACACTAACACATACCACTTGCTGCCTTCAAGTCCAGCAACCCTAACCCCAAGTTGGAACTACAGAACACATCCTGCAAAGAGCCCTCAATCTGTTTTGGATCAGGCCAGACCTCTCAAAACATTTCAAGATAATAGCCCAGACCCTAACTTTGCTATTTGTTTTAAGGAGGCGTATAACAAATATTCCACAAGTAGTGCAGTTGGTCCAACCATTTAGTTTTAAACAAAACTAAATCTATTTATAAGATTACCAAATGAAACGCAAACAAAGTAGAACAGAATATAGAATAAACTAACGTTTCCGAAAACCCCACAGAGTACCCAACTTAATGATGCTGTTCCAAATACTTGCAACAATCCCCATAAACACCCTTTGGCAAAAAAGGTAAAATCAAACACAGCATCTTACATGAGAGAGAGAGAGAGATAGAAGAGAGATTCAGTATGGAACACTTTCTTCCATGTAGCTGTTTCTTGGAATAGCAGCCTCAAAACGACTGGCTGCTTTCAGTGAACAGACAGACTGCTAAATACCAAACCAAACCAAATCAAATCAAAGAAAAGCTGAGCTGGGAGGACTGGCCACTCCCCTTTCAAGTTTTTTTAATGACTTGAAAGCCTTTTGCCTGAGGCAGTACCTGTTAGCTATAATCAAATTGGCCTGAATATCCTTCAGACCATGACCTTTTGGAATCGCTGCTTTTATGAAAAAATGCCAAGGATAGCACAACCTTGTTCAAAGAGCAGCATCGTCACAGACATATGAGGTTCTAAGAGAGATAATTCTGCTGGAGGAGTTTAAAAACTCACTTCCAGAGATGATAAGCATTTATGTGGATGAACAGAAAGTTTAAGAAGTGAGAAGAACGGCAGAAATGGCAGATGAATATGCACTGGTGCATAAAGTGAATTTTAGGTTCCAGCAGGAATTACATCCCGTGAGGGATAGAAATTCAGAGAAGCTGAGATCTGGCACTACAAAACAAAGAGTAGAGCACACTGACAATAGTTTACTACAGGTGAAAAAAGAATCCCAAGAGGGTGGAAAGAAGGTGAAAGGCCTCAGATGTAATGGAGTGGGACACATAATTATAGTGCTGATAACTTAAGAAAGGCACTGGGAAAAGATGTCTTCACTCCCATAAGGTGGGACATTCAAAGTCAAAGTGCTGGTCATTGAAGAAAGGTACTGTGGAAAAAGTTTGATAAAAGAGGCTTAACCAATGAGATTAATGAACGTAGTAAAGGAAACCGCAGGGAAAGTTGAGGAGCTGCAGAGTCTAGGGTTTGAGTTAAAGCCCGATCACTATAAAAACTTCACATCTGTGGGTAAAGTTTACTCAGGAAGAACAGGGTATGGAGAAGGGAAAGAACTTACAATTTTAAGAGATACGGGATCTGGTAAGTCTCTAATAGTAAGATATGAAAGGTTGAGCACTCTTTCTGACATGATACCAGAGAGGGTGATAATTTGTGGAATAGATGGACAGAAATTTAGCATCCCCCTGTGTAAGATTACATTAGAGAGCCAAATCAAGACTGGGGGAAGTAACAGTAGAACTGATTGACAGAGTGTCAGTTCCAGGAATACAGTTTGTTCTTGGGAACAATTTAGCAGGATGCAAGGTGGGAGTGACACCTCTTGTGGTGGAGAAGCCTAAGGAAAATGAGGGAACTGAGGATTAATAAAAAAATACCCTGGAATTTTTTCAGACTATGTGGTAACAAGATATCACTGCATAAGTCACAGCAAGAAGCAAAAACTAAAGAGAAAGTCCAACGAGTTGAGGTTCAGTTAGCTGACACCCTGTTTGATGTAAGGGTGCAGGAAAAACCTGAACAGGTAGAGGGTCAGGTAGAGATGTTTCATCCCAAAAGGCTAATGGACTTCCAACAGAAAATTGAGACAATAAAAGATATACATATTGATGCCTACTCAGAAAAGGAATCAGAATTTATTCCCAACGATCATTACCTTAAGGACATAATCCTAATATAAAAATGGAGACGATGACAGTTAGTGCAGAAGAGAAATGGGCAGAAGTGCATCGGATTGTGTTGCCGGTAACTTACAGACAGGAAGTATTACAGGTAGCACTTGAATTACTAGAAGGAGGTCATCTCGGTGTGAGGAAGACTCATGCTAAGGTATTAAGGCACTTCTATTGGTATGGACTGCATAAGGATGTGGTTAAATTTTACCATACATGCCATACGTATCAAATGGTAAGCCACTGGCAGTGATAAAACCAGCAACTTTGTTGCCAATTCCTGCATTCAAAGAACCTTTCACACGGGTTATGATTGATTGTGTAGGTCACCTCCCTAAAACTAAAAGTCGGAAGCAATATTTGCTAGCCATAATGAATATATCTACCAGATGTCCAGAGGTAATTCTATTATGTTAAGGCAAAAAGGGTGGTGGAGGAGTTGGTAACTTTCTTTATCAGGCATGGGCTACCTAAGAAGATTCAGTCAGACCAAAGGTCTAATTTTACTGTTGTTTAAGGAATTCATGGATAGTTTCGGCATACAGCACTTTAAGTCAAGTGTGCACCATCCTGAATCTCAAGAAGCTTTGGAAAATTGGCATCAGACCCTGAAGACCATGTTAAGAGCATTCTGTCGGGATTACCCAAATGATTGGGATAAAGGTGTCCCATTGGTATTGTTTAAGACCATAAGACCATATGACCATAAGACATAGGAGTGGAAGTAAGGCCATTCGGCCCATCGAGTCCACTCCGCCATTCAATCATGGCTGATGCGCATTTCAGATCCACTTACCAGCGTTCTCCCCATAGCCCTTAATTCCTCTAGACAACAAGAATCTATCAATCTCGGCCTTGAAGACATTTAGCGTCCCGGCTTCCACTGCACTCCGTGGCAATGAATTCCACAGGCCCACCACTCTCTGGCTGAAGAAATGTCTCCACATTTCTGTTCTGAAATGACCCCCTCTAATTCTAAGGCTGTGTCCACGGGTCCTAGTCTCCTCGTTTAACTGAAACAATTTCCTAGCATCTACCTTTTCCAAGCCATGTATTATTTTGTACGTCTCTATTAAGTCTCCCCTTAATCTTCTAAACTCCAACAAATACAATCCCAGTATCCTCAGCCGTTCCTCATATGTTAGACCTGTCATTCCAGGGATCATCCATGTGAATCTCCGCTGGACACGTTCCAGTGCCAGTATGTCCTTCCTGAGGTGTGGGGACCAAAACTGGACACAGTACTCCAAATGGGGCCTAACCAAAGCTTTATAAAGTCTTAGTAGTACATCTCTGCTTTTATATTCCAACCCTCTTGAGATAAGAGACAACATTGCATTCGCTTTCTTAATCACGGACTCAACCTGCATATTTACCTTTAGAGAATCCTCGACTAGCACTCCTAGATCCCTTTGTGCTTTGGCTTTATTAATTTTCTCATCATTTAGAAAGTAGTCTATGCTTTTATTCTTTTTGCCAAAGTGCAAGACCTCGCACTTGCTCACGTTAAATTCCATCAGCCATTTCCTGGACCACTTTCCCAACCTGTCTAGATCCTTCTGTAGCCTCCCCACTTCCTCAGTACTACCTGCCTGTCCACCTAACTTCGTATCATCGGCAAACTTCGCTAGAATGCCCCCGGTTCCCTCATCCAAATCATTAATATATAATGCGAACAGCTGTGGCCCCAGCACCGAACCCTGCAGGACACCGCTCGTCACCGGCTGCCATTCTGAAAAAGAACCTTTTATCCCAACTCTCTGCCTTCTGTTAGACAGCCAATCCTCAATCCATCCCAGCAGCTCACCTCGAACACCATGGGCCCTCACCTTGCTCAGCAGCCTCCCGTGTGGCACCTTATCAAAGGCCTTTTGAAAGTCTAGATAGACCACATCCACTGGGTTTCCCTGGTCTAACCTACTTGTTACCTCTTCAAAAAATTCCAACAGGTTTGTCAGGCATGACCTCCCTTTACTAAATCCATGTTGACTTGTTCTAATCAGACTCTGCTCTTCCAAGAATTTAGAAACCTCATCCTTAATGATGGATTCTAGAATTTTACCAACAACCGAGGTTAAGCTGATTGGCCTATAATTTTCCATCTTTTGCCTTGATCCTTTCTTGAACAAGGGGGTTACAACAGCCATCTTCCAATCATCTGGGACCTTTCCGGACTCCAGTGACTCTTGAAAGATCTCAACCAATGCCTCTGCTATTTCCTCAGCCACCTCTCTCAGAACTCTAGGGTGTATCCCATCAGGGCCAGGAGATTTATCAATTTTAAGACTTTTTAACTTTTCTAGCACTATCTCTTTCGTAATGGCAACCATACTCAACTCAGCCCCGTGACACCCTTTAATTTTTGGGATATTACTCATGTCTTCCACTGTGAATACTGACGCAAAGTACTTGTTAAGTTCTCCTGCTATTTCCTTATCTCCCATCACTAGGCTTCCTGCATCAGTTTGAAGTGGCCCAATGTCTACTTTTGCCTGTCGTTTGTTTCTTATGTACTGAAAGAAACTTTTACTATTATTTCTAATATTACTGGCTAGCCTACCTTCATATTTGATCCTCTCCTTTCTTATTACACTCTTTGTTATCCTCCGTTTGCTTTTGTATCCTTCCCAATCTTCTGATTTCCCACTGTTCTTAGCCACTTTATAGGATCTCTCTTTTTCTTTAATACATTTCCTGACTTCCTTTGTCAGCCAAGGTTGTCTAATCCCTCCCCGGTTAATCTTTCTTTTCTTGGGAATGAAGCTCTGTACAGTGTCCTCAATTATACCCACAAACTCCTGCCATTTTTGCTCTACTGTCTTCCCGGTTAGCCTCTGCTTCCAGTCTATTTTAGTCAGTTCCTCTCTCATGCCCTCATAATTACCTTTATTCAACTGTAACACCATTACATCCGATTTTGCCTTCTCCCTTTCAAACTCCAGACTGAACTCTATCATATTATGGTCGCTACTTCCTAAGGGTTCCCTTACTTTAAGATCTTTTATAGAGTCTGGTTCATTGCAAAGCACTAGGTCCAGAATAGCCTGCTCTCTTATGGGCTCCATGACAAGCTGTTCCAAAAAGCTATCCTGTAAGCATTCCATGAATTCCCTTTCTTTAGATCCACTAACAACATTATTTACCCAGTCCACCTGCATATTGAAGTCTCCCATGATCAATGTAACCTTGCCTTTCTGACATGCCTTCTCTATTTCCCGGTACATGTTGCGTCCCTGGTCCTGACCACTGTTAGGAGGTCTATACACAACTCCAATTATGTTTTTTTTGCCTTTGTGGTTCCTCAATTCCACCCACACAGACTCCACATCATCCGACTCTGTCATTCAATACCATAGATTTAATTTTGTTCTTAACAAACAAGGCAACCCACCCCCTCTGCCCACCTCTCTGTCTTTTCGATAAGTTGAAAAACCATGGAGGTTTAACTGCCAGTCCTGACCCCCCTGTAACCAAGTCTCTGTGATGCCTACTACATCATAATCATTCACTATTATCTGTGCCAGTAGTTCATCGGCTTTGTTATGAATGCTACGAGCATTCAGGTAAAGTGCCTTAATGCTAACTTCCTTATCATTAGAGATGTTGGAAGTCATATGTCCTAAGTTATCCTTGCTTTTTACTGTATTCTCAGTCTGCCTCAATTTTAAATCCGCCTGGAAACATGCTATCCTGCTGCTTATCTTGCCATTTACCTCCATACTCCCTGTCGCTTTCACTTTCCCTTCCCCCCAACTCAGAAGTTTAAAGTCCTACTGACCACCCTATTTATCCTCTTCGCTAGAACATTGGTACCTGATCGGTTCAGGTGGAGACCGTCCCAACGGTACAGATCCCCCCTGTTCAAAAACTGATGCCAATGCCCCATGAAGTGGAATCCCTCTTTCCCACACCAATCCCTTAGCCACGTGTTTACTTGCCTAATTTTCTTGTCCCTATGCCAATTGGCACGTGGCTCGGGCAGTAATCCGGAGATTATGACCCTTGAGGACCTGTGCTTCAATTTCCTGCCTAATGCTTCGTAATGCCCAAACAGGTCCTCCACCCTAGTCTTGCCTATGTTGTTGGTACCAACGTGGACCACAACAACTGGATCCTCCCCCTCCCGCTCCAATATCCTTTCAAGCCTGTCGGAGATGTCTCGCACCCTGGCACCGGGCAGGCAACACACCATGCGAGACTCCCGATCCGGCTTGCAAAGGATACTATCTGTCCCCCTAATTATAGAATCCCCTAAAACCACTACTTGTCTATTAGCTCCCCCCTCTTGAATGGCCTTCTGGACCATGGTGCCTTGGTCAGTTGGCTCATCCTGTCCAGAGCCCTTTTCCTCATCCGAACAGGGAGCAAGAATCTCGTACCTGTTGGACGAGGTCAAGGGCTGAGGCTCCTCCACTCCTGAACTCCGGTTCCCCCTTCCTGCCTCACTTACAGTCACACTCTTTTGTGCCTGATCACTAGCTGAATGTGAATTACTTAATCTCCCAGGTGTGACTGCCTCCTGAAACAAAGCATCCAGGTAACTCTCCCCCTCCCGGATGTGCCGCAGTGTTTGAAGCTCAGATTCCAGATCATCAACTCTGATCCGGAGTTTTTCCAGCAACCAACACTTGCTGCAGATGTGGTCACTGCCGTTCACAATGGGATCAGCCAGCTCCCACATCATACAACAACAACACATCACCTGCCCAGCCATCTCTGCTTAGTTAGTTAATTAGTTACTTTGTACAAGTATGAATTAGAATACCTTCTGATACCTCTCTGCTATAGTTTTGTTTTACCCTAAATAAGGACTTGATGTATACACACACAAAAAAAAACAAAGTAAATTTTTGCCATTAGAGAGGCCCCAGAGGAATTTACTCAGTTTACTCCCTTTGAGTTAATATTTGTACATGAAGTGAAAGGGCCTTTGAAACTAATTAAAGAAAAATTGATAGGACCAAAGTTGGAGATTTCACACTTGGATTATATATCTGAAGTGAGGGAGAGGGTGAGTGAGCTAAACAGCACCTGAACAGGGCAGGATATAGAATGATGCAGGTGGCAGACTTGGACGTTTTCCCATGGGGATAACATATTAGTGGTCGGAGATCCCTTCAAAGCCAGGTTTAGTGGTCCCTATCAAACTGAGAAAAAGTTGAGTCAAGTAAACTATCTAGAAAGGATGCTGGATACAAAAAAAAGCTGTATTGGGTAAATCATGTGAATATGTTGGTACTTTACTGGAGAAACAGGTGTTAGTTACTGCCTCACAGAGTGAGGAATCAAATCTAGATGGATTTTGATGTGCCTCAAAATAATTAAATAATAAGGAAGTCCTTGAGGAATGTGAGCTCTCTGTCTCAGGAGCAAAGAATCAAAGTTTTGTTGCAGCAGTATGAGGACCTCTGCAGAATAGAATGGGGAGGACTAATACTCTTGTGCATGAGGTTGAAGTAGAGAATGCTATTCCAATAAAACAATACCCCACGGGCTTAATCCTCTCAAAGCCGCACATGTCCAGAAGGAATTGGTTGTGATGCTCAATAAAGGCATCATCGAATCGAGTCAGAGTGAGTGGAGTTCACCAATCATGTTAGTTACCAAATCTGATGGGACTCAATGACTTTGTGTGGACTTTTGGAAGGTCAACACCACAACTAAATCAGAATCCTATCCAATACCAAGATTGGAGGACTGTCTACAGAAAATTGGACAAGCCACTTATATCATGAAGTTGGATTTATTGCGTGGTTATTGTCAGGTACCTTTATCAGAGAAAGCAAAATAAGTTTCTCCATTGGGCTATATCAATTCAAAGTGATGCTCTTTGGAATGAAGAATTCACCAACCACATTCCAAAGACGCATGAACAGACTTGTGGCTGGATTAACAAACTGTGCAGTTTATCTTCATGATATAGTGATCTTTAGCGAGTCATGGAAAGATCATATAGTACAGTTGGCAGAACTCTTTGAACGATTGGTGGGCGGCACGGTGGCACAGTGGTTAGCACTGCTGCCTCACAGCGCCAGAGACCCGGGTTCAATTCCCGCCTCAGGCGACTGACTGTGTGGAGTTTGCACGTTCTCCCTGTGTCTGCGTGGGTTTCCTCCGGGTGCTCCGGTTTCCTCCCACAGTCCAAAGATGTGCAGGTCAGGTGAATTGGCCATGCTAAATTGCCCGTAGTGTTAGGAATAGGGGTAAATGTAGGGGTATGGGTGGTTTGCGCTTCGGCGGGGCGGTGTGGACTTGTTGGGCCGAAGGGCCTGTTTCCACACTGTAAAGTAATCTAATCTAATCTTAAATTAGGAGAAGCAAAACTGGTCATATACATAAAGAAAACTGGTCATATACATACAGAATTTGCGAAGGCAGAATCATTCTTGGGACATAACATTGGTCATGGAAAGTTGACCGAAAGGAACGTGAAGATGAAGGCCTTCAAGGAATTTCCATGACCTTCCTCTAAGAAAGAGGTGTTTCGATTTTTGGGACTTAGCGAATTCTACCCGAAGTTTGTTCTAAACTTCAACATTGTGGTGGCACCGCTAACAAATTTACGAAAGAAGAACATGAAATTTCGGTGGACAGAGCAATGCCAGGAGGCATTTGAAAATTTAAATCATATTTACCAATGATCAGTTTTAGCTACATCAAGTTTTTTGAAACCCTTCAAAGTTGCAATCGATGCTAGTGATATAGGAGTTCTAGCTGTATTGATGCAGGAAGATGATGATGGAATTGAATGGCCCATTTGCTATGTTTTGAAAAAAACTCAATATCCACCAGAAAAAATACTCCTCTATCAAAAAGGAATTACTGAGTTTGGTACTGGCCTTACAACATTTTAATGTGTATGTGACTAACAATGTGTCAGAGACGGTTGTGTACACCGACCACAATCCTCTCACATTTTTGGAAACATTTAAGTCAAAAATATGTGACTATATCGTTGGAGTCTTATGTTACAGACTTAATTTACGAATTGGACATGTTGCAGGCCATAAAAATATGACAGCAGATGCATTATTGTGGATTTGAAGGAAAAAGCGTAGATAAGATTTGACAAATACAATGTTATATATGTATGTAGAATTAATTAGAAAAGCATAACTTAGGTTAATGACATGTGTTTTCATAGTAATGGTATTAGCAATTAGAGAAAAAAATGAAGCCATCTTTTCACTATGATGGTTCATTTTTTTCTTAACGGAGGAGGTGTTTCAAAGTCGAAAGCATGTACGGTCACTTAGAGATAGAAAGTGCTTTTCTGAATTTAAAGTACAGCCACAGCTGCCAGCTAAAGGTCAGGCTGTTCAAAATCTAACAATGGGCTGTTTAATGGATATGTGAGTACTGGTTGTTATTCTGAAAACAATTCAAATTTAACCAATTAGTTTAAATTATGCCCAGAAGCCAATGGACTTTGAATTTTATTGTTTTGACACCTGGAAATCAATCAAATTATATGAATTTAATGTGTCATGAAGCCGGAATTTTGAAAATTAAAGGAAGAACAACTGCCATCGAGCAACAGAGCAACTGCTATAGAGCCGGAGAGCTAACCGCTCATCTAACATCTTGCTCTCAAAGGAATTAGAAAACACTTTCTATCAAAGGTACCTTTTCATGTATGACATGCTCACAGTAAAAGGAAAGATGACCCAGGGAGGTCAGCAGTCAGAAGACTGAAGACCTCAGAGAAGACAAAGACTGTGTGGTCTTGAGATTAAGTTAATGTACTGTTTAATAAATGTGTTATTGGAACAGCATTTTTATAAAGTTGGATTCAGATAGTAAGTAGTTGAGCAAAGGTGCTTGGACTTGTGAATAGTTGTTGTTTAGTGTTCACTATTAGAGTTAAGAAAATAAACTGTTTTTCTTTAAATAGTGGAATTTAGGAGTTCTCTGTCACTTATATTTTAGCAGAATACAAGGCAAGGCGAGTTTTTCTGTGTGTTTGGTTTTAATTAACAGAGGGGTTCGATCTCTGCGGTGTAACACTAGGTTTTTGAATTCTAAAAAAATTATGGTCTCAATTGCAACCATAACAATTGCATATAAATAATGTCTAATTAAATGAAAGTTGTAGGCATTAATTGAGGTTTCACTTGAGCACACGGAAAGATATTACTGAAACTGTGATGGTGTTTGAGTTAGAAATCTCATTCTGTAATTAAATGGAAGACTGAGTAAAGATTGGCTCCAGTATCATTTCCCATAAACTGGCTTTCTGGAATAAAATAACATTTTGAGAGAGTGTTGATAGCAGAGATTTGAAAGAGCATGGCAGAATAACTGAAGAGAAAGAACTGTTAGCATACCAACTAATCCTCACTCAAACCCTTCCGATCCTGAAAATCCAATCTTTCTGATCTACCCCTCCAAATATGCCATACCTGTGTCCCATCTCCCTCCTGTGTCCTTCCCATATCACAACCCCAGCTCTATCTGCCCTCCACACCCGAGTAAGGGAGCTGCTGGCGGTAATTTCTGTCTTTGTTGGCACTCTGTGTACTGCCCTACTAAAATGGCTATGTCTGCATCCTATTCTGGTCACCAGACATAGCTTTTCACCAATAATTTCAGTTTGGAAACCTCTAGATGACCCTGCTTGGAACAATCACAATTGTTCTCCATAACAATATGCCACCCTCGACTATAATCTGGACTTGCTAAGTCCAAAAAGGGTTCAGTTCTGATTGAGACAGTCCTGTGACTTACCCCATCACCATCAGCTATTTCAATTTTGCCAGGGATGGATCTGTGTCCTTGGTCTGATATTATCAGCTGTGACTGGGAATATGTCCAGAAAATTTAAAACCATTACAGACTCTTCCAAGGGCGCGACTACTCATTTTTATCTACCAGCGGCAGGCAGCTCAATGCATCTGCATTTGCTACTTAACCTCCCAGATGGTGTTCCAACTTGTAATTCTATGCACTTAGTATTACAGCCTACCACTGAATTCAGCCTGACGTCTTGTCCTCTTTAAGTAGACCTAGCAGGGGTTTGTAGTCTTTTATTATGACAAATTTACATCTGTAAAGGTATTGATAGAACTTACTGACTCCAAATAAGACAGCCAGACCTACATTCTCTATCTCGATGTATTTACACACTGCAGTAGCACAAGTCCTGGGTGCATATGCTATTGAGTATTCCTCTCCAGTAGGCCACCTATGAGCTAATACTACCCCAATGCCATATGGAGAGCCAGCGCATGTCATTACAAGTTTCACTTTTGAGCATAGTGAGCCAACACCTTAAAGAATGATAGCTGCTTCTTCAATACCCTGAAAGCTACAGCTTGGCTATGCAAAGATTTCCAAAGCTGACACTTTTTTAGGAGTTGGTGCAAACTTGCCAGGTTAGAGGACAGGTTATTTATAAACTTTCTGGAATAATTCACCAGCCCAAGGAAAGACTTAAGCTCCATTGCAGACATGGGAGCAGGACACCTTTGATCACCAATAGATATAACCCAGTCTTGTCGACTCTTTAGCCGAAGGAGGTCATATTGGGTGCCTGGAACACACATTGTTTCCTTCTAAGGTGTATGGTCACTTGGGAGAAACAGCTAAGGACCACGTCCAAATTCTCTAACTGTTCCTTAACAGTCTTCCCTGCTATTCCCACATCATCCAAATTAATGGTGACCTGGAATAAACCTTGTAAAATGTTCTCCATCATCGGACAAATTGCACAGGCTGACAATATCCCAAATGCAGTCTTGTATACTGATACAAACCCTTATGGATATTAACTGCAGCATACTTCTGGGAATTCTCATCTGACTGCAATTATAAATACGCATGGCTTATGTCAAATTTTGTGTAGAACAGCCCCCCTGCCAGCTTTGCAATACATCCTCCTTGCAAGGGATTGGATATTTATCAAACTTCAAAAAATGGTTCACTCTTTACTTAAAATCCCCATAAAGGCGAACCAACCTGTCAGGCTTCATAATCAGTACAACCGATACTGCCCATTCCGCAAACTGGACTGAAATGACAATTCTTTTGCTTTCCCAGCCTTCTGATTTTTGCCTCTGCTTTTGCCTGTAAGGCAAATGGCACTGGATGGGCCTTACAGTAGTGTGGAATTGTTTCCAGATCAACATGCAAGGTGCCTTGGCACCTTTGAAAGTTCCTAGACCTTTCCAAAAAGCTTTCGGGTATTTATTTCGGACATCATTCAGGAAGCCATTTTCTAATTGAAAATGTTGAGCCAATCTAGGTGAATCTTTCATAACCAATTTCACCCCATCAAGTTTGGGCCTGAGCCTTTTACTACAAATCAGCGGTAACTGAACCAGCTGCTTCTCATAACAGAGCAGAGCTTCTCAGTCTAGCCAAGATCTTGTGCAAACTCAAGGATTGGAGTCCAAGCAAATTTTTTGAACACTGGTTCTGCGATCACTAACACAACTGTGCTAGTATCAACCGCCATTAGAAACGGGTGACATTTGACCAGATGTTTATTTTGATTGGTTCTGATTTACGTGTTGCTAAGCAATTTAACTATTGCAAACCAGATGTTGGTGGACTTTCAAGGATCCCAGCCTACGAGTATTCTTACTCAAGTTAGGTTGAGTGGGACTCTTTTGCTGTCTCGAATCTGCATACAGCAGCAACTACAATGACTTGCCAGTCTGGATCCCTGAAGGAAATTTTAACCATTTGGCCAAGGCTTGGCTTTGTTTTGGAGTATTGCTGTGGGCTGGCCTCGAGTCCCGCTGTTCAGGATATGTCCTGAATGAGGCTATGCAATTGCCTGCACTTCAAGAGGTTAGTCAAACTGGCAAATGTGTCCACTTCCATTGAAATACCCTGCAACTCATTTGCTGCACTTTACAATGATAAAGCAAGTTGTAGTGCCTGTTTGAAGTCCAATTAGGCCTCCTCTCATAGGCACTTTTGGACAGTTACATCATTAATCCCACATACCAAACAGTCTCTCAGCATCTCATTAAGGGTTAAACCAAAGTGACATGCCTCTGCCAGTTGACTTAACCTCATTAAAAATCCAGATATGGATTCCTCTGGCTCTCGAATCAGAGAGTAAAGCTAATAGTATCGCAGAAATTACAGGAGGCTTGGGGTCGGAATATTCCTTAACTAAAGCCGTTAACACTGGGGGCAGCACGTTGGCTCTGTGGTTAGCACTGCTGCATCACAGCATCAGGGACCTAGGTTCAATTCCCGACTCAGGCGACTGACTGTGTGGAGTTTGCACGTTCTCCCCGTGTCTGCGTGGGTTTCCTCCGGGTGCTCCGGTTTCCTCCCACAATCCAAAAATGTGCGGGTCAGGTGAATTGGCCAAGCTAAATTGCCCGTAGTGTTAGGCTAAAGGGGTAAATGTAGGGGTATGGGTGGGTTGCGCTTCGGCGGGTCGGTGTGGACTTGTTGGGCCGAAGGGCCTGTTTCCACACTGTAAGTAATCTAATCTAATCTAATCTAATCTAATCAATTCCACCCTCGGGTGATTACCTGTGTTTAATTTGCACATTATTCCCATATCTGTGTGTTACTCCACTTTCCTCTCACAGTCCAAAGATGTGCCGGTTACATGGATTGGCCATGGGAAATGCAGGGTTACAGGGAGGGGGGTGGGGGGGGGAATGGGTCTGGGTGGGATGCTATTCAGAGGGTTGCTGTGGACTCTGCTTCCACACTATAGGGATTCTTGAAAGGTTTTAGTATCTGGTGCCTCAGGGAAAGTTAGTCTCGTCATAACCAAAAAAGCTGCAGGTCCTCAAATTATCAGGAGAATTACTCACTACTTTTCATCTGCCCTAATGTCATTTACCCATAAAACATAATATATTCTCTCCACATACTGGGCCCAGTCTTTAACGGCAAGATCGAACAAGTCAAGCCTCCCAAGTAATGGTATGATGCCATAAATGCTCACCCCAACTCAAAGATGACTGTTACAAGCAAATTTCTTCGGGAGCATACTTTACGCTCATCGCCACTGAAATAACTGCACAGAAGCCAGTGTTCATCATCAAGTCACCTTTTATTTACATGGGCATAGCACTTAACACTGGTCCAGCTTCCTTAGAGCCAGCTCTCAGAGTGAACAGAACCTCTCACACTCCTGTTTTAATCTGTCAGCCAGGGCTCCCTGATTAGACCAGATTAACAACCCCAGTCAGGGAACTTATATTCTACGAAGTCAAACTGGCTGACCTCATTACAATCAGTACAATGGGAAATTCCATTACGTTCTTAAACAATATATGCATGCCTTCAGTAATGTCTACTTACAGAGGGGTCAGAATTGGTACTAGGATCATGTCTGCAATGTTCTATGAATTTCCTCTATTACTCACATATGTATATTGTTGAAATAGTTAATAAAGGTCATTATTCATTAGTATAATGGTATACTTGCCTCTCCCTACATTCTCCCCACTACATGGCTTCCAGTAGAACGCTTGCTTGGTAAAACTTCCAGATTGCTTCAAATGTTCCCATCATCAGTCAATAACATAAGACACAGTCCTGAGGAACTTTCGAAGTTGAAGCAATAAACCATACTCAGACTCGGTTGATCCCAACAGAAATAAACAGAATCAATCAGCCACACATAGGGTCCAGGTGCAGTAGATGTGCTGCACTGGGAGAATGCCTAGAAACTTTCCAATACAGGTTGCAGAAGCTGGCAAACAAAAGCTCAGTTGATAGCAATCAAATACAAATGAATTAACTCACACACTTACTTAACTGCAGAAAGGAGATAAGTAAAGACACCATAGTGTTGCTCTCCCACTAAAAAAAAGAGACAACTGGTGGTAATTTAATCTGAGGGTCACCATGCCTCACGCAAGGAAATAGCCAGAGAAGAAGAACCCCTCAGGCTAACCTCAGCCAGTATGGGAACTGAACCCATGGTCTTGGTGCTACTCTGTTTTATAAGGGAGCAGGACAGTCAACTGAGCTAACCAATCCCCACAAAAGTTAGCTACATCACTTATGACATCCTAACCAAGTCTTTCGACCATAAGATTTATCCAGACCCAGTCATTTTTTAATTCATTCATGGGATGAGGACATCACTGGCTAGGCCAGCATTTAATGCCCATCGCTAATGGCAGTTAAGAGTCAACCACATTGCTGTGGGTCTGGAGTCACATGTAGGCCAGACCAGGTAAGGATGGCATTTTCCTTCCCTGAAGGACAGTCTCTCTGTAAGTAAGTCATGGCAACAGTATATCTCAAGCCTTGCTTAAAAAACTGATAAAGGTCAGGTTAGCATGGTTTTAAATACAAAACGATAACATGGCTCATGCAATTCTTGGCTGCCTCAGAATAAAAGAAGAAATGGGAAAGTATGTTGTGAAAGTTAAGGCTTTTGAAACTAATTTCAGTCTCAGGTGAAGCAGTTATCAACTGTGCTATGTTTAATTGGTACAGGCAGGAACCAGGGGAGAGTATGAATTCTTTCTGAAATGATCTCAATTATTTGACCATATGTCTACAGCTTTCTCTGAGATGGACCGATGTGAGACCACATTGTAGTTGGTTTCTGGGATGGGGTTCTCGCTCTTCTTTTGCAGAGAGGACTTCACGGTGTCCAAGGATGGTGAAATATCCTGGTGAGCAAATTCCATAAACATAACAAATCCCTTCTTCAGTGAGACAAAGATTTTGCCTGGAAGCCCAAAGCTGAGTCTGTCAGGTTCAATATACCACAAGACAGTTAATCCACTTAGAATTTGGAAGCAATGGGAAGAGGGCACAAACACCACCACTGCTATTTGTTCATGGTACAGAGAGAAACATCCACATCAGAGGGAAAGTTGACAGCCATTAATGTCCAGTGCCATGTTGGTAATGTAAAGGCAATTTCAGAACCATGCAGGAGAAACAGGCCAACAGTTGGATAAATAGCAAGAATAAATCCTAACAATTGATTTCTGCGAAAGAAATACATGTTAATAAAGAACATGATTTTTTTTCTGAGGGAAATTATAAAACATCATGATAACTCTGGTATTCAGACTGCTTTGTTATTAGCAGGAAGCTTCATTTTTAATCAGATTACAGTGCCAGTGTGTCAATTTTTTCAATTAATGTTCAGTAGTCAAGCCATATTTTCTTCAGTCTTTAACTCACACTTACAAGAAAGAGGAGATATTTCACTGAAAGTCATGGGACAATCACATGCCACAATTCACTGTGAACATCAGTTTACAAACATTCTCTATTTTACTTCTAATTAATGATATTCCTTACTAAACAGAGAACATTATCTTGCCTTGAGCCTTCATTAATCAGCAGCATCAGAAGCCGACTATGTATCCTACTTTCATGGCATTCTATCCTCAGGACCACATATGAACTTTCTACATCTTCTATTTATTTTCTTAGGACAGGCTACAGGCAGCAGAACAAGAGCTCAATGGGCAAGAAGGTAAACAGCTGCAGGATACCATTTCAGATCTAAACTTATTCTTTGATGACAGAGTATATGAGAAGGAAGGCACAACCACTGCTGATGATTTGATAAGAGGGAGTCCTAGATTCTGTCATGCTGTTTAAACACAGCATAGAAACCAACAACCATCATACATACTTTGTCCTCTCTTTTGACCAACACAAACTGTACTGATACAGCGGTGTGCACAGAGCGAGTGAACTCGAATGGTGTACAACAGCAGCCAGTTAGATGCCCCACTCCTTTTGACTTAAGAGACAATCGATCTGGATATCCTTCCTGAAGCTGCAGTAGCATACGTAGAATTTATTCTTCTCGATAATACAGAGATGCTTCTTATTGATCCTCAATTTACAATTCAGAGTAATGTACAAGTGTCCTATTCAGACTATATATACATGCTCACTAATACACAGCAGGCCCACCTTCTGCAGATTTTAATGTTGGTATCCTAGAGGAAGCAAAATATTCCATTGGCCAGGAGTTTTGTCATTGTTCAAAGTGTAGCCTCTCAGATTCAGGACCATACAGAATTCCACACTCCTCATACTAACCAGCCAATACTTCTTAAGGATCCAGTCTTGCTCATGTCTCTTCCAGAGGATGAATGCTTAACAGTTATGCCTTCACTTTAAAGCACTCAAAATTTCCTGAATGCAGAGCCTGGATCGAAGAAGAAGGCCTCTCAGTGGAGATACACCACTACCTACAACTGACATGTCAACTCTAAGAGATCGATGGACTTCCTAGAGTGTCTTACCTTTAGCAGCAAGTGTCCTCTTGTCCCCAGAGATGGAATTCAGTCATTCCTCTATGGTCTTCGTATGAGAGAGTGCAGGAGATGCAGATGGTCCATTTCCCAGAGCAGGTGTTGAAGATTTCCCCTGGGATACAGAGAAGAGTACAAAGAGAACTTACTACAGCCACCTTCCATTTCCATTTTTCTCTTTCTTTCTCCAGGTGCTGATGTGGTTTGCCTCTCGAGTCCAGTGATCTTTGTTCACTGCCAATATCTTTGATCACTGTGACAGGTATGACCCATGACTAGTAGTTGTATCAGATTGCACATCAAGCCTACTCAAGATTCTTACTTCCTATTGGCAGAAAGTAAATCACTAACATCACATCCTTCTCCAATACTGAGCTGAGAACAAGACCAAAAACAGATTTGGGATGGTGGGAGTGTGAGAATAAGGAGATTGTCAATGGCTAACTACTGAGAAAAATGTTAACAATTAAATGTTATTGGTTGAATTATAATGATTTAAAGGAACACAATGAAAGATTTTAAGCGAAATGTAAAATAATGGATAAGTCACTTCATGGTAGTGAATGATATATATCATCAGTGATGCCTGCTGACATAGGGGACACAATTGGGACAAGGATCAGACCTGCACAATTTTAAGAATACTCTCTCTTACCTACTTATGAATAGAATGTAAAATTAATAAATGTTGCTATTCACATTACAAGGATAGATTTGCATCTCTCCATATTCTCAATATGTCTTAATACAAGGTGCAATAGATTACCTGGAGTTTCCCTGACTTCACCTATGTTTTTTACTTTGTCTTCAAAGAAAGGGTACAAACTGTGAATTTAAAAATAAATGTTTTGGTTTATTTTGGTATCTATATCTGAACTCTGATCTGGCTCTCACTGATGAAGGTCTTGTGGAAAATAGCACTTTCTCCACTCATTCAACAAACTGTGTACCTCTATTTTGCAAGGCCCCAACTGTGGATCAGGAGAGGGTCTCCAGGCTTAGGAAGTCCCTGACCCTTGCTTGGCCCTCCATCTATAATTTGTAAGGGGCACACAGATTGTCAAAACTTTCCTAGGGTTCAATAGAATTATGGCAAGAGTCTAGCAGAACCTCCAAGGAATTTTGGGTTTCAAATCTTCACAAAAAGCTTTAAAATTATTTACTTTGTGAAATGCAGAATTTAAATTTTGCCTAATAACTCTCTTATTTACACTTGCCTCCCTGGATTTTTTATTCAAAAGCTCCACATTCCGAATATGGACACAGAGAGGCTTGGCAAATGGAGTGGATGGGCATGTGGCAGATGAAATAAATGCAAAGAAGTTTGAGCGGATATTTTTTGTAGGAAGAATGAGAAGGGGCAATATAAAGAAAAGTACAATTCTAAAGCGTGTGTACAAACAGAGAACTGGGGTATATGTGCACAAATTGTTTATTATGGGAGTGTAAATTGAGAAAGTATAATTAAAGAGTATAATTTATTTGATTTTAAATAAATAGAGGCATAAATGTACAAAAACAAGGAAACTATGACAAACTATGATAAACCTTAAAGAAAACACTTTCAGCCTCAGCTGGAGTATACTGTCAAATTCTGGACAATATGCATTAGAAAGCATGTGAAGGCTTTAAAAAGGATGCAGAGAAATTTCATGAGAGTGTTTCCAGGAATGATAGATTTCAGTTCTGTGAAGTAACATTTGGGCTGTTCTCTTATGAAGGCTGAGAGATGATTTGGTAAGAGATATTTATTATCTTGAAGGATAGAGAATTATGGAAGAAGATAAAGCAAAAAAAAAACTTTCCAAGTACCAGAAATCACAGCATGTGGCAGATGAAATAAATGCAAAGAAGTTTGAGCGGATATTTTTTGTAGGCAAAAAATGTAATGTGATTTGGGAAAGACCTATTTATGCAGTGAGTGTTTAGGATTCAGCGCATTCTCAGGCAGACAATCATAGTCTTTAAAAGGGAATTGAAGAAATAACACTTGATTTTAAAAAAAGGAAAAGATTAGAAAAAGGCAAGAATGGGCGTAGCACAAGCATGAACACAATGGGATGAATGGCCTCCTCCACTGCTATAATCATTTCAACCATCAACAAAGCCTCCATCATTCTCAGTCTTCGGTTTTTTGACTTATCTTCAATTAAAAATACCATATACATTACTGAGATTGAACTTACGTGACTTCAAGATATTCTTTCTAGGCAGTGAAGTACTTTTGAAATGTAGGGCTAAACTTGCCAATTTTTAAAATTGTGTGTGTCATTTTCAGGGTATTTCAAGGTGTGTTTCCCATGTGGTGGCCTTTCTTTGCAAATTTTCTGCTGCTCACCTCATTAATTAAGCATTAGCTCCACAGTGCTCTTCTCATTTAATCCTGTGTTCATTGAGGCAGAATTGCTTGCTACTGCCAGGATCTTCTGCCTTTCAAAAGACAGGCCCTATGTTTAAATCCCAATTCCAGAACACTTCTAATGTTAAAACCTAGGAACTCACCTAAACATTCTGCTGCTCTATTGTTATTTCTGCGGAAATGGCTGAAAGAAGGAAGCTAGCACATCACTCCTCCGAAAAGGAGCTGGATGTCCAGGTGCACGTGTGCTGGAAAGGAGGGCTGTTTTCTCCAGACCACCAAGGCAGCCATGGCACCACACACTGCCAACCTGGACAGAGATAGCATTCTGGGACAGTGTTGTCTCCAATGTAAAAAGAAAAGCCTAACAATGTCGAAAGAAGATCAGTGACTTTCTGTGCTCCACAACAGCAAGTACCATAATCTTCTCTCTCCGCCTCACACTCACTTTAACTCTGTAACTGCACACATCTCCCAACAAGGCCAATGGTTTACCACTCTCACTATTGCATACAGCATCTTCACACAATGACCCTCATTCACATATCCCCAACTGTGAACGCTCCCTGTCCTCAGCACTTCTCATTCATTCTTTGGGAACACCTCATCACCTTGCCTGTGCCTGCACATCCACTAACAGCTCATCAAGTTATTTTCATCACGCTCAATTCCTTCTTTTGCTAAATTGTAGAAAAAATGCCACACAATGGTTGGGAGAATGCAAAGACAGTTTGCAGATTGGCTAACATTTGTGACCTCACCCTATCAGGAGAAGATCCTCAAAGTAGTTGGAGACAATTGATGTGGTGATGCCGAGTCTGCCATATTTGAAGCAACCAGGAAAGCTTCATTGTGCTGCTCTCCCATGACCAACACCATGAATATATTCTTAATATGCTCAGGCTTCTAGTCCATTAAGCAACAAATGGTCTCTCTTTCTTGTGCAGGCACCAGCAGCATCCACGCGGCCACAAGTCCAAGGAGGCTAGCCTCTCACACTTTTCCTCCACCTCTGAGGAAGAAAACACAAATCTCTCAGAGGATACACCACCAAAACCCTCCACCAGCTCAGAGACTAACTCTGATGAGTCATTTGAGGTTTGAAAACGCAATCTAGAGAGCATGCCAGTGGCACATCTCCACAGCTGGACAAGGAAGAAACATCTCAAGTCACTGGCACCCAGAGATCTGGAACCTGCACAGCCCCAGGCAGAAGATGGCACCATAGTTTTGGCCAGTATTGACTTTGTGCAAATGAACAACCACAGGAACAGCAATCAGGTTTGTTGGAGGAATTTCTTAAACTGGATCAAAAGTTGGAAGTGAGAGCATGTTGCTGGAAAAGCACAGCAAGTCAGGCAGCATCTGAGGAGCAGGAAAATCGACGTTTCAGGTTGGACCCTTTCATCAGGAATGACCTGATGAACTTCCAAAAGTTGGAAGTGTCCACCAATTATATACCATACCATATTGGTTTCAAATGCATGCATCTAGCTGTCACATGGATAGACTGACAGCTGTCATGGAGATAGGTCCAGCAAAACATTCAGTGGCTGTTGAAAATGTATGCAGACCCACATTGCATTACTTTAGTCTTTGGTGCCTCAACATCAATAGCAAGGTGAGAGGGGAATGAGGGACCTTGACCTCATCTAAGTGCTGCTTCCTCTCAGGGAAACAGGGTGGTGCTAGCAGGCACCCAGACAGAGGAGGAACTACACAAATTCCCAGAAATCTCCTCTCAGAACACTGCAGTGATGCCAGGCACGTTCACTTCCATCCTTCCAGCAACTCCAACTCAATGGAAGGTGAGCTTACATCTGAACAGAATACTCTCAGTACGTCTGGACTCTCTACTCACAATTGCCCTTGGGTTGTCTGCCAACAGCTTTCAAGCCAACAGGCTCCAACAGTGTTGAGGTTCCATCCTCATTAGCTGCAGATCTCTAGACTGCACCTAGATGTAGTGGGAGGATGAGGAAAAAGAAAATGTTCGGACAGCACGTAGATGACACTTCATTTTAAGTACACTTGCGCATCTGCAAACAAATGTCTGCTTTAAATCATTAAATGTCTGCCTGACTGTCACTTTAGCTGTAAGACCTGGTTATCTGGCTACTGTGTCAGAGTTAAGCAGCCTCTTCATACACCCCAAGGAGTATAGAGGTAAGACTGGCAAAACATTCTATATACCAAAAGATTTCATACGTGCTTCAACCCAAATGGAGCACTATCGTGAGAAAATCACTGAGTTCAAAGTAAATGTGATTACCTTGTCTTAGGTACTCGTCTCCATTCATAACCTCTACTTCTGGCCGCTCTGAGTGTATGTATATGAGACTACATGATAATTCATGAGTGCACACTCCTCTCGGGGCAAATGTTCCTTTTACCCATTTGTCTTACAAGGGAATCCACACATATTTATGCACACTTACTTAAAGACGGGAGATTCCAATGCTCAATTAGCATCCAAATTCTGCCTCAAAGCACAAACATGTCCATTGTACCCACGCAAAAAAAAAGCTTACTCTGCCTACTGTGATGTGTTGGATGTCATTTTTCTGCCTAATTGCGCAATTAAAAATTGGTGCAATATGAACTCAATCCAGGTCATTCTTCTGAATGAATGAGCTCTGCCTGAAAATCAAGGTTACTGCACACCCTCTCCCACTCTTCATGTACCCTTTTGTGTCCTTGTTAACACTATCAGCTTTGAAGTGCTCTGCATTCCAATCCAAATCTTTTATTTGATTCAAAAATGAATGAAGAACGAAAGGGATGCTAGAGATCTGAAACAAAAGCAAAAATTGCTGGCAAAATTCAGCAGGTCTGGCAGCATCTGTGGGGTGAAAGCACAATTAACATTTTGAGTCTAGTAACTCTTAATCAAAGCTCAGAACTTCATCAGAACTCTGCTTTCTCCCCACAGCTGATGCCATGTCTGCTGAGTTTCACCAGAAATACCCGTTTTTGTTCTTTTTATTTGATTATCCATATCCCCTATATTCCCTCTCAGCCTCTGGGCTATTGCACTACTATGCCCCCTGCCACTACGTCTGTTCTCTCACAGAAGCCAAGATGGTAGTGACTTGCAAAACTCCACTTCGCCACGCCTCTCCCCTCCACATGCCCACAGTACCCTATGCCATCCCCTGCGAAATCAGATCTCTTCCTTATATCTGGAGTTGCACTAAAAGGCAAGACAAGTCAGAAATGCTGTAAGCATCAAAGTAACTGCAGAGTGAGCAAGCACTAAGAAAGCAAACTCAGCACCTTGAGATGCATCTTGTGCAGACAGATGATATGGGTGTGCATCCCTCAGCGCAATGGCCTGGCATTCCTTATACTGTAAGATATCCATGAAGTCCAAAGTGCTGTATTAAAGTGTTGAAGTATATTCTGAGTTAGTTCAAGATAGGTGAAGATGATGTGATGAAGCTGGTGTTCTGGAGATGCCAACGTCTGTGGACAACGGATGGGGCAGTTGCTGCCCATGGAGCATGTCATGACATGTTGGGGAATGAAGTTGAACACGGATCCTGGAGAAGCAAACAGCCAGCTGTAGCCACTTTGATTTTCAAGTCAGAAATTGATGTGGTCTTGCTTCTGACTTGTGCCTGGGAGAATCGTGAACTGCATATAATTGAGATGAGATTAGCCAATAATGAGGTGTAAATTTGTGGAAAGAAAGTCTTTTGAGCTGACTAGCAAGATTCTCAACTATCTCTTAAACTCTCAAGGGGAAGATCATACTTTTTTTAACCCAATATCAAGGATCTGATTTTCATTCTTGCCACATTCTCCCAAATGTCTTGCCAATGCTCACGCCATCCAAGGACTCTGAGCATTCCACCTGTAGTCACTGATGCATGTAGGAATATGCAGGAACTAATTTCCACAAAGCCAGATCCTGCAACTGTAATAAGGCAATGATCAGCAAATCTGTTTTAGTATTGTTGATTAAGAGAGAAGCATTGGACTGGACATCTGGACAACCCTATTCTTATTTTAAAATAGCACCATGGAAGAATTAAATCACGTAGTAATGCCCATTTCACATATATTAAGAAAGCTGTTGATATTGGCTGGTTAGTTATGAGACTTCTTTATATGTGCACACTATTTCCCGGTTCAAATTGTTTAATGTCTAAAACAAAAAAAAATTTGAATTAGATTTTTACGTGGACAATACATTGTACTCAAGGCCCTCTGTAAGAAATGCATTTTACTTTAGCTATGAATACTCATTTAGTAAGTTTATTAACTAAAATTAGTACATCATATATGTTGGCTACTTTTGAAATAAATCAATTACTGTATAATATATAACATTATACAGTTTAATACTATTTTAAAACTACTGTTATGTCAATTAGTTAATACAAGATTCACTGAATCAACACACAACAATCCATTATTACACCATATCTCTCAGTTCACAACTTTAATGTGAATAAAATTGTGAATGTGAACAATATTCAATGTACAATTCTAGCTGTTTTATTGAAGTCAAATAGTAAATAGAGTATTCAGTAAAATTTAATTTGAAAATGAGTTAACTTTTTTTTAGAAAGTACAAAGAATTAAGACACACCAAAATAAAACAATTCATAAACATCAGTTAATCTTCTCCTCATATACTTCCCTACTATGGTACTGAGATGAGCTTGGATCAGACCACGAAAATGAAGTTAAGATCTAACTAGCGAGCAATAAGTTTCCTTTTTAAGTTGACAAATTCAGGTGCTTACTAAGAGAATAAAGCTTTTGAATACCAAGTTTTCGTACATAGAAACATCGAAAATAGAAGCAAGAGTAGGCAGTTGAGCTCTTCAAGCCTGCTCTGCAATTCAAAATTATCATGGCTGATCATCCTTCACAATATTCAATTCCCACTTTCTTCCCATACCCTTTGATCCCTTTGGCCCTAAGAACTATTTATAACTCCTTGAAAATATTTGAGTGTTGGCCTCAACTGCTTTCTGAGGCAGAGAATTCCACAGGCTCATTGCTGTCTGGTGAAATAATTTTTTGTCATCTCAGTCCTAAATGACCGACACTGGATTTGTAAACTGTGACCCCAGTTCTGAACTCCTCAGTCATCTTTTCTGAGTTTGACCTGTTAGATTTTATAAGCTTCTAGGAGATCCATCCACCTTCTTCTAACTCCAGTGGACATAGTCTAACAGATCCAGTCTCTCCTCATACGTCAGTCCTACCATCCAGGAATCTGTCTGGCAAATCTTTGCTGCACTCTGCATTCCTGCCATAGCCAGAATATCCTTCATCAGATAAGGAGACCAAAGCTGCAAAGATACTACGGGGTGGTATCCTAAGGCCCTGTACAATTGCAGCAAGACATCCTCGCTCTTGTACTCGAATCCTCTCACTGTAAAGGGCTACAATGCTTTCTTCATTGCCTTCTCCAAGTGTATGCTTACCTTCAGTGACTGGTGAACAAGGATACCCAGTTTCATTGTACCTTTCCCTTTCATAATCAGCTGCTAATTCAGATAATAACCTGCCTCTTTGTTTTGTTACCAAAGTCAATAATCTCACATTTATTTACATTATATTTCATCTGTCATGCATTTGCCTACTTACTGAACTTGTCCAAATCATACCAAAACAATCATGCATCCTCCTCACAGTTCACCCTCCCATTCAGCTCTGTGTAACCTGCAAACACAGTAATATTACATTTAGCTCCTAATATATCATTAATAGCCAGGGTCATAGCACTGATAGCTAAAGTATGACACTAGTCACTGCTTGTCACTTTGAAAAATAACTCATTTTTCCTACTGTTTTCTGTCTGCTAATCAGTTTTTTATCCATGTCAGTATACTACCCTGAATTACATATGCTTTAAATTTCACATGTTAATCTGTTATGTGGGACCTTAGCTAAAGCCTTCTGAAAGTCAAAATAAACCATATCCACTGGCTCCCTTTTATTAACTCTCCTAGTTACATCTTGAAAAGGTCAAGTGCACTTGTCAAGCATGAGGTCCCTTTCATAAATCCATTCTGACTCTGCCTAATCCTGTCACTGTTTGCCAAATGCTCTGCTATAAGATCTTTTATAAGAGAATCTCACATTTTCCTCACTACTGATATCATGCTTACCAGTGTATAGCTCCTTGGGGCGGCTCACTGGTTAGTACTGCTGCCTAACAGTACCAGGGACCTGAGTTTGATTCCACCCTCAGACAACTGTCTGTGGGAGTTTCAGCACTCTCCCTATGACTGCATGGTTTCTTCCAGGTGCTCTGGTTTCCTCCCATAGTCCAAAAATGTGCAGCTTAGGTAGATTAGCCATGGAGAATGCAAGGTTACAGGCTAGGGTAGTGGGTGGGATGCTCTTCAAAGTGTCAGTATGGTCTGCTTCCACACTATAGGGATTCAATGAATCTCTGTTTTGTCTCTACCTCTTTTTAAAAATTAAAACAGTAGAATTACATTTGCCAAGAGAAAGGGAGGACTGCAGATGCTGGAGATAAGCCACCTTCCAATCTGATCCAGACTCGATAGAATCTTGAAAGATGAACAACAATACATCCACTATTTCCAGAGTCACTTCCTTAAGTACTCTGGGATGTCGATTATTGGGTCCTGGGGATTTATCAGCCTTAAATCCCATCAATTTCCCCAACACCATTTCCTTCTCAATTAAACCCTACACTTTTTGGGTATTATTTGTGCCCTCCTTTGTGAAGGCAGAACAACAATATATACTTAATCAGTCTGCCATCTCTTCACTCCCCATTGTAACTTCCCTGTTTCTGGCTGCAAGGGACCTTGTCTTAACTAATCTTTATCCCTTCGCATAATTATAGAAGCGTTTGCAATTAGTTTGCATGTTCACTATGAGTTTACCATATTCTACTTTCCCTCTCTAAATCAATAATTTTGTCCTCCTTTGCTAAAATCTAATCTGCTTGAAATCCTCAGGTCTCGTGCTTTTTTGTTTGGCCAAATTGAACGCCACATCCTTGGATCAAATATATCTCTAATTTCCCTTGTTAGCCTTCGTTGGACGATCTTTTCCATTTTGTTTTTTTTTACTAGACAGGAACAATTGTTGCAGTTCTTCCATTCGTTTTTTTATATGTTTGCCACTGCCTATCCACCCTCATCCCTTTAAGTAATGTTCCCCAAATTATCAGAGCCAGCTTGCAGATCATACCATCATAACTTCCTTTAGATTCAGGATCCTATTCTTCAAATCAACTATGTTACTCTCTATTTTAATGAAAAATATAATCATAATATAGTCACTCTTTCCCAGGGGACCCATACAGCTAATCAGCCAATTACTCCTCTCAGATTACATAATTGCCACTCCAGAATCTAATTCTAGACATAGAACATAGAACAGTACAGCACAGTGACAGGCCCTTTGGTCTACGATGTTGTGCTAAACATGCCAAATTAAACAAATCCCTTCTGCCTGCACTTTGTCGATATTCCTCCATTCCTTGCACATTCATATGCTTATTTAAAAGTCCCTTAAATGCCTCTATCACATTTGCATCCACCACCATTCCAGGTAGCATAATACAGACTCTTACCCACACATCTCCTTTGAACATTTTCCCCCTCTCAATTTAAATGCATGACCCCTATTATTAGATATTTCAATTCTGGGGAAAAGATTCTGATTGTCAACCCTATCTATAGATTTCATAATTTTATTGAGTTTTTTCAAGTCTCCCCTCAGCTTCTGTTGCTCCAGAGAAAACAACCTGAGTTTTTCTAGCCTCTCCTTATAGTTTATAACCTCTAATCGAGGTAGCATCCTGATAAACCTCTTCTGCACAGTCTCCAAAGTCTCCCCATTCTTCCTGTAACATAGTCACCAGAATTGAGTGCAGTACTCAAAGTGTGGCCTAAGGTCTTATAAAGATACCGACTCTTGTACTCAATTCCCTGACCAATGAAAGCAAGTATGTCATATGATCTTCTTGATCTACTTGTGTGGCCACTTTCAGGGAGCTATGGACTTGAACCCCCCAGATCCCTCTGTACATCAGTTGTTCAGGGTCCTGCCATAAACTATATACTTTTCCTTAACATTTGATCTCCTAATGTGCAGCACCTCAAACATGCCCGGATTAAACTCAAACTGCCATTTCTTCACCCATAAATGCATCAGATCTCTACATCGCTGTATTCTTTGACAATCTTATACACTATCCATAACTCCACAGATCTTTGTGTCATCTCCAAACTTACTAATGCACACAATTACTTTTTCATCCAAGTCACCACAAACAGCAGAGGTCCCAGTACAGATCGCTACAGAACACCACTCGTTGCGGACAACCAGCAAGAAAAACACCCTTCCACCACTACTCTCTGCCTTGTCTGGCAAGCCAATTCTGAATCCATGTGGCCAAGTCACCATGGATCCCATGCATCTTAATCTTCTGGATAAACCTCCCATGATTAGCTACGGATTTCATAATTTTATAGACTTTTATCAAGTCTCTCCTCAGCCTCGGCCGCTCCAGAGAAAACAACCCGAGTTTTTCTAACCTCTCCTTACAGTTCATACCTTCTAATCGAGGTAGCATCCTCTTCTGCACAATCTCCAAAGCCTCCACATTCTTTCTGTAAAGTGGTAACCAGAATTGAGTGCAGTATTCAATTTAATAAGTAAGACTCAATCAATTTAGTAAGACATGAGCCCGGGATAAAGCCATGCTGACTGTCCCTAATTAAGCCATGCTTGTCCAAATGCATGTAAATCCTCTTCCTAAGATTTCTTTTCAATAGTTTCCCAACCACTGATGTGGGAGTCACCGGTCTACAGTTTCCTGGATTATCCCTATTTCCCTTTTGAACAGAAGAACAACGTTAGCCACTTGCCAGTCCTCTGGGAACCCTCCAGTGGCTAACGAGGACACAAAGATCTTGGTCAAAGCTCCAGTAACCTCTTCTCTTGCCTCTCTCAATAACCTGGGGTGGATACCATTGGACCCTGAGGACTTATACATCTTAATGCTCTTCAAGAAACCCAACACTACTTCTTTCTTGATGTCAAGAAGCCCTAGCATATTAAGATGCTAACATACCCACAACTATGACAGCATGCTCCACACTATTCTCACTATCATCCAAATCCTTCTCCTGGGTGAATACTGATGTACAGTACTCATTTAGGATCTTGCCCACATCCTCTGCCTCCAAACACAAGTTCCCTCTTTTATAATTGAGTGGTCCTACCTTCTCCCTAGTTATCATCTTGTATTTAATATATGCATGAAATGCTTTGGAATTCTCTTTCATCCTATGTGGCAAGGTCATTTCACGGCCCCTTCTTGTTCTCAGAATTCCCTGCTTGATTTCTTTCTTGCTTTCTTTATATTCCTGAAGAGCCTGTCCTAAACTGGGTGGAGCTGTTGTCAGGCCAGTCCCACATTTGACACGTGGGAGTTGTTTAAAGACCGACTGATCAGAGTTCAGGATGGGCATGATCCAGTAAGGATGAAGGACAAGGATGGCAAAGTAATATACCCTTGGATACTGAGGGAGTTTGTGAATTTGGTCAAAAGGGAAAAAGAAGCCAATGTAAGATTTAGAAGGCTAAAATTCCAGGAGAACCCAGTAGAAGAATATGGAGGATAGTGAGATTAGTGTGGTGCATGCTGATATGCTAGGACCTTTTGAGATCTAGAAAGGAGTGATGTTGAGTCTCCTGAAGAGCATTAAGGTGGATAAGTCCCCAGCGCCTGAAAGTATCTACCCTTGGATTTTGAGAGAGGCACGAGAAGGAATTGCTGGGGCCTTGACCGAGATCTTTGTATCCTCACGTAGAGGTCCTGGAGGACAGGTGAGTTGCTAATGTTGCTCCTCTGTTCAAGAGGGGAAATGGGAACAATCCAGGCAATCTATAGACTGGTGAGTTTCACATCGGTTTTTGGGAAGCTATTGGAGAGAATTCTTTGGAATAGGATTTACCCACATTTGGACAAGCATGGCCCAATTAGGGACAGTCAGCATGGCTTTGTTCAGGGCAGATCATATCTTACTAACTTGATTGAATTTTTTGAGAAGGTGATCAAAGTAGAGCAGTGGATGTTGTCTACATGGATTTTAGTAAGGCTTTCAACAACATCCCATGTGGTCAGCTCACCCACAAGATTAACATGCATGAGATCTACTTTCTAGCTCCTGCCTAATACTGATGCAATTTGTCCTTCCCTGATTTAGTACCTTCCCACAAGATTCTGATTTATCCTTATTCATAGCTATCTTAAAACTTAAGGAGTTATGATCATGGTTCCAAAATGCTCTCCCACTAAAAGGTCAGTCATTTAGCCAGGCTGGTTAGTAAATACAAGGTCCAGTATGGCCCCTCCTCTAGTTGGACTATTACATATTGTTTCAAGAAACTCTCTCAGATGCACTTAACAAATTCTACCTCGTCTAAACGTCTTGCTCGAAGGGAATCCTTGTTCCTCAATGTCTCAATGGCTACTGGGGGGGGCCTCTTATATAAACCTATCAGAGTGAATGCACCCACCTTATTTTTAAGCTGTACTCATATCGCCTAAGTGAATCAGCATGCTCCACACAGATCTCACTATCCTCCAGTATGGCCCCTCTGAGTGCTAATGTGACATTCTCCCTGATTAGTAATGCAACTCCTTCACCTCATTTACCTTACTATCTATCTCATTGGTTCCTCAAATGTATTGATTTAGAAAACCATCCTGTAAACACTCCATGAATTCATCATCTACAGTGTTGTTACTAATTTGATTGTCTAATCTATGTGCAGATGAAATTCACCCATAGTTAGAGCTGTACCTTTGTGGCTTATATTTTGTGTCTCTAATTTGTTGTTTACTGCCTTCCCAATATTATCACTACAGTTTGGGACTGTATACAATTCCTACAACTCGTTTTATTTCCCTTTTGTCTCTGAACACACACACACACACACACACACACACACACACACACACAATAAACTTTATTATATAAAGTTAGAATAGTAATACATTTATTACATATAATACAAATTATTTACAATATCCAAAATTAACAGGGGCAATTAACGTAACAATTAAACTGGGTGCGAGCATTCCATAGAGTATGTCAAATAACAAATGCAGTCAAGATTTATTGCAGAGATTTCTCTGCAACTCCCTAGATGTTATTGATACCATGGGTCATCAAATCCCATTAAATTGTACAAGGGAATCAATTTTTTCTTCTTTGGAAGATATAGCTTTGGAATTCCAACAAAAGCCATTCCATTATGGACTCCCTCAATGACACTTCACATTCTGGTAGTTTACTTTCGGTGCAGTCTTAAATAGGCTGCTTCTTAACCTGAGCTGATGTCCCTTGATCTAGAGAAACCAGGTCAGGGAAAATTTCCTATCTAGAACCACCCTGTCATAAATTGTAAGATTTTTTGAAGTTTCAATGAAATCACCTCTCATTCATGGCACAGTGACTCAGTGGTTAGCACTGCTGCCTCACAGTGCCAGGAACCTGGGCTCGATTCCAGTCTCAGGTGACTGCGTGGAGTTTGTATATTCTCCCCATTTCCGCGTGGGTTTCCTCTGGGTGCTCTGGTTTCCTCCCACAATCCAAAGATGTGCAGGTTAGGTGAAGTGGCTATGTTAAATTGCCTGTAGTGTTCAGGAATGTGTAAGTTAAGTGCATTCATCAGTGGTAAACGTAGAGAAAGAGGGTAGGGGAATGAGTCTGGGTGGGTTACTCTTCAGAGGTTCAGCGTGGACTTGTTGAGCCAAATAGCCTGTTTCCACACTTTAGGGATTCTATGATTCTTCAAAAATCTAAGCATTGTACATGCAATCCATGGATTACGAATGAGTTTTGTTCTTGAGGTCATTTGCAAGTCAATTTGTATGCAAGTTGGACAACAATGAAAAACAATATATAGGCAATGTTTGCATGTCACATCTAAAAAATTACAAAGATTGCAATCACAAGTCAGACATCCATGAACCAGGGACCCCTGTGGATCCAGTTTTCTAAATATTGTCTCATAAAACAATCCCACCATCCCAGTGATTAATCTGATGAACCTTTGACCATTCCCTTTATAGCAAATACATCTTTCCTTAGATAATGAGACCAAAACTGTATGTAATAATCCAAAGAGGCTTCATGAAGTTTCAAAACAACTGCAACAAGATATTAGTGAAAAGTCATTTTACCTCCTTAATTACTTGCTGTGCATGCATAGTAACCTTTTGTGCAGTACAACCACCAAATCACTCTGTACTGCACTTTATTTTTGGACTCTCTCCCCTTGTAAATAACAGTCTGCCCTCTGATTTTTTCTACCAAAGTGCATAATTTCACACCTTCCTGCATTAAACCTCATCTGCCAAGCTTTTGTTCACTTACTCAACTTATCAATATCCCCTTATAGACTATCTATGTCCTTAGCATAACATACCCTTGAACTTCTTTTGTCAAGGGTTCTGCACTCCAGTTAGCTAATCTCTTTTTATAGACCTGTTGATTTTATATTTTTTACAAATTTACTTTCATAATCAATTTTCTCTGTCTGTATTAACTTCACAATCAGATGCTGCAAGTTCCTAAAAAAAATTCCAAATTCTATGGCCTTCTACTAGTTTTTGCTGCTTTTCATGCCTTATCGTTTGATTGGATACTCTTCTTGACTACCTTTGTTAATCACAGGCCGTTCACCCTTCTCCATCTTTTTTCCCAAAATAAACATTTGCTGACTGTTATGAAATATCTGTTTAAATGTTTGCCACCCGTCATCCACTGACTTTCTCCTTAGTTTATTTTGCAAACTGTTTTAGACAATTCTTTCTTCACACCTCTGTAATTACCCTAACTTAAGTTGAGGATACTGGTCTGAGACTCAGCTGGCTGTCACCCTAGCTGAATTTGAAATTCTACCATTTTGTGATTACAAGATTTTTATTAATCTTATCTCATTAAACATTACTGCAACTGAAATTGTCTGTTCTTAGGTAGGTTCTGCAATGTATTGCTCACACATTCTAAAAATTTGTCTTCCATGTTACCCCGTCCATCTGATTTTTCCAGTTAATATGCAGATTAAAATCACCCGTGACGACTATAGTGCTGCCCTTTTTATACTCCTCCAATATTTCCTGGGTTATACATTGTCCTAGTGAGGCATCTTTTTAGGAACCTATAGACCACTCCCATCCATGACTTCTTCCCTTGCTTTTCCTAAAGAAATGATTCCATATCAAAGTCTATTGGACTTGCATGCTAGCTTTTAGTATATCATGGATAAGGACACACAGATCCCTCTGGAGATCCACACTTTTCAACCTCATATAATTTAAGAAATATTCTACCCTTTGACCTTTTTATTTTATCACCATATTCCACCAGCCATGTTCTAACACATTCACTTAGCCTATCCCAAGTCCTCATGATGACTCCTGGATACCATTCTTCCCACCAGTTTGGTGTCATCTGCAGATTACTGGCTTACATAGTAGATTATGGATACAAAAAGAGAATTTCATCCACACATAGTTAATTTGATTTTATTTTCTCTTACTCTTTTCCTCTACAGATAGAATTAAAATCCAAAGTCTTAGTTAAACATCTTGGATCTATGTGAAGAAATTAAATAGTACCTATCAGTTACTACATTCTCAAAACTTTCAGATCATTATTGATTACTTTATCACATGCATTTCTACAGGCTAATAATCAGTCTCAAGTAATGCAAAATTATAACCAGATAGCTTTTTGCTGGGTAGATAATCAACTTTATTCAAAACTTCCATTTCCTCAGAAATCAGGTCAGAGATAATTGACTTCCTTAACTCATTTAAATCTCACAAGCAGATGGCAGATTTTGAAGGGGGTTAAGCTGCCAATATATGTTCCTCTGTTCCAAACTATATCTCTCCCACATGATTATCAAGAGTGCTATTTCCCAGCACCTGAGGAGTGACAGTGTTGCAGCAGGAGTGGCAAATTCTGCCTGGTCTCAGGATTTCAGCACACCTGCTTTATTATCAACCTCTCAACCAATATCAAGTTCAGTACGAGAATACCATATTGGGTAGAATGCCTAAGAAACAGCCAAAGTGCTGTAATTCCTGCTGAACCCGCCAGATACATTGACACAGAGAAAGGTAAATCAAGGTAGTTGTAAAGATGTGAACTGTTAATGATTGGGTTTTATTTCCATGATTTGGGAATTCAAGAAATCATTGGAAGCACTGAACTATCTAATCTGATCTGTCCATTCTAGTTGCAATTTGTTTTTGCTTTCTGATGTTCTGGTTTTTTTTCTTGCCATTATTCAATTCTTAGAAGATCTATTGTGGCCCTGGGGATCCCATTTATCACGTAGTAGCTGCATTCGTTGTGGGTTGCAATAGCTGTTATTAGTAATGAGCAGAAGGACAATTCATCATCTCCTAAAACCCATCCATAGATATTCTGCAGAATGAAGATGCATGGCACCAGTCAGCATAATCCAACTGATTTGCATTATCCTACAGTGATCATACAGCTGCACAACACTGGAATAGTTTTTACTATTGAAATAAGCTGCTAGCTTGTCATAGCAATCGTGCTCCAGACATGTAGGGAGCCAGTTGTTGGCACAAATTTCAGAATTCTCTAATTCGGCTGTTAGAACATAAGGACATAAGAAATAGGAACAGGAATAGGCCAACTGGCCCATCAAGCTTGCTCCATCATTCAATAATGACTGATCTTTTCATGGACTCAGCTCCACTTACCCACCTGCTCACCATAACCCTTAATTCCTTTACTGTTCAAAAGTCTCTCTATCTTTGCCTCAAACACATTCAATGAGGTAGCCTCATGTGCTTCAATGGGCAGGGAATTCCACAGATTCACAATCCTTTGGGTGAAGAAGTTCCTCCTCAACTGAAACCTAAATCTGCTTCACCTTATTTTGAGGTTATATCCCCTGGTTCTAGTTTCACCCACCAGTGGAAGCAACTTTCTTGTTTCTATTCTATCTATTCCCTTCATAATTTTACATATTTTTCTAAGATTCCCCCTCATTCTTCTTAATTCTAGTTAGTACAGCCCCAGTCTACTCAATCTCTCCTCATAAGGCAGCCTCCTCAATTCTGGAATCAACCTAATGAATCTCCTCTGTATGCCCCCTCCAGTGCAGTACATCCTTTCTCAAGTAAGACCAAAACTGTAGGCGGGACTCCAGGTGTGACGTCACCAGCACCTTGGATAGCTTTGGCATAACCTCCCTATTCTTAAACTCCATCCATCTAACAATGAAGGACAATATCCCTGTTGCACCTGCAACCAGCTTTTTGTGATTCATGTACAAAGACACCCAGGTCCCCCCGCACAGCAGTATTTTTCACCATTTAAACAACAGTCCGTTTTGCTGGTACTCCTACCAAAATAAATGATCTCATATTTACTGATATTGTACGCCATCTGCCAGATCCGTGTCCGCTTACTTAACCTATCTATCTCCCTTTGCAGACTTTCAGTGTCCTCTGCACACATTGCTCTCCCACTCATTTTAGTATCATCCAAGACCTTTGACACACTACACTTGGTCCCCAATTCTAAATCATCTATGTCAATCGTAAACAATTACAGTCCTAACACTGATCACTGAGGCACATCACTAACTACTCATCGCCAACCAGAAAAACACCCATTTTTCCTGACTCTTTGCTTCCTGCTAGTTAACCAATTTTCTATCCATGCTAATACATTACCCGTAATGCCATGCACCTTCATCTTATGCAGCAGCTTTTTGTGCGGTACCTTGTTGCATGCCTTCTGGAAATCCAGATGCACCATCTCCACCAGTTCCTAGTTGTCTACCATGCTCACAATGTCCTTAAAGATTTCCATTAAATTAGTTAAACATGAGCTGCTTTTCATGAACCCATGCTGTGTCTGTCCAGTGGGACAATTTCTATCCAGATGTCTCGCTATTTCATCCCTTATTCAAGCATTTTCCCTACTACAGAAGTTAAGCTAACGGATCTATAGTTACCTTCCTTTTGTCCTTTCTTAAACAGTGTTGTCACATTTGCTATTTTCCATTCAACCTGAACAGCCCCAGAGTCCACCGAATTTTGATAAACTACCACAAACACATCTTCTAACTTCATCACCATCTCTTTTAATACCCTGAGATGCAATCCATCAAGGCTGGAGTCATGTCTATCTTTAGCCCCATTAGCTTGCCCAACACTGCCCTTTCAGTGATAATGACAGTTTCTAGGCCCTCATCTGTCATGGACTCCTTGTCATCAAGATATGTAATCTGTGTCTTTGAGACTGAAAACTGACACAAAATACCTGTTTAATGCCTCGGCCATTTCCTCATTCTACATTATTAAATCCTCTTTTTGATTCTCTAAGGGACCAGGTTTTACCATAGCCACTCATTTTCATTTTATATATATAGAAATGTTTGCTATCTATTTTATATTCTGAGCTGGTTTACTCTCATAACCCATTTTAATTTACTTCAAAGCTTTTCTCGTGGCTTTCTGTTGACCTTTAAAGATTTTCCATATGCCCTTGTTTCCCACTAATCTTTGCCACTTTTTATGCACTTGCTTTCAATTTGATACCCTCCTTTATTTCCTAAGTTATCCATGGCTGACTTTCCCTTTTTGTACAGTCCTTCCTTCTCACTGGTATATACTTTTGCTGAGCACAGTAATAAAAGTCACTTTGAAAGTTTACCACTGTTCCTCAATTGTCCCACTATGTAGTCTTTGCTCCCAGTCTACCTTAGCTAATGCCTCCCTCATCCCATTGTAGCCTCCTTCAAGCACATGACACTGATATTGGATTTTACATTCTCACCCTCCATCTGTAATTTAATGTTGGTGTCCATTGCAAAGATGATGCACTGGTTTTGTCTAGCAAGAAGTGCATTGTTTAATGCAACTCTATACTGTGATGTGAGAGACGTGGGTGATCACCCAACCAAAACCTGCAAGTGACTTTAACAAACACAGTGAAGGATGATCCTCAGCAACAGGTTACACTTCTGGAAGTTGCATAAGCTATTGACAATTTACCTGATTACCTACAAGATCCTTCTTCATCACTCAAGAAAAATCCAAGAAATTAACTCTTGACCAATAGATTTTGTATTTTGTTTCAAGCCTTCTCTGAGTGGTCTCCACTTTGACTGAATTGGTTTCTTCAGGGTGCTGCTTCAATCCCACACTGGCTGCAGTAGTTCATGAAGGTCTGCCTCACTTAACTAAGCCCCCCACTGGATAATTTTTCACTTCAAGATATACATAATCAATTGTTTCTCTCTAATGCCTATGGTCCTTTGTGGATATGACTTCATATACACATTCGTAAACGTAACATGCTGCTGCTCATTTTCCTTCAACTTCTCACTGCAAAAGTAATATTTATGAAAAAGAGTGATTAACAAAGATAGGTAAGAGCAAAAAAAAAATCAGAAAGTATATTGAAAGCTCAGAAAATGATATTACTATCTTCAGCTGAGTGCCTTTTTAATTCAGCATGTAGTCATATCAGATAATTTGTAAAGCCAAATTCACTTTTTGTTTAAACTTAAAAAGTTTACCTCTGGAATAAACCTCGATATTTTGCATTTAAAATAACTCCTGGGATCAATTAATATCAGCATACCCGTTTGGAATTTAGTAACGAAGCATCTGTCCTTCTAATGGGTCCATTTCACACTAGCATCAGTTCAAAATGGCCAACAATGAGGTTAGATCGACATTCCAAATGTGGATTGGGAATATTCCACCACTGACAGGCTGGCGTACTGCCACTTGCACATTTCATAATCGTACAGATGACAACCTGTTAACAGTTTAATTTGCAAGATGTGGGCATACAAGAAAGGTGACATAATTGCTTGTCCATACGTACCAAGACAATTTGATGGTGAGCTGCCTTCTTCAAAGGCTGCAAACAAGTCGGTGACTTGTATAGAGTCATACATGAAACAGCCCAGGTAAAGGTAGCAATAGTCCTTCTCAATAATGAACCAGTTGTGTTTTTATGAAAATCCAGCAGCTTGATGGACATATTTACTGGTATCATTTATTGTTTTCCATTCCTTTTACATCAATTTTAAAATTAAAACTGCCATAATTGGGTTTGAACTCACATTTCTGAATTATTAATCTAGGCCTCTGGATGTATACCTATAAAATGCAAACAAAAGGAAAACTTTCCAAACTACCAGAATTACCGATACCACAAAAACAGATCTTCGCACATATACTAGCTTTAGTAGCTATTTCTGTACAAATATATAATGGGTAATTCAAATATGATGAAAATAATACATCAACATCCAGATTATCGTATACATAGCAATCAGCATTAAAATAAACATTCCATATTACAGTTTTCAAAAGGAACATATGACCCACTAAATACATATTACATTTGAAAATATAAGCAAAAGGATGTGGAAAGGAATGTGTGAAATAAAACTATTGTTCATAACATGCCAGACGATAACCATCTTAGATATAATCCTAATTTCATGCAATACAGCTTCAATACATTGCCGCTGTTGAAGATTCATGAGTGTAAACAGTGTATTTTTCATACATCTCAATGATTTCAACAACTGGATGTAAGTTTGCTCACTGAGCTGGAAGGTTTGTTTTCAGATGTTTCATCACCATACTAGTCATCAATAAGCCTCCAGTGAAGCACTGGTGGTATGGTCCATTTTTTATTTATATGTTTAGGTTTCCTTGGGTTGGTGACATCATTTCCTGTGGTGGTGTCATTTCCTGTTCTTTTTCTCAGGGGGGTGGTAAATGGTTTCCAAAGCAATATGTTTGCTGATAGAGTTCCAGGAGTTGAAATGCCATGCTTCTAGGAATTCTCATGCATGTCTCTGTTTGGATTGTCGTAGGATGGATATGTTGTCCCAGTCAAAGTGATGTCCTTCCTCATCTGCATGTAAAGATACTAGTGAGAGTGGATCATGGTCTTTTTGTGGCTAGTTGATGTTTATGTATCCTGGTGGCTAGTTTTCTGCCTGTTCATCCAATGTAGTGTTTATTACAGTTCTTACAAGCTATTTTGTAAATGGTATTAGTTTTGTTTGTTGTCTGTAAAGTGTCTTTCAAGTTCATTAGCTGCTGTTTTAGTGGGTTTGTGGGCTACCATGATGCCAAAGGGTCTGAGTAGTCTGGCAGTTATTTTCAAGATGTTTTTGATGTAAGGGAGAGTGGCGAGGGTTTCTAGACATGTGTTGTCTGCTTGTTTGGGTTTGTTGCTGAGAAATCAATAGATTTTGTTCATTGTGTACCCGTTATTTTTGAATTCAATGCATACGTGATTTTTCTCTGCTCTTCGTAGTTCCTCTGTGCTTTAGTGTGTGGTGGCTCATTGAAAAAATGTTCTAATACAGCTTCGTTTGTGGATGTTGGGATGATTGCTTCTATAGTTCAGTATTTGGTCTGTATGTGTTGTTTTCCTGTAGATGCTGGTTTGAAGTTCCCCATTGGCTGTTCACTCTATTGCAACTTCTAGAAATGGCAGTTTGTTGTTGCTTTCCTTCTCTTTAGTGAATTTTATGCCAGGAAGGGTATTGTTAATGGTCTTGAAGCTTTCCTCTAATTTGTTTCATTTAGTGATGACAAGAGTGTTATCTCCGTAGTGGACCCAATGTTTGGGTTGGATGGTTGGCAGAGCTGTTTGTTCAAGTCTCTGCGTTACTGCCTCTGCTAAGAATCCTGATATTGGAGATTCCATGGGTGTTCCGTTGGTTTGTCTGTAGGTTTTGTTGTTGAAGGTGAAGTGGGTGGTAAGGCATAGGTCCACTAGCTTGACAATATTGTCCTTGCTAATGAAGTTGGTCGTGTTTGCTGTAAGTGTCTTTGATTCTTCTAATAGTGTAGTTGGTGTTTCCTTGGCCAGGTTGATGTTGATGGATGTGAATAGGGCTGATACATCAAAGGAGACCTTTATTTCATCCTCTTCTTTCTTGGTGTCTTTGATGGTCTTCAGGAATTCTTGAGTGGAGTGGATGGAGTGGCGTGAGTCTTCTACTAAGTTTTTTAGTCTTTGATGTAGCTCCTTGGTTAATCTGTAAGATGGTGTTCCGGGTAGTGCGACTATGGGTCGGAGAGGGACACCTGGTTTCTGAATTTTGGGTAATCTGTCGCAGTGTGTTGGATTCGTCTGGTTTCATTTTGTGGAAGTCGATCTTACTTCTGAAGTTTTTTGAGTAGGGCTGTGATTCGATTCTCTAGTTAATGGGTCGGGTCTATCGCCACTTGTTGGTCAGTGTTGGTATCTGAGAGCAGTACGTTCACTTTCACAATGTAGTGTCTTTGATTTAAAATGACCGTCAAGCATCCTTTGTCTGCAAGTAGGATAACAATTTTATCCTTTTTCAGTCCTTCTAGTGCTTTCCTTTCTTGTGTATTGAGTGTGCTTCCTTCCTTTTTCCTCCTTAATGTCAGTGCGGCTGTCGGTCTGATGGTTTGCTGGGTTCCTTCTGTGAGTTTGTTGTTTTTCAGTGTTGTTTCTACTGCAGATAAGAAATCGTTCTTGTCCGTATCCTGGACGTTGTAATTTAATCTTCTTACTAAGAAATCTGGAGAAATAAATAAGACAGACTTCCACAAAATGAAACCAGATGGATCCAACACACCACACTTCTACGGACTACACAAAATTTGCAAACGAGGAGACCCCTCCCCAGACCCATAGTCTTGCTACGCGGAACACCAACTTACAGAATAACCAAGGAGCTACACCAAAGACTAAAACTCTTAGTAGAAGACTCACGCCACTCCATCCACTCCACCCAAAAATTCCTGAAGACCATCAAAGACACCATAAGACCATAAGACATAGGAGTGGAAGTAAGGCCATTCAGCCCATCGAGTCCACTCCGCCATTCAATCATGGTTGATGGGCATTTCAACTCCACTTACCCGCATTCTCCCCGTAGCCCTTAATTCCTTCTGACATTAAGAATTTATCAATCTCTGCCTTGAAGACATTTAGCGTCCCGGCCTCCACTGCACTCTGCGGCAGTGAATTCCACAGGCCCACCACTCTCTGGCTGAAGAAATGTCTCTGCATTTCTGTTCTGAATTTGCCCCCTCTAATTCTAAGGCTGTGTCCACGGGTCCTAGTCTCCTTGCCTAACGGAAACAATTTCATAGCGTCCACCCTTTCCAAGCCATGTATTATCTTGTAAGTTTCTATTAGATCTCCCCTTAATCTTCTAAACTCCAATGAATACAATCCCAGGACCCTCAGCCATTCCTTGTATGTTAGACCTACCATTCCAGGGATCATCCGTGTGAATCTCCGCTGGACACGCTCCAGTGCCAGTATGTCCTTCCTGAGGTGTGGGGACCAAACTGGACACAGTACTCCAAATGGGGCCTAATCAGAGCTTTATAAAGTCTCAGTAGCACAACAGTGCTTTTATATTCCAACCCTCTTGAGATAATTGACAACATTGCATTCGCTTTCTTAATCACGGACTCAACCTGCATGTTTACCTTTAGAGAATCCTCGACTAGCACTCCCAGATCCCTTTGTACTTTGGCTTTATGAATTTTCTCACCATTTAGAAAGTAGTCCATGCTTGTATTCTTTTTTCCAAAGTGCAAGACCTCGCATTTGCTCACATTGAATTCCATCAGCCATTTCCTGGACCACTTTCCCAAACTGTCTAGATCCTTCTGCAGCCTCCCCACTTCCTCAGTACTACCTGCCTGTCCACCTAACTTCATATCATCGGCAAACTTCGCTAGAATGCCCCCAGTCCCTTCATCCAGGTCATTTATATATAACATTAACAGCTGCGGCCCCAACACTGAACCCTGCGGGACACCGCTTGTCACCGGCTGCCATTCCGAAAAAGAACCTTTTATCCCAACTCTCTGCCTTCTGTCAGACACCAAGATAGAAGAGGATGAAATAATGGTATCCTTTGACGTAACAACCCTAGTTACATCCATCAGCATTAACCTGGCCAAGGAAATACTGATCACACTATTAGAAGAACCAAGACACATTCAGCAAACACCACCAACTTCATCAGCAAGGACAATATCATCAGCTTGTGGATCTATGCCTTATCACTCACTTCACCTTCAACAACAAAACCTACAGACAAACCAACGGAACACTCATGGGATCTCCAATATCAGAGTTCTTAGCAGAGGCAGTAATGCAGTGACTCGAACAAACAGCTCTGCCAACCATCCAACCCAAATTTTGGGTCCGCTACATGGATGACACCTTTGTCATCATTAAACGAAACAAATTAGAGGAAACCTTCAACACCATCAACAATACCCTTTCTAGCATAAAATTCACTAAAGAGGAAAACAACAACGGAAACCTAAATACAGAAATAAAAAGCGGGCCTTACTACCAGTGCTTCACCAGAGTCTCAATGATGTTACCTAGTATAGTAACGAAACATCTGAAAACAAACCTTCTAGCTCAGTGAGCTAACATGCATCTAGAACCTCAACATGAGCTACAAATCTTATTAAAACTCACTAATTTCAGCAACTACTTTTCCCAAGTCTAAATTGCTATTGTATATCTTTTCAAATCAGTTTTACTTTTCAGTTAGCACCATGCCAATTAGGTATACACTATGGACACTTATATAGTTTGCTAGTAAGTTCTATACCTGTAAATATTTGTGAGTTGGTTCCTTTTATAAATATCTTTAGATCCTCAAGATAAAACACCATCTCCTTGAAGCATCTATGTCAAGACCAAAAATGAAACGATACCAGTATAGTCCAACAAGTTTATTTGAAATTGCAAGCTTTTGGAACTCCACTCCTTCCTCAGGTGTGGTATAATACGGAGGTATAAAACACAGTATTTATAAACAAAAGTTTAACAACCTTAAAACTAGCTGCCCTTGTTGAATCCTTTAATCAGTTAGGTGGTAGACTATTGACTAAAATGCAAAATCAAGATTCCTTTCAAGAGTTTCTCCCTCGATAATTAAAGGTTTTATCAATGTACAAGGGGTGATAGCTCAAGTTAGACAATGCACTTTAGCTGTGAGATCCTGCTTCAAATCTATGTTTTAAGCTGAAGTCTGTTTTCTTTATTTTGACGGAAAATAACCTACATTCAAAGGTTTTTTTTCTGTCAAAAAAATGGACCTCAGCTTAAAACATAGATTAAAAGCAGGGCATCATACCTAAAGTTCATTGTCTAACCTGAATATCACTCCTTGGACGTTGTTAAAACCTTTAATTATCTGGGGACAAAGACTTGAAAGGAATCTGGAGTTTGCACTTTAATCAGCAGTCCACTTCCTAACTAATTAAAGGATTCAACAAGGGCAGCTAGTTTTAAAGTCGTTAATTTTTTTGCTTATAAATACTTTATCTTAAACCTCCCTAACACACCACACCTGAGGAAGGAGTGGAGCTCCAAAAGCTTGCAATTTCAATAACTTGGTGTTGTTTGATTTTTGGCCTTGTCCACCCCAGTCCAACCCCAGCATCACCATATCATCCATATCAATAGCTTAGAATCTTCAGCATGTAAACATTGATTTCACCTTTGAACATTTCCCTTTGCAATGCATTTCTGTTGTTTATATCCTCACTTTTCACAAGAATATAGACAGAACAATAACAATGAACTCAAAACCTCAAGTATGATAGGTATTGCTTGAATGTTTATTATCCTTGCGCAGGACCATCACAAACCAATTGTACAAGAATTTTATATAAGTACAGAAATATATTCTCTATTAAATATTTAATCATAACATAATTTTATAATAGTTTAATCATTAAAAAATAAATTATATGTCATTGTTTAACTCAGCATTTTAATATTTTATACATAGCTTTTTTTTCAATAAATTAAATTCTGGACTTTGAGAAGCTTTTCAAATCTATTAAATACAATCGATTAACATATAATTTAATTACTTGTTCGACTGTATATTAGTAAATTGGATTAGTTAAATATTGGATTTGCATAGCTTGCTTTAAAAAAATAAAAAAAGTTTGTTTGTGCAAAGAAATAACAGTGAACCAGATTACAAACAAAAATGCATATCTCTACAGAAATGAAATTTATAATTCACAAATTGGCCATGTTTCCTTCACCAAGTTCCTCCTTTAAAATACTACGCGTAGTAATATTACCGCGATCCATCTGCCAAACTAAACTGTACTGGTCAATTCGGTGCTGCACAGCAGTCAAATGCATTACAGGCTATAGGGTGCACCCAGTCCAGAAAGCCTAATGGCAAACAACTGGACCTGGTGGTAAAAGTCATGAGTAACACAGAACATTAGTAATAAAATCGAGAAGCAGAAAGAAGGCTATGGGTTTGCAATTAATGCACATTGCCGTTAGACACTGCAGATTTTCAGTATTGCTTTCAGAAATCAAGGTGCCTACCTGGGGTAATGCGGAGTTAAGTTGGCGCTGCAGAGAGTCCCTGTCGTAGATGACATCCTGAAGTTTGCCTTGCGCTAGCACTAAGCTCTCCTGGGTCTCCCGGAGGGTGTCAAGTAACCGGTCGCGCTCATCCAGCATGTTGACCATCAACTGCTCGAAATTGGAGTCCTCCGAGCTGCTCTGGGAGCCCCTCTGGCTGAGGGTGTCCTCACTGATCGTGGGCATCACCTCGCACATCATGGTCGTGCCGAATCCGAATCCGAGTCCTTCGGGCAGGCGACTGGGCAAAGAAGCTTCCAGCCGAAAACAAACAGAAGCAAATCAAAATCTTCGGGCACACACACACTCACTCACTCCCACCAAAAGGGTGTATATTTCAGCTCGCCATTCCGTCCAAATAGCATTTGGAATAGCCCTCTGGTCACTTGTGCACCCACCCTTTATTTTTTATTATTTATTTACGAAAACCTCTCGTTCTCGGTCCTTCTCTTTTCAGAGATGAACAATGACAGCCGCACCAACCCCCGACGCTGCTACTCTCCTCCTGCGCATTTCTCTGCTCACATCTTCTCCGATGGACCTCAGGAGGTATCACCCCCACCGCCTTCCAAAATATTTTTTTAAAAAAACAAACGGCCGCGGCCGGCGCTAACGGTCGCCGTGGCAGATGTTTCGCTTCTGCCAGAAAGACTCTGGCGGTTGGTTCCCCCTTTCTCCACCCGCCTGAACTGACGGCGTTAATACGGTGCACGGGTTAATATGCGACCAACGAGAGCCGGGGTAAAGAATAATCAGACGATAATGATTCTCATTTCGATACTTTGTGTGCGGAGGAGGGTGGGTTTTTATATTTAAAAATTGAAGAGCGATTGGGAGGTGGGCTCGTGCCGGAGGGCGGCTCGAGCTGGAGGGCGCGCGCCGGGTGATGGGGCAGAGTGGCGCGTGAGCCCCCCCGCCCCCCAAAGCAACGTCCCTGCAGGCACGTTTCTGCTGCTGTCACGTACCCCTGTTTAGGGAGTGCGTGTGTGGACTTGGCTCCTTGGAATTGATTGCATTTTCACTCACCTACTCAACTAATATCATCGTTACCAACACCGTACAGTTTAATGCACCAAACCTCATATATATATATAGTGCGTGTGTCTGTGCATGTGTGCAACATGTGATGGTAATCCTCATTCATGTTATGCCCTCGCCAATCTGGGCGGCTTCTGAGTTTATTTGGCATTACCTCATGCCCCGCTTTGGAAGCTGTCAACTCCCGAACGGGAACTGCAAACCTCCTCCAGACTCTCCATCCAGCTGTTTAGCATCTCCCTTTCTTTTTCAACCGGGACAACCGTATGTAGAATTGATGTCCAGGTAGTATTTCATACACCCCGCCCCGAACGTGTTTTACATTTTTATCCCCTACTGTTTCCTTGCTGCTTCTGCGAAACAAATTATGCTTTGGCGGTGACCCCGGTATTGTAAAACATCACCCTGTGTTAGAATAAGATTTAACGGGCAGCAGAAAATAGATATAGGGCGTGTGCCATTTCCTGGATCACTACAGTAGAAATATCTGTAGAATCTGTAAATGTCACTGCTCTGTGAGCGCCCTCTAAAGCAGCTGCATCCCTTCTCAACAATGATGTAATTGTACAGTATGGATCCAAAATCTTGGGTGCATTCATTAGAATTAATCTAACACGCGTGGCCGGTGCGTTTCGTTATCTTTAATTTTCAAACAGCCAAGTCCTTTAGTGCCGCGAAAAATAAATCATTAGGGTTGCACAGAAGTAATAGTTTGCCTGTCAAACGACTGTTACAATTCCAATGAAATCAAAGAGCACAAAATACAAAGCATAACAAGTCTGAAGTGCAAAGAGAGCCTTCCAGAGGCTTGGGCAATAGCCATCGCTCTCGCCACTTCAAAATTTCGAGTCGTGTTCTCCGCATACTGTAATAAATTTCCCCACTAACCTGATCTATCGTCTAAAAGCTACTATAGTGTTCCAATGAAAGCATGTTATTAAATTGCCAACAAACTCATGTCACTGTCGCGTGTCATGTGGGTAAATCCACCTCTGGTTAATACCACCATGGTTGAGCAAAAAAAAACACACATATATATATAGAATGCAAATAACGCGGTCAAAACTTGAGTTCGTGTTTTCAGATGAGTTTTCGATGATAAAACCTAGCAGACGACACTCCAACGGTCGTAAAATAAATGAGCAGCTGTCGAAAAAATTCAGGGAAGGTGCAATTTCGATTTGCAAATGTGAATGATGTTCTGTAAGAATAAAAGTTACATTGTAATGCACCTGCTTATGAAGCAACAACCAAACCACTACCCCCACCCCCACCACCACCACCACCACCTTTTAAAAAGAGTACCAATAAGTCGAAATTACTGTTCTAATATATATCCGAGACTATTTCTAGCCCAACACCAAATCACATGTGAAAATAGAAGTGTGAATGAGAAATAAAGATCATAATGTAAGTAAGTTCAATACAAGTATTGACAATTATAATGAAGAGTAATGGAGAGATAAAAAGGCACAATTCAGCAAAATGGGATACAATGAGAGGCAGAAAAGGCTGGGGCTATTTTCCCTGGAGCATTTAAGACTGAGGGGTGATCCTATAGAGGTTTATAAACTCATGAGGAGCTTGGATAGGGTAAATAGATAAATAGATGGGGTAGGGGAGTCTAAAACTAGTGGTTTAAGGTGAGAGGTGAAAAATTTAAGAGGGACCTAAGGAGCAAACTTTTCACATAAGACAGGTGCATATATGGAATGAGCTGCCAGAGGAAGTGGTGGAAGTGATACGATTACAATGTTTGAAAGAAATCTGGATAGGTATCTGAATAGGAAGGGTTTGAGGGATATGGGCCAATTGCTGGCAAATGGGATTAGATTAATTTAGGATATCTGGTCAGAATGGATTATTTGAACCAAAGGATCTGTTTCCGTGCTGTATATCTCTATGACTCTAAAAATATTCAAACAAGTTTATCCATTTGCAATGGAAACATGTAATTATGAGATGTCCAGGAGAACTGAATAAATATATTCTTAAAAAATAACAATCAGATATGTCGAAGTACTAAGTTTGAAAACTAAAAACTTGAAAGCACACAATAGGTTTAGGTTTACAAGACTGAAAACAGTGTAGTGGGATGATGAAAAGTAAAATTGGTGACCACTACCACCTAATGAGTTGTGCCCCTCCTCACTTTAACTCTGAGAACTTGTTGGCATTTCTGGGGCTTGGTAGTTCATGCTACGTCAGTCAATCATCTGAATCTTTTAGCCAATGCACAAGGGAAAACTGCTCACAATTTGCGAATAGTGATTGCCAGCTTGCCCACTTTCAGAATGGTTTTCATTCTTTTGGGAACAAAACATTTATTTTCTTAAACAGTTCATTGATCATAGAGAACATATGGTGCCAGATAGTTCTCTGATGTCAATTCCAAACAACATAGTAGCTTCAGTGGCTAGTGGCCATTACAGACACCTTTATTTCTTACTTGTTGGAAGTTGTTCAATTTGGACAAAGAAATAAGTGTAGCAGCAGTTTTATAAAATCTTACTTACAATGTATTAGAAGATATTACAAATATTTGCTTTTAAAAGCGATCCCAATTTCTAACACGTGGCCATCAAGGCTCCCACTGGCCAACTTGCTGCCTTCATCAACATATTACAACCCTGTTAGAGACTGATAACTTTTTAAAAAGAAATTCAAACCTCCAGTCACAAACTGAAAAGATCACACACCAAGAATTCAAGTTTTAAGATCTTCATTCTAATAGCCTAAAACCAATTTTGACTAGATATTATTTAATTAGGCAACTTGTGCTCTAAACTATAGAAATGTTTCCCTTTAATTTAAAATGATTAAAAATCCTCTTCTATGGTTACAATTCATTCTGCCGTTAAGTGGACAACTCATTCTTCCGGAGCCAGTCCAAGGTGATTCTTAGTTCACAAGCATTTGGGTTTTATTTTGAAGTTTCATACCCAGTTACTACTAATCCCAAAATTGGCTTTCACCATGAGGAACAAATTAAAATTACTTTCTTTAGCCAAAGCAAAAGGAAGCGTTCAGTCTTGTTCAAATCCTTGCAGACCTGGTCTTTTCAATCCCAGCATCAGCTCCCAGCTATGTTCTGCATTATAAGCACGAGAGAACTACTGCTTCTCTCTGTCTTCCTGCTTTTAGATTCTTGCAGACTGAGTGTGTCTGTCAGGTTCAATAATATTTTGGAAAACCTGCAATCTGATCATACAATGGCTTACAAACCTTAAAACCTATCTGCAAGGCAGTGTGAATCAGGTGGGCCTTGTATCCAAGTAGAAATTAATTAGTGATTCTCTGGACCCCAATTCCATTATATCTTACAATTAATTAGACTGTCTAAGGCAGTGTTTCTTAACCAGTAGGATGCAAAGAATATCCAGATCAATGAAATTCAACCACAGGTTTCTCACTAATGACTAAATAATATTTCATTTTGCTTAAACATGTAGCAATAAAATGTATTCTCTGCAAGATCATTGCAATTTTAATGTCTTTAAAAATGTCCATTAATTGTTAATATAATAGAAAAATGCATGTATCTGTAAAAGTCACTTCCTGGAAACGTTTGGTTTTTGTCAGTATGAGACCAGTGTTTTTTTTACAAAATGGTTGGTGGCATATAATATCCAAAATGTTGAGAACTGTTGTCTCAACTATAGCTGTTTACACAGTGAAGAAGATTATCTAAGGGTACAACAGGATCTTGATCAACTGGGCCAGTGGACCAAGAAATGGCAGATAGAATATAATGCAAATAAGTGTGAGGTGTTACATTTTGGTGAGCCAAACCAGGGCAGGACTTACATGATTAATGGTAGGGCCTTGGGGAGTTTTATCAACGAAGTAACCTAGGTGTGCAGATACATAATTCCTTGAAAGTGAAATCACAGGTACACTGGGTGGTGAAGAAGGCATTTGGCATGCTTTCCTTCATTGGTCAGACCATTGAATACACAAGTTGGGACATAATTTTACACATGTACAAGACATTGATAAGGCCACATTTGGAATACTGCGTACAATTCTAGTTGCTCTGCTGTTGAAAAGATGTTGTTAAACTGGAAAGGGTGCAAAAAGGATTTGCAAGCATGTTATTGAGATTGAAAAGTTTGACTTCGAAGGAAAGTCTGGATAGACTGGAACTATTTTACCTAGAGTGTAGGAGGCTGGGGGGGTGACCTTACAGAAATTTACAAAATCATGAGGGGCATGGAAAAGGTGAATAGCAGGGTAGGGGACTCCAAAACTTGAGCATACATTTAAGGTGCAAGGGAAAAGATTTAAAAGGGTCCTGAGGGGCAACGTTTTCCGGAAGGTGGATCATATATGAAGTGAGCTGCCAGGGGAAATGATAGAGGTAGTTTAATTACAACATTTAAAAGACATTTGGACAGGTACACGGATAGGAAAGATTTAGAGAGATATTGGAAAATGGGACTAGTTCAGTTCAGAAAATCTATGGATAAGTTAGGCCAAAGGGTGTCTTTCCTTCTTGTTTGGCCCTGTGACAAAACCTGATATGCTTAACGCATCCCTTGCATTTGCAATAAATCTACTATTAGTACAGTTGCACAGTTCAAAATATCTTACACACCAGGTACTAGTTCAACAAGTTTATTTGGAAATACTAGCTTTCAGAGTGCTGCACCTTCATCTGGTAACTAGTGGGGCAGGATCATAAGACACAGAATTTAAAGCAAAAGATCACGGTGTCATGCAATTAAAAGAATATATTGAACAAACCTAGATTGCTGTTTAGTCTTTTATCTTTAAGAATGGGTTGCAGGTTTCGGTTCATTAATATGTAAATCCCAGAATTTCTTTTAAGTCACATCCTCGAGATAACTTAAGGTTTTATTAAAAAAAGGTGATATCTCAGCTCAGACAATGTATTAATGTTATGAGGTTAGACTCTATGTATCCCAATCTTGAGTCAGAGTGGTTCAATTGCAAACGCATTCTATTTTTGCTGAATTGTATTTGCAGATACATTCTATTTTGGCTCAAAAGGCACACACCTGCAGGCAGCCAATCCATATAATATTTTATAAATTCCTATTTTGGAAATAGAACTAGTCTGACTCAAGATTGGGATGACTTGGAAGTGCTGGTGTTAGGCTAGGGTGGACAAAGATTATAATCCAACAAGTTTATTTGGAAACACTAACATTCAAAGTGCTGCTTCTTCCTCAGGTGGTTGTGGAGAATAAGATAACAAGACACAGCACTTATAGCCAAATGAATATAGTGTCACTGGAGACGTGATGATACTTGATCTAAAATTATTTAATGTCTTTCACCTTTTAGAATAGGATGTGTTGATTTCTGTTCTTTGATATGTAAATCCCAGAACTTATTTTAAATTACATTCTCAAGAAAGGTCTATCTTTTCTAACAATAGGTGCCATCGCAGCTCAGACAATGCATTAAGGTGTGAGATTGTCAATGTCTTAATGTTGAGTTAGACTGGTTCTATTTCTAAAGTGGAATTAACAAAGTTTTACATGGATTCATACAGTTTTTGAGCAAAATAAAATGTAATTCTGCAAAAACAAATTCACCCCATAAATTTATATGTGTGCATGCGTAGGAGAGACAGAGCGAGTGTGTGCATGTGGGTGTGAGTACATGTGGTAGAGTGTGTATGTATATGATTGTGATGATTTGGAGGTGCCAGTATTGGACTAGAGTGGACAAAGTTAAAAATAACACAACACAGTCCAACAGGTTTATTTGGAAGCACAAGCTTTCGACGCCCTGCCTCTTCATCACGTGGTTGTGGAACATGATCCTATGGCACAGAATTTATAGCAAAAGGGTTACAGTATCATGGAGTTGTAATGATTAGTTAAAAATCACACAACGCCAGGTTATAATTCTTAAACAAATTTAGATTAAATATTTCATCTTTTAGAATGGGGTATGGTGGTTTAAGTTCTTTAACATGTAAGTCCCAGAATTACATTCTCAAGGTGGTGTCATTTTATCTAATAATAGGTGTCATCTCAACTCAGACAAAGCATTAAATGTGTGAAGGTAACATCTGTACCAATATTGAATCAATTCTATTTCTAAAGTGGTGCTTACAGAATCTTACATGGATCTATGCAGTTTTTGAGCAAATAAAATGTAAATCGGCAAATACAAATTCACCCCATAAAGTTATATGTATGCGTACAGGAGAGACAAAGTAGATGTGTGTATCTGAGTATGTGCATGTGGATGAGAGTGCATGTGAAAGTGTGTGTGCAAGCTTGTATATGAGTGTGATGGGGTATAAGCCTGTAAGAGAATGCGTGCGTGAGTGTGAGGGGTGTATGTATGTGCGTATGGGAGAGAGCCAGTGTATGAGAGAGGGTCTGCATAAGTGTGTGAGTATGTAGGAGTATGTGTGTGTGTTTGTGTCCGTGAGTGAGAGAGAGTGTACAGTGCAGTGGGGTCACCTGTAGTGTGACATTAACCCAAGGTCCTGGTTGAGGCCTTCCCCATGGGTATCCAACATGGCTATCAGCCTCTGCTCGGCCACTTTGCATTGTTGCTTGTCCCAAAATCTGCCTTGAAGGATGGTCACCCAGAGTTCCAAGGCTGAAATGTCCCAGACTGCTGAAGTGTTCCCCAGCTGGGGAACAGTCCTGTCTGGTGATCATTGCATGGTGTCCATTCATCCCTTGTCATAGCATCTATTCAGTCTGTACCAAGCCTCAGGGCATCCCTGCCTACATCAGATATGTGTAGGCTTGATTAAATGTGTGTGAGGGTGATGGGGTATACGTGAGAGGGTGCATGTGGGGTGTGAGTGCGAGGGGTGGATGTGAGTGCATGAGAGAGAGCTTGTGTATGAGAGAGGGTCTGCATGGGTATGTGAGTATGTAGGAGTGTGTGAGTGAGTGAGTGAGAGAGAGAGAGAGGCAATGCTGAATGGCTGAGCAGAAGCTGATAGCCAAATTCGGTACCCATGAGAATGGCCTCAACTGGGACCTTGGGTTCATGTCTCACTACAGGTGACCCCACTGCAATATACACTCTCTCACACACACACATTCCTACATTTTAACACACCCACGCAGACCCTCTCTCATACACAAGCTCTCTCTCATATACGCACACACACACCTCCCGCACTCACACCCCCACACATACCGTCTCCCAAGCACATACCCCTTCACACTCACAAATACACTTAACCAACCCTACACACACACACATACACACACACTCCATCACATGCATTCACACTCACACGCACACACTCACTCTGTCTCTCCTACACACGCATGCTTATAAAGTTATGGGGTGAATTTGTTTTTGCAGAATTACATTTTATTTTGCTCAAAAACTGTATGAAACCATGGAAAACTTTGTTAATTGCACTTTAGAAATAGAACCAGTCTAATTCAAAATCAGGACACAGACAGATCTCACACCTTAATGCATTGTCTAAGCTGAGATGGCACCTATTGTAAGAAAAGATAGACTTTTCTGGAGAATGTAATTTAAAATAAGTTCTGGGATTTACATATCAAAGAACAGAAACCAACACATCCTATTCTAAAAGATGAAAGATTTGATCAAATATTAATGTATCATCATATCTGTACTCATTTGGCTATAAATTCTGTGTCTTATTATCTTATTCTCCACAACCACCTGAGGAAGAAGCAGGGCTTTGAAAGCTAGTGTTTCTAAATAAGCCTGTTGGACTACAACCTGATATTGTGTGATTTTCAAGATTGGGGACAGACAGACTCTAAACTCACTTTCAATACATTGTCTGAGCTGAGATACCACCTTTTTTTATCGAACCTTAAGTTATCTCGAGAATGTAGCTTAAAAGAAGTTTTGGGATTTGCGTGTTAATGAACTGAAACCTCCATTCTAAAAGATGAAAGACTCAACAGCAATCTAGGTTTGTTCAATATATTTGGAGAAAGTGAGGACTGCAGATGTTGGAGATCAGAGGTGAAAATGTGTTGCTGCAAAAACCCAGCAGGTCAGAAAAGCGCAGAAGATTTTAACCTACTGCAAATCCTCTTACAAGGATGCCTTCCTTGAAGAAGCTCTCTTCCTCCCTCTACAAGAAGGGCTCATGCCCAAAACGTCGATTCTCCTGCTCCTTGGATGCTGCCTGACCTGCTGCGCTTTTCCAGCAACACATTTTCAGCTTTGTTCAATATATTGTTCTAATTGCATGACATTATGATCTTTTGCTATAAATTCTGTGTCTTATGATCCTGCCCCACTAGTTACTTGATGAAGGAGCAGGACTCTGAAAGCAAGTACTTCCAAAATAACCTGTTGAACAATATCCTGGTGTTGTGTGATTTTTAACTTCATTAATATACGCATTGAAAGATTGAGTAAAAAAAAATCCCCCAAAATACTGGGTAAGACCCTGGACTCTTCTAACATCTAAAATACTGAACAAAAGCCTGAACTCTGGCTGCAACAAATATACACAGAGCCAGAATGATTTCAGTCTGGGATTGTTGTTCAGTCTGGAATTCCAATTTACACTTCCACTCTCGGAGAACAATCAACCAAATCTAACATTCTGGATTGAAATTAATTCTTACACCTTCGGCTACACAGCACAGACAGTATGGACCCTTCACAGATACCAAACATCATTCAAATATATTCACACATATTCTTAACTATCGGGAAACAAACTGACTTCAGAAGGAAACACCAGAAACACAATGAACACAAATTTGAGGGTAGCCAACAGGGCAATCAGTCTGTATTACTGCTAGCCCTGATCTCACTTGAGACAGAACCTTTTTCAACAACAAGCTTCTGCACAAGTAGGTTCCCCACAGGCTTACAGCCCCAACAAGCACCTTCGGAACCAAAACCCATAGAGGCCAAACAGAGAAACTGAATCGGGAAGCCAAACTGAGAACATCATTGGAACAAAGGACATCTGAGAAGGAGGAAGCCAGCTAAGTGCTATCTGAACAAGAACTTCCAGACATGGGCCTGTTCCATACCATAAGAACTGACAGCAAGAGCCTCAGCAACCAACTTTAAAACTTTTGTTTTCCTTGACAGTGAGTGAAACTCCTGAGACCCTAAAGTTCCGAACTAGCTAGCAGGCAAGGAAAGGTGGGTGACGACAGTGCATGGGACCCTAAAGTTAGGAAGCCTGATTAGTTTCTGTGATTAAAACTGCTGTTTAGGTTCTAATAGTGTTTAATCTGTGTTTAATTTAATAGTGTATTGAATTGCTGTCGTCTGTATAATTGATAGTGTTAATTTCACTGTTTATCGCATTTACCTTTATTTCATATATTGTACTTACCTTTTTGTATTTCAATAAATGCAGAGATTCTTTTGCCCTGACACACCTTTCCAACACGTTCTTCATTTTACATTCCCTAAGTAAGTCCAGTGTCAGAACCAGTGAGCTGGGGGTGATTCGAACCACTTAAAATCAGCAAATTACTGCATGCAACCCAGAACCCAACAGCATGGTTCACATGATCCTTAGATATGAATTAATGCAAACCAATAAAAAGCACTTGGTGCCTCCTACTTCATTAATGTTATCAATTACCTGATTTGGAGATGCTGGTGTTGGACTGGGGTGTACAAAGTTAAAAATCACACAACACCAGGTTATGGTCCAACAGGGTTTATTTGGAAACGCTAACTTTTGGAGAACTGCTCCTTCATCAGGTGGTTGTCACCTGATGATGTAGTAGCGCTCCGAAAGCTAGTGTTTCCAAATAAATTTGTTGAACTATAACCTGGTATTGTGTGATTTTTTAAATCAGTTACCTGGTCCTAGTGAAGAGTGCAACTATGGCATGGTGAATGATTCAACCTCCCTAATGTGCTTCCATCCATCAAATCCTATGCAGGAGCCAGAGTTCTCCTTACATCTAAACAGCCTGTAATGAGATTCATGGAGAACTATGTCTTGCTCACGTTAGAAATAAAATTGTATCACAATAATTTACAAGGCTTTATGAATCCAAAAATAAGTGACCTGTGAATCTCAAGTGTAGCTAGGTGCTATTCTTAAATTTCTTCCATGTGTTTGATGCAAGGTTTGATGCTGTGCAAAAGGTAAACTGCTGACAATGCTTCCTTCTGCTGAGGGATGATTTGACTGTCATCCTCTGGCTGCCTAATGCCTGGGGAACCCAGTACATGAAGAATCTCCTGCATATGCAGGCATTTCCTCCATCATCACAGTTGGGAGGGTATGAGTAACAGAGACATTGATGAACTACAGTTCAGACCAGGATTACTTTCGGAGGAGCTTCTAGATACTTCTGACATTCAAGGTACATCCTGATTATCTAGAATGTTTGAGAACCTGCTTGTTGTTCCAGATCCTCTTGCCAAGTCATTGGTGCTTGAATCTCAAGAAGTTGGCAATGGCATAAAGGTCTGTATACATTTCTAGCACCCACTAGAATGGTTTGCTTAATGCTGGTCTTCACAAAGTTTGTCAATCTCACCATAGAAGAGGCCAAGTACCCACACAACAGAGACATGTCAGAACACATAGCCTTGATGGACTCTTCTATCATCTGGGCATGGGTGTACATAGGCTTTGGGATCTCTGACAGAGTTTGCCTCACATCTTGATATATCTCAGCATCTGTCACCTGGCTGACAATTCAAAGACATATCATCAGCATCATTGAGTCCTCCAGCACACCTCCAATCATCAGTGACTTAAACAGTCCTAGCCTTTGCCAACTGCCCTAGTGAGTCATGTTGTTATTCAGATGAGAGTTACAAAAGAGTTACAATAAGAGTTTCAACATGAGAGTTACTGTGACGGTGGAAAAATCAGGGAAGCATGTGACAATGCATCTCCCTCCTTCTCAGAGATAGTTTTCTGTCCTTTGATTCTACAACTGGCTGTTCTTGCCTTAGACCTGTGAGAGATTACACTTCAAAATTAATTTATTTGTGATTAATCACTCTAAGGTGCCCTGAGGTGATGAAAGACATTATATAATTGCAAGTTCTTTAATTCCAATTTTGAAGGATGAAGTGGGCGACTTTATTAAATGAATATTTTATATTCGTCCTAAATCTTTTTTCGAAATGTTGGTGGAAATTAGATTACAAATATACAAAACAGGAGTAGGAGTAGGCAATTCGGCTCTTCTACTTTGCTCTATTATGCAACATGATCTTGGTTAATTACCTAACTGATTCCTTAGATTCTTGAAACATTCAAAAAGATTGGAAAACTAACTATAGGCCAGTTAGTTTAACATTTGATGTTGGTAAAATGTTAAGTGATCAAACAGAGTCTGCACGGCTTCATGAAGAGAAAATTGTGCAAATGCTTGCAACTTTCACCAAAAACTGGATGGCTCCTGACAAATTTACTAAAACATTTTTAGGAGATAACAAGCAGTATAGATTAAGGGGAAGTAATGGTTGTAACATATTTTGATTTTTAGAAGAAATTTGATAAGGTACTACACAATGCCCATGGTATTGGAGGTAATATTTTAGAATGAATACAGATTTGACTAACTAAAAGAAGTCAGAGAGTTAGGCTAAAATACATCTTCCAGATAGCAGTCTGTAACGAATGGATTACCACAGGAATCAGTGCTGGAGCCACTATTATTTATAATATATATTGATAACACCGATAAGGAATGTGAATGTACTATAGCCAAGTTTGTGGATGACACAAAAGTGGATGGGAAGGCAAGTGGTAAGGATGATATAAAGAGCCTGCAGTGGGACAAATACTGTCTACATGAACAGCAAAAACTGGGTAGATAGAATCTAATATGAGGTTTTGAACTTTGGCAGGAAGGATAAAAAAGCTGAATATTTTGTAAATAGAGAAAGACTGCAGAAAGTTATTGCACGTTATTACAATTATACAAGTAAAATTATACAATACACTGGTCAGATGACAGTTGAAATATAGTTTGGGCCCCTTATCTGAGGAAGGATGTACTGGAATTGGAGGCAGTCTAGCAAAGGTACACTAGACTGAGACCGGATATAGAAGGAATATCTTATGAGGACAGGTTGAGTAGATTGAGCCGGTATTCATTTGAATTTAGAAGAATGAGAGACAACTTATTGGAACATACAAGATTCTTAGGGGACATGACAAGGTAGATGCAGAAAGCTTGTTTTCCCTTGTGGCAGTGTCTAGAAGCAGAAAGCATAATCTTTAAGGAATTTAAGACAGAGATGAGGAGACTCTTTTCTCAGATGGTAGTGAATCTGTGGAATTCTTTATCACGGAGGACTATTGAGGCTGGGTCATTAAGTATTTTCAAGACTAATATGGACAGATTTTTAAACAGCAAGGGGATCAAGAGTTATAGGATAAAGACAGGAGAATACAGTTAAGGATTATCATTGGTCATGATCTCACTGAATGGCAGAACAGACTTGATGAACTAAGTTGCTGACTTCTGCCATTATATTTTATGGTCTTCTTATGGTCTTATGGTCTTAGTATCATGCTCCTTAACTTTACAGATCATCTGTGATGATACCAGATATGTGACACATACATTAGCTCTGACTAATTTCATTATGTGAATGATCTTAGCCAGCAACTCCCCAAATCAATGTCATAGTGAATGTCCAAAACGAAACGTAGGGATTATTCTGACGCCTGAGTAACTCTCAATATCATGACCCAATGTGGATCTCAATCCTTGTGGGAAGGTGACAGGACTCCAACAGTAGTCTATTGGCAATGCCCAATTAAAAGGTCATACACAGCATTGCCATCCAATTAAGGATGGCAGATTGTTTTCTGATCAGTCTGCAGCCTCAATATCACCACCAATAAATGTGGCAGCAGCTGAGATGCAAGGGAAAGAAGCTGCAAAAAGGTTATGAGAGGGGTAACTCCTCCATATGCAGTTCCTGGAGCATGGAGGCTGCTATTGATGGAGGAGCTCTTCTGTAGTATATGGAACCTCCAAAGACCACCTCTGTGTAACTGGCAGCTTTCCACTTAGTGAGGGGATGGAGGAGGAGACCATACTACACAAGAAAATTGGCAGCAGTCCTGCAAAATGGTCGTCAATTAGTTTTTGAATTATGTAATTTGGCCACCTGCCTCCAGTAAGCAGGCAGAACATCACACCTGCTCCTTTTCCTGAATTTATTCCCCAACAGCAAAAACACATTGGACTTCCATACTTTTGCCTCTTGCTGCTATTTTCCCCTCCAATCTACTGTCGTAGCATCTGCCCATGATTTTTCTTTCAGAGAAGTGCTCCAGTAATATTTTTTTTTCTCAAACCATGAAAAAACAGTTGGTGAATGAATCCATATTCATCCCACTCAGTAATGAAAGTTTATAATCAAAACAGAGCAAATATTTAAACTGAATTTATCTGATACCAGATGGACTCCCATATGCCTTATCAAGAGAGCAACTGAAAATCTTCTCACAGATGTTTTTCGGTGTGGCAATACTGTCACATCTGCCAAATATCCTGATAAAGGTAATGAAGTAGGAAACCAACTATTTTAGTGCAGTTCTTTATTCATGGCTAGGTGATTTATGCATAAAAGATAAATTTATCATTAAATCCAATAAAAATGTATTTTCCATCTGAAGAAATGAATGAGAATCAGTATTTTATCGACTGTACTTAGAATTTAGAAAAACTTTTTTAATAAGATGTAACAATAAAGAAAAGCACATTTTATTTGACTGAAGTTAACATTAACTGGACAGAAAGAGTCTCAAAGCAAATCTGTGGACTTGCCTTCCTGGTAACACTGAAGTTCTAATGTTTGTAGTTTCACAAATCCTGCCTTCACTAAAATAATGCAGGTTCCTACATTTCATTTGCTGTTGCACTTCCCAATATCTAGCTGCAGGGTTATTCAATGTAGAAGTCAACTGAAATTCCTCAGTTCTCAGGTCCAAGACTGGTGAGCTGCATCAGGAGTGGTCACACCCAAGGTAGTTGTGTGGGAACTTAGAAGAGTGGGCTAAAAAGTATAGGCTGTTGTTTGATATTAAGAAGTCTAATGACATGAAGTCCAGGAAATATAAGAAAAAAGTCAAAATATGAAATAAATGGAGACAGAATGCAGGAAATGACTAATGGTGAGTGATCTACGAGGTTTGGGAAAACCAAACCATCAGCATAATGTGTGGTAGTGGTGAAAAAATAAGACATTTAATCATTAGCACAAGCTCACATTCAAAGACATCATGAACAAGCTAAGATGAAACAAGTTAAATACAAGTTCCTAACTTCATTATAGCCTTGGTCCAACCTGGATAAAAGAGCTGAGTTCTAGGGGTGAGATGACAATGACAGGCCTTGACATCAAAGCCCCCTTTTAATTGACTGGGGCATCAAAGAGCCTTAGCAAAACTGGAATCAATGGGTATCAGAGCCAAACTCTTCACTGGTTGAAGTCACATCTGGTACATTGGAAGACAGTTGGGGTTGTTGGAGATCTGTCATCTCAGCTCTAGGATATCTCTCCAGGAGTCCCTCAGGGCAGTGTCCTAGGCCCAACTAACTTCAGCTACTTTATCAATGACCTTTCCTCCATCATTAGGTTGGAAATAGTGATGTTGGCCAATGATTGCACTATGTTCAGCACTATTTGCAATTCCTCAGATAGTGAAGAAGTCCATGTTCAAGTGGAGCATGGTCTTGACAATATCTAGGCCTGGGCTCACAAGCAGCAAGAAACATTAACATCACACAAATGCCAGGCAATTACCATCTCCAATAAGAGAAAATCTAACTATCACAGCATGATATTGAAGTGTCATCACTGAATCCTCCACTTTTGATATCTTGGGGGTTACCATTCACCAAAACGTCAACTGGACTTACCACATAAATATAGTGGTGAGTGGAGCAGGTCAGAGTCATAGAGTCATAGAGATGTACAGCATGGAAACAGACCCTTCGTTTCAACCCATCCATGCTGACCAGATATCCCAACCTAATCTAGTCCCACTGCCAGCACCCGGCCCATATCCCTCCAAACCCTTCCTATTCATAGACCCATCCAAATGCCTCTTAAATGTTGCAATTGTACCAGCCTCCACCACTTCCTCTGGCATCTCATTCCATACCCGTATCACCCTCTGCGTGAAAAAGTTGCCCCTTAGGTCTCTTTTATATCTTTCTCCTCTCACCCTAAACCTATGCCCGCTAGTTCTGTACTCCCCGACCCCAGGGAAAAGACTTTGCCTATTTACCCTATCCATGCCCCTCATAATTTTGTAAACTTCTATAAGGTCACCCCTCAGCCTCCGACACTCCAGGGCTAGGAATACTGTGGTGAGTTACTCACCTCCTGACTCTCTAAAGCCTTTAAACCATCTACAAGTCACAAGTCAGGAGTATGATGGGATACTCCCCATTTGTCTGGATGAGTTCGGCTCCAATAACAGCAAAGAATCTTGACAAAGCAGTCCTCTTGACTGGCACCATAACCACAAGCATCCACTTCCTTCACTACTGATGTTCAGAAGCAACATTGCATACTAAATATAAGATGCACTACAGAAATTCATCAAACATCCTGAGTCAGCACCTTTTAAAACCAAAATACTTCCATCTAGAAGGACAACAGCAACAGATATAATAGGAACACCATGACCTTCAAGTTCCCTTCCAAGCCACGCACCAACCTTACTTGGAAATATATCCCCGTTCCTTCACATTTGCCGGATGAAAATCCTGGAATTCCCTCCCTAATGGTATTGTGGTTCAATGTACAGCTTGTGGATAGCAACAGTTCAAAAATCAGCTCACCACCACCTACTCAAAGGCAACTTGGGGTGGGCAATAAATGCTGGTCAGCAAGTGATGCCCAGGTCTCATGAGTCAATAAAAAAATACAAATACGATAAACTGCGGTGAATGCAGGAAATAGTCTGCACTGTGATAAAGAATGCAGTGGGAGATGTATATTAGAAAGGAGAGGAATTACATTCCTGAAAAGAAGAACAACAAAGTAGAACAGCGGAGTGTGCAGTAATGGAGTTCTCCGATCCTGTAAAGACTGAAGGCAAAATATTGTGTACTCTCCCATCCTAGCTGTAAGCCTGGTAAAACTAGCCAGATCAAGTATTTCTTAAATGTGTCAATGTTGCCCGATTCAACCTGTCCATATGGTAGCAAGTTTCACATTCTCAGCACTTTGTGTAAAATAATTTCTTCCAAATAATTTGGTGTGTTCCTGCTAGTTTATATTCATGCTTCCTTTGTCCATACTCACTCACAAAAGTAAACAGTTTTTCTGTGTCTATCCTCTCAAGATCCTTATAACTAACTCACCTAGATTACAATGTTTCAATAGTCAGGAACAGATAGTTGAGTTTCACTTGATACAGTATAATGATTGTACAGAGGTTGTGAAACCATTAGTGAAATTATTCAGCTTTTTAAAAAGTGACTGTGGTTACAGTAAAGTCCTGATGTTTTAAAACTCTATTTGGTTATCCAGATTACCTTGGAAAAATATACTTCACACACAATGTTGGAATTAGACTAGACTGTTTGTATTACCATAACAGCATAAAATATAGGAGCAGAAGTAATTGATTCAGTGCATATGCTCCACAATTGAACAAGATCTGACAATTCTCATCTCCAATTTCTTGCCTTTTCCCTATAATGGTTGATTACTTGATGGATGAAAAATCTATCTCAACCTTAAATAAAGGTAACCACCCAGCCTTGACAGACCTTTGTGATAATGAATTCCACTGATTTACTAGCGTCTCCAATCTGTGTCTTATATAGGTGACCTCTTATTCTGACATTATGCTTTCTGGTCCAATACTCTCCAGCATGTGGAATAACCTCCCCACATCTACCAAATCATGTCCCTAAGAAGGCTGCCTCTCATTCTTTTAAACTCCAATGAATAAAAGCCCAGTCTGGTCATGTGAAAATTCCTCCTTACTCAGGATCAATTTCGTGAATGTTCTCTGAACTGCCACTAATGCCAATGTATCTTTCCTTAGATAAGGGGCCAAAACTATTCTTAGTATTCATGCTGTGTTCTAACTAAAGCCTTGTATTATGTTAGCAAGGCCTCTCCATTTTTATACTCCATTCGCTTTGAAGTAAACGCCAAACTTTCATTTGCCTTCCCTATTTGCTGTTGAACATGTATCCTAGCTTTTTGTGATTTATAATTTACAAACCCTTTTGCAATATAGCTTTTTGTGAGCTTTTTCCATTTAAATAATATTCAATTTCTCTTTTCTTCCTTTAAAGGAACAAATTCTGACAAGAAAATGTCTGGATCCACTAGATTAACTCTTGAAGTGAAAGATGACCATGACCCCAAACACAACAGTATGCACCTTATTCTAAAATGAGAGGGAGAGATTTAATCCAAATGCATTTGTGTTCATGTAAAAAGTGATGATCTTTTCTACTTTCATGTTACAATGTATTCAATTTTCTCAAAATTCTTCTACTGAAAGATATGGACTTCCCATCCTGGTCTAATATTGCAAATTAAATGATCATATTTACCCATTGAAAATGAATGGATTTTTTAAAATCAATGCTCCAGCTGGAAAGCATAAACCTACTTGTCTTGGAGGTCATAAATGTATTTGTAAATTATTCACCCAAATCCTCTAGTTATTCTATTGATGAAAGGAAAGGTTACAGAAACTTTACTCTTCATAACGGATGAAATCCTGCCTACTACAGCAAATGTGAGATTTGGATTTATTTCAAAGGACAAAGGGTTGCCAGACTTCAAATGACGTCAATCTAAGGCGGTTGATATACTTTATACTTAGTGCTAAGGTTGAAGCCTTGTTCACTGAGAGTATTAAGAAATAATAGTATTCATGATACAGAAGTAGCATCACAAATGTGATAACTTTTAGTTCTTCATTTAAGCAGACAAAATCATGTGTGCAATCCCAATTGTATGATAGATCATACAAAAGCAAGCAAACATTTTATTAGTTTTATTGAATTTCTGAAAATCTGATTAACAGCTAACTTAATTATTTTCCCCAAACTGATACTCTACACATAAATTTAATATGCAAATCCTGTTGATCCAAGTAGAAGAGCAGAAAGGTAAGTGTGCATACTTGGATAAATTTTTCATTACATCATTCATCTTATATCAGTCTCAATGTTAAACTCTTGAAAAATCACTTCAACCCACTAGAATTGTCTAGAAAGAAGGCAGAAATTTCTTTCTTCAGATGTTGTGAATTGGAATTTGTAGTTGTTAATGCTGAAGCAGTGCTTTTGCAGTGTAATGGTAGTGTCTCTACTTATGAACCAGGAAGTCATTTATAAGCACTACCTGCTCCAAAATTATGTGATAGCATCCTTGAACAGGATGATTAAAAAATACCTATGTGCTGGATGAATAGAAAATTGCCAATATAACATTTTCTTCAAAAAGAGAAGGAAACAGAATAATAGGTAACTATAGACATGTTAGCTTACAATATGTTCCTGAAAAAATGTTAGTCTATATTAAGAGATGTATTAGGAAAGATTTTGAAATACAGCATTTGATCAAGTAGAGACTACATGGCATCATAAAGGAGAAATCATGCCAGACAAGCAGGACAGGTAAAGGAGAAGTGGTGGATGTAACATATTTGGATAAGGTACCATACATTAGGTTACATTAGGAGTCTGTAGTGTTGGATGTAGCATAGATGGAGGATTGGCTAACCAATAGAAAGCAGAGAGTTGGGATAAGGGGAACATTTTCACGATGGTAACTTGCCATAGAGATCAGTGCTAAGGCCACAATTATTTACATTATATACTAATGATGTGGATGAGGAAAGTGACTGTACTATACCCAAGTTTGTGGATGATACAAAAATATGTGGAAGGCTAGTGGTGAAGATGACATATATGGACGAGGGAATCAGTGCCAAAAACTTGGCACATGGAATATAATGTGAGTTACTAAGATATTATGCACATTTGCAGAAATTTAGAGGAGTTGAATATCATTGAAATGGAGGAAGACTGCAGAAAGTTATAGCACAGTGGGATTTATAAAAAGAAATCACTAAAAGCAGGAAGGTTATCAGCTATGAGGGAAGGCAAATGGTATGCTGGCCTTTATTTCAAAGGGAATAGAGTATAAAAATGGGGTTTCTTGTTTTTCTGTATATTTCCCAGAGGATGGGGAGATGGATGCTTTCAATTTGTCGGCTCTGAATGTTTCTGCCCTGGCATTTACAGCTTTTAACACTGTGCAGCGCAATCAAGCAGAAGGCAGAATTTCCTTAACTTAAAAGACTCAATTTCTCCCCTTCCTTACTTCAAAAAGCCCAATATTGTACAGCACAGCTCAAAAATATACAATACTTGATTTTCAAGTTGCAAACCTCGTGTGGTATTTCAATTAGAAAGCAGTCCGACTTCAACTTCAGTTTACAGTGCCAAAAAAAGAAAGATATGGAGTCTGTTACATTAAAACTTCCTGTATAAAGTGTTAAAAATCACACAACACCAGGTTATAGTCCAACAGGTTTATTTGGAAGCACTAGCTTTCGAGACCCTGCCTCTTCAACAGGTAGTTGTGGAACATGACCATATTGCACACAGTTTATAGCAAAAGTTTTAAAGTGTCATGGAGTTATGATATATTAAACAACTTTAGTTAAAAATTACACAACACCAGGTTATAGTTCTTAAGCAAATTTAGATTAAATTTTTCATCTTTTAGAATGGTATATGGTAGTTTAGATTCTTTAATATTTAGTCTCAGAATTACATTCTCAAGATGGCATCAGCTTATCTAATAATAGGTATCATCTCAGCTCAGACAATGCATTAAACGTGTGAAGGTAAAGTCTGTACCAATATTGAATCAATTCTATTTCTAAAGTGGGGCTTATAGAATCTTCATGGATTTATGCAGTTTTTGAGCAAAATAAATGTAATTGTCCACTCTAGTCCAACACTGGCACCTCCAAATCATGTATAAAGTGTTAGAAATTTAGGATAATTTGTTATCACCTTAGAAGCAAATGCAGAAAGGCCAAAATCTATTTATTTATCTATTGATTTATTTTGTTACAAAATACAGTAAAAAGTGTTGTATAGGGTCACCAGTTTCTGGTACCATCTTAAAACACACAAAAAAACCAAAGCATAGAACATAAAGGCATAAAAATAATGAAATAAAGAAAAAGTGCTCAACTTTACAGTCCTTTGTGTTAAGTGCTCTGCCATGGGCCTGGTAGCCAGGTTCAAGTCCTTTTCATCGTGCTGCCCCCACTGGAACAAAAGACGCACTCTTCAGTGCCATCTTCCCTCCACTGCCGCCCACTGACTATGAGTCCTCATTGCACCTGGCCAATGCAGACATCACCGTTGCTGCTGGGAACTGCACTGGCCCAACCTCGACTCCGTCATTCACATGAGGCTGTTTCAGGCATACCTCGCTGATGCAGCCACTCCCGATGCTGCCAGGTCTTGTACTGGGTCCAAACTAGCCTCTGCCACTGTCTCCATGAATCTGCACTAGACACAGACACATCCAGGAACTCAAATTGCCTCTGCCACAGTAGCCATGAGGTAGGACCACATTAGCCATGTAGAAGCTGCAAATTCACCTCCAAGGCTGTGCCATGAGTCCACACCGGGCTCACTCGAGTTTTCACTGGGTTTACTTGCTGCTATCGATGCGGTCAGCAAAACAGACCTCTTCAACAAGAGGTAAATAAAATAAAAGGAAAAAATGAAAAAAGAGAAAAAGTGCTCTTTGGGCTTGCAATATTGCAAATGCAAAGATAAAATAACTGGCTCATTCAATCATATGCAATGTTTCTTGATCTATGGATTTCCTGGTGAAATATTATACTTGCTATGGGGAAAAAAGAACTTCCAAAATGCTAATATTTTATGTGTTAAAAAGGCATCATCACAATTTATTAGAAAGAACAATTATAATTTAGATAGCACTTTATCATTTCATGACACAATAAAGCACTTAATAGCCAATAAATTTCTTGTTGAAACACATTCTCTGTTATGTAGGTAAATTTGGTCACTTTGATTGGAATAAAGTAGTGCAACTGAAATAATTACTAAATAGATCAGTTGAGGGAAGTATGTTGACCAACGTAATTCTCTATATCTTCTTCAAATTATGTCAAAGGATCTTTAATATGTTTTGATGGGCAGCTAGAACTTAGGTTTAATGATCAACTGCAATTGCATCACTAAAGGAACAATCTCTCAGCACAATATGACAGATGATTCTTTATTAGATGCTCAATTGTTAAAATAGATCTTGAATCCATAACTTCTGAAACAGAAACAATTATGATGCTGCCTGACCTGTTGAGTTTCCACAGCACTTTCTGCTTTTATTTCAAATTTCCTGCATCAATGGCATTTCGCTTTGCAACAACTCTAATGACTGACCGAGATTGACATTTTGTCAATAGATGGTTTAATTTTTGATTAAGTCAATTAATGCAGGGCAACTCCTGTCAAGCAAATCCACAAATTATATGTGTTTTCAAAAATGAAATAAACAGACTACTGTAACTATAGATGTTTCCGCCTCACATTGATAACTGGTAAAATAACAGGTAATTGGGAAAACCTGAGAATTATTTGTTAAAAAATAATTCTAGCAATGCCATGTATCTAACTATCACAAACTTTTGAAGTGGAGAATTCTGCCCCACAAGCCCTTGGATTTATAAGGAAGTAACATCTCTAACAAACATTGACAAGACCATTTACACATCTATATTGTCACAAATCTTGAATAAGAATTCACCTAAAAACTGTAACACAAGCTTAAGGCAGTGAGTGCTTAACATAAATGTTAGATTCTAAGAATTGACCGAAAGATTGTAACAGTTATGGGCTCGTTATTAACTAGAGATATAGATATGAAGTGAACTGCACCAACAGTTTTTCAAATTATGGTATTCTTTCTGAAGCATATGGATGGATATTAGAAGGAGCAAGGGTTGGTGTTATTGAGCCTAAGAGATAGGTAAAACTATCAAAAGACTTGGGGAAAAATACACTTGGGCAGAGCTAAGTTGATTGAGCAATGGGTCAGAAATTGCTGTAACAGGAATATCTCTTGACATTTGGAATGATACATTTTCCTCTACTCTTCAACTCAAAAGTGATTTGCGCTCCAACTTGCTGGTTGAAGTGTGAATGAATAATAACATGTTCAGGAAATCTGGGAGCCAATGAATGGCAAAATCAACCATACATTTCTGTATTAATTAAGATGTAAAGAGTGAGAAATAAATTGAATAACTGAAATGAATGGTGAGTTAGAGTGAATGAACTAGAGTCAAATGGGGTACAGAAAGAAATAAAGAGAGTAAAGGAAAGATCATTTGACATATATAAAAAACTCTGACAACAATTCACTATTTGGAGAATTGAGAATTGTTTTAAATTATTCACTCTCGCTCAGAGAATTTGATTGACTCACATTAGTTACTGTGCTGTTAAAAGAATACTTGTCATGCTAATTACCAGTCTTAACTTTATATAGTAAGTTTATTAGAATTTTAATGTACACATCCAACAATGTCTTAAAGATACTAGGAAAGTTAAGGCTGATATACTAATGTGCAAATCTAATGGCAGGAAATCTGAATTGTCCAGCAGCTTGTGGTGATTTGCAGTTACTGAATACTACTTCCTTTCCACAAGTTACTACATGGCCTTTCATGTTATTTTGCCAGGAAATGTAGTCCATAATGCCAAATGTCATGTGAAATAACTCCACAGAGTCTGGTATCCCATCACCAAGTCACTGTTTATTTATATGTGCATAGAACTTGACTCTGGTCCCACTTCTTAAGAGCCAGTTTTCAGAATGAACAGAACCTCTGACACACCTGTTTATATCTGTCAGCCAGGGTTCCCTGATTGGACCAGGTTAACAGTCTCAGTCAAAGAACTCATATTCCTTGAGCTTCACCTGGCTGACCATATTACAACATCATGAATACAAGAAAAACCTGAAAACCTGTTTAATGTTTAGCATACAACTAACTAGAAAAAATGGTGAAAGAAATGAGGGTGTGAACATAGATTCAATTCTTCTCACATTAGATTTTCCAGTCTTTGCAAAATATAACTAGGAAAACTACCTACTAGCATAACATCAGATATATGTGCAATGAATTGACTGCTATTTTTAAAATTCAACATTTTTGCCTTGTGCATGAGTAAATTGCAAATAAAATTCCTGTTCCAACAAAATTTATTGCTGTGACCTTGAATCACCCTTAAGGCTCCAATTTCATATTTTCCATTTCCTCTCCAATTCTTCATTTGAACTTGAAACAAGGTTTTTATTTGCAAAATGTGATGTTTCGACTGAGGGCAGTAACCAAATAGGTGTCTTGTTGAAATTCATACACTTACATTTTAATATCCATGAGAAACTGTGTTGATATTGCACAAATATCAGTTCCCATTACTGCAACCAGAAAACAGTGGCATTCTGTGACCACCCTTCTACATTGGAATCCATATTGTGGAGATAAGCTTCATCCTGTAAACCATGAATCCGAATGATCCATAAAAATTTGCAGAAGGGCATGTTAAAATTGAAATTTTAATGACACTCTCCTTCGTCTCAGCACCATCTTAAATCACTGACTAGAATGACATCATTTGCATCCATAATAATAATAATACAAGGACCTGTGGGAAAACCTCAATGTAACCAATAAGAACTGAGAGTGAAGGGTGCTGGCCTTATCAGAAATTGGGGACATCTTCACCTGGTAGTGAATAATTTATCCACCAACTTGTAAAACCTGTTCTTGTGCTGGCTACAGTGAGGTTACAACATATCCATGGACTTAAATAAGTGTTTACAACCTCTCATGCAAACTAAGATGGCTGAGAAACCAATGCAAGAGCTCCATGATAAGTAGCACAATCAACATTTAGGGTAAAATGCTGACCCCAAACTAGGTACTGAACTATAATGGAGAGCTGTATACATGGGAACTGTTAGCAGAACCTGAAGAGTAAAAACCACCTTATGTCATGAATGAGTATTAAGCCAGTTTCTGGCAATTAATAATACTGATGAAGGGAGAGATCACTGTCAGTTTGACCTTAACATTAAGCTACATGCTGTGTGTCATTGCATCGCTTTCAGCTTTAGTTATTACTAAAGCCAGATTTCAATGTATTAACTATTGACAATAAGATTATCTAAACACAAAAGTATATTTTAAAGTGATGCAGTAGGACCTGCATTCATTTTGCTGTTTCAGACCTGGTTGCCATCTTTAAACTGCACCTGAGCCTGTTCAACTGTTGGTTGCAAAAGTTCCAGGCATTAAAATTAATAGCCTCCTTTGAGAATTTTGTTTCCTACTTTTTCGAATGTTGAAAACTCATCAATATTTTATACATGTCTTTTACACAACCTCTTTGAGGTAAGTTATTCATGTCCTTTTATGATGAAATCTTGGGCAAATTCCTTTGGATATTTTCTTGCCACATTTGAAATTTCCTGATCATAGTTTACCAGAATTGTTTTGCACTTGTCCATTGAGAACCACAAGAGTGCAACTTAGTAACATGATAGAACTGATAAAGCATCTATGGTGTGATCTGTTGACCTTACAGTATGGTAATGAAAACTAGAGACAAGGTATGGCATCCAACACATCTTAACTTAATCATTTAAGTAAAATAATAAAAATAAATTGTTGTAAGATAGAATCTTGCTACAACTCATCATTACGTAAGATCCGTCTGGTAGATTTGCTGTCACCAGCCTCTTTCCTGATTGGGAATTACAATGGCAGCTTGGTCTAATGTGAGAGAAGAAAATGACCTGGTCTTCTAATGAGGAGATGCTCTTATCTTAAGAAAAATGTAGTTTATTGCATGACAACAGCTTGATATAAGTTATGTTAGTAGGCCCTTAAGTGTAACCTTTAATATTCAACAAAGAAAATAGTTTTGAGTCCACTTATGGTGTTGAAAAAAAATGATCAGAAACATATTTAAGTGTACATTTAACTAAAGATAAGGAAACTCATTTTCAAAACTTTTTATTACAATCCAATCAGAGATTTATTTGAAATAAAAATATGGGGTGTTAAATTTAGTTACCCCAAGAAGAAACAGGGAGATCATGATGTGAGATCAAGAAGCACCCAGTGCAGGAAACATGTCAAGATCAGAGTGGCTACTAATTTACATGATTATGCCATTCAGTTGACAATACCACATCTCTGAATGGCCACAGGTCTCAGCAAAGGACCCAAATACTGTGGAAGTCTAGTACCTGTTAAGCTGCACCAGATAAATCGACATCTCTTTAACTATATGTTTTGTTCAACTTATGAATCATCTCATAATATTTGAAATACTGGTCTATTCTTTTGAATTAAGAAGTATTATTTTCTTCTACTTCAGACTACTATATATTATATTTAGTGAGTATTATATTCATAGTCCCAATTATGGCAGCAAGTAATATTTCGCGATTCCAACAGATTTCAAAGTTGTAGATATGATAGCTAAGCCCCACTTTTATTCACTCATGATTTGAGTGAAGAAATGATACTGCAGATCCTTTGCTGTTGTACAATTCACTGTTACTCTATTTTTAGATTTTGATTGATGGCAAATGACATCAGTGTTTGAGCATCTTACAAGAGCGTGGAGTTCAGAGGAACAGGGAAATAAACACAGCTGCTTCTTCTTTGAAATTGCATGGTTCTGTCAAATCAGGATTTCTCTAAACTACAGATAAAAATACCTAATTTTTAAGACTTTCTGTTACAACCTAATCAAATGTTCATTCTAAATAAAAATGTAGGGTGATAAATTTAGTAACCTCCAAAAATGAATGGGTAGATCATGATGCGTGATCAAGCTGCACCTTTATTTCTGATACAGAAAGTATAACGTTGTGTGACTACTAACAAATATGACTGCAGTGTGAAACCAGCAATACTGCACTGTTGAGAAGCTGCATGTGTCAGAAGGATGTCCAACTCTGTGAGAGGCTAGCAACTGTTAAGTCATACTGCTTAAAATAGAAGTGTCTTCTGCCTAGCTTTTGAAGTCACCAAGCAGGTCCATTTAAAGTCTCCACTTCTGAAAGTCAATAACTTTCCACCACCAATGTTGTAGTTGCAGTTGTAGCACTGTGTGGGACCAGTAGGGCAGGCAAATGCGCATAGAAAACAACCACCAAGAGAATGCGCAAGATTGATTAGTTGAAGCTTGTATCCAATATTGTATGTAACCTATACTTTGGATTGGAATATTTATTTTATGATGACTTTTAGATTTGCATTTTGTCCAAATACATGCTGTGATGATCAGTAATCAACCAAAGTTAAGATATGGAACTATTGATGCATGAGGAATTGGGATTACATTAATTAAACTTGCAATCAGGTCTGTTGTTCACTGTCAGCCTCGCCAAACAAGGGATATCGAGGTTTTGCTCTTTGTCCTGTTCCTCAGCTGTTCTGGCTTAGAGTTGGTGGCATGGGCTTTACCCTCATGATTGTGAGGTTATATGGCAGACCACTCAAATATGCACACCACTCTGTTACTTGCTGCAGAGTCCTTCTGATCTTACCCAGGCAGTGGAAGTCTTTGTCACCAAGTCACCATTGATTGCTGTATTCTGTTAGAGCACTCAGGTGTCAGTTTGTAATTATGAGTCTTTGATAACTTCTTCAGAATCTTTTCAGTTTTGCTGCTTCTTTTGCAACTGAACAAACATCTTCCATGCTAGAGTTATTTTTGTCCATGCTCACACACTTGTGTGTTTACTTGCAGATGACACAAGACTCTCTATCAATTTTACCAACTTTAAAGAATGCCAGATAGCACCAATATTTGTACTTTCATACCACCAGCAAATACAAATCAAAATATGTTTAGACATGTTGGAGTGCTGAGGATCTTCTTCCTATGCATACTTCAAAAATAAGTGGTACACATTAGAATTTTATACTGATAGATTTTTTTCTTAAAAGAACTGTTAGACACATTTTAAAAGTAATCTGTATTTATAAGACAGTTATGGCAGTACATTGGCTTCATTTAGACTGCTGATCAACAGGGGATAACTGTTGATTAGTAAGAAATTTCAAACAACCACAAGTTGTTTGGTCTATTGAAATTCCATCTGGGTGTGCAGGTGAATACATTACTAAGTGAAATTCAAAAACATCAGAAAAATCCAGTCAAAATTGCATGACCCAATATATACTTAGAATCATGGAGATGTATAGCACGGAAACAGACCCTTCGGTCCAACTCGTCCATGCCGACCAGATATCCCAACCCAATGTAGTCCCACCTGCCAGCACCCAGCCCATATTCCTCCAAACCCTTCTTATTCATATACCCATCCAGATGCCTTTTAAATGTTACAATCGCACTAGCCTCCACCATTTCCTCTGGCAGCTCATTCTATACATGTACCATCCTCTGAGTGAAAAAGTTGCCCCTTAGGTCCCTTTTATATGTTTTCCCTCTCAACCTAAACTTATGCCCTCTAGTTCTGGACTCCCCCACCCCAGGGGAAAGAATTTGTCTATTTATCCTATCCATGCCCCTCATGATTTTATAAACCTCTATAAGGTCACCCCTCCGCCTCCGATGCTCCAGGGAAAATAGCCTTAGCCTATTCAACCTCTCCCTATAGATCAAATCCTCCAACCTTGGCAACATCCTTGTAAATCTTTTCTGAACCCTTTCAAGTTTCACAACATCTTTCTGATAGGAAGGAGACCAGAATTGCACGCAATATTCCAACAGTGGCTTAACCAATGTCCTGTACAGCTGCAACATGACCTCCCAACTCCTGTACTCAATACTCTGACCAATAAAGGAAAGCATACCAAACGCCTTCTTCACTATCCTACCTACCTGCGACGCCACTTTCAAGGAGCTATGAACCTGTACTCTAAGGTCTCTTTGTTCAGCAACACTTCCCAGGACCTTACCATTAAGTGTATAAGTCTTGCTAAGATTTGCTTTCCCAAAATGTAGCACCTCACATTTATCTAAATTAAACTCCATCTGCCACTTCTCAGCCCGTTGGTCCATCTGATCAAGATTCCGTTGTAATCTGAGGTAACCTTCTTCGCTGTCCACTACACCTCCAATTTTGGTGTCACCTGCAAACTTACTAACCATACCTCTTATGCTCACATCCAAATCATTAATATAAATGATGAAAAGGATTGGACCCAGCACTGATCCTTGTGGCACTCCACTGGTCATAGGCCTCCAGTCTGAAAAATAACCCTCCACCACCACTTTTACTTTTGAGCCAGTTCTGTACCCAAATGGTGAGTTCTCTCTGTATTCCATGAGATCTAACCTGGTTCATCAGTCTCCCATGGGGAACCTTGTCAAATGCCTTACTGAAGTCCATATAGATCACAACTACCGCTCTGCCCTCATCAATCCTCTTTGTTGCTTCTTCAAAACACTCAATCAAGTTTGTGAGACATGATTTCCCATGCACAAAGCCATGTTGACTATCCCTAATCAGTCTTTGTCTTTCCAAATACATGTATATCCGTCCCTCAGGATTCCCTCCAACAACTTGCCCAACACCGACGTCAGGCTCACTGGTCTATAGTTCCCTGGCTTGTCCTTACCATCTTTCTTAAATAGTGGCACTACATTTGCCAATCTCCAGATTGTTCTGTTAACTCAAAAATACTGATTAGCTGTGCAGTTAATAAAACTCCTACTCAGGTAACTGATCATAGCTGACTGTTTTTACATTCACTTTTGACCTATAACATCAATATTTTATATAATTTCAGCATCTCATACTTTTGTTAAAACTAACCAATGCTCAAAACAAAATCATGGTCCTGTATCTGTAAGTATTCTGAGCAAAAATTGTCACACCGACTATCATAATGATAATGCAGAGCTCCAGGAAGACAATAATCTTGTTTTGACCTGATCCTTGATTTTCAAATCTTTGTGAGAGTCTGAGCACCACTTCTAAGTCATAAGTGCTGTACGTACAGTTTTCAATACTTACATCTATGTTGGCGGAGTGACGGCTCATGGAATACTACATTTTGTAACCTGGCAACAGATTAAATAATCACTTCTCAGAAGCACTTGGTGATGCTGGTTGGAGGAGGATTCCAATTTAGAATGCAGATAATGCAAATTTTACTTTATGAGTTTTTTATTTTAAACATACTACATATAAATTACTGGCCCTGAGCTTTGGTGAACATCTCTCAGTGAAAAACATGAAGGGCCTATTAAACCATCAAAGCCATGTATTCCACAAACCATTGGGAATCTGCTTTATTATGAGCTTCACCCAGCTACTTAAACTGCTGACTGACACGGAAAGGAAAAAAATGGTAATACTTCAAAAATAATTACATCCTTTCCAAAATTGACATGATGGCCAAAAGCTTAAAAAAGACTAAAGAGGAAGTGAGCCACAAAATATTTTAATAGTTTCTGGTAGTGCAATGCTTGGAACAAAAAAATTCTAGTCTTAATTAAATAAAACTCCAAGGACAAAATAAAATTTATGTTGAAGCCAAACTTAGTTTTTGAATGTAATAAGATTGACAAAATGATGTCAAAATCGAAAAAAACTCAACTTAATGATTGAATAATATTGTAGACAGTTTTGCTTAATATCCACAAATTCCTGCTATAATCTATTTATGTCACGAGTACCAAAAATAATCATTGGGTATCAGAGCACCAGAAATTACGTTTTTTGAAGATAGAATGTTTTTGGTTACGTCTGAACCCAAAAGCAAGGTTGGCTTAAAGTTGCCTGTCTCAATCGCATGATAGATGACTGCTGACTTGCTTCCTCTAACTTCAGTTTCCGGTTAATATTTCGAACAAGGCTGCAAGCTTGCTTGATTTCATAAGCTAGAATACAAAGAGACATAGTTAAGACAGTCTGCAGTTTCAACTATATCAGAAGAAAACATCTTGTGTCACCTGCTATCAAATAATAATAATTTGAGCATCTTGCAAACTGGAGTTTGGCATATGAATAGTATAACGTACTTTTTATTTCCTCAGACAATTGAAGCTTAATCAGAATTAAAAGTGTACACTGTAAACCCATAGTTGGCTGTGCTCAATGGCATTTAAAATAAGAAGCCATGATTTGCAGAAGTACTTTGTAATCTAAATGGAACATTTATTGCAGTGGGCAACTATTTGACAGAGATCACATTGCCTAAAGTGGACAAAGAGCTGGTAATAAATACAAAATATACAAATGTCACAAGTCAGTATAACTATCACAATGTTCATGAGTTCTATTCTTTAAATTGCCACCGACACGCTGACATCTTCTACAAACCCACCGACTCCCAGAGCTACCTGGATTACACCTCTTCCCACCCTACCTCTTGCAAAAATGCCATCCCGTATTCCCAATTCCTCCGCCTCCGCCGTATCTGCTCCCAGGAGGAGCGGTTCCACCATAGAACACACCAGATGGCCTCCTTCTTTAGAGACCGCAATTTCCCTTCCCACGTGGTTAAAGATGCCCTCTAACGCATCTCATCCACATTCCGCACCTCCGCCCTCAGGCCCAACCCCTCCAACCGCAACAAGGACAGAACGCCCCTGGTGCTCACCTTCCACCCTACCAACCTTCGCATAAACCAAATCATCCGCCGACATTTCCGCCACCTCCAAACAGACCCCACCACCAGGGATATATTTCCCTCCCCACCCCTCTCCGCCTTCCGCAAAGACCGTTCCCTCCGTGACTACCTGGTCAGGTCCATGCCCCCCTACGACCCACCCTCCCATCCTGGCACTTTCCCCTGCCACCGCAGGAACTGTAAAACTTGCGCCCACACCTCCTCCCTCACCTCTATCCAAGGCCCCAAAGGAGCTTTCCACATCCATCAAAGTTTTACTTGCACATCCACTAATATCATTTATTGTATCCGTTGCTCCCGATGCGGTCTCCTCTACATTGGGGAGACTGGACGCCTCCTAGCAGAGCGCTTTAGGGAACATCTCCGAGACACCCGCACCAATCAATCACATCGCCCAGTGGCTCAACATTTTAATTCCCCCTCCCACTCTGCCGAGGATATGGAGGTGCTGGGCCTCCTCCACCGCCGCTCCCTCACCACCAGACGCCTGGAGGAAGAACGCCTCATCTTCCGCCTCGGAACACTTCAACCCCAGGGCATCAATGTGGATTTCAACAGTTTCCTCATTTCCCCTTCCCCCACCTCATCCTAGCTTCCAACCTCCAGAAACTCGATCCCCTGACCTGTCCGGACTTGTCCGACCTGCCCAGCTCCTTTTCCACCTATCCACTCCACCCTCTCCTCCCTGACCTATCACCTTCATCTCCTTCCCCACTGACCTATTGTACTCTATGCCACTCTCTCCCCACCCCCACCCTCCTCTAGCTTATCTCTCCATGCTTCAGACTCTCTGCCTTTATTCCTGATGAAGGGCTTTTGCCCGAAACGTCGATTTTGCCTGTCCTCGGATGCTGCCTGAATTGCTGTGCTCTTCCAGCACCACTGATCCAGAATCTGGTTTCCAGCATCTGCAGTCATTGTTTTTACCACATTCTGCTAAAAGACATGGTTCATTATTGGAATAATTCCTGTGTTTTTAGCCAGGAAGGCATGGCTGAAATATGTTCAGATAAATGAATTCAGATAGACAGAAAAAATCATGCTGCAACACAAGGAAGAATCTTGACAAAATGGCTGTAAATATATTACAAAATGGTTCACAATTTTGTTTCAGAGTTCATCTAGTGGTAATTAACAAATTATGGACAACTTGATACTCATACTCAATGCATAATTTCTTTTAGCTAACCATCCTTGGTATGTCCCCCTGGCAGGACAGACTCAGCAGAGGTGCATCACAGTCAGAGACAGGTTAGATGGAGTGGCACCTCAACAATGACTCTAAACCCCATAAAGACACAAGGTATCAGGTCAAACATCTGAAATGAAATTTGCTGATAATTATTCATCTTTCCCTTCTCTGTACTGCAAAGTAAATGTTTCCTCACATCGAATATCACTTGAATGAAAACATTGAATGCAACATAGCCACAGAACCTATTCTGGGTGTGAAACTCTAATGCTAATCACTAAGAGTCACTGACACAGTTGGCCATGTTCTAAGGACATTGCTTTGCTTTTCTCCAAAAAGATATGTCACTCCCAACCTTTACATAAAATGCAAGTGAAATCAATTTCCTTTGAAACAACATGTGGCACTGCGACATGCCTCACTACATTTACAATTACAATTATAACTTCCAACAACCCCTCAGTATACTCTGGCAGGAGAAGTTTAGACTATATCCATTCCCCGTGTGCTATTGTCGAAGCTGCCCCAAGCTTAAGTATATCCTTTCATTTGTATCTGCAAAATCTCACCATTCAGCTTTTTGCATTAGAGGAACAAGTTTTGGATTAGCCAAGAATGTCTTTCACCAACCTATTCACCTTTCAAAAGCTGCACTGAGTATTTACCTTGGCAAAGTGTCTGGGAGAAAAATAAACAGGCCATAGAGCACAGATTCCCATGTTATGGAGCACTTGGGATGAACCTCGACAAAAAATACTGCATCCCTCTCCAGAGCAGGCAATGCAGTGAGGGCTGGGGACTCTGATTGTGCAGAAAGAATCTGATGACAGGAATCCTTCTCACCACAAACTAAGCTATGTACATGTTTGAAATTTCGTGGCAATGAGGTATTCTGCCAAATGGCTTTGCAGTCTGCTCAGCAAATTATCTGACAGGATCCACCATTTCTTTCTTCTGCAGGGTCTGAAGAACATTATATGTCGACCATTGCCTGAAGGAATTATCAGCAAATGTGTCCATTCTGCATGAGGAATGATGAGTACAGTGTGCTCCAGTCATGCTCTGCGGCATCATTCACAGCATTACGTCAGATATAACTTCAGCATGTAGCGACACTTTGAATTCACATTCCAAAAGTCGATGTACAACCTGATGCAGCCACACACAAGGGTTCTGTTAGAATGAGGACAACATTGTATCTTTCTTCATTCTTTACACCAAAGCTTATACATCATCTCCCTGTGGAGATGTCTATTTTCAATCTCCTGATTTAGCAAAAAACAGCTTGGTTTACCAGAGCAATGCAGGGACAGACCTGCACATCATTGAGCAATATCAAGAACACCTCATATCAGGTACCCAATGCGTGCACATAGTGTAGAGGGAGTATAATTGTCACATATCCAAATCAGTTTACCAGCAAAACACACTTCTTCCTGCTTTTGTTGCATATCCCTCAGGATCATATTCGCAACAGCTTCAAGTAATCTGACCTGATGTTACAGAAGACAAAGTATCATTTGGGCCAATTTACAAAGGACAATACCTGCTCTTTCTGTGATTCACATCATCTCCAGAGTCACTTTTGACATTTCTTAGAGAGTGATAACCTACCTTTGAGAACAGAGTGCCTGCAGTACTACATGGCCTCAGCACAGTGCCTTTTAGGTCCTTGCTCAGTACAGAGGGGCAGTCAGAGCAACATTCTTATCCATGGTAGAATTAAACAATTAAGCATAGGACTTAGGAGTACCTCATTTACTTGCAGCCCAACTCCAATTGAACCTAGGTGGGCAAGTCAGGAATTGTGATCTCTCCCATCCTCCCCCACATCCAAAAGATGCTTGCAGTTCTGGGCCCCCGCTATAGGAACGACATTGTGAAACTTGAAAGAATTCAGAAAAGATTTACAAGAATGTTGCCAGGGCTGGAGGGCTTGAGCTGTAGGGCGAGGCGGAATAGGCTGGGACTATTGTCCCTAGAACATTGGAGACTGAGGGGTGACCTTATAGAGGTTTATAAAATCATGACGGGCATGGATAGGGTAAATAGACACAGTCTTTTCCCGGGGTGGGAAAACTAGAGGGCATAGGTTTAAAGTGAGAGAGGAAAGATTTAAAAGGAATCTAAGGGGCAACTTTTTCACCCAGAGGCTGGTGCATAGATGAAATGAGCTGCCAGAGGAAGTGTTCGAGGCTAGTACAATTACAATATTTAAAAGGCATTTGAATGGGTATATGAATAGGAAGGGTTTACAGGGATATAAGCCAAATGATGACAAATGGATCTAGATTTATTTAAGATATCTGTTTGGCATTGACAAGTTGGACTGAAGGGCCTGTTTCCACTCTGTAGGGAATCTAATCTAAAATCAGGTCAAAGGCTAGGAATACAATGACAGGTAACCCAACTCCTGACTCCCCAGAGCCTGTTCATCATGCACAAGGCACAAGTCGAGAGTGTGATGGACACCCACTTGCCTGTCGGGTGCAGCTCCAGCTACACTCAAGAAGCTTAACATCATTTCGGACAAAGCAGTCTGCTTGACTGGAACCACATCTACTCCCCCCATCACTGATACTCAGGAGCAGCAGTGTGTACCATCTGCAAGATGCACTGCAGAAATTCACCAAAACTCCTTTGACAGCACCTTCCAAACCCATGACCACTTCCATCTAAATGGACAAGGGCAGCAGATACATGGGAACACCACCATCTGTAATTTCCCCTCCAAGTCACTCACCAGTCTGACTGTCATCATTCCTTCACTGTCACTGGATAAAAATCCTGGAAGTCCCTTCCTAATGGCAATGTGGGTCAACCCACATCATGTGGACCGTGTTTTAAGAAGGCAGTTCACCACCCCCTTCTTAAGGGTAACCAAGGCCAGGTAATAAAGCTGCTGTCCATTAAGTGATGCACACATTCCATGAATGAATTTTTTAAAAAGTTAAATTAATCAATATCCAGACACAAGAAATGCTGTGATTTCACTCATTGCTGCAGAAGACTAATGTCAGTGCCCACTTCCAATAAATCAGAGCTTCTATTTTGGTGAACCGTACAACTTCAATCATTTCTATGGAGAATATAACTGACTTCATGTATTAATTCAGGAGGTTTCTGGTCAATGGGAGAGTGGTGATTTATTGTTACATTTACAGAAAATTGCTCATGGCAGAGTATCATCATTAAGGTATACGGATTAGTTTTTGGATATGCATCTCCCTGAATTTATGATTCAAGTATAACACTTTTGAAGTGATATGGGCAATGACCATGCTTCATCATCATCCTTTATAGATGTAATTAATTCTGGAATAGGTGGCTTTGACTCTTAAAAAAATCAAGCTCTTTTCTAACAAAGGAACATAGAGTTATTTTTAGCTGAGAAACATGTTAGGCAGAAGCTTATTCAGCTCTGAGCATTGTGGGCTATGATGAGATGATTGGTAGAATTAGATGAGATGTTAGGTCCAGCCCATCTTGATGTCGAAATCACTTTGCTGCATCTTGTTTGCTTTTGACAAGCATGCAGTAGAATTTTCGCTCGAAAGAAGCAAGTTCCCAGCTGATGATTGCTATTGCTTGTTAAACACCGGGTTAATTGTGATACCTACCACATTTTGAGATCCTACCAAACTTGCCAAAGTCAGCAGGTTGGGCGTGGCTTCCTGACACATGGTCAGTTTCCACACCTTTAATCCCTTTATGTGATGCTGCAAGTAAAAATCCATCCTCATGCTCCTCTGCTTGTGGATCCTTTTGAAGGCCGAGTATCATGAGAAATTTTATGAAGAACTAATTCATTGTAACAGTAATGTTCAATGTAGTTAATGCTGATAGAAGGAAAAGAAACTTGGTATGACTCAACTGAAGGGTCTTTCCACTAACAGAGTTAACAATGATCAAATGGTTCCGCTGTTGATTTTCACAGTCACCCAAAATGACTCATGTTTTTATTTGCTCTTGTACTATGATTAGAATCATTGGATCAACGCCAAAGATTCTGGAATACAATGAAATCCATTGCATTGCTACACTACTACTCAGAGAGAAAGTGGGGGCTTATGCCCGAAACGTCGATTCTCCTGTTCCTTGGATGCTGCCTGACCTGCTGCGCTTTTCCAGCAACACATTTTCAGCTCTACACTACTACTCAGTCCATTGGCAGTACTCATTTGTACATAGTAACTTTTAACTCCATAAACTCATTTGTCCATTTCCAATTTTTCTGATTATTTTACATGCTTGGATGACATGTATCAGTGCTGAGGAATGGAACTTGTTCCATTTTTAATACTGATTATCAACATTAATAGGCCTGAGTTAGATACAAGGCAATGTTCACCCAAGACATTTTTTTAATTACTGTTATGCTGTGACAATCTACTTTAATATTAATTTCAAACAGGGTGCAAATGTACAAACAGAGGGAAAAGTCTTCAGTTCATCAGAATATACTGCATTTAGTACTACTGAATTTATTGACAGAAGTGAAAAAAAAATTTCAACCTACTGTATCACCAATTATTTTGGCTGTTTTGGTGGCAGCTGTGGCTTAGCTTGTAGCACTCTCACCTCTGACTCACGTGCATTAAAGTTCCACTCAGGCAAAAGAATTCAAAGCTGATAATCTAGTGCTGCACTGTCAGAGACGTCATCTTTTGAATGAGAGGAAAAGCTAAAGATGCTGTCTACCTTCTCAGATCAATGTAAAAGATATCATGTACGCAAACTGGCTTCTGTATTTTGTATATCACATCAGTGACTACGTTGCAAAAGTACTCGGTTTGCTGTGGCATGCCATAAAAATTCAAATCTTCCTTTTTTACAAGTAGTAAAATAGAAAACAAAAGAAACACATTCTAACAAGTTGTAATTAACTTACTTTCTTTTACTTACCCTTGAGTAATATGGATCAATGATAGAGTATAATGCAATACTGTACAGCAATATTTCCCCATTAAATAATACAAAATGAAATGTAAATTGTGCAATAGAAATTCCTTGGTAAATATAAATAAGCTGATGCCATACTCTAATAAATGCTACTTACCCTTTAATAAAACAACTATCTCCTCTGTAAAGCAACCACTCTCAATCCATTCATGATAATCTTGAATTAAATCAAATGCACTAACACCTTGATTATTTTTTTGTTTTATATCTGCCCCTAGAGAGAAATAAAATAACCAAATAAATTGTAAAGATCACATTTTTTATTTTGTTTACTAAAGTGATCTTATTGAATTGTGGAAGATGCCAAATAGTGTACTTCTTCTCCTATTTGGTATGTTTATGTGTAAAATTTGCTTTAACCAAACTGTATATGATGGCTTCTTTGTGTATTGTAGCAGATAAAACCATACAATTCTAGTGACTGTACTATGATGAAACATTGCTGGTTTTCAGGACAGAGCATAACTCATTTTAAACATAAAAGCCAGAGAGAGTTTATTAAACAAAATAATTTAATCAAAACTCCAGCTTGGCTTTTGGCTTTGAAAAGTTTTGTCAGTACTGTCAGTTATATCTGATTTTAATGCTCACATTAAATCCTCAGGTTGGGTTGAGCTGCACAAAATTCAAATTTGTCCATTGAGTAACTCACCTCCTGTCATGCAGTGTCTGACCACCATTTTCAAGTCATGAGTAAGGAATGTGATAGAATATTCTCCATCTGCCTTCATCGGCTCGGCTCCAACAATATCCAAGAAACTTGACACCATCCAGCATAAAGCAGCTTGCTCATTTTTCACCCCATCTACCACCTTCAAAATTCACTCATTTCACCACTGACAAGTGTCAGCAGTATGTACCATCTACTACAGTAACTCACGAAGTCTCTTCCAAATCTGCGGCCACTAATACCTAACGACAAAAGCAGCATATTCATGGAAACATTCCTGCCTCAAGGTGCATGTCCAAGTCACACAGCAGCCTGACTTGCTGTTCTTTCACTGTCACTGGATCAAAATCCTGAAACTCCCTTCATAAGAGCATTGTAGATGCATCTAGCTTCAAGGACCACAATGGTTTAAGAAGTCAGCTCTCCACTACTTTTTCCAGTGTAATTAGAGATGGATGACAAATGCTGGCCTGCCAGTGATGCCTGCATTTCACAAACAATTTTTCTTTTAAAGTTATATTCTAATAGGATGGAGTTATTTAAGGAAGTTGGTTAGCTCAGTTGGTTTGCAATGCAGTGTTACCAACAGTGCAGATTTAATTCCTACACTAGCTGAGATTACCACAAAGGACTTTCCTTCTCATCCTCCCCCCTCGCCTGAGGCATAGTGACTGTCAGGCTAAACTACCACCAGTCATCTCTCTCTAATCATAGAACAATCCTATGGTCTGATGAGACAATGGCAACTTTATCTTTATCTAGTCATTTCAGCATTCGCAAATATTTTTTTAAAAACACTAATGACAAGTTCTGACAACTCTGCAGCTAAATGCACCAGATTTGTGTAGTCGAACAGAGAGGTCGCAAAGGTCAGGTGCTGTTGCACTGAGTTCATTGCACTTAGCCAAGCAACATTGTCCCTGGGCGAAAGAGAGGGTCATTTTTGAAATAAACTCAAGTTAGCTCGCAGCAAGGGTGGCCAACAGTGCAGTGGGAACCCAAAATTTTCAGCAGCATATCTATCAGAGTTTTGTTTTTAAAAGTTGGGCATTTCATTTGTATCTGACAGGAATTTGTGCTGCCAGACCTGTTGAGTTTCTCCAGCTTTTTTTGTGTTTGTTTCTGAATTCCAGCATACTGATGACTCAGAACCCCTTCACCCTGTCAGTTTTATTTCAATGTATTATCTCAAAGGCTGAGATTTGAACACCCCTTGGATGGTGATTTTGGACAAGGAGAAAGACTGCTCAGAGGAATCCACTCACTCTGTTGCCTCAAATCATTAACATCTACCCTCCACCAGCTCAAGTGCACATCTTAGTGGGCTCCTGAAGTACTAATAGTGTTGTCACACAGAAGCACCCATTAAAATAAAGTAAAAGAAGGTGATAAAAAAGTATCTGTCATAGGATACAAGAAAAATCAGATCTCTCCTCAGCTCAACACAGCTACTGAAACTCAGAGATCAACAATGAGAAAAAAATATCCTTGAACAGCAGCAGATAATGTGTTAGGTTTTCTCAGATTTTCCAGATGAAATTTGTATGGCTGGAAAAGGTCGAAGGAATCTATCTCGAGAATGAACATGGTTCTTAGGTCTTCACACTAATATCTACATTCATCAAATGAATGAATATCTCTCCCTCTACTTACTTTTGTACCGTGACCCCAGTACCCTTATAAGAGAATAGTCAGTTTGTTCAGTTTCAGTTTTGAATTTCAGTTTTGAAATGTTTAATTGAGTCATGCTTAATAGAAAGTTTGAGATTTCTATTACCTTTTGTGTGAACAATTCTTTCTGAAATCATCCCTGAATGATTGTAGTCCAATGTTAAGGATATTCACCTTGTTCTGAACTTCCCACCAAACAAAATACAGCAAAACTATCGAAATAATCAAACTACTTGATACTCTTGCTCATCTCAATTAAATCATTCATTAATTTTCTTTATTCAAGTGAATACAACTATGTCTGGGTCTAGTCCTTGTAATTTCCAACTTTACCTCAAGTATCAGACCAGTGAAGTTCCACTGAACTGGCTCAGAGGCAAATATATCTAGTTTCTGAGATGTATTGTCCAGAAGTGGATACAGTACTCTGGATAAAGTTGAATCAAAATTTTGTGCAAGAGGAACATAATGTTCATCTTTTCCATGTTTTTTCATTGTATTTTTGCGTATCCACTGGCTTTCAGTTATTTCTGTATTTCAACCTGACATCTTTCTGTCTTTCATGATTCCCAGCTTCTTACAGTTTAGAAAATACTCTATATTTCTGAGATACAAGTCAATCATTACATACTTTCTCACACAGAAGTCCATATAATCTCAATTTGTATGACCACTTTTTGTCTCAACCTCCGGTAATGATCCTATGACAAAGCTTGCCATGGAGCTAATTATATATAAAGGCAGCAATGATGATCATGCAAGGAGATTTGAAGTGGCTGTACTATTCAGAAGTAGACCAGAAGTTTTATACATGGATCATCTATACCAGGAGATAGAGCAACTACCATTGTTTATATCAATGTAAGAGTAGAATAAAAAGAGGAATACTATCTAAGCAGAATTCCTATTTTTATCTTTATACTTTTATCTATGTTGATTAGCAGAAACAGAATTCATATTTCTTATAACTGTACTATTGAATTTACAGATCATTCTCATTTTAAAGATATAATTTTAATTTAGTTTCATTAATAATTGTTTGCTTTTACCCCTTGCTGTGATATTTGTATCACCGGTAGTCACAGGTGAGGTGCCGGAAGATTGGAGGTTGGCTAACGTGTTTCCACTATTTAAGAAAGGTGGTAAGGAAAACCCAGGGGACTGTAGACCAGTGAGCTTGACATCAGTGGTGGGCAAAATGTTGGAAGGGACAGGATTTATTTGGAAAGGCAAGGACTAATTAGGGATAGTCAGCATAGGATTGTACGTGGGAAAGCATGTCTCACGAGCTTGATTGAGTTCATTGAAAAAGTAACAAAGAGGATTGATGAGGGCAGAACAGTAGACGTGACCTACATGGAATTCAGTAAGACGTTTGACAAGGTTCCTCATGGGAGATTGGTTAGCAAGATTAGATCTCATGGAATACAGGGAGAATTAGCCATTTGGATACAAAACTGGCTCAAAGGTAAAAGGTGGAGGGTTGTTTTTCAGACTGGAGGCCTGGAACCAGTGGAGTTCCACAAGTATTGGTGCTGGGTGCACTGCTTTTCATCATTTATAGAAAGGATTTGGATGTGAGCATAAAAGGTATAGTTAGTAAGTTTGCAGATGACACCAAAATTGGAAATGAAGTGGACAGCGAAGAAGGTTATCTCAGATTACAATGGGCTCTTGATCAGATGGGCCAATGAGCTGAGGAGTGGAGATGGAGTTTAATTTAGATAAATGTGAGGTTCTGCATTTTGGAAAAGCAAATCTTAGCAGGACATATACACTTAATGGTAAGGTCCTGGGGAGTTTTGCTGAACAAAGAGACCTTGGAGTCCAGGTTCTTAATTCCTTGAAAATAGAGTCATAGGTAGATAGGATAGTGAACAAGGCATTTGGTATGCTTTCCTTTATTGGTCAAAGTATTGAGTGTAAGAGTTGGGAGGTCATATTGTGGTTAGGTCACTCTTGGAATATTGAGTGCAATTCTGATCTCAGTCCTATCGGAAGGATGTAGTGAAACTTGAAAGGGTTCACAAGGATTTACAAGGATGTTGCCAGAGTTGGAGAATTTGAGCTATAGGAAGAGGCTTAATAGGTTGGGGCTGTTTTCCCTGGAGCGTCAGAGGCTGAGGTGTAACCGTATCAAGGTTTATAAAATCATGAGGGACATGGATAGGATAAACAGACAAGGTCTTTTACCTGGATGGGGGAGTCTAGAACTAGAGGACATAGGTTCAGAGTGAGAGGGGAAAGATATAAAATAGACCTAAGAGGCAACCTTTTCATGAGGAGAGTGGTGCGTGTATGGAATGGGCTGCCAGAGGAAGTGGTGCTAGATGGTACAATTAAAGCATTTAAAAGGCACCTGGATGGATTTATGAATAGGAAGGGCTTAGAAGGGTATGGGCCAAGTGCTGGCAAATGGACTACATTGGGTTGGGATGTCTGGTTGGCATGGAAGGGTGGACTGAACGGTCTGTTTCTCTGCTGTACATCTCTATGACTCTCTGACTCTATGATAAGTGGGAGACAATCGCTGACAGTCATTACCTCAAGAGGCTGACAGTCTGGAAAAACACTGGAAGTGGTGAGCAGAAACAATAAACATAGATGGCCAAGAATAAGATACAGAAGAAACAGATGTCTTCTCAACCAACTGTCTTATCTGCGAGAGTGGGATTGCTGGGTCACGCCAGGCAATATTTAGCAGTGTTAATAACTATTGTGCAAATCATTGTCTTATATGTCAGAAAGCTCCCTAAAATAATATAACACTCACGTTATAATACCTTGGAACAACTGTACTGGAATAATGGTGTGTGGAGTAGGTGACCCATTACCATGTACTTGTTTTTTGGAAAACGCCAACCTGTACAATATGAAACAGTTGGAGACAAGCCAGTGGTACAGCAAAGACACTGAAAGAACATTATTAACTGATAAAAGGAAGACAAAAGGAATAAAAGTGTGTGACAAACAAGCGGAACATAAAAAAAGTGAAAGACATTTCTTTTATATCTATCGAGGAGCAAATGCCACAAAAGAATGTATGTACTATCATAACAAAATGCTTTCAAGTACCATGTTTTATTAGAAGACTTGCCCCGTAATAGTTCGATGTCTGAACTGCAAAGAACAGAGGAGTGCAGTGATCACGATTCAATACATCCACCTTAGCATTGTTCGATAGCAGTAATGTCAGAAGTTCAGTGCAACTAACCTTAACAGCAGCAAGGTGTAAAGCACTGTGTGTAAAAAGCAGAAGAAACTTTATTTTATATTTCATAAAAGAATAAATCACAGATCAACAAAATATTAAGCTAAATATAATAAAATGAAGCTAATAGATTAGTTACATTCTGGCACCTTCATGGAAATTAAATAAGTTAAATGTATGTGTTCAAAAATGTATAATTTTATGATTAAGGGGCTATTGAAATGACAAAAGATCACTGATTAAATAAAAAGAAAACAAGTGGTCATGCGAAGACCATATCCATTCCTGGAAGGTCAGGGAGTTAGTGTGGGCGTGATTGGAGTTGAACTAAAGTAGATAGGCTGAGTAACACTGAAAATCTGTCTGAGGCCTAGCAGGGGTGGATATGAGAAATAATAGAGGTGGATCTATTTAAAGACAAAATAACAACCCTTAATGTCAAAGACAAAGTAAGGGTGGTTGTGATGATGTGTCACAACAGCAACATGTTTTCAAGTTTATTTTTGCCATTGTAGTGTTTCGCCAGAACCCCTGGTTTATCCATGCTTTCCATATTTGATATCATTTCTAACATAACAACAAAATAAATATGGATGACATGTTGGCAAAATATGTTTTGAAAGTACTACAAAATGGAGATAATCAGTCCAAACAAATTGCTGCACAATAATGCTACAATGGGAAGCTGGGGATCTGGAACTTTAATTAAGATTTTTCTTCTAAACTAAAATCTAATCCTACTGTGTTGTCTTCATGAAAGGGTTATTACAAAAGGTAAGTATCATTAAAACATTCTAGATTAGTACGGATATCAATTATATCTATATATTCTATCACAATAGGTGTGAGCAACTGATTAACTAAACAAATATTGTACACAAAAAAACTAATCACATTAAGAATGAAATTAAATTCGTTTTTATAACTTATTATTTCAAAAGATGTAGGTATTGCTAGTCAGCAACTATTTTCCATCCCCAATTGTCCTTGAGAACTGAGCTACCTCCTTGAACTGCTGCAGCCCCAACTGGTGTAGGTAGTGCAATTAGGAAATAAGCTCCAGGAATTTAACCCCGTTACAGTGAAAGAATAGCAAAACAGTACCAAGTCAGGATGCTGTATGGCTTGGAGGGGAAACATACAGGTGGTCCAGTTACGATTCATCTACCACCTTGTCATTCTAGATGGAAGAGGTTATGTTTGGGAGTTGCTGCTTAAAGAGCCTTGATGAGTTCTTACAGTGTATCTTGTAGGTGATGCACACTGCTGCACTATCCATCTGTTCAAGGGATTGAATATTTACGCTTATGGTTGGGGTGGCAATCATGCAAGTTGTTTTGCCCTGAATGGTATCAAGTTCAAGTGTTATTGGGGTTACATTCATCCCAGGTAAGTAGAAAATGAATGCCTTGTAGATGTTGGACAGACTTTGGCAAGTCAGGAGGTAGGTTACTCATCACAGCATTCCCAGCCTCTGCTCTTGTAGCCACAATATTGATATTGCTGGCACAGTTCAGTTTCTAATGAGTAACAATTCCCAGGATGTTGACAGTAAGTGCTTCAGCAATAATAATGCTATTGGAATTTCAGCAAATAGAGTTAGATTCTCTCTTGTTGCAGATGGCCATTGACTGGGTATTTGTGTTGTGCCCATGTTTCTTGCACTTATCAGGTTGAGCCTGGATGTTGTTCAGGTCTTACTGATGTGGATTTGATTGTTCTGGGATGTGAAGAGGCCCAAATGATGCTAAACTTATACAATCATTCGTGATTTCTCCACTTTTGACCTTATTATGGAGGGAAGGTCATTCACAAAGCAGCTGAAGATGATCAGACCTAGACACTAGCCTAAGGAACTCCTGGAGCAATGTTCTGGTGTAAGACAATTGATTCCAACAATCATAATTATCATCCTTTGTTCTAAGTATGAGTCCAATCAGTGGTGAGTTTTCCATCAATTTCCATTGACTCCACATTTGTTGAAGCTTCTTGATGCCATACTTAGTCAAATGCTGCTTTGATGTCAAGGGCCATATCCCTCACCTCCTCTCGAGTTCAGCTCTTTCTTTTAAAGCTCTGATGAGGTCAAGAGCTGAGTGACTCTAGCTGAATACTGGCTGAGCATCAGTGAGCAGGTTATTGCTGACTAAGTGTTGCATGATAGTACTATGAACCCTTCCATCACTTTGCTGATGATCGAAAATACATTGACAAGGGGGCAATTGGCAAGGTTGTATATGACTTCCTTTTGTACACAGGATATAGCTTAGCAATTTTCCACATTGCCAGGTAGATTCCAGTTTTGTAGCTGTACTGTAATAGCCTGGCTAGAAGTGCAGGTAGCTATGAAACACAAGTCTTCAGTAATTGCTACTTGATTAGAGTGTGAAACTTTTTAATCCAAATCAGATGTAAATTTGTTTAAAACTACACTAAAGGTGCTACATCTTTTACCTGAATAACTGAGCTATATCAAAATCCCTTATCAGTTACCTTGAGTTGTTTATTTTCTTGATTTATTTTAAATCTTTTCATTTGAAATATAGTGTACAATAAGCTGATATCCTTCACAGCAACTCAGAGTAAACATAAGTAGTATTATGTAAGTCTGATTCTCAAAGGAACAAATGTAACATTTAATTTATTTTACCTGTCCCCATGTTTGTCAAATGCATTAATATTGACTCCATTCTTTATAAGTAATTCCAGACTTTCAACTTTTTCTGGCCTGTACAAAAACAAGTTCTTTTTTAGAACATCAATTGCATTTCTGCATGACACTATCATTTCACGTGCAAAGTTTTATTGACTTTCATAAAAGTTTGGTGGGTGACATACACTTTTATTTCATCATGTAGTAATCCAAACATCAATTCTTCCTGTTCTTCAGCTTTAAAGCTGAAGTCTTTTTCATTGAGCCTATAAATTAAACCAAACAAACATTGAAGAATAAGAAGAAATTTGGAAATTATAAATGTGTTAACTTTGCATATCTTGACTTTTTCCATTATAAATATAAATACTTATTATGTGGTCAGGAAGTCAATGAACAACTCTTGGATGCAAATACTCCTATTATATTGAAAGTTCTTCCCTTGCAGATTCCTCTAAGTAAAATCATGCAATCAGTTCAGATTTAAAAAATGCCCAGCTTCTCAAGAGATGCTCCAATGATACATTTGGGTTGGAAGTTTTAGGAATTTCACACAGCTCTGTTGAAAGAACAATGATTTATTTTGAAATTAGGATCTATTTTGAGGATACTTGAGAACTAGTGATCCCATGTGCTGGATGTCTTTCTCCTTTCAGATGGTGAAGGTCCCACATGGGGAGTTGTTGTAGTATATCCTGTTGATGGGGTTCACCCTACAATCAAGGTACCACAATAGTGAAGGGTTGGATGTTTTGGCTCATGCATAAGATACCAACTATTTAAAGTTTTAAGCCTGTTTTGTCTTGATTGATGTTCTTTCAAATAACATAAGAGATAACCAAATTATAGTATATTTAGTGCAGACATTGCACCCATTTTTGCACTCATCATGATTAAACTTTACTTTCTCAAATCTAAACCTAAAATACAACAAATAAAAATCAATTTTGGCAAAATGTCCAAAGGCCCAGCTATCAGACTCATTAGGCATATGTAGCTTGAATTGCGCAGGGATCATGTCCCAAGGTTACCTCTATGTACCAATCAATCCTTGCATTCAACTGCAGTTTCCCTGTCAAGTGAGTTGGGGTTGATGGGAATGAAGACATTGGTGGTGGTCTTGGAAACCAAGACATCGGGTTATCAAAATTAAATGAAGGCTAGCAAAAATTCTGAACAATGTGCAGATACTTTTGAGAATAATAAGACCATAAGAGTATAAGACACAGGAGCAGAAATTAGGCCATTCAGCCCATTGAGTCTGGTCCACCATTGAATCATGGACGATAAGTTTCTCAACCCCATTCTCCTACTTTCCCCCCATAATGCTTGATCCCTTGATACTCAAGAACCTCTCTCTGTCTTAAATATACTCAATGACCTGGCCCCCAGAGTCTTTTGTAGCAATGAATTCTATAGATTCACCATTCTCTGGCTGAAGAAGTTTCTCCTCATCTCTGTTCTCAAAGGTTTCCCTTTTACTCTGATGCTGTGCCCACAGGTCCTAGTCTCTCCTACCAATGGAAACATCTTCCCAACATATACTCAGTCCAGGCCATTCAGTATTCTGTACATTTCAATTAAATCACCCCTCATCCTTCTAAACTCTATCAAGTGTAAACTCAGAGTTCTCAAACATTCCTCATATGTTAAGCTTTTCATTCGTGGGACCATTCTTGTGAACATCCTCTGAACACACTCCAGTGCCAGTATATCCTTCCAAAGATATGGGATCCAAAACTTTGCACAATACTCCAAATGTGATCTGACCAGAGCCTTATAGAGACTTAGAAGTACATCCTTGCTTTTATATTCAAGCCCTCTCAAAATAAATGTCATCATTGCATTTGCCTTCCTAACTACTGACCCAACCTGCAAGTATAACTTGAGAGAATCCTGGACTAAAACTCTCAAGTCTCTTTGAACTTCAAACTTCTGAATTTTCTCCCCATTCAGAAAATAATCCATGCCTCTATTCTTCCTACCAAAGTGCATGATCTCACACTTTACCACATTGTACTGCATCTGCCACTTCTTTGCCTACTCTCCTTTTGCAGTCTCTCCACTTGCTCAATGCTACCTGTCCCTCCACCTACCTTTATATTGTCTGCAAACTTAGCCAGAGTGCCCTCAGTTCATTCATCTATATTGTTAATGTATAAAGTTAAAAGTTGTGGTCCCAACACTGAGCCTAGCGAAACTCCACTTGTCACTGGCTGCCATCCTGAGAAGGACCCTTTTATTTCCACTCTCAACTTTCTACCAGACAGCTAAGCTTCTATCCATGCTAGCACCTTGACCTTATCTTATGCAGTAGCCACCTGTGCAGCATTTTGTCAAAGGCCTTCCTGAAGTCCAGGTAGAAAACATCCATTGGCTCTCCATTGTCTAACCTGCTCATTATTTCCTCAAAGAATTCTCGCAGATTTGTCAGGCATGACCTCCCCTTGATAAAACCATGCTGACTTTGCCCTATGTTACCATACATAATGAGTGGTATTTAATGAGAGCAATGTGACAAAAAAGGTAGGTGGAAGGGCAGGCTGTGTTGAAGAAGTAGGGAGTCTGCAGAAGGATTTGGACAGACTAGGAGAGTGGGCAAAGAAGTGGCAAATGGAATACAATGTGTGAACGCATGAGGTTACGCACTGTGGTCAGAAGAAAAGAGGCGTGGACTATTTTGTAAATAGGGAAAGGCTTCAGAAATTTAAAGTACAAGGGGATTTGGGAGTCCTTTGGAATAATGTGAGCAGTTTTGGGATCTGTATCCAAGGAAGGATGTGCTGGTGTTGGATGGGTTCCAGAAGAGGTTTACAATGATCCCTTGGTGAAGGGCTTGTCATTAGAGGAGCAGCTGAGGACTCTGGGTCTGTATTCCTTGGAGTTTAGAATGATGAGTGGGAGGTCTAATTGAAGCTTCTGTAAGGCTTGGATAGATTGGACATTAAAAATAATTTGCAGAATTAGGATCGAGTAGGACTTGAAGGCACAGCCTCAAAGTGAAGTGATGACCCTTTAGAACTGAGATGAGGAGGAATTTCTTCAGAGGGTGGCTAATCTGTCTAACTCGTTGCTGCAGAAGGCTGTGGAGGCCAAGCTATTGAATGTATTTAAGACAGAGATAGATAGGTTCTTGATTATTAAGAGGATCAAGTCTTATGGTGAGAAGACAGGAGAGTGGGTTTGAGAAAGATATCAGCCGTGACTGAATGGCAGAGCCGACTCAATGACTAAATTGCCTAATTCTGCTGCTATATCTTATGGTCTTATGGACCCTAACAGTGAACCAGGAAGTGGTTGAATACGTCACTGGAAGTGGCTGGCCAACAGTGATCAGAGTTCACCATTTTTGATGGTTGTTTTTATAAACACAGCTATGTATCTGTATTTACCTTGATTTGTGTTTTTGTTTTCAGACACTTTTACAATTGACTGTGATCACAGTCAGCAAACTAATTATCCACATTTGAGTGGCCTGCCAAGTAGTGGGCCGCTCTATGATGACTGGGTAACAGACAGCCTGTGATTTAAAATCAGAAATTGTTGGAAAGACTCAGCAGGTCTGGCAGGATCTGTGGAGAGAAAGCAGAATTAACACTTTGTGTCCAGTTCTGAAGAAGGGTTACTGGACCTGAAACATTAATTCTGTTTGTCTCCACAAATGCTGACAGACTTGTTGAGTTTTTCCAGCAACTTCTGATTTAATTTCAGATTTCCAACTTCCACAGTTCTTTGACTTTTAGCCTGTGATCCTGTTGAATTGAGAAGATGTCAGTTGCTCTTATTCAGAGATAAAGTCATAGCACAGCACGGAAACAGATCCTTCAGTCCAACCAGTCCATGCCGCACATAATCCTCAACTATACTAGTTCCATCTGCCTGCTCCTGGCCTATATCCCTCCAAACCTTTCCTAATCATGTACTTATGTAAATATCTTTTAAAAATCTTATTTTAGTGAAAAATAATAACTGTAATAACACTATAATAAAATGTTAACTAAGCTTGTAATCCCAGGAGCAGCTGCAAAGTCCGTGCTGTACCTCCAAATAATCTGCAAATAACACAAATAACAACTTTTCCAATCACTTTAATTGAGTATTTATTGGTAATGAAGGGATAGACCTCTCCCTGATTCTCCTAATTTGCAAACTTCCTGTCTAAAACAGTGACAGTTTAAGAAGTGAGGAACAATTTTTGTGTAGGGCTTTTTCATTAGCTTGAAGAAACTGAAGAGAATGATTGGAAACTCTCTGCTATTACTTGCATGCAGCTTTGCCACATTACAAGGCCTTCTTGCCACCCATGGGATTCATCCTGAAACTCCCAATTACAGGCCTGTTAGACCTGTTTCCTTTTACAATTCTTGCTCTCGTGTACTTCACTAAATTATACCACAAAGTTTCAGATCAATAAAGTAAAAATATAAAATTTTGTAGAACTGATGGTCAAAGTCTTTTTTCAGGGTACCAAACCAAAATATCTCTGATAAAATATTAAACAAGGAGATTGAGACAGAAATCCTCAGTGAAATTTCAACAGAAGGTAAAATAAATTCCTGCTACAGAGAAATGGTATTGAAGGTATAGACATCTCTCTGATTCCCCTAATTTGCAGACGAGTTGTCCATAACGGGGGCAGTTTAAGAAGTGAGGAACAATTTTTGTTTTGGGCTTTCTTATTGGCTTGAAGAAACTAAAGAGAATAATTGCAAGATGTCTGGTATCTGGGATACAGCAGTCTGGTATCTGGGATACAGCAGTCTGAAGTTGTCAACAGAAACATTTTTTGGAAGGATATGATGGCTAACTCAAGTGTTTGGTGGCTGGCTTGTAATGCAGAGTAATGCCAACAACACAGATTCAGTTCCTGCTGAGATTACTATGAAGGTCCCATTCTCTCAACCTTGTCCATAGCTTGACTTGTGGTGACCTTTGAGTTAAACCACCATTAGTCATCTCTTGCTAATGGGACAATGGCGACTTTACAATTTACCACCCATTCTACTATGCTTGCTCATTATGAGTAACTGCTCAAATAGAAATGTTTGCTTGCACCAAGGGTTTTCATTTTCCATTCAGAGGTTTCCACTACAATTTTCAATGATTTTGATAGACAACAAGGATAAACTAAATATTTCTCAATAACAAGTTTTTAAAAAAAATTAAAGCCTTAAGATTCCATGGTTGCGCAATTAGCCTCATAAAACCAGGCAAGCAGCAACACCATATGTTGCTTCCAATAGTGCTAAAAGTAGCTCACTATAATCTATTGAAAAAGAGAGCTAGTTTTCAAAAATCTAATTCCAATTGCAAATAAATATTACGCAATCTTACCATTTTGCACATTCAGTGTGATTATTGGCCAGAGACAAGTAGAGCAAACTTGGAGCACTTCCCTTCATTAATTTTGTGACCATTTGTTCCTCAGAGTCGAATTTGCAGAGAAGCTGAATAACATCTATTCTACCTTGCATCGCAGCACAATGGATTGGCAGCAGCTCTTTATTGTTCCATCTATCTATTGCAGCTTTACAAGACAGCTACACACATAGAATAATTTGTTGTAATTACTTTGTAATGGTTGATGGAATGATCTTTATGAGTGTTATTGTATCTAACTAAAAAGCAGAGTAGCACTACTTACAAAGACATCACATGTTCCATTTTGGACAGATCAGCTATAAAGATATTCTGACACACATCCCACCCATTCTGCTTTCTCATATTGACATCTTTATTTTGTTAACTAATGATGCATCGACTTGAAAATATGTATTTAAAATATTAATGTGGCATACTAAAGATAGGTAAATCAGGGTGTAGATATTGACACTATAAACATATACAAATCTCATTTCTTTTTCCCACATGTGTCTGCTAATTATGAGGGTTTGTTTGAAAATAAACTTCTTGAGGTCTAATTTGTATTATAAAAATTGATTCTTTCTAACCAAAACTGACATGGTAACTTTAATATATTCTTAATATATTTTAATGAAATGTACACACAGATAAGCCTGTTATAAAACAATACCTCTGCATAATAATGTTCATTTTTATTAACTTTTTTTTAAGCAACAGCATTCTTACCAAAATTTCTAAACAGCCTAATCTAGCTGGTTTCTTCATTTCACCAAAACATATTACATGCAATGGTGTATTGCCGTCTGCATCTGACCTGTTTACATCAGCTCCGTGATATATCAACAACTGAAATAACAAGACACAAAGTTAAAAATAATAGCTCAATACAGCCCATTAAAATGAAATTCCTGTCACCCATTGTTTTCATCAATAATCCTTATGAAACTAATGAACTGTAGTAAAACAATAAGATGAGTTCAGAAAGAAGTAAACATTGTTTTGATTTCCATAACTCCATGCTTAAGCTAAGTTCAAATTAACCAAGAAAAATAAGCACCAAATTCAAGTGCCCTGTTTCAAATGCTTCTCTTGTTATAATAAAGTTACCTGCATTGTCTCCGTATCGCGTGACCGATGTAATGGAGTTGCTCCTTTGTAATCCAATAGGTTAACGTCAACTTTCAATTGTAGAAGTGTCTGAAATGAAAACATAAAATACGAGAAATCAATTGCTAATGGTGGTTCAATATTTAAATGTATATAGTTTACACAAAGTAAACAATTTTTCACAAATGATTTCATTTAATTGATACGAGAATGAAGATTATGAAATCTGACAGAGATTATCAAGGTACTTTGATACTTGGTGGCAAAGAATTATTGAAATATATTGAAACAAAATTGATGCTGACTTTAACATTTCTTCTGTTTTACTGTGCAAACTGTCCTTAATTCAACTACCTCAACTTAGACTTTGGAACTGAAATATAATGCAATTATTTCCTGAATGCAGAAGGTGGAAAATTATAGGAGATGCTTAGCCGGCTGAGGGGGAAGAGTTAGAAATAGGGTTGCAGAGACCATATCAAACCGTTTGTTTTTTGGGATACAAGGCAATTTGCTCCAGTTTCCAGAACTGTTTTGTTTTTCCAAAGCTTTTCACTCAAACTTATTTGCATAACACAAAAATAAAATCTGCCATAAAACAAAGTTATGTGGCAGCAATATAGAATATTTTCCTTTAAAAATGTATTTAAATTTTCTTGATACATTTGAGAATAATAATCTGTTCTTTACTAACGCAGTTGAAAATGAATTTTAATCAGAGTGTCTGCTTTATCTGTGAGTAATCAATATTAAGTAAGTGAAAAGTACACTTTTCACTTACTGGTTTCACTAATGAGTAATTTATGAGTTTTTGAAAAAGTACCTATTAGTGCACTTCTTCCAGTAAAAGTTTAATTTAAGAGCTTCTTAGAAAGACTGCAAATGGGCGCAATTAGCTGAAATTTGTCACTGAGATTGATTTGATCAGGGAGTCGAGCCCATTTAGTGAATGGATTAGTTAGCGAGTTTAGAGCAGATTTGTAGCTCAGGTTGAGGTTCTGGAAGTAAGTGTGCTCGCTGAGCTGGAGGGTTCGTTTTTGTCACCATACTAGGTAACATCATCAGTGAGCATCCAGTGAAGCACTGGTGCTATGACCCACTTTCTATTTATGTGTTTAGGTTTCTTTGGGTTGGCAATGTAATTTCCTGTGATGTCATTTCCTATTCTTTTTCTCAGAGGGTGGCATATGGGGTCTGAGTCGATGTGTTTGTTGATAGAGTTCTGGTGGAATGCCAGGCTTCTCGGAATTCTCGTACATGTCTCTGTTTGGCTTGTCCGAGGATAGACGTGTTGCCCCAGTCGAAATGGTGTCCTTCCTGAGCTGTATGTAAGGATACTAGTGAGAGTGGGTCATGTCTTTTTTGTGGCTAGTTGATGTTCATGTACCCTGGTGGCTATTTTTCTGCCTGTTTGTCCAATACAGTGTTTGTTACAGTTCTTGCAACGTATTTTGTAAATGATGTTCATTTTGCTTGTTGTCCATATAGGGTCTTTTAAGTTCATTAGCTGCTATTTTAGTGTTTTGGGTTGTTTTGTGGGCTACTGTGATGCCAAGAGGTCTGAATAGTCTGGCAGTCACTGCAGACCCACTATCACTAGTATCCTTACACAGGTGAGGAAGGACATGACTTCGACTGGAACAATACATCCATCCTAGGACAAGCCAAACAGAAACATGTATGAGAATTCCTAGAAGCATGACATTTCAATCGGAACTCTGTCAACAAACACGTCAATGTGGACCCCATTTACCACCCTCTGAGAAAAAGAACAGAAAATGACGTCACCACAGAAAATGCCATCATCAACCCAAGGAAGCCTAAACACATAAATAGAATGCAGGTCATAACACCAGTGCTTCACCGGAGGCTCACTGATAATGTTACTTAGTAACATCAGTGATAAAACATCTGTAAATGAACCTTCCAGCTCAGCAAGCAAACTAACATCCAGAGTGGATTGGTTTTCAGCATAACATTTTTAAAGTAGTGCAATAGATTGTGTAAATTTGATTTGCGTTTAACAAAATTTGCAAGTGGAGTCCCTCAATTATTTCATGCTGATTATGGGCAAATTGCACCAAAAATAGCAGTATTACTGTACAGCAACTTCAGGCCTGTGCCCAGTTTACATTTCAAATGCACTGTTCCAAGTTTAACACTGGGTCTGAATGGGGGTGTTATGGCAAACCTTATGGTGTGAGAATGACATAATGTCAAGGCTTTGCTCAACAAGTTCACCATATGGTCTTGCAGTATTTAGTCTGAATGCAACATTTGACCTGATTAATGCTGTGTTTTCTCCTCCTTAATTTTGGATTAATTTTGTTTCTTTATGTTATTATGTTACTGTTTGCTTTTGATAATGATTTTTTTCATTTTTAATTTTGTTGAGCTACAAATTTTCATTTTAAAATTCAAGAGATGTTTTATTGAAGAAATTTCATTCATCTGATCTGACATTTTCAATTAAAGAATTAAGGGCGTACTTTTATGTAGCATCTTGAACAACCCCAGTATGCCTAGCTGTCAATTAAGTCTATTATTTAAAGTGCAGTTAGATTGTAATACAGGAAAAGGTAGAATTGCATTGGGTAGCAGAGCCCAACAATTACAACAGTTAATTTGCTTGTAATGACGTTGGCTTCAGGATAAATGGTGGCCAGAACATTGGGAAAACTCCATCTACGTTTCTTCACAAATAGCACCTGTGAATTTTTCACGTCCACAGGGGAAATTTAATCTGGGAGATTTGGTTGAGTGGTTACAGGTAGGAAGATTAATTGGGTGAAGGTTCCGTGCATCAGTGTGCTGGTTCAAATATCCCTGAGTTTTTCAGAAGTAAAAGAGGAGCCAGGAAACTAACTCACTAATAGAAAGTTGTTTGGCATTTTAAATATGCTATTTTGGATTAATGATTTAATTATAGCCAGCTAAACCTCCCCTGTAAAATTTAGCAGTTGCACCAAGAGGGATAGCCTGGAGAGGAAACAAATGTCTACTTGTGGAATTCCTCCTGGATCCCAAACTCCTCCATCACTGTGTACAAGCTCCCTACCAGATACAATGTTCCACAAGTTTAGACACATGCCACCCGACCAAAATTCAACATTAAACCTACAGAATTGAAGAGAGATTCTTTTAAAAATTGGACATTAGGGATTGATCCTATGAGAAATCAGACTTCCCTTGAAACTATGCATTGATCCTCCTTCTGGTTCATTCAAGGGCCAAGGCAGAGAAGCACATCACAGCTCGATAATGGGGCTACAGGAGACCCGCTGTGTTGAGGTCAGGTACTGACAAGTGGGCCACAATCCCAGTCCAGGAGCAGCACTTGAGATTGGGATTTTTGGCTGCACCCCTAATTCAGGCTATGCCCCAGCCAGACTGACAATTGAATCCCAGTGTGTAGACCTCCTTCCTGTGGTAGGATTAGATTTACTGCATTAACTGCAATTGAACTAAATGTCAGATGTTGCATTTTTATAACATTTTTAGAAGCTTAATCTGTCTCAGAAAACTCAAAATGACAACATTAAATTTATGAATTATATTGTTTACTTCTGAACCATCCCTGTTTTGTTGATATACACGTAAATGTCAGAATGCTCAAGAATTGTTAACTTTTCTTTTTTATTTATTCTCGCTTACCATTATGCCTAGCACAAAGGGTGATGTTTGTGATTGTTGAAGGCCAATTAGCCCTAGGACATTGCTGCAGGTCCTTCTCAGGGTAAAGTCCTATGCACAACCATTTTCAGCTGCTTCTTCAATGGCCATTTTTTCATCACAGCTTAGAAGTGGGATATTCACTGATGGTTGCACTGTTTATTACAACCTGCTATTTCTCAGATAGTGAAGTAATAGAACATAGAACATAGAAGAATACAGCGCAGTTCAGGCCCTTCGGCCCTCGATGTTGCGCCGATCCAAGCCCACCTAACCTACACTAGCCCACTATCCTCCATATGCCTATCCAATGCCCGCTTAAATGCCCATAATGAGGGAGAGTCCACCACTGCTACTGGCAGGGCATTCCATGAACTCACGACTCGCTGAGTAAAGAACCTACCCCTAACATCTGTCCTATACCTACCCCCCCTTAATTTAAAGCTATGCCCCCTTGTAATAGCTGACTCCATACGTGGAAAAAGATTCTCACTGTCGACCCTATCTAAACCCCTAATCATCTTGTACACCTCAAGTCATCCCTAAACCTTCTTTTCTCCAATGAAAACAACCCCAAGTGCCTCAGCCTTTCCTCATACGATCTTTCTACCATACCAGGCAACATCCTGGTAAACCTCCTCTGCACCTGTTCCAGTGCCTCCACATCCTTCCTATAGTATGGCGACCAAAACTGCACACAATACTCCAGATGCGGCCGCACCAGAGTCTTATACAACTGCAACATTACCTCAGTACTCCGGAACTCAATTCCTCTACCAATAAAAGCCAGTACGCCATATGCCTTCTTCACCGCACTATTTACCTGGGTGGCAACTTTCAAAGATCTGTGTACATGGACACCAAGATCCCTCTGCTCATCCACACTACCAAGTATCCGACCATTAGCCCAGTACCCCATCTTTTTATTACTCTTACCAAAGTGAATCACCTCACACTTAGCTACATTGAACTCCATTTGCCACCTTTCTGCCCAGTTCTGCAGCTTATCTATATCCCGCTGTAACCTGCCACATCCTTCCTCACTGTCTACAACTCCTCCGACTTTCGTATCATCCGCAAACTTGCTCACCCAACCTTCTAACCCCTCCTCCAGGTCATTTATAAAAATGACAAACCTCAATGGTCCCAAAACAGATCCTTGCGGAACACCGCTAGTGACGGCACTCCAAGATGAACCTTTGCCATCAACTACTACCCTCTGTCTTCTTCCAGCCAGCCAACCCCTAATCCAAACCTCCAACTCACCCTCAATGCCATACCTCCGTATTTTTTGCAGTAGTCTACCATGGGGAACCTTATCAAACGCCTTACTAAAATCCATATACACCACATCTACCGCTTTCCCCTCGTCCACCTCCTTAGTCACCTTCTCAAAGAATTCAATAAGGTTTGTGAGGCACGACCTGCCCTTCACAAAACCATGCTGACTATCCTTGATCACATTATTCCTATCCAGATGTTCATAAATCCTATCCCTTACAATTCTCTCTAAGATTTTGCCCACAACAGAAGTGAGACTCACGGCCTATAGTTACTAGGGTTATCCCTACTCCCCTTCTTGAACAAGGGAACCACATTTGCTAGCCTCCAATCTTCTGGCACTACTCCTGTGGACAACGAGGACATAAAAATCAAGGCCAATGCAATCTTCTCCCTTGCTTCCCAGAGAATCCTAGGATAAATGCCATCAGGCCCAGGGGACTTATCTATTTTCACCCTTTCCAGAATTTCCAATACCTCTTCTCTACATACCTCAAAGCCATCCATTCTACTTAATTGTGACTCAGTACTCACATTGACAACAATGTCCTGTTCCTGATTGAATACTGACGAAAAGTATTCATTCAGTGTCTCCCCAATCTCTTCAGCCTCCACACGCAACTTCCCACTACTATCCTTGACTGGACCTATTCCTACCCTAGTCATTCTTTTATTCCTGACATACCTATAGAAAGCCTTAGGGTTTTCCCGAATCCTACCAACTAAGGACCTTTCATGTCCCCTCCTTGCTGCTCTTAGCTCTCTCTTCAGGTCCTTCCTGGCTACCTTATAACTCTCAATCGCCCCAATTGAACCTTCACGCCTCATCTTTACATAGGCCGCCCTCTTCCATTTAACAAGGGATTCCAATTCCTTATTAAACCACGGCTCCCTCACACGACCCTTTCCTCCCTGCCTGACAGGTACATATCAAGGACATTCAATAGTTGCTCCTTGAACAAGCTCCACATATCAATTACGCCCTTGCCTTGAAGCTTACTTTTCCAAGCCACACATCCTAAGTCATGCCTCACCGCATCATAATTTCCCTGCCCCCAGCTATAACTCTTGCCCTGTAGTTCACACTTATCCCTCTCCATCACTAGAGTAAAAGTCACCGAATTGTGGTCACTGTCCCCAAAGTGCTCACCTACCTCTAATTCTAACACCTGGCCTGGTTCATTACCCAGAACCAAATCCAGTATGGCCTCACCTCTTGTTGGCCTATCTACATATTGTGTCAGGAAACCCTCCTGCACACATTGGACAAACACTGACCCATCTAACGAACTTGAGCTATAGCTTTCCCAATCAATATCAGGAAAGTTAAAGTCCCCCATAACAACCACCCTATTATTTTCACTCTTCTCTTGAATCATCCTCGCAATCCTTTCTTCTACGTTTCTAGGACTATTAGGAGGCCTGTAAAAAACTCCTAACAGGGTGAGCTCACCTTTCCTATTCCTAACCTCAGCCCAAACTACCTCAGATGGCGAGTCTTCATCCATCGTCCTTTCCACAGCTGTAATACTATCTTTGACAAGCAATGCCACACCTCCCCCTCTTTTACCACCACCTCTGACCCTACTAAAACATTTAAACCCTGGAACCTGCAACAGCCAATCCTGTCCCTGTTCTACCCATGTCTCCGTAATAGCCACAACATCGAAGTCCCAGGTACCAACCCACGCTGCAAGTTCACCTACCTTATTTCGTATACTCCTTGCATTGAAGTATACACACTTCAAGCCACTTTCCTGTTTACGGGCACCCTCCTTTGAAATTGATGCCATGTTCCTAACCTCCCTACACTCCAGGTCCTGCACCCTAAAGCTACAGTCTGGGTTCCCATGCCCCTGCAGAGTTAGTTTAACCCCCCCCCCAAGAGCACTAGCAAACCTCCCACCAAGGATACTGGTGCCCCTCAGGTTCAGGTGCAGACCATCCTGTTTATAGAGGTCCCACCTTCCCCAGAAAGAACCCCAGTTATCCAAATACCGGAATCCCTCCCTCCTGCACCATCCCTGTAGCCACGCATTTAACTGTTCTCTCTCCCTATTCCTCGACTCTCTATCACGTGGCACGGGTAACAAACCAGAGACAACAACTCTGTTCGTTCTAACTTTGAGCTTCCAACCTAGCTCCCTGAAAGCCTGCCTAACATCCTCAGCACTCCTCCTACCTATGTCATTGGTGCCAATGTGGACCACGACTTTGGGCTGCTCCCCCTCCCCCTTAAGGACCCAGAAAACACGATCAGAGACATCACGTACCCTTGCACCTGGGAGGCAACATACCAAACGTGAGTCTCTCTCGTTCCCACAAAACCTCCTATCTGTGCCCCGAACTATCGAGTCCCCAATTACTATTGTTCTGCTCTTCTCCACCCTTCCCTCCTGAGTAACTGGGACAGGCTCCGTGCCAGAGGCCTGAGCCCCGTTACTTACCCCTGGTAAGTCCCCCCCCCCACAAGTATCCAAAATGGTATACTTGTTCTTGAGGGGAACGGCCGCAGGGGGTCCCTGCACTGGCTGCTTCCTCCCAGTCCCCCTCACTGTCACCCATCTATCTGCCATCTTTGGAGTTACTACTTCCCTAAAGCTCCGAGCTGTGTACATTTGCAGGAAGAAGTGGACAGCATTCAGGCTTGGGCTGATAAGTGACAAGTAACATGCTTGCCACACAAGTACCAGCAATGGCCATCTTCAACTAGAAAGAATCATACCATCACCCCTTGACATTCAAGGGTATTGCCATCACCATCTTGGGATTTACGCTGATTATGGGCAAATTGCTCCATCCTAGGGCTTACCATTGATGAAAAACTTTACTGTACAAGCCATATTGTGGCAATAAGAGCAGCCAATGCATCAGAACACCATCTGCAAGTTTTACATTCTATGACCATGAGGCACAGGAGCAGAAACAGATCATTCAGGCCATCAAGGCTGCTTCACCATTCAGTGAGGCAATAGCTGGTGTGATAATCCCTATGGGCTACAGAAGCTCAAAATGCAGCTCACCAACATCTTCTCATGAGCAAGTAAGGAGAGACAACAAATATTAGCCTCCTGTCTAGGGCTTACATTCCAGAAATAAAAAATGAATAGGATGGCTGTCATGGTGAATCACAGAAAACAAGTATGCGAGCATACAGCAGGTAATAAGAAAGGCAAGTAGAAATTTGGCAGCAAGTGCTAAAGAAAGTGAGTATAAATATAAGGGAGTCTTGATACAAATATATGACATTAGTGAGACCACACCTGAAGTACAGTATACAGTTTTGGTCCCCTTATTTAAGAGGGATATGGTTCAGAGGAGATTCACCAGATTTATCCCAAAGAGATTTATCTTATCAAGAGATGTTGAGAAGTTTAGGCCTATACTCTCCAGAGTTTAGAAGACTGAAATGGGATCTAATTGAGGTTTATAAGATGTTAAAGGGGATTGACAAAGTACACAAAGAGAGGATATTTCCAGTTGTGGGCCAATCTAGAATGACAGGTCACAGTTTTAGGATAAGGGGTGGCAGATTTAAAACAGAGATGAGAAGAAATTACTTCTCTCAAAGGTTCATGAATCTGATAAGTCTGCTATTGCAGAGTGTGGGGGATGCCGGGGCAATAAATTTAAAGGAGGAGATAAATAGATTTTTAATTAACAATGGTTTGAATAGTTATGGGAAGTGGGTAGGAAAGTAGAATTGAGCCTGAGATGAGATCAGCCATGATCACATTGAATGAGGATCTGAATTACCTACTCCTGGTCCAAGTTCACATGTTCTTAGGATGACTGACACACTCACTGGCCCATTAGGTGAATATGTCCACCTGCCAGAACTTTCCAAAAAGCAGGCAAAAGAACTTTAATTGGGCGGGAGTTGAAAATTTAGTTTCCTGACAAAGGGTTAATGTTTTGCTATTAGTTTCTTGAAATGTTGGCTTTCCCAAGCTTCTGGATTTATTGGCTTTATAAATTGCACTTTTTGGCTTTTTATGAATACTCATTAATACCAGTCCACTAAAATTACACTCACAAGCCAAAAATGGAAAAGGTGTTTCTGAGGCATGTGCCTAGCGGAGTAAACTCCAAACTCTGGTGAGTACACAAAAGTGAAGTCATATTGGACTCAAAACATTAATTCTGTTTCAATAATAACAAGTGCTACTGAGTTTCTCTAACAATTTCTGTTTTAATTCCAGATCTCCAGACTTCCAGAATCTGCAGTACCTTCCTTTGATTTGGGGTTATTTAGGTATGCTGGGAGGGAGAATAAACAGGTGAACTGAATAAGGCCTGGTGTGAGAATACATTTGGGCATGGGAATCTGATTGGGAGAGGAATCGGAAAAAGAAGCAGGGATACTTCCATACCATCTGTTCCTTTCAACTCTCAAGAGAGGGTGACATCTCCCAACCAGCAGCCCATAAGTGTGTTTGTGAGTTCATCAATTGCCTTTACAAGAAAGCAGTACAGTTTGTTCAGTTCACTACTGCTCTAAACAGCCAAGATGGCCCAACCAATCAGATTTGCTGTCACCACTGGCTTCCCTCAAATACAACATGCCATTGCATATATGCACACTCAAAACTCCATGACATCATCCAGTCAGATTTCTGAACAGGATGGGATTTCATTCCCTCAATGTCTAGCTGGTTTGAGACCAAAGATGACAATTCTTGTGTCTGCATCTGCTATTCAGGGAACTTTCACAATGCTTCAATTCTGCATCATCCCCAGGGCTGGCTCATGGATAAAAAGTGTACTCCCATAAGACATGGTTAATGACCACAGTACAAACCCTTAGATTCATGCCAAATAGCACTACAAAGTTGCCTATGTAACCCCCTGGGGCCATCATTGACAAGACAATTGGTTTTCTGAAGATGTGCTTCTGTTATTTGGATTGTTTAGATGGAACATCCTAGTACTCACTGATGTGGGTCTCTTCTAGATTGTTTCATGTAGACTTAATTCGACAATGGGATGAGAATTTAGAAGAGGGGAGACGGACCAGCCACACGTCTACTCAGATAAGAATGAAGGGAATCTGATGGAGTTGCTGAAGGAGCAGGAGAATCGACGTTTCAGGCATAAGCCATTGATCAGGTTTATGCCTGAAATATCGATTCTCCTGCTCTTCGGATGCTGCCTGACCTGCTGTGCTTCTCCAGCACCACACTCTCAACTCTGATTTCCAGCATCTGCAGTCTTCACTTTCTCTGAGATGCTGAAGAAGTCAACATTAACAAGGAAAATGCTGTGTAAGTAAAGGAAATAGTGAAATCAGGCAGTTAGTCACAAGAGAATCTAATAGTAGTTAGGTTTTGTGGATGGATGACTTTGTATTAATGTTATTCAGACTATCAGAATGATGAACTAATTATGACTTACAGGCATTCATACCCTCAAACGAATGCTTGATTGATAAATTTAAAACATTACGCTAATTTGTTTGCCATAAATCGTGAGTTAATTTATTTCCTTTGCACCAATAACTGCCTGTTCATTTTTCTGCCCAGAGCATCAATACAGAGTTAAAGAGCATTACATAGGGGTTATATAACATATGCGCTTATATAACTCAACCTTCATTTGGAAAGAATATTCATCTATCACTGAAACAAACTATGCTGATTGATTCCTGGTAGTTAGCCATCTAAATCATTAATAGCCAAGTTTAGAGATTCATCATCTGTCCTGGGCTCAACATGGGTTGTTCACTTACAGTTTGTATAGAGTGTTAGAAAACGCACTATTTCTTTCTCTTCCAGCTGTAGGTTAGTATGTGTGCTGTGTTCCTCTACAAAATAGTATCTACCTTTTCTCTCTCTGTGTCCCAAAATGCCATTATCTTAATTGTGAAAGCTACCTCCTGATTTTTAAAACCTTTTTGCTTGGGTTTCTCCTCTGTGCTAGCCAGATTACAAATCAAGTCCCTGAGGTGATTTGTTACTGAAATTCCCTTATTATGACCTTAAGTCAAAGGAGTCATAAAGATAAAACAAAACTGTTGTATAAAGTCCTGTGTTTGTAACAATATTAACTCACTGACAGAAAACACAGATTGAGCAAAGTAATCCCTCAAGCAAAGGATCAGTTCAAATCTCTTCTATCCTCTCTCATTTCATTGAGAATGTTGCTGGACAATCATACAATCAACAGACCAGGCAGTTCTACAAATATCTCCATCTTCAATGACAGTGGAGCCCAGCCCAACAGTGCAAAAGACATGGCTGAAGTCTCTGTGAGGGTTTTCAGCCAGACGTGCCAAATAAATAATCCTTCTTGGCTTCCTCCTGAAGTGGAATTCCCACCATAAAAAGTATTAGTTTTCAGTCAATTTGATTCAATCCAATCTTGGTGTCAAGAAATTGCTGAAGTCATTGTATAAGCAAAGGCAATAGGCCCTGAAGTGTGGTCAGCCAGGTGGGCCTCATAGAATATGAGCAACTGGATAGAGGCTGTTAACATAGTCCAAGAGGGAGCCCTGGCTGACAGATATAAATAGGAGAGTCAGAGGTATCATTCACTCTGAGAGTTGGCTCTCAGAGAGCTGCATCAGTGTTAAAGACTCTCCACGTGGAAATAAAGCATGACTTGGTGATGGGATACTGGCCTCTGTGGAGTTAGTTCAGTGGTGATGAGATAAAAAAACACGTTCCTGAAGAAATTTGCTCACAATAGTCATCTTTGAGTTGGAGTAAGCATTTCTCGCATCGTGCCATTATTGGGGAAGCCAGACTTGTTTTATCCTGCCATTGAAGACTGGGCCCAGTATGTGAAAAGAATTCATTATTTTTTCTGGAAAAATGACACTGGGGCAGATGATAAACAGCTGGTGGACTTACAACGTTTTTGGTTATTAGGAGTTTAACTTTCCCTGAAGCACCAGATACTGAAAACTTCCAAGGGTTCTTAGATTTAGTTAAGGAATATTATGACCCCAAGACTCCTCTAATTCTGAGATGCTATCAGTTTTACTCCACAATTGGAGAACTAGAGAAATCCTTATTGAGATTCTTGACTAGGTTAAAATGATTACCTGAGGTGTGTGACTTTGATTTAACTTTGAATGAGATGCCGAGAGACGGTTTGATTAGATTAGATTAGATTACCTACAGTGTGGAAACAGGCCCTTCGGCCCAACCAGTCCACACCAACCCTCTGAGGAGTAACCCACCCAGACCCATTATTTCCCTCTGAATAATGCACCCAACACTATGGGCAATTTAGCATGGCCAATTCATCTGAACTGCACATTTTTGGACTGTGGGAGGAAACCGGAGCACCCGGAGAAAACCCATGCAGACATGGGGAGAATGTACAAACTCCACACAGACAGTCGCCCAAGGCAGGAATCGAACCTGGGACCATGATGCTGTGAGGCAACACTGCTAACCACTGAGCCACCATGCCGCCCTGTTTGGTATGTGGGATTAGTGCCTACTAGCTGAAGCTCAACTGGACCTCAAACAGGCACTACAACTGGCTTTATAATTGGAAAATGCACCAAGTGGAGCATATGAGTTACAAGGTATTCCAATGGAAGTGGACACCTGCGCCATTTTGACTGAACTTGGGGAATGCCACTTAAGTGAATGCAATTGCATAGCCTCACTCAGGACTTATTCTGAACAGAAGGACTCCAGGTCAACCCTCAGCAAAACCCAAAAACAAAGCTAAGCCTTGGCTAAACAGTTAAAGTTTTCTCATGAACTGGGTTGTAAAGCCATTGGAGTTGCTGCCGGTATATGGACTCGAGATAGAAAAAGAGTTCCATTTGTCTGAGGATCTTTGGTGAATCTCTGCACTGAACTTGTAGATAGTACACACTACTGCTACTGAGCGTTGGTTGTGGAGAGAGTGGCTGCTTGTGGATGTGGTGCCAATCAAGCAGGTTGCTTTGTCCTGGATGGTGTCAAGCTTCTTGAATGTTGCTGGGGCTGCATCATCCAGGCAAGTGGGGAGTATTTCATTATACTCCTGACTTGTGCTTTGTGGATGGTGGACAGACTTTCGGAAGTCAGGAGGTGAGTTACTCACTGTGATATTCCTTGCTTCTGACCTGCTGTTGTAACCACTGCATTTATATGGTGAGTAAAGCTGAGTTTCTGATTAATGATTACTCCCAGGATGTTGCTTGTAGGGGATTCAGTGATGGTAACACCATTGAATGTCAAAAGGCAGTGGTTAGATTGTCTCTTTTGGTGATGGTCATAGCCTGGCATTTGTGTGGCACAAATGTCACTTGCCATTTGTCAGCCCAAGCCTGGATATTGTCCAGATCTTGTTGTATTCGGACACGGACTGCTTCAGTGTCTGAGGAGTTGTGAATGGTGCTGAATGTTGCACAATCATCAGTAAACATCCCCACTTCTGACCTTATGATGCAGGAAAGGTTATTGATGAAGCAGCTGAAGATGGTTGGGTCCTGAGGAACTGCTGCAAAGATGTCCTGGAGCTGAGATGACTGAATTTCCAATAACCACAACCATCAGGTATGACTCTAACCACCAAAAGGTTTCTCTTGTACCCATTGATTCCAGAATTGCTAGAGTTCTGTGATGCCACACTCAGTCAAACGCAACCTTTATGTTTGTACCAATAATCAAGACAGTCATTTTTGGTATTGTTAGCCTGTGTAATTTTTCAGTGGATGGTGAAGAACATTTTCCAAGGTCTACCCTGAGTTGCCATTTATCTAGATGACCTGCTAATAACAGGGAAGACAAATAAGGAGCATTTAGAGAACTTGGACATAGTCCTTAGATGTTTCTCCCAGGTGGGCATATGCCTTAGAAGGGAAAAATGTGTGTTCTAGGCAACCCAAGTGACCTACTTAGGCTACAGAGTTGCCAAGACTAGGTTACACCTGTTGGAAAATTGTGCACTTCTTTTGTGGTATAAGGAATCCCTGAAGTGTTGGTCATCTGTTATGGACCAGGCCAGACACCCTCAAAACATTTTAAGAAAGTCCAGGCTACTTTCTAACTTTTCTAGTTGTTTTAAGCAGGTGTATAGTGTATATTCCAGGAGGGAGGCAGCCAGCCCAACCATTAATTTTAAGCAAAACAGAATTTATTTGCAAGATTACCAAATGAAACGCAAACAAAAGAGAACAGAATACAGAATAACAACTTATCCAAAAACCCAACAGGTTATTCCAACTTAATGATGTTGTTCCAAATATTTGCAACAATCCCTATAAATACCTTTGGCACAAAAGGCAAAAATCAAATACGTGGTCTTACGAGAGAGAGAGTGAGAGAGAGAGAGAGACGGCAGAGGGATTCAGTATGGAACACCTTCTTCCATGTAGCAGTTTCTTGGAACAGGAGACTCAAACTGACTGTCTGCTTTCAGTTAACAGCCAGACTGCTAAAAACCAAACCAACCCACAGAAAAGCTGAGCTGGGAGAACTAGCCACTTCCCTTTCATTGTACAAGTGTCTTTTTAAAACATGAAAGCCTTTTGTCTGAGGCAGTATCTGTTAGCTATAATCAAATTGGCTGCAAACCGAGACTTATCGAAATCACTGCTTTTACGACCTCTCTGAAAAAAGAAGCCAAGGACAGAATAACCTTGTTAAAGGACCACCATCATTTCACATCATTTACCAGCAGGGAATTCGAGTATTGCCTGAAGTTGAATGATATACATCATATAAGGACAGCTCCATACCATCCATCATCCACTGGTCTGGTGGAAAAAGCAGTTCAAACTTAGAAGCCATGCTTAAAGAAACAGCCTACAGCTTCACTAAACCCCAAACATCCTTGGTTCCTATTTGATTATAGGACCACCCATCATGCAACCATAGGGATAGCTCCACCAGAGTTGATAATGGAGAGAAGACCCTGCACCACATTAAATCTGATCTTCCCGAACATAGGGAGAAGGGCGAAATGGCCTCATGAATGCCAATGCCAGCCAAAAAGCTCCGCTAAGTGAGAGACAGTTTACTTCAGGGGATGAAGTTTTGTGTGGGAATCACGGGAATGATACCATAAGACCATAAGACATAGGAGCAGGAATTAAGCCATTCAGCCCGTTGAATGCTCCACCATTCAATCATGACTGATAGCTTTTTCAACCACATTTTCCTGCCTTCTCCCCATAATCTTTGATCCCCTTGCCAATTAAGAACCTATCTATAGCTGTTTAAATATACTCAATGACCTGACCTCTGCAGCCATTTATGGCAATGAATTCCACAGATTTACTACTCTCTGGCTAGAGAAGTTTCTCCTATTCTCTATTCTAAAGGGGCTTCCCATTAAGGCTGTGCCCTCGGATTCTCGTCTCTCCTGCCAATGGAAACATCTTATCAATGTCCACTCTCTACAGGTCATTCAAAATTCTGTAAGTTTCAATCAGGTCCCCCTCATCCTTCTAAAGTCCATCGAGTATAGTCCCAGAGTCCTCAAACATTCCTCACACATTAAGCCTTTCATTCCTGGGATCACTCCTCTTGAACCTTGTCTGGGTAAGAGGCATGGTCAAGCTGAGGTCAGGTCCAATGACATATAAAGTTCAGGTAGGCGGATGGTCCTGAACAAGCATGTGGACCACATGAAAGCTGCAAACCTGTAAACAGTGCTGTAGCAGAAGTGCCCATCTCCACTGCCTTTCCAACAGTTCCAGAACCTAGGGGCTTCTCTCTCTGTCAAGGGTTGGGAATACCTTGGAATCTGAAATGGACATGGCAGATATCGTTGCCTTGATGCCTTTACTGCCTGAAGTGGGGAGTGAATTTCCTCTGAGATGCTCCAGGTACAAAAGGCAAGCTATTGTATGTTACACCCTGCCTGTAGCAGAGACAGTGTTGGAGGAACCTGGCCCAGTGCTAAAATGCCCAGGAGGATCTACAAAAAATAGGAACTGCCCTATATCCTTGGATTCAGAGGGGGAGGGATATAGTGATTGTATTGAGGTCAGCTAGGTGGACTTCATAGAATAAGAGTTCCCCGTTTGAGGCTGTTAATCTGGGCCAATCAGGGAACCCTGGTTTACAGATATAAATAGGAGTGTCAGAGATTCTGAGAGCTGGATCAGTGTCAAGGACTCTCCGTATGTAAAGAAAGGGTGACTTGATGACAGGATATTGGTCTCTGCAGAATGATTTCAGGCCAAAATTCTGAAAACTGGAATTGCAAGATGAATTCCAATGAAGAGATGCAAACTACTAAGCTTATGAACTTCTATTTAATTGTCTAGGCAATCCTTTGGACTACTTACATCCAGAATGTGAGAGAATAATGACAATGCACACACGAAACCTTAAAAGTTAACTGCCAGGCATAAAGGTCTGTGCATGTATTCAAGCATAATTGTACACTGTTCATTATCACTGAACGTACATTAAGGCGTTAAGGTACATTAAGGTGACCTCAATATCTCAACTGCAAATTAAATTCTACTGAGATTGGCCTAGATTCTGCAGAAAAAAATTGCAGAATGTAAATGAAACATACATTCATAACTTGTCGTGAAGAAGACAAAACTCCATTAATTTTGGATTGCCGCATGTTGCTGGCTGATTAGAGGAAACAGTAATTTAGATTTAACATGCCTATTATTTTTTCTGTATTTGCACATTAATTATGACAGCAAGCGCATTCTATGAATTAACCTAAATGTATTGACTTGATGACAAAATCCTTTTTGATGTCTGCCAATCTGCCTTTCTTACACAGAACATGAACAAGTTAAATTATAGAGTTTCATTCCTTCTTGGAATGACCCCTCCACCCATTTAAGGCCAGACTCCAATAGGCAGGTTAGTAAACCCAGTTTTGCTGTGTTTTGTTCTGTGCTCCCTCTCCACCTCTCTGTTAATTCATAGTCGTAATAAGTTGTAGGATTGAATCCAATAAATTAAATATTTTGTTGACAATACGAAGTACTACTGGATTAGATAATCGACTGTAAGGGAAATTGCCACCTACTTTCTCTATCCTACATTTGACTCCAGCCCTATTTCATGCAGCTGATTTTTAATATTCCATTGTAAAAGTAAATGCGAGATGAATGTCCACACTACCTTCTAAAAATGTAGCCTTGTACACATTCTGTGGATATTGTGGTGAATAAAAGGGATTTATAATAACATGTAATGTAAATGGTTCCTACAAGAAAAGTAGCAACAATCTTTCACATTGTGAAGAATTGGAAGATCGATTGTTCAGGGAATGATTGTATATCACAGAACACTATTTGCTATTTCTAAATAATGACCATATAATGTGGAGAACCTTAATGTGAGTGCCAGTATTAATTTACAAAACACTTTATATTTACATGCGGTTTTGAAAGTTTTATCATATAGAATCCTACAGTGTGGAAACAGGCCATTGGCCGAACAATCCACACTGACTCTTCAAAGAGTATCCCACCCAGACCCATTTCCTTACCCTATTACTTTCACATTTCCCCTGACTAATGCACCTAACCTATACATCCCTGAATACAATGGACAATTTAGCATGACCAATTCACCTAGCCTGCACATCTTTGGACTCTGGGAGGATACTGGAGCATCCAGAGGAAACCCATGTAGACATGGGGAGAATGTGCAAACTCCACATAGATAGTCACCCAGGGTGGAATCAAACCAGAGTCCCTGGTGCTGTGAGGTAACAGTGGTAACCACTGGGCCACCGCGCCACCCTACACCCTATGTAACATAATTTCAAATTGTGATTGAATCAGTTCAGTTTTCAACCCAATTCACACCTTCTGTTTTGCTCTGAATTGTGTCTTTGGGAAAAAATATTGGAGTGAGCTCCACATATCTGTGCATGTATCTGCAAATGCAGGGATACCCTGACCAAAATCTAGCTATCAACCAATATGACCAATATCAGATTAAATGCTGCGTACCAACTGGCTCCTGCATTTAACACGGTATGTTATGACACTGCAAAAGTTTGAAGGTAGTAGAGTCATGGTACTAATCCAGTAGCACAAGTTAGTGATACAGAGACATGGGGTAAAATTCCACCAGAACAGATAATACAATTTGAATTAAAGTAATAAATCTAGAAGTAAGAGCTAGTCAAATAGTGACCATAAGTCCACTGAAGCTTGTATTTGAAAACTAGTAGAGGTCACGCATGATTTTTATGGAATGAACATTAGTCCATCCTTACCTGATTTAGACTCCAGATCCATAGCAATTTGGTTGACACTTAAGTCATAGAGATGTACAGCACGGAAACAGACCCTTCAGTCCAACTCATCCATGCCGACCAGATATCCCAACCCAATCTAGTCCCACCTGCCAGCACCCGGCCCATATCCCTCCAAACCCTTCCTATTCATATACCCATCCAAATGCCTCTTAAATGTTGCAATTGTACCAGCCTCCACCACATCCTCTGGCAGCTCATTCCATACACGTACCACCCTCTGCGTGAAAACGTTGCCCTTTAGGTCTCTTTTATATCGTTCCCCCCTCACCCTAAACCTATGCCCTCTAGTTGTGGACTCCCCCACCGCAGGGAAAAAACTTTGCCTATTTATCCTATCCATGCCCCTCATAATTTTGTAAACCTCTATAAGGTCACCCCTCAGCCTCTGACACTCCAGGAAAAACAGCCCCAGCCTGTTCAGCCTCTCCCTGTAGCTCAGATCCTCCAACCCTGGCAACATCCTTGTAAATCTTTTCCGAACGCTTTCAAGTTTCACAGCATCCTTCCGATAGGAAGGAGACCAGAATTGCAGGCAATATTCCAACAGTGGCCTAACCAATGTCCTGTACAGCCGCAACATGACCTCCCAACTCCTGTACTCAATACTCTGACCAATAAAGGAAAGCATACCAAATGCTTTCTTTCGTATCCTATCTACCTGCGACTCCACTTTCAAGGAGCTATGAACCTGCACTCCAAGGTCTCTTTGGTCAGCAACACTCCCTAGGACCTTACCATTAAGTGTATAAGTCCTGCTAAGATTTGCTTTCACAAAATGCAGCACCTCACATTTATCTGAATTAAACTCCATTAAGTGTCCCTTGAAATTCCCCAGCAAGCCAATCAATTATATCAAACCGCTATAATGTGTGATAAAATGATGAAATGAAATCACATATACCACCTGCCAAGGCCTCCAAAATGACAATAGCGCATGCAACACTGTCAACAGTGAACATCATTGAGGGTATACTTACACCACATGGACAGCAGTGTCTCAAAAAGGCACCACTACTTCTCAAGGGCAATGAACATGGGCAATAAATCCTCATGTAGCCAGCAACATTACTATCCCTGATTTTAAAGAAGAAATTGGCTGAGAAGTGGTTGAGAGACCTACTGAGGACACGAAAGGGTACTTTATAAATTAATTATTTCTCTTCCATGATGTGATGTTTATATAATATCTGCAAACATATTGAGAAAAATATTCCCAGGTTTGGCTGCAACCAAAATACTGGTAATTGAAGTCAGGTTGGGATTCCAATGTGATCCCATCTTTTCCAAGTGGCACAGAAGATGAGTGATGACGTGTTGCATCCAATAGTAAGTATACCTTTAAGAGACACAATATGTTATTGTTTCTTTAAGAGAAATACACATAATATCATCACTTCATCTTGAGGGCATATCTCAGGTGCTGACTTAGGATCACTTGAAGCATGACAAACAAATGGAAGCATTCTACTATTTATAAATTCATAGCTAACTTTATTCCAGACACCTCTGTGTCTATGAAGATGATACTTGTGTCTTTTAGTGAGCTATAATGAATGTTTGTTGGATCTTTTAAGACCACCTTTTCCATGCCTTGTTTTTTTATATTTCACAGAATAATATAAGCTTTGCTATTTCTGATGAAAATTCCCTGATGGAGACAAACATCCTTGGATCTACCATGCAAATAAATAACCAAACTGGGATTGTTAATAAGTCAATTATGAACAGCTGTAGTTCAAAATCCTGGAATTCCTAGCCAAGTCTCCCAATTTGTCAGAGGCTTGCCAGGATCACTGAGGTAACTACACAATGGGAAAGCTTTTTTAGTCAGATTTACACACCTGGAACATTTCAGATCAGTTGCATTGAATGGTTCCAACCATGGCCATTGAGAGATGACTATTGAAAACACTGTCACAGAGAGTGTTTTTATTTCTTGGCAGATGATTGTCAACTTCATGGAAGGTACTTAACCTGTCTAACACTTCACTTACCTTCAGCAGCACTTCCCTGCTGCCAATCTTCAGCAGCTAATGTGGCTTTACCTTGCACCTCAAAAGCAGACACTTTCCCACCACCAGGTCAGAAGCAGGAACAACATCTGAAACAGCAGGGATAGTATTTCCTGCTTTCATCTTAGCATCTTCCCCTTCCACAGGTGTTAAACACAGAGAAAGGTTTGGGATAATTCTTACCCTTTTCTCAATTCTTGACTGATCTGAAGAAGATGCAATTTTGAGATTGAGTTTTTAAAAAAAAGTTGTTTCGAGTGCTGTGCAGTTAATAATAGACACAAGTAGGCTTTCTTGTCAGTTGAAGTGAAAAGCAAGTATTACAATCTATTTTCACAACACCCTGGATAGAATAGATAGGGATAAACTAATCTTGCTTGTAAAAGGTACAAGAACAAGGGACATAGATTTAAAAGAAGCAAGGATGAAGTGAAGGAAAACAATTTTTACTCAGTGATTAGTGAGAGTGTGGAATGACTGCCTGGAAGTATGATGGAGTCAGGTTCAATTGAGGAATTCAGGAGGGCATTGGATGATTATTTGGATAAAAATAATGGGGAAGGGTAGGGGAATAAAGCAGGAAATTGGCATTAGGTAATGATACTCTTTGAATGAGCCAGTGCAGATATGAAGGGCCAAATGGCCTTCTTCTGTGACATAACACTTCTGTAATTCAGCACCAATCTACTCCATTGTCCACACAATAGTCTGAAGTCATTGACACAAGATGCAGGAATGTTGGATACTTCATCAACATCCTAGTTATGTACATCTCCCTTTATTACTTTATTTGAAACTCTGTCTTCATGGAGCCAGCAGGTCTAGCACCCATTGTCATTTTTAAATTCTTCCTTTGACATGACAAATAGTGGTCAATTGTCCCTGTATTTGGTTGCATTGGGACATGCACATAACCCACTCAAAGGCATATGCTGTCACTACCAGTAATTGTCTGTAATGGCTTTACACTTAAAGTTTGTTTCTTCAGTGAAGCAGCCTGTTGCATCTGATTTGAAGCTCAAAACTACTGACCAAAAGAAGCTCAAAAAGAGTCTTTACTGTGTCTCCTGCTGCCTTATTTGTTGCCCCACAACTCAAGCAAAGTGGTGTGTCTAGTCACAAATGGGAAGATGCGGAAAACAGAAAGTGGTTTCAACAAGTGGGATGGCAGGGAAGCATCATGTGAACAGTGTAGGGACCAAGGAGCAGATCACAAAGGCAGCAAAACAGCTCACCAGTGGGGGTCAGTGATGGGATTGGTAAGTGGGTCACTGATGAGGAACCATGGTCCCACAATAATGATGTAACAGCACCAACACTGGTTCCAATGTATTAACAAGAGAAACAGTGTTATCATGTCTGTCTCATTGTGTTCAGAAACACAAACAGAGCCAACTGACTTCACAGAGCCAGTTTTGTGACAGTACTAGGTCAATATTTCATGTTGCTGCCTCCTTGTCTTAAAAAGTTATCAGTGCCGATTTCCCAATTAGTTTTACAATCATGAAGTGAGTGTCACACAGGCCAGACAGAATGGACACTGAGATCCAACTGAAAGGCTGTGAGACCCTAACATGTGTTCCAGAGGTAGAGAGTCAGCTCTGTTAATTATTCTAAACATCAGTGTTTCAAAAGGCTAAATTCTTATAGCAAGTTATTTAGATCTTTAGGCTCATGAAACAAGGCATCTTTCCAAGAGGACCTGGTGGGCAAGCATTGCCATTAGTCAACAGGTTTTCAGACATTCAAGGGTCATCAGCAACACCTACCCCATCTCACACCCCCCACAACTCCCAGAAAGAGTCAGCTCACAGGAGGCTGTGCTATACCTTCTAATATTCCAACATGAATTATCCTAAATGATGAAATCCAAGCAAAAGTTTTTGTAAAGGCATAATTTTAATAGGAATGTTTCCTCACTCACCAATTAATTCTCCAGAGACCCTTGTAAGAAGTGCACAAAGCATTTTCTCACCATTAAGAAGTTTCTGCTACAGAATAATGAGCAATAAAAATGATGTGCAATGAGCTAAAAGGTTTAGAGCAATACATTTGTAGGTCCAAGGGGTCTGAAACATGAGAATGATCATAACTAACTCCATAAAAAGTTGCATATAGCTATTCTTATATATTTTAAATACTGTCAGTTTCATGCCTTTCTAACTATCTGTCTCTCTCTCTCTAGCACTCTTTTTTTTCTCTCTCATTTCTTCCATATCATCCTGATGAAATATGTGCCCTGCTTTCCTTTATTCTTTATAAATACTGGTAGGGGAATCAGATTATTGCTATAATGATTTACTTGCTGGCTAGGCAGAATTTATTGTTTATGCCCAATTTATGGAAAGGAAGAATCAATTCCAGGGACTTTATGAATATTTGAAAGAATATCAATTCAACACGTAATTTTTTCTGTGACTATTGATATTTTTGAATGCATCATAATACTTTTTTTATGTAAATGTAATCAGTCAGATTGTTTTGTGACAAGGTAATTTTTCAAGTCATAGAGATGGACAGCACGGAATCAGACCCTTGGGTCCAACCTGTCCATGCCGACCAGATATCCCAACCCAATCTAGTCCCACCTGCCAGCACCCGGCCTATATCCCTCCAAACCCTTCCTATTCATATACCCATCCAGATGACTTTTAAATGTTGCAATTGTACTAGCCTTCACCACTTCCTCTGTCAGCTCATGAGAATTATTAAAATCACATTTGATGAACAAACAAGCCATTTACCCACAATGAATTTCTAAATCGATACTGAAGTGTTATTTAAAGTTTTCTTTCACAAGCCTACTGATTGAAATCTCCAAGTGATATATTCCTCAGCATAAAGGACAAAAGGTAAAAAATACAATATCTGTGCTTAGTCAGCTGATATTATTCGAGGAAGGGATGATTTAATTGGTTTCAGTGTATTTGGATCAAGAAAGAAAAAGCAATTAGCCTGATTCACTGCTTTTAATTGCTAGCCAGTGACATATGCATCTCTGGGTGTGGGATGAAGACTGGTTAAAGATTGGCTGTGATACACCACAGGCTTAAATTGCCTGCTACTAATCCTTAGATTACTTTCATACCTGAATCATGGGCAGGGTATCAATTGAATCATACCCAAAGATTGTCAGCAAAGGAACATAATTTGGCATAATAAAAAGCTTTTAAAAATGGCAAAAAAAAATTAAAATTTTCTCATTGGCTTTGTAGTATATATATTTAGCTACAGAAAAGTCTTGAGCAATGTGCATACATCCTGCTCCAACAAAATAGCCTTGCTTTAATGCAGAACAAATTTTCTAAAGAGAGAAAGAAAACCAATCAACCCTATGTAGGTCTTGAATCACAGATATTCCAAATAGCAGAGTTTCTAAACCAAGCAATCGAACTCTGAATGGCTTAGGGAGGTTACTAACATAAAACAGTCAGATATGATGAGCTTAAGGACTCAGATTCTAGCATGATTATATGGTATGACACTATAGCTATTATAAAATAATGTGATGTCCAACATATTATTTACAACATCATAGGGGTCTGCTACGATAGCAAAAAGAAAAAGTTACAACATCACAGGGAGTCTGTTAGGATGACAAAACGAACAATTAGACTTGAGCTTGGTACAAATGAAATTTATCTGCAATGGAATATATACCAAATCTGTATTCCCAATGATATTGGTATTTACTCTTTTAAAATGTATTAATATCTTTCCAATAGGTCCATTTAGCCCCCTGACTTAAATCAGATGAAATAGAACATAGAAACATTGAATGTAGGAACAGGAATGGACCATTCAGCCCTTTGAGGTTTCTCTGCCATTCATTGTGATTATGGTTGATTATCCAACTCAGTACCCTGGTCTTGCTTTCCCTCCGTATCCTTTGATTCCTTTAGTTGTAAGAATGATATCTGAATCCCTTTTGAAGGAAAGGCAATTGCCTAATTGTGTTATTGCTAGAGAATTAATCAAAAGACACAGGTAATGTTCTGAGGACACGGTTTCAAATGCCTCTCCCAGCAGATTATGGAATTTGAGTTCAATGAAAATCTGGAATTAAGAATCTAACAATGATCACAAATCTGTAGCCTGGCCTCCATGGGACTTCAGACTCACAGTAAGGTGGTTGAGACTTAACTGCCATCTGGGTAAACAGTCTGGTGAATCTTCATTGCACTGCCTCAATAGTCAGAACATCTTTCCTCAGGTGAAGCAATATTCCAGGTGTGGTCTTAACAATGCCCTTTACAACTGAGGTAAGACATATCTGCTGTTGCATTAGAATCCTCTCACTGTTGAATTCAACATACCATTTGCCTTCTTCACTACCTGCTGTGCCTGCGTGCTTACTTTCAATGGCTGATGTTCAAGGACACTGATGTCCAGTTGCACCTCCCACGTTCTCAATCTATCCTCATTAAGATAATAGTCTACCAATCTTTTTTGCCACTGAAATAGATAATCTCACATTTATTTACATTATACTACATGTGCCATATATTTGCTCACTTACTAAATTTGTCCAAATCACACTGAAACTTTTCTACATCTTCCCTAACATTTACATTATATTTATAAAAGTGAAAACATATTAGTTACCATTGCTAAAATGGAAATCAAGAGTGACTCTTACTTCAATGATATCTGTTTTCCCAAAGTATGCAGCAGTATGTAATAATGTGCTACCATTAATGCATCTATTTAAAACAGAGAAGTTGCAATTAGAATTAAGTTGCAATTCTATTTTATACAAAAAAAAACTATATATAAGATGGATTTACCTAATTTGTCCATGGACTCTAAATCTCAACTTTAAGTATCCTACATAAAATTCTGGTTACTAAATGTCACAGTACTAGAAAGAGAAATTTAAAAAATAATAATAAATTTAATGCAAAACAAATTTTGTAAGTTACCATCATACATCAGTTATTAAATTACTAGGAAAGAGTTATAAATTAAAACGATGTTGGTTCAAATCAGGTATAAATGAACTTCAACATTTGGATGCAAAATGCAATACCACCAGAGTAGGCAACAGCTTCTGAACAATTTATACACCACTGGCACAGACAATAAAAAATATTCAGGATGCAACTGACCAACTCTATAATGTCTGCAGCCAAACTAGAGGCAACACATCTGACCCAGAAAGAGGTGTTTAATTATTTACAGACAACTTTAGCCCTTTACTTCAGGAGGAAAGAGTTTCTGAAGTAACATAATGGGGGTTTAATCTGCAAAGCCAGTTTTGTGCTCCTTCATTGCAAGATATTACTTGTGTGCATCAGTAAAAAATAAAATATTGTTAAGAATTTGATTTACAACTAATTTATCTGCTGATAATAATTAAAGAGAAGCAACACATTTTGGAAGCTAGCACTTCAATAATGAGTTATGTTCAAATTCAAAACAATTTGAATATTTAGTGATTATTTATTTGTTTAAATGTCAGTTGACAGCTACAAGGTACAAAGGAAGATGAATGTGGTTGTTGGCATTCAGTCAAATCCACTCCAGAACATTTCTGCAGGAGTTCCACAGAGTAGTGTCTTAGACCCAACCACGACCAACTCCAATAAGAGAGAATCTAAATATTTCCCGCTAACATTCAACAGCATTACCATCGCTGATTCCTCCCCTGTCAACAACCTTGGCGTTACCATTGACAGATGTTTGCAGGTAAAGGGACGGCTGGAAAATGAGAAGCCTTCAAAATGAGAAAACAAGAGTTCAGAGACAGTATATTCCTGTTAGGGTGAAAGGAACGCCTGGTAGGTGTAGGGAATGCTGGATGACTAGAGAAATTGAGGTTTTGATTAAGAGAAAGAAGGAAGCATATGTCAGGTAAAGAAAGGAGAGATTGAGTGAATCCTCAGAAGAGTATAAAGGCACTAGCACTATACTTAAGACAGAAATCAGGAGGACAAAAATGGGACATGAGATAGCTTTGGTGAACAGGGTTAAGGAGAATTCAAATGGTTTTTATAAATACATTAAGGACAAAAGGGTATCTAGGGAGAGAATAAGGCCCCTCAAAGATCAGCGAAGCAGCCTATGTGTGGAGCTGCAGGAGATGGGGAGATACTAAACGAGCATTTAGCATCAATATTTATTGTGGAGAAGGACATGGAAGGTGTGGAATGTGGAGAAATAGATAGTGATATCTTGAACAAGTCCATATTACAGAGGAGGTGGTGTTGGATGTCTTGAAACGCATAAAAGTGGATAAATCACCAGGACCTGATCTGGTGTTACTTAGAACTCTGGGACCCTTGCTGAAATATTTGTATCATCGATAGTCACAGGTGAGGTGCCAGAGGACTGGAGGTTGGTTAAAGTGGTACCACTATTTAAGAAAGGTGGTAAGGAAAAGCCAGGGATCTATAAACTGGTGAGCCTGACATCAGTGATGGGCAAGTTGTTGGTGGGAATCCTGAGGGACAGGATTTACATGTATTTATAAAGGTAAGGACTGATTAGGGATAGTCAGCATGGCTTTGTGCGTGGGAAATCATGTCTCACGAACTTGATTGAGTTTTTTGAGGAAGGGAAGTCTTATTGAAACTGAACAAGGTGTTGGTGAATCCACAGCTGGAGTACTGTGCGTAGTTTTGGTTCCTTTATTTAAGAAAAGGGATAATTTCATTGGAAGCAGTTCAGAGAAGTTTCACTAGTTTGTTTCCTGGAATGGAGGGATTGTATTATGAGCAAAGGCTAAACAGTTTGGGACTCGACTCAGCAGAGTTCTGAAGAATTAGGAATAGTCTCTTTGCAAAAAATAGGATTCTTAAGGGGTTTGATAAGGTTAATGCTGAGAGAATGTTTTACCACATGGGAGAGTCTAGGACCAGAGGGCATAGTCAAAGAATAAAGGTTTGTCGATTTAAGACTGAGAAGAGGAGGAATTACTTCTCTTAGTGGGTTGAGAGTCTTTGGAACTCCTTTCCATGGAGAGCTATGGGAGAGTTCTTGTGGATCTTTAAGGCTGATATTGATAGACTGTTGTTCAGTCAGGGAATCAGGGGAAATGCAGGGAAGTGGATATGAGGAATGTCAGATCAGCCATGATCGTATTGAATGGTGGAGCAGGCTCAAGGGCCCATTTGGCTGCTCCTGTTTCTATTTGTCATGGTCTTATGCATGTCGCTGGCTGGACCAGTATTTATCACCTGCTTTTAGTTACTGTGGAGGAGGTGCTGATGAGCTGCCTTCTTGTACCACTGCAGTCCATGTTTTCTCGGTAGACCTACAATGCTATTAGGGAGGGAATTCCATTGTTTTGATCCAACAACACTGAAGGAACAGCAGTATATTTCCAAGTCAGGATGGGGGTTCATTTGGAGGGAAACTTGCAGGTGGTGATGATCCCATGTATCAGTTGTTTTTGTCCTTCTGGTTAGAAGTGGTCACGACTTCGGAAGATATGAATTTCTGCAGTGCATCTTATAAGTGACAGGCCATAGTAACAATGTGTGTCAGTGGTGGAGAGACTGGAAGGCCCATCTAAATTCCATGGTTACAAAAGTAGGTCAGCGGCCGATGGCACCATCAGGACCAAGAAGCCTGCTTAACTGGCACCACATCCATAAACATTCATTCATTCCTTCCACCATTGAAGCTTAGTGTACCAGTAATGCATTCCATCTACATGATGCACTGCAGAAATTTACCAAAACTCTTTTTATAGCAGCTTCCAAATCTGAGATCATTGCCATCTAGAAGGGCCACAGCAGCATAGACAAGGAAATACTACCACCTGCCAGCCACTTAGCATCCTGAGTTGGAACTTTCTTACTGTTCTTTGAAAGGAGTTCAACAGGGCCATGTGTATTCAGGAACACACCATTCTGCCAACGTTGATATGCATTTAGCAAATGGGACCCCACCAACCCAGCATTAATGCATCCCACAGTCCCAGAAATATCAGTCTGTGCTCAACTAGTTATTCAAATCTCAGAATGTAAATGAACACAGATTATACACAAAACACAGTATAAAGTGAGAAATTTTACTTATCCATGTGTTTTTCCTCATTGTTATCTCAGAATGTTGCAGAGGTGGTTTGCTCCAGAATGTCAGGAAGGCAGAACACACCAGTTTAGGACAAGAACATGAGGCTCATAATCCAGAAGGAGCAAAGACTGAGGGGCAGCTTGCATCCAAGAGAAAGTACAAAACCCTCCCAGTGTAACAACAAGAAGTATTAGGAGATGGCCAGGCATACAATGAGAAAATACATTGCTCATGGAGACAGTTCCACAAGTGGCTCCATGGTCAGAAGCCTCGAGCAAGGTGAGTTGCTTGACAAAAACATTCAGATGACCCTGTGCACAGGAAGAAACAGCAGCAGGGGCACCACTAGTCAGCACCTTTCCTTTAACATAGATCAATGTATAGCCACTAGTTTTACTTGTCATTTTGCCTCCTTGACCATCACCAAAGGTAAAATCCTGACAATTGTTGACAACGATTGGTTTCCATAAGTATGCTGATCCCATCTAACTCTCCAGTATCTCCTTCAGCCCTATACCATCGCAACTTTTTCCCTGTTCATCACAACCTTAGCTCCATTGCTCAGGTCAGGGATCATTAGGAATGCAGGGTATGCTCCTGCAGGATTCTCAACATTAGGATGGATGCAAACCAGAAATTGTGATTGTTCCTCAACTATTATCTTCCTATGGTAATTGAAAAACAAAGACTCATTTTCCATGTGGATGATGCTTGACTCTTTTTCTCTACTGCTGTATTTTTATAATTGGTAAACAGCAAACAAAGACAAAGATAGTTGGTGAAAACAATCTACCAAGTGCCACATTTTGGTGGAAATGGCAAATACTGCAAATAACCAGGAGCAGTCATTTGGGAACTCTCCTACTTCATAAAAAACTTCTTCAAAGCAATTTTCAGTCCCATGTACCTTGTTAATATGGATTACTAAGGAAATATTTCCTGGACAAGATATCATTAGCCAATCCCTACCTGCCCCCTTACATCAGCACAGGCAGCTGTCATCTCATTCTGAACATCTGCTGATCAGTGGATTCCTCATATGAGGCTCCAATGACTCAGATGAAGTTAAAGATAACTCAACAATGTGAAATTTCCCCTTACCCTCTATACCCTGGGGTCAGTTCCAAGCATTCCCGAGTCACATCCTGCCACTTTGAGCATAGTCCTTATCGTGAAACTTTCAATCAGGTTTCATAAGCAAGATTATTGACGGTAATTATTTGATCTCTCTGAAAGCCTTTTGGTGATTGGAAGTTGCAATAGATTAAATTTGTTGTGTGTCTAAAGATGTGGTCCTGTGTGTAATCTATAGACAAATGTCAGAATAAATGCATTCGATTTCAGTAGCAACTGTATAAGAAAACCTACCTGCTTCTTGGACTGCTCATGAAACTCATATTTGTTAAGTGATTGTGAACCATATCTTCAAGAATATCTGTGTCCCCATGGACGATCATGGGGATTGCTGATGACCAATAAGCATAGTAACCTAGGTACAAATAAAAACATGGGGAGCTCAAAACATTAAGGGTGTAGTGCACAATAGAATAATAGCATGATGCTACATTTTTCTGATGCCATATTGTACGTAAGCTTGATTCAATAATTTGTGGTGAAATAATGTGTATTTTAGAACACTATTTTCCATTTGGCACTCATTTATTGACTGTAAAGTATCAAGTTAATTTAAATCACTATTCAGACTGAAATAATTTAATCATGTTTGCTATGGGAAAACTCTACTACTGTATTTTCCAAACAAAAGTAAATCTCACCAGCAGTACTTCTATTAATAACCAAAGAATTAAAAATAGTGACCTACTTTTGATATGAATGCAGTCTCTTCCTTCAAGCAATATAACTAGCAGCCAATGGCTGATAATCACACAGACAAAACATTTTTGAACACTTTAACAAAACTTGTGTATTTATGGTGAGCCTCAGGTTCTTCTGTTGAAAGAAAATGTTACTGGGTGAGGGGGTAAGTGAAATATTACAATTTGAGCTTGACCCAAACATTGTATTCGTGATTATCACAAAAGACAGTTCTATAGACAAGGCTGCATATTCTATGAAGTTGGAATTTATTCTTTATTATGCAATAAACAAGATATAGCATCCCTTAGAACTAACCCTTCAGACACTGGACTACACTGGAAATAATATAGGCTGCCTATCATTTATTCTTGATTTCTCCAGTCATTTTAAAAGAACTACTGATAGCCCATATTAGTTCATGCTAAAACTGAATTAAAATATACAGCATGACAAAATTTATATTGAAACCATACATCACTGATACTTCGAACCTTCTCTGAGACAAAATATATTGAAAATACTAAGATAAATAAGTCCATAATAAATAGAGGCAGGAGTGGCCAATTGGCCCAGTGAGCTCCTTTGTCCTTTAGTAAGATCACAGCTGATCTGATTTGTTTGTGGCCTTAACTCTACTTTCTTGCCTGTAGCTCAAAATCCTGAATTCCCTTGTTTATCAAATATTTGCCTTCACTGCTATCTCTGAGAGAACTTCCACAGTCAAATGACCCTCTGAGAAAAGATATTCATCTTCATTCTAAATTATGGACATCATGTGAATAAACTGTGCTCCTTGTTCTAGATTCCACCACTAAAGTAAACGTAAATTTAGCATTTACACTGTCAAGCTCATTCAGTGTCTTACACATTTTAATAAGATTCATTCTTCTAACTCCAAGTAATATAGGCACATCCTCCTTAACCTTTTCTCATAAGACAAGCAGTTCATTCCAGCAGTCCACCTTCTGGGATAAGGATGGGCAGTTTTTACACCCCCACAATTTTATTGAATTTGGGTTCCTTCTGTAAGTAGATATAGCTCTCAGACTCTCAGAGGAGGTGTAAACCATAGGAGACCATCAGTACCAATTTTGGAAACCTTGTTCCTGGGACCCTTTCACTGACGTGTTTTGAAATAGAAAATTATATTATTTCAGTTTCCAGAGTTAGTTGTATTTTTACTGCAGTGATTGATTGTAGGACTCTATTCTGCAACTCAAAGTAGCTTGACTATTAAATTGATTACCAGTAAGGTGTTGAGATGCAACAGAATACTTTTTACATTTCAAAGTTTGTGCGAAGATTTGTAGCTCGGGTGCTCGTTGTTGTGGTTCTTTTCGCCGAGCTGGAAGTTTTTGTTGCAAACGTTTCGTCCCCTGGCTAGGCGACATCATCAGTGCTTGGGAGCCTCCTGCGAAGCGCTTCTTTGATGTTTCCTCTGGTGTTTATAGTGGTCTGTCCCTGCCGCTTCCGGTTGTCAGTTTCAGCTGTCCGCTGTAGTGGTTGGTATATTGGGTCCAGGTCGATGTTTGTTGATGGAGTTTGTGGATGAATGCCATGCCTCTAGGAATTCCCTGGCTGTTCTCTGTCTGGCTTGCCCTATGATAGTAGTGTTGTCCCAGTCGAATTCATGTTGCTTGTCGTCTGCGTGTGTGGCTACTAAGGATAGCTGGTCGTGTCGTTTCGTGGCTAGTTGGTGTTCATGGATGCGGATCGTTAGCTGTCTTCCTGTTTGTCCTATGTAGAGTTTTGTGCAATCCTTGCATGGGATTTTGTACATTACATTGGTTTTGCTCATGCTGGATATTGGGTCCTTCGTTCTGGTGAGTTGTTGTCTGAGTGGCTGTTGGTTTGTGTGCTGTTATGAGTCCTGGTGGCCGCAGTAGTCTGGCTGTCGACTGGGACAACACTACTATTATAGGATAAGCCAAACAGAGAAGAGCAAGGGAATTCCTAGAGGCATGGCACTCATCCACAGATTCAATCAATAAGCACATCGACCTGGACCCAATATACCGACCACTGCAACGGACAGCTGGAACTGACAACCGGAAGTGGCAGATTCAAACCACGATAAATGCCGGAGAAAACATCACAGAAGCGCTTCACAGGAGGCTCCCAAGCACTGAGGATGTCACCTAGACAGGGGACGAAACGTCTGCAACACAAATTCCCAGCTCGGTGAACAGAACAACAATAACGAGCACCCGAGCTACAAATCTTCTCACAAACTTTAAATATGAAGTATGCTTGAATGAGAGCTCTGTTAGATTGTTAAAAGTTTAATTTCTTTTTTATTTCTATTTCAAAAGCATGGATATAGAGGTTAACCCATAGCAGATGTTGGGTGAATCATTATAGAGAGTAGATAGTTGACATAGAGGGGACATATAAGTGACATGGGAAGTATAAGGAGAAGGAGCTATTATGTGGTATTGGTGGAGAAGTGAAGGGTTGAGGGCCTAACATCATCACTAAAATGGGGCTGGGGTACCAGTAATGGGGAAGGGCATACTAACCTGCCGCCTTGATCATCCATCTACCTTTAAACTTGAAAGGGTTCAGAAAAGATTTACAAGGATGTTGCCAGGGTTGGAGGGTTGAGCTACAGAGAGAGTTGAATAGTGCGGGGCTATCTTCCCTGGAGTGTCAGAGGCTGAAGGGTGACCTCCTAGAAGTTGATAAAATCATAATGGGCATAGATAGGTAAACAGTCAAAGTCTTTTCCCCAGGACAGGGGAGTCCAAAACTAGAGGGCATAGGTTTAAAATGAGAGGGGTAAGATTTAAAAAGGACTTAAAGAGCAACTTTTTTCACATAGAGGGTGGCGCATATATGGAATGAACTGCCAGATGAAGTAGTGGAGGCAGGTACAATTACAACATTTAAAAGGCATCTGGATAGGTTTATAAATAGGAAGGGTTGAGAGAGATATGGGCCAAGTGCTGCTAAATAGGACAGTAACAAATTAAAAATACTATACATGAATGCACGAAGCATTAGACATAAGATGGATGAGCTTGAAGCTCTTTTGGAAATTGGCAGATACGATATTGTGGGGATAACTGAGACGTGGCTTCAAGTGGACAGGGCCTGGGAAATGAATCTTCAAGGCTATACGTGCTATCGTAAGGACAGACTGACGGGCAGAGGGGGTGGGGTGGCCTTGTTGGTAAGGGAGGATATTCAGTCCCTTGCGCGGGGGGACCTAGATTCAGGGGATGTAGAGTCAGTGTGGATAGAGCTGCAAAATACTAAGGGTAAAAAGACCCTCTTGGGAGTTATCTACAGGCCCCCAAATAGTAATCTGGACGTCGGATGTAAGCTGAATCAGGAGCTGAAATTGGCCTGTCGTAAAGATGTTACTACAGTTGTTATGGGGGATTTTAACATGCAGGTAGACTGGGAGAATCAGGATGGTATTGGACCTCAAGAAAGAGACTTTGTGAAGTGCCTCCGAGATGGATTCTTAGAACAGCTGGTGCTGGAGCCGACCAGGGAGAAGGCAATTCTGGATCTGGTATTGTGTAACGAACCAGAATTGATCAGGGACCTTGAAGTGAAGGAGTCATTGGGAAGTAGTGACCATAATACATTAAGCTACAATCTGCAATTTGAGAGGGAGAGGGTACAGTCGGAAGTGACAGTACTTCTGTTGAATAAAGGGAACTATGGAGCTATGAGGGAGGAGCTGGCCAAAGTTCAATGGTGCAATACCTTAGCAGGGATGACCGTGGAGGAACAATGGCGGATATTTCTGTGTATAATGCAGAAGTTGCAGGATCAGTTCCTTCAAGGCATGGGCGGCCGTGGCTGACGAGGGAAGTTAAGAAACATATAAAGTTAAAAGAGAAAAAGTATAACATAGCAAAGATAAGTGGGAAAACTGAGGACTGGGAAGCTTTTAAAGAGCAACAGAGGATTACTAAGAAGGAAATACACAGAGGAAAAATGAGGTACGAAGGTAAATTGGCCAATAATATAAAGGAGGATAGTAAGAGCTTTTTTAGGTATGTGCAAGGCAAAAAAATGGTTAGGACTAAAATTGGGCCCTTGAAGACAGAAACAGGGGAATATATTACGGGGAACAAGAAATGGCAGAGGAATTAAATGGGTACTTCAGATCTGTGATAACTGGAGAAGACACAAGCAATCTCCCTGAGGTAACAGTGGCTGAAGGACCTGAACTTAAGGGAATTTATATTTGCCAGGATTTGGTGTTGGAGAGACTGTTCGGTCTGAAGGTTGATAAGTCTCCGGGGCCTGATGGTCTGCATCCCAGGTTACTGAAGGAGGTGGCTCGGGAAATCGTGGATGCGTTGGTGATTATTTTCCAGAGTTCGATAGATTCGGGGTCAGTTCCTGAGGATTGGAGGGTGGCTAATGTTATACCACTTTTTAAGAAAGGTGGGAGAGAGAAAGCAGGAAATTATAGACCAGTTAGTCTGACCTCAGTGGTGGGAAAGATGCTGGAGTCTATTATAAAGGATGAAATTACAGCACATCTGGATAGTAGTAACAAGATAGGACAGAGTCAGCATGGATTTATGAAGGGGAAATCATGCTTGACTAATCTTCTTGAATTTTTTGAGGATGTAACTCTGAAGATGGACGAGGGAGATCCAGTAGATGTAGTGTACCTGGACTTTCAGAAAGCTTTTGATAAAGTCCCACACACGAGGTTAGTGAGTAAAATTAGGGCGCATGGTATTGGGGGCAAAGTACTAGATTGGATTGAAAATTGGTTGGCTGATAGGAAATAAAGAGTAGTGATAAATGGCTCTATTTTGGAATGGCAGGCAGTGACCAGTGGGGTACCGCAGGGATCCGTGCTGGGACCGCAGCTTTTTACAATATATGTTAATGATATAGAAGATGGTATCAGCAATAACATTAGCAAATTTCCTGATGATACAAAGCTGGGTGGCAGGGTGAAATGTGATGAGGATGTTAGGAGAGTGACCTGGACAAGTTAGGTGAGTGGGCAGATGCATGGCAGATGCAGTTTAATGTGGAAAAGTGTATGGTTATCCACTTTGGTGGCAAGGAAGGAAGATTACTACCTCAATGGAATCAATTTAGGTAAAGGGGCAGTACAGAGAGATCTAGATGTTCTTGTACACCAGTCAATGAAGGCAAGCATGCAGGTACAGCAGGTAGTGAAGAAGGCTAATAGCATGCTGGCCTTCATAACAAGAGGAATTGAGTATAGAAGCAAAGAGATGCTTCTGCAGCTGTACAGGACCCTGGTGAGACCACACCTGGAGTACTGCATGCAGTTCTGATCTCCAAATTTGAGGAAAGACATTCTGACTATTGAGGGAGTGCAGCGTAGGTTCACGAGGTCAATTCCTGGAATGGCGGGATTACCTTACACTGAAAGACTGAAGCGACTGGGCTTGTATATCCTTGAGTTTACAAGACTGAGAGGGGATCTGATTGAGACGTATAAGATTATGAAAGAATTGGACACTCTGGCAGCAGGAAATATGTTTCCGCTGATGGGTGAGTGCCGTACCAGAGGACATAGCTTAAAAATACGGGGTAGACCATTTAGGACAGAGATGAGGAGAAACATCTTCACCCAGAGAGTGGTGGCTGTGTGGAATGCTCTGCCCCAGAGGGCAGTGGAGGCCCAGTCTCGAAATTCATTTTAGAAAGAGTTGGATAGAGCTCTCAAGGATAGTGGAATCAAGGGTTATGGAGATAAGGGAGGAACAGGATACTGATTAGGAATGATCAGTCATGATCATGTTGAATGGCGGTGCAGGCTCGAAGGGCTGAATGGCCTACTCCTGCACCTATTGTCTATTGACTAGATTAAGTTAGGATATCTGGTTAGCATGGGCAAGTTGGACCAAAGGGTCTGTTTCCGTGCTGTACATCTCTATGACTCTATGGCCTCTACTGTCATCTCATTCTCACACTGACTTCTGGAGGTAGTGGACTCAACACCATCTTGCCTTCACTTCCACAGATATTGCTAGATGTGCCAAATGGTTCCAGCATTTATACTTTTCTGCTAGATTTCCAGCATCCAGAGTGTTTTTTAGATTAGATTAGATTACATTACATTACAGTGTGGAAACAGGCCCTTCGGCCCAACAAGTCCACACCGACCCGCCGAAGCACAACCCACCCATACCCCTACATTTACCCCTTACCTAACACTGCGGGCAATTTAGCATGGTCAATTCACCTGACCTGCACATCTTTGGACTGTGGGAGGAAACCGGAGCACCCGGAGGAAACCCACGCAGACACGCGGAGAATATGCAAACTCCACACAGTCAGTCGCCTGAGGCGGGAATTGAACCCAGGTCTCCGGCGCTGTGAGGCAGCAGTGCTAACCACTGTGCCACCTTCATTGACAGAAAACTTATGAATATTTATGCCAAGAGTACTATCTATCCTGGGAACTATATCAATACCATATTGAGAATACAAGACTGAGTTTGGACATTCACAAATATTGTCCTTTGTGTCATTGAAGGGATTTTCCATAACCTCAAAGTTTCTGGGTGCCATACATGACTGGACCTGACTTAAATGTCAAAACACTTGAAATGATGTTTCCTTCTGCATTGAATTTGTGTCCCTGCTCAAATCATGACTGTAATCAGATCTGGAGCAAGTGGTTCTAGGAGATCCCAAAATAAGTATCAGCAGAGTAAGTTATTGTTGACCCATTCCATCAATTTTTCTGATATTTCACCAGGAGGGTTTGGCGAGTAGGGTAGAAAGTGATTAGGTTTGATTCGGCTTAGTTACCGTACAATTCCCTTTTGGAGAGTTGCTAAATAATGATCCCTCAAATTTGAAAACTATAAAGCAAATGAGGTGGTTGGTTTGGTTATTATTTGTCAAAAGAAACTGTAGAAAGATGTAACAATTTACCTAATCCAGGTACTTAATCATAAATAATCTTTAACTTTGAAAATCATTTTGTAAATTATGTACCACCATGTACGTGGCAGGAACTCATGCGACTCAGTTCTACGTTGTCTATCTCATACGCTGCAAGTAAGGATGCCCTGAGGCATGGTACATTGGTGAAACCAAGCAGAGGCTATGGCAACGGATGAATGTGCGCCGCACAACAATCAAGAGACAGGAGTGTTTCCTCCCAGTTGGAGAACACTTCAGCGGTCCAGGACATTTGACCTCAGACTTTCGGGTGACCATTCTCCAAGGTGGACTTTGGGACAAGCAGCAGCGAAAAGTGGCTGAGCAGAGGCTGATAGCTAAGTTCCATACCTATAGGGAAGGCCTCAACCGGGACATTGGGTTCATGTCACATGACAGGTGACCACCATTGCACTATATACACACACAGGCACTCCTAGATACTCATACACACAACACCCAGGCACTCGTACACACACACACACACGCAGACACTCCTATACACAGACATGCACACAGATACTCTCACACACTCTTACAGACACACACGCCCACACTTACACATGCACCCTCTCACAGACGTAGACCCCTTCACTCTCTCTCTCACACACACACACACAATTCCCTCGATTATCCGAACGTGATGGGTGGGCACTATTTTGTTCAGATAATTGATTGTTCGTTTAATCGATAAAATACCTTTCCTCCGGGGCTGGGCGTTTTTAAAGTCTGCTCCCTGTTCAGGAGACTGCAGCAGCATACAGTGCACGAGGCCCCACCCTCAACACCGCCCCGACACCATCTGACACCGCCCCCAACTCTGTGCAACACTTCCCTGCTCCCAACTCGATCTCCGCCCCCAACCCTGTGCAACACTTCCCTGCTCCCAACTCGATCCCCGCCCCCAACCCTGTGCAACACCTCCCCCGCCCCCAACTCTGACCTCGCCCCCAACACCAAGCAACACCGACCCGTGCCCCCAACACCGTTCCCAATCCCGTGCAACACTGCACCCCCCGCCTCCTCTCTGGGGCAGCTGGACTGGACACCAACAACAAGACTGCTGCAGTTGCCTTTGTGGGGTAAGTGTCCAACTAGCACACACACACACGCAGCCACAGCCACACACACAACTTTTTAGTGCAAATCTTTGACAGGTTCCACCTTTGCCCTGTACAGAACAATGTTGGAGAGATTATGTGGGGGCAAAGGAGGTTTAGATTAGATTAGATTAGATTCCCTACAGTGTGGTAACAAGCCCTTCGGCCCAACCAGTCCACAGCTACTCTTCGAAGAGTAACCCACCCAGACCCATTTCCCGCTGACTAATTGACCTAACACTATGGGGCAATTTAGCATAGCCAATTCACCTGACCTGCACATCTTTGGATTGTGGGAGGAAACCGGAGCACCCAGAGGAAACCCACGCAGACACAGGGAGAATGTGCAAACTCCACACAGACAGTTGCCCAAGGCTGGAATTGAACCTGAGACCCTGGTGCTGTGAGGTAGCAGTACTAACTGCTGTGCCATCGTGCCACCCACTAACACCATGGGGCAATTTAGCATGGCCAATTCAGGGTTTAGGGTACACCCGTGTAGAACTCCATGGAAAGTGTGGGGAGAGAGAGAGGGCGGGCAGTCAGTCATTTGCAGAACGTGCCTGTTTAATCATTGTAAACTGTTGGAAACACGCCTTTGATGTAATGTTTCCATCGGGACCTCAAGATCTCCTTCGGATAATCCGATTTTCGGATAATCCGATTTTCGGATAATCGAGGTTCCTCTGTACACTCTCTCTCACAGACACTCACAACCCCCCACCCCAGACAGACTGACAGATAGACAGACACACACACGTACATATATTCATTTGTGGGTGAATTTGTTCTTGCAGAGTTACATTGTACTTTGCTCAAAAACTGCATGAATCCATGTAAGACTCTGTTAACTCATTTTTTAGATTAGAATCAGTCTAACCATTATGGCACAGACAGAGAACACAGGGGGCTAACACCTTAAACATATCATCTGGGCTGACACCAATTGTTAAATTTAACCGGAGAATGTAACTTGTAAAAATAATTTTGTGATTTACATATGAAAGAAGTGAAACTAACACGGTTATTCTAACAGATGAGAGACTTCACAAACAATCAAGGTATTTTTCAATGTATAATTTAAGTTACATCACACTGTAAACTTTCACTATAAATTCTGTGTCTTACAATTGTGTACTCCACAAACACCTGATGAAGGAGCAGCGCTCCAAAAGCTAGTGTTTCCAATTAAACCTTTTGGACAATAACCTGGTGTTGTGTGATTTTTAATTTGGAAAATTATGCCTTTTCTTCTCAGGATTAATAGATAATCAGATATATTCCAAGGCGAAGATCCTAGATTAGATTACATTACAGTGTGGAAACAGACCCTTCGGCCCAACAAGTCCACACCGACCCGCCTAAGCGCAACCCACCCATACCCCTACATTTAACCCTTACCTAACACTACGGGCAATTTAGCATGGCCAATTCACCTGACCTGCACATCTTTGGACTGTGGGAGGAAACCTGAGCACCCGGAGGAAACCCACGCAGACACGGGGAGAACGTGCAAACTCCACACAGTCAGTCGTCTGAGGCGGGAATTGAACCCGGGTCTCAGGCGCTGTGAGGCAGCAGTGCTAACCACTGTGCCACCGTGCCGCCCACCGTCCTATATGAAACCAAAACATTAATGTATTTTACAAGCAACTACATAAAAGAATGTTATCTTACTCAGCAAGAACTTTCTGAATTTTTCACTTCGAATTCCATCAAATGCTGTGCGATTTTTCAAGTCCTTTGCTTGTACATCACAACCCCATTCAATCAAAAGCTGTTAAGTCGAGCCATAAAACAAAATCAATGTAATAAATAAAATGCAACTGAATTTGCTGAGCAATGCAGACCGTATATAAATGACATTTATGCATGTTTTAATGGCTTCATTATGTGCAAGAATAACAACTAATTAAGAATTCATGATATCCTAGCTGGAACATTTTTCATAAACGCACGAGCATATTCATACATTACCTAAATTGGTAATTTATTCCTGAAGCTGGTTAACTGCAAGTGTAAATTAAAAAAACTTTTCTTATGGTTCATGTAGCAGCTTTTTAGAACACTAAAATGTTTGCCTGAATTTTCTCTATTGCAGAGAGTTGCTTGCCCAGCATGGGAGAAATTTCCCTGAATGGTCAGATTTTTGTTTTGTAGGGGTTTTGGGATGTACTGGAATTAGGCTTGCCATCCCTATAAGTAGTATAGATACAGAGGCAGACTGGGCATGGGCTACATGACTCGATCATTGTTTAAAACAAGGGCCCAAGGAGTCCCTGCTGTGAAGCAGGAAGTGGTTGCAAATGTTTCTGTTGCTCAGAGGAGACATCAATTAACTATCAGGTAAGTGCTAACTAATAATAGAACATAGAACAATACAGCGCAGAACAGGCCCTTCAGCCCTTGATGTTGTGCAGACCTGTGAACTATTTTAATAGTGCAACTGTTTACTGATACTGCAAGAAATAGTACATCATGGGAAAATATAGTTATTGCTTCTGCCTATTCATATTGTAATGATGAAGCATGGAATTGACTCAGACTATTATATATCTCAGGGAGTACTGTGACATACATTTGCCATGAATCTTTGCTTTTCCACCTGACCTCTTTCCACTCAGCTCTCAGGGTGTGGCTATACAAATGAATCTTGACGAGAAACCTCACAAGAACACACGATTGTGGCAGGATTGTGTGACTTAGTGGGAGTAGGCCAGGAGGGCAGTTAGAAGTCAGGAGCACAATTTACCACACATAAGTGACTGGAAAAAATCCAGAACATCCTGTGTTTATTCAGCACCATTCCCACCGTCTACCCTTGACATTAAAAGATAAAGTTGCCATCATCTTACCAGCCCACAGGGCTGCTCTCTCATTTGATAGATACAATTGGTTGTGGTTTAACCTGAGGGTCAGCATGCCTCAGGAAAGGGGAGAGGTTGAGGTAAAGAATACTTCATAGTAACCTCAGCTGATGTAGGAATTGAACTCACTTTTTTGGCATCATTCTGCATTGTAAATCACCTGTCCTGCCACTGAACTAACCAAACTCCAACCCCTGAAAAGTAGATGTTGATGAAATGAAGAATATAGTTTACGTAAATAAGCAGATGTATGTGTGTAACCATTCAAGGCATGAAACTTTCCCTTTTCTTTATCAATTTGTTATATTAGAATGTCACAAGATAAAAGAAGTGGTGAGGCTGTGACTCGCTTCAGTGATCAGGACCTTATGAGATCTAAACATGAAAGATACTTGCAGCACCATTGGAGTGGATGCAAGAACACAGCAAAGGGTACATGCTTCACTCAGTAGTCTGGAATATTGCTCCCATCCACGAAGAGCTATATTCCCTTAACAGGACGTTCACATTGGTGGCACAGTGTTGCTGGAATACACAACTGTTGTATTTTATGAGCAAGCCCTAGCTAAACCACCTAAAGGCCAACCTAAGACTATTATGTGCAGTGTGGACGGTGAAGCATCTGAGATCATCTTCTGCTAATCCCATGCCCTTGTTTGCTCTACTTGTCCAAGTGACAATAACTCCCCCTGCAGAAACTCAGGGACCACAGTCAGAGGGAGCTTCCCAGTGAATCCCTGTTTACAAATCTTTAATCTTTTAAGTTCAGTTAACCAAACTGTTTTGTACAGTCATAAAATAAATCTCACCTGGCATATTTTACGATGCTGTCTCCCTGCTGCAAAGAAGAATGGAGTTAACCCATTGGTATTTCTTGCATCAAGAGACACTCCATTCTCTAACAATTCATGAGCTATATCCTGTCAATCAAACACAACACAAACATTAGTCCCATGGAACAGCTCATTTTAAAGGGGTGAACATTATCCTTAAAACAGTTTAATATAAAAGAGAAATGGTTGTTTTATTTTTGACTCTTAATTTCCCCAGCAATTACACTCTAAGCTGTATTACACTGATGGTGTTTGTTGGTTTTCACTCAAAACCAAAGCAAATAAACTATCCAACAGCGAGAGAAGTGTAAGCAGTACAACTGCAACATTTGGGAAGGAAGGTGGTATATCTCAATAAATCATAACATTTAGGAGTTAAAACAAATGCATTTTACAGAAAAAGGTAAGCTACATGGCAAAATATATTTTAGATATTTCCAACGCAATCAGAGCCAAAATAATAATACTTGGGGTTGCAACAGACTGAGAACACAAGAAAAACATTTAATTGGTAAGCCTTTATTTAAAAAAAAGTTATTTTTTAAAATATTTGCTCATGGGACATGGATGTTACTGGCTGCCTAGCATTTATTGCCCTTGAGAAGGTGTAGATTAGCTGCTTTCTTGACCTACTGCTGTCCACGTGCTGTAGATTGACCTAAAATGCTGTTCGGGAGAGAATTCCAGGATTTTGACTCAGAGATGGTGAAGGAACGATGACAAATTTCCAAGTCAGGATAGTGAGTTGCTTGGAGGGAGACTTGCAGATGTTGGTTTTCCCATGTCTGCACAGTCTTGTCCTCCTAGATGGAAGCAGCCATGAGCTTGGAAGGTGTTGTCTAAGGATTTTCGGTGAATTTATGCAGTGCATCTTGTAGATAATATACTATAGCGACTGAGCATCGATGTTGGAAGGAATGGATGTTTGTGGTTGTGGTGCCAATCAAGGAGGCTGCATTGTCCTTCATGGTGTCAAGTTTCTTAAGTGGCATTGCACCCATCCAGGCAAGTGTCTTGTGGATGGTTTAGGAGGTGAGTTACTTGCCACAGAATTCCTAGCCTCTCACCTGATCTTATAGCCGCAGTGTTTATGTGGTGAGCCCAGTTGAGTTTCTGGTCAATGCTAAGCCTTAGGATGTTGAAAGTGAGCGATTCAGTGATGGTAACACCATTGAATGCCAAGGGATGGCGGTTAGATTGTCTATTATTGGAGCTGTTCATAGCCAGATATTTTTGTGGCATGTACGCTACTTGCCACTTGTCAGCCCAAGCCTGAATATTGTTGCATTTGAACATGGACTTTAGGCTTTATCCTGGATCCATCCATGTAGCATCTCAAAAACTGTCCTTACTTTTAAGTCTTTTTGTTGGTGTAGCATAAACAATGTAAGAGGGCACTTTAATGTTTCTTATTTTATTTCAAGTTTTGATTAATTTCTCAATTATTAAGTGGGAATAGAACTAAAAATAGCCAAATACCGGCTCAGAAATACTGAAGATACATCAATACTGACAACATTGCTCACAGCCAAATTTTATTAAGGTTAGAATGATAGCTGAAAGAGTTTCAGAAAGTGCCATGCACCATATGCTGCAGGGGCCATAACACACTGCAGCACACCAGAACTGCAAAAAGAGGAAGAGGAAGAGGAACACCTATACAAGGTATTCGCAAAAAACGGATATCATCGCAATTTCATCAACAGATGCCTAAGGGAGAGACAACAGAACGAGGACATGCCGCAACCCAAAGGACTAGCCACAATACCATACATCAAGAACATCTCTGAAATGACAGCCAGACTACTGCGACCACTAGGACTTATAACAGCACACAAACCAACAGCCACTCTCAGACAACAACTCACCAAAACGAAGGACCCGATACCCAGCATGAGCAAAACTAATGTAGTGTACAAAATCCCATGCAAGGACTGCACAAAAAACTATATAGGACAAACAGGAAGACAGCTAACGATCCGCATCCATGAACACCAACTAGCCACGAAACGACACGACCAGCTATCCCTAGTAGCCACACACGCAGACGACAAGCAACATGAATTTGACTGGGACAACACTACCATTATAGGGCAAGCCAAACAAAGAACAGCCAGGGAATTCCTAGAAGCTTGGCACTCATCCACAAACTCCATCAACAAACACATAGACCTGGACCCAATATACTGGCCACTACAGCGGACAGCTGAAACTGACAACCGGAAGCGGCAGGGACAGGCCACTTTAAATGCCAGAGGAAATACCACAGAAGCGCTTCACAGGAGGCTCCCAAGTACTGAGGATGTCACCTAGACAGGGGACGAAACGTTTGCAACAAAAACTTCCAGCTCGGCGAACAGAACCACAGCAACGAGCACCCGAGCTACAAATCTTCTCACAAACTTTGAACCATATGTCTCTCTTGTACTTCTTTCTTTACGAGCAGATTCACTTTTCTATTGAAGTTTCTCTTTTACCTGTGTGTGACCCACAACCAGGTTAACTAATTAAACCAACTGAATAACATATTTCATGTGGTTTGATATCTTCCTAATCAATTGTTCAGACATGGTAGCATACACCTATGGTGCAGGTGAGACTTGAAACCATACCTCTTGGCTCAGGGGTAGAAACACTGTCACTTCACCTTCTGTGCTTTTATTGGTAGTATTAACTAATCAACCTGGTCAGAAATGTTATTTTTCTTAGTTATTAGACACCGCTGGAGTAGATGGGAATGAATCCAGGTCTTCTGGCAGAAGGAATGATATTAAAATTACACGACAAGAACTCTACGTGTTTCTCGAGGGTAGCCTAAGAGTTCAGTGGAAGCATTTGTTATCACAAGTCCATATTACAGAGACCAGGGATTCTAGGGTTCACATCATCAGTTGAAATTGGTTCTAACATCCATCGCTTATAGCGGGTAAATTATGTTAACAGCAGCATGCCTGCTGTAATTGCTGAGGAGAGTATTTAAAATATTTGTTGTCGCTATTAAGTAATACTGTTCAGTGTCCAATTTAGATTCAGTTCAGTGTTTACTACGACCCTGCCATGACTGATTTTATGCAATTATCAATGTAATCATAAATTTTACAAATGAATGGTGGATTCCATTCCACTTTCCTGATACTGCATTATGATTTAGGGAAAACAGAACAGGTTAATTTGATATGATAACCGAAATTGTAGTTTAGATGTTTTTTAGGTATATATGACTATGTAGACTGCATCATAATTCGATAGAACTTAAGAGCAGGAGGAGGACAAACAGTTAACCAACCTTGACTGGTCATTCAACAAGATCACAGTTGCTTTGATTATGATCTCAACCCAACTTTCCATTCTGCCCCCACAGATCTTGGCTCCCTTGTCTAACAAAAATCCACATTTTGGCATTAAATAAATTCAATGACACCTCCTCCACTAATTTCTGGGGAGGACTCAAAGGGCTATCAGGTCAAATGTAGCTGCACACTGGATTAATTGGCACTGCCACTTAGAGGTATTATACCCTCTCTGGCCTCGAACAGAAGCCCAACCAAGTCATGTTATTGTAGCACTATGGAATTGGCAACCACAGTCAGGGCATCGAAGAAGAAACTACCAAATATGAAGAAATAATTAAGGCCTTTGATTCTTCTTTTAGTTTAGTGGACAATCCCAATATAGACCATGTGAAGTTTAATTGGTGCGGTCAAGAGCCAGGGAACAATATCTCAATTGATATGATCTGTGTGATCTTGCTGAGAATTGCCAATGTGGTATTTTATATGATAAAATCAGAAGGGACCACATTATAGTGGGGTGATGAATGAGGGTTTATCAGAATTTTTAGAGTCCAAAGAGGGTCTTATGTTCTCTAAGTTGGTGCAGGTTGTCTGAGAGACTGAACTTCAAAAGCAAAACAGGACTTTTATCCAATCTTTTCATTCTCTCCCACTGTGATGGACAGAGTATATCAGTATCTGACATATTTCCTGCACTTGCACGCTCACATAGAAACATAGAAAATTGCAATAGGAATAGGCCATTCAGCCCTTTGCCAGTCAATATGATCATGGCTACCTTACTCCTGTTTTTATTCCAAACACTTCAATCCCTTTAGCTGAAAGAACTATGTCTATTGCCTTCTTCAAAACATTCAATAATTTGGCCTCAACCCTGTTCTGGGCAGATAATGTCAAAAGCTCACTACACTCCGGGTGGACAAATTTCTTCTCATCTATGTCCAAAAAGACCTATCCTGTATCCTTGGTCAGTGACCCTTGGATCTAGACTCCTGGACGTTGGAAATATCCTCCCTGTGTCCTGCCTCCTCACACCTTTTCTCTCTTCCAGAAAAAATACAGGATTCCACTTGATTTTATTTTCCATCCACCAGCATCCATATTCAAAGGATCATCCTTCATCATTTCCACCATCTCCAGCATTATTGCACCACTGGAGATGTCTTTCTCACCCCATTCCCCTGTTATATTTCTGAAGGGACCATTCCCTCCATAACATCCATAACATTTAACTGCTCTATCATCCTTATCTCCCTTGCATGGCACATTTCCATGAAATCACAGCAATTGTACCACTTGTCCTATTACATCCTCCCTCCTCAATATCCAAGACTCCATTTTGTTCAAGTAACTTTGATTGTATTTACTTCTTTCAATCTAGTCTACTTTATTCGCTGCTTAGGATGTGGTCTCCACATTAGGTAACCAAACATACAATCACCGGGTCACTACTATGCAGAACACCTCCACACAGTCTATAAACATGACACCGACTTTCTGGTTACTTAACGTTTTAATACACCATCTTGCTGTGTTCATTTCTAGTCTAGGTCTGCTTCAGTGCTCCAGTGAAGCCCCCAATAAAAGTGGGTGGAACAGCACCTTATTTTCTATTTATAAACTTTACAACTTTCTAGACTCAGCATTGAATTTAACAACTTCAGACTATGAACTCCTTCTTTCAGGTTGTTTCTTCTGCCTGTCCCCTTCCCCACTCCCTCTATTGTCTAGTTTACTTGGCTTCGCTTTCAGCAGAGCTGTGCCAAGGGAGATGCTATTAGCATCTTCTATTAATAATTACCCTGGATCTATCTCTCTTCTCTATAAACAACATCACTCTCTTAATATTTGTTCTGTGGAAACTGTAATCTCTAAACTCCCTCTTCTTCAACCTCACATGATATTCCCTTTTGTTTCACTTGCTCCATCCCACCATTTACAATTATTAAAAACCCATTACTTTTTGTTCTCTTTGTCTTTGGTTCTTAGAAGTCATAATGGAATTGAAATGCGAACTGCTTCTCTTTCCACACATGCTGCCAAATTTGCTGCATTTCTTCAGCATTTTCAGTTTTTACTTTATTCCAAGAGCACAGAGAGACTTCCTGGGACCAGATAACTGATTCTGACTTGGTTCAATTCAAAAGTCAGGAGGCTGCCAATATTCGAGTAAGACAAAATGAGAAGAGGGTATGGTACCAGCATTGCTTTGTTTCCATGTTCTGGCAAGAAAACACTCCCTTGGCACAGGCCTGTCGAAGTATGAATGCTGAGTGATTTGCATGTCACTGGAGGGGACATTTTAAGTGGTTTGCTGAAGCAACAGTAGAAACTTTTCAGCTTCATAAGCAGACTATCCCAATTACCAACCATCCAGGAAGTAGATGATACTGAAGATCAAGATGTATTTGTTCTTATAGAAAATAAAAGACCCATAAGAACAGTTAAGTTACATATGTTATCATGATTAATGACATGGTAACTAATTTTAAATTAGACACAGGAGTTGACATAGCTATTCTTTTAGATGCTAAACCATTATTGAAGACTGAATTTCTACAAATGTCTTCAATTCAACTTCAGAGTGCAGGAAGTATTCCACAATCTTTTACAGAAACTCCATTGAGTGAAGTTGTGCCAAAACTAAATTTCTTCATGACCAACATGGCCCTCAGAATAAATAGCTAATGATACTCTGTAAGATACGATTTGCGAATTTTCAAGCATGTCTGCAGATCAGAGCACTATGGAAGAGTTACCCATAATCTTAAACCTGGTGTATTTGTCCAAGAGATTCTAATTTCTTCAAATCTTCAAGGTAACTTAATTATTAATGATGGTGAGACCCTACTTTCTGCTGGAGCTCCCAAGATATCATTGTCTACACAGGGCAGTTTCAAGCTGAAGAGACTACTGAAATAGTAACACTGTTGCAAGAAAGATAAATTCATATCATTTCAGTTATAGGGAAATAATCATTTCATCATCTTCAGAATTGTCCTCAGAATGTTTTTAATGTCTTTCTTAATTTACCAGATTTGCTCCTGGATGAGATGTTGTATAAATCCTTCATTGTCACAACACTGGAGAATGATGCAGTTGTGAAGTTCTTCATAGGAGCTGAATATGCTGCATTTTTCAAGCCAGTGTTTTAACCTCTTTTCAATGCATAATGGAGAAGAAGGAAAAGCAGAAGAAGAAATGGCAATTTCAGTTATTTTACTTCTCCTTTATGGCATTTTAATGGTCAGGCCCTGAAGACTAGCCTCTTGTATTAGGCTTTTTTTGAACAGTCTTCACTGCTTTTGCTTTAAAGAAATCATCAGTGTCTCAATCCAGGAATCAGCTATTGTGAGAAACTGACATCTCACTCTGCTGATGTGTTTTTCTTATAAAGATGAAAATAATGTCTCCCTTGACTAACTCCCTGTCGATGGAGCAGTGGTCTGAAATCCTTTACTTGCAAACAAACTTGTTGGACTATAACCTGGTGTCTTGTGATTTTTAACTTTGTCCTCAAAATAAGCCAAGAACAATGTTGGAGAGTTATGTCTTCAGTGAAATAGACTTTGATGGGAGGGTGGGAAGTAGGAGTAGGATGGAAATGTAAACAGTGTCTGGGTTGAGTGAATTTAGGGAGAGGTGTAGCATGTGTGATCAATAACTAAGTGCTAATGGATAGACTGCACATTAGTGTTATTAGACTACATCAGATCACCTATATGTCTGATCACCATAGGTGTCCAACCCTCATCTGTTTGAGACTCAGAATCTGCTTATTAGATTTATGCAAAAAATAGGTTATAAACTGAGAGACTGGTGTAATCAGGCTGCCAATGAACAAAGGTGTTGTATCATTGATGTAATCTGAAATGAGTGGGAGCAGCGGCCGAGTAAAGGCGAACCCGGGAGACTACAGCTAAGGTAAAACAGTTTGTTTCAAAATTACTTACCTGTAGCGGGCAGCGGTGTTTTTTATTCTCTCTTCACAAAAAGAGCGGGAGCAGCAGAGGAAGTGACGGCAAGCAGAGGGGCAGCCGGGAAGGAGAACTGTGAGTATAAATACTCACCCTTTAATCACCAACGGTCATTTGAGTGGGAGCAGCGGAAGTGAGGTTGGAGCGCATAGCTGGGCGGGAAGGTAAGTGATTAGTATTTGAGTGACTCAGTGTTATTGACTCAGTGTTCTTGTTTTTGGAGAAAGTGTACAGTCATGGCAGCGCAGGCGGTGGAATGTTCCTCCTGCAGGATGTTTGAGGTCGGGGTGACCACCGATACTCCTGCCGACTTCGTCTGCAGGAAATGCAGTCAGATCCTGATCCTCACCGAACGAGTTAGGGAACTGGAACTGGAGTTGGATGAACTGAGGATTATTCGAGAGGCTGAGAGGGTGATTGATAGAAGCTACAGGGACATAGTTACGCCGGAGAACAGAGGTAGCTGGGTAACAGTTAGAGGTGGGAAGGGGAAGAAGCAGGCAGTGCAGGGTTCCCCTGTGGTCGTTCCCCTAAAAAATAAATATACAGCTTTGGAAACTGTTGGGGGGGACAGCGTTGCAGGTGTAAGCTGCAGTGAAGGGGTCTGTGGCTCTGAGACTCAGAAGGGAAAGGGGGAGAGGAGGAGAGCGCTAGTTATAGGGGACTCTCTAGTTAGAGGGACGGACAGGCGGTTCTGTGGACATGGGCGAGACTCACGGATGGTTTGTTGCCTCCCGGGTGCTAGGGTCCGAGACGTCTCAGACCGTGTCTTCAGAATCCTTAAGGGGGAGGGTGTGCAGCCAGAAGTCGTGGTGCACATTGGCACCAACGACATAGGTAGGAAGAGGGGTGGGGAGGTCATTCAAGAGCTCAAGGAGTTAGGCTGGAAGCTAAAAGCTAGGACAGACAGAGTCGTCATCTCTGGGTTGTTGCCGGTGCCACGTGACAGTGAGGCAAAGAATAGGGAGAGAGTGCAGTTGAACACGTGGCTGCAAGGCTGGTGTAGGAGGGAGGGCTTCAGATATTTGGACAATTGGACTGCATTCTGGGGAAGGTGGGACCTGTACAAACAGGACGGGTTGCACCTGAACCAGAAGGGCACCAATATCCTGGGGGGTAGGTTTGCTAGCACTCTTCGGGGGGGTTTAAACTAATTTGGCAGGGGGATGGGATCCGGACTTGTAGTCCAGCAAGTAGGTTAGCTGTTTGTCAGGATGCCCAAGACTGTAGGGGGGCTGTGGAGAAGGTAGCACTGACAGGGACTACTAGCAGACACAGAGATGGGCTCAAGTGCGTATACATCAACGCAAGGAGTATCAGAAATAAGGTGAGTGAACTTAAGGCGTGGATCGGTACCTGGGACTACGATGTTGTGGCCATCACGGAAACGTGGATAGATGTGGGACAGGAATGGCTGTTGGAGGTTCCTGGTTACAGGTGTTTCAGTAAGCTTAGGGAGGGTGGGAAAAAAGGAGGGGGGGGGTGGCATTGCTAATTAGAAATGGTATAACGGCTGCAGAAAGGAAGTTTGAGGGGGATCTGCCTCTGGAGGTAGTATGGGCTGAAGTCAGAAATAGGAAAGGTGCAGTCACCTTGTTGGGTGTTTACTATAGGCCCCCCAATAGCAGCAGAGATGTGGAGAAACAGATTGGGAAACAGATTTTGGAAAGGTGCAGAAGCCACAGGGTCGTAGTCATGGGCGACTTCAACTTCCCAAATATTGATTGGAAGCTCTTTAGATCAAGTAGATTGGACAGGGCGGTGTTTGTGCAGTGTGTCCAGGAAGCTTTTCTAACGCAGTATGTAGATTGTCCAACCAGAGGGGAGGCCATATTGGATTTGGTACTCGGTAATGAACCGGGACAAGTGGTGGGCTTGTTAGTGGGTGAACATTTTGGTGATGGTGACCACAATTCTGTGACTTTCACCTTGGTTATGGAGAGAGATAGGTGCGCACAACAAGGTAGATTTTATAATTGGGGGAAGGGAAATTACGATGCTGTAAGGCAGGATTTGAGGAGCATACGTTGGGAGCATAGGCTGTCAGGGAAGGATGTGGTGGAAATGTGGAACTTTTTCAAAGAGCAGATACGACGTGTCCATGATATGTATGTACCTATCAGGCAGGAAAGAAATGGTCGTGTGAAGGAGCCTTGGTTGACGAGAGAGGTTGAATGTCTGGTAAAGAGGAAGAAGGAGGCTTACATAAGGTTGAGGAAACAGGATTCAGACAGAGCAGTGGAGGGATACAGGATAGCCAGAAGGGACCTGAAGAAAGGGATTAGGAGAGCTAAGAGAGGGCATGAAAAATCGTTGGCGGATAGGATCAAGGATAACCCCAAGGCATTTTATGCGTATGTGAGAAACCAGAGAATGACGAGAACGAGGGTAGGTCCGATCAAGGACAGTAGTGGGAGACTGTGTATTGAGTCGGAAGAGATAGGAGAGGTCTTGAACAAGTACTTCTCTTCAGTATTTACGAACGAGAGGGACCGTATTGTAGAAGAGGAGAGTGTGAAATGGACTGGTAAGCTAGAAGAGATACCTGTTAGAAAGGAAGATGTGTTGGACATTTTGAACAACTTGAGGATAGACAAGTCCCCCGGGCCTGACGGGATATATCCTAGGATTATGTGGGAAGCTAGAGAGGAAATTGCAGTACCGTTGGCAATGATCTTCTCGTCTTCACTGGCAAAGGGGGTGGTACCAGGGGACTGGAGAGTAGCGAATGTTGTGCCCCTGTTCAAAAAAGGGAATAGGGATAACCCCGGGAATTACAGGCCTGTTAGTCTTACTTCTGTGGTAGGCAAAGTAATGGAAAGGGTACTGAGGGATAGGATTTATGAGTATCTGGAAAGACACTGCTTGATTAGGGACAGCCAGCACGGATTTGTGAAGGGTAGGTCTTGCCTTACAAGTCTTATTGAATTCTTCGAGGAGGTGACCAAGCATGTGGATGAGGGAAGAGCAGTGGATGTAGTGTACATGGATTTTAGTAAGGCATTTGATAAGGTTCCCCATGGTAGGCTTATGCGGAAAGTCAGGAGGCATGGGATAGAGGGAAATTTGGCCAATTGGATAGAAAACTGGCTAACCGGTCGAAGGCAGAGAGTGGTGGTAGATGGTAAATACTCAGCCTGGAGCCCAGTTACAAGTGGAGTTCCGCAGGGATCAGTTCTGGGTCCTCTGCTGTTTGTAATTTTTATTAATGACTTAGATGAGGGAGTCGAAGGGTGGGTCAGTAAATTTGCAGATGATACGAAGATAGGTGGAGTTGTGGACAGTGAGGAGGGCTGTTGTCGGCTGCAGAGGGACTTAGATATGATGCAGAGCTGGGCTGAGGAGTGGCAGATGGAGTTCAACCCTGCCAAGTGTGAGGTTGTCCATTTTGGAAGAACAAATAAGAATGCGGAATACAGGGTTAATGGTAGGGTTCTTAGTCAGGTGGAGGAACAGAGGGATCTTGGGGTCTATGTACATAGATCTTTGAAGGTTGCCACTCAGGTGGATAGAGTTTGTAAGAAGGCCTATGGAGTATTATCGTTCATTAGCAGAGGGATTGAATTCAAGAGTCGTGAAGTGATGTTGCAGCTGTACAGGACTTTGGTTAGGCCACAGTTGGAGTACTGTGTGCAGTTCTGGTCGCCTCACTATAGGAAAGATGTGGAAGCTTTGGAGAGGGTGCAGAGAAGATTTACCAGGATGTTGCCTGGAATGGAGAGGAAGTCGTACGAGGATAGGTTGAGAGTTCTCGGTCTTTTCTCGTTGGAACGGCGAAGGATGAGGGGTGACTTGATAGAGGTTTATAAGATGATCAGAGGAATAGATAGAGTAGACAGTCAGAAACTTTTTCCCCAGGTACAACAGAGTGTTACAAGGGGACATAAATTTAAGGTGAAGGGTGGAAGGTATAGGGGAGATGTCAGGGGTGGGTTCTTTACCCAGAGAGTGGTGGGGGCATGGAATGCGCTGCCCGTGGGAGTGGTGGAGTCGGAATCATTGGCGACCTTTAAGCGGCATTTGGATAGGTACATGGATGGGTACTTAATCTAGGTTAGAAGTTCGGCACAACATCGTGGGCCGAAGGGCCTGTTCTGTGCTGTATTGTTCTATGTTCTATGTTCTATCTATGCACTAGAATGGTTAGGCTTGTGACATATACAATATGAACACCACACCTCAGGAAACTACAGAATTCTGGTGCAGGACTCAGATTACATTGGAATGGATGTAAATTTCAAGCCTACTGGGAGGTCTAAGAGGAGATTGGAGCTGCCAATTGTGATGCAAGGGAGAATCAGAAGAAAAATTGCAAAGGTTAGATCGAGCACTTCCACATCTTTGTGATGCAAAAGAACATCTCTGGCCATTACATGTGGTATTATATGATAATTTAATAAAGTATAATACTTACAACATTTTCTATGCTCAGCTATGATTCGACCGATAAATAACAAATTACTCCCACAAGTAGTATTAATGTTTCACGGACATACATTATGATTCTTCAGCTTGCCATTGTACATGTTAGTAGCTTTCTCAAACAAAGGAGAATTATAAAACCTGTTAGCATCTGTTAGAAAGAATGTACACTGGACAAAATCTGAGATATGCAGGTGGCAAAACACGATAGGAAAAAATATTTATAAATACCAAAAGATATAGATAAGATGAAACATATTACCAATACGTACAAAATGGCCCTTCCGACATGCCAAATGCAGTGATCCATTGCCAGAGACTGATTCTTTTGAATGGATAACATCAATACATGAATCCTTGAAAAACTGAACCATATTTTTCACAACTTGGAAGTCACCATTTTTTATCGCTTGTAAGAAAGTTTGCTGCCAATAGCCTGGGCTGCCAGGAAATACTTGGTACAAAACACTGATAAAGAAATATATTGTAGTTATTTACTATATGACAATTTTTAAAACGGAAGCTATTCAGTGAACTACAAAATTTTTTTCTTAGTTCATGCAATGTGGGTGTTACTGGCTAAGCTGACATTTATTGAGCATTCTTAATTGTCCTGGTGAAGATGGTAATGAGCTATATTTTGTAACTACTGCACTCCTTAGGTTGCATAAACACCCAAATACTGTTCGAAGGAGTTCCCGAATTTTAATCTAGCAACAGTGTAGTTCTGAAGAAGAGTCATATGGGACTCAGAACTTTAACTTTCTCCACAGATGTTGCCAGACTGCTGAGTTTCTCCATCATTCCCTGTGTTTCAGATTTTCAACATCCACAGCATTTTGCTTTTAATCTTCTGTTGTAACTGCATCAAATTGACACCTCATTTTTACATATGTCTGGTGAAGTGCCCTCCTGCATCCTTCATTCAACTAGGGCTAAGGCCCTGGCTTGATGGTAGAGTTGTGATATCCCAAGCAATGAGGTTATGGATAAGGTTTACTGAGGTTACAAATCTCTTATAATACAATATTCACATGCAAGTCATTTCCATCATTGTTTCTGTACTTACCACATGTTCATCTTCAGTTTCTTATTTCTTGTTTTACTTTCAAAAAATAACTATCAGCAAACAAAACAAATTTTAGTTGATGTAATGTGATAAACTTAATCTGTAACAAAAATAGGGAGGTTAACCCAATATAGTACTTACATGATAATCTGGATAAGCATTTGGATTAACCTCAACCACACCAGTTAATGGAAGTTTCAAGATCCTTCGAACTGAGACTGAGTGCAAAATCGAAATGATAGTAAATCTAATCTTTCCACAGAATCTTTACATAATTCAAAAACATAGATAATTTTAATGTTTCCAAAAACTTGATACCAAAACCTTCCAAAATGATTCTTCCAAAACTTACTAGAGCAAGGTATCTTTTGACAACTTTTATCAAAAGCTTAAAGTTGTTTTGCCCTGTGAGTTGCTAGAGGTGTGAGATCCTTATGGCACAGTGAGCACAATGAGGTACCTTGATATGAGCAAATGTGTATTCCCAATGACCCAATTTCAATCTCAGAACGTGACCAATGAAATTTAAAGATTGAGGAATAAACAAGAGGAAGGACAGAGAAGGCGGGCATAAAATTTACATTGGTGCCATCAGCAAGCTATTGTGGAATAGCATTCCTTAGCCTGCTGGTCTAATTTACATAAGATACAGATCAATACTGAGTGTGCTTCAGGTCTAACCATTTTACAGCAGTGAATTCTGTCCGTCTAAATATTGATGAATGAGTAAATATTGCTCAGGCACCAGAGATAACACCCCAGCTTTTCTTTCAAATATTTCCCCAGGATCATTTTTGTCTGCCTGGGATGACATTCAGAACCTTGATTTAACATCTCACCTGAACAACATTACCTCTACTATCACAGTATTCCCTGTAGAATGTCAGCCTGGATGTTTGTGCTCAAACCCTCGACTAAATCTTGAACCCACAACCTTCAGCTTCATCGTTAAGGGTGTGAATAACTAAACTATCAGTCGCAATGTAAGACATATTAGAGTCAGGCTTTCAAAGGTTAAATAGAGATATGCTATCAGTTTTGTGCAACATATTTATATATGTATGTTGCTAAGTGAAGGGGGCCAAAATAAATCTTCCACATGGTGTTGTACATGTCACTGGACTGTACTTACATAAGAGAATAATAAGCTTCTTTTGAAATGTGAGTGAGTAAGTTAGAAATCTGCACTTGTTTCAAATGTGGGTTGGAGCCTCTTTTACTCTGTCTGACTAGGAAGTACAAAAGGAATAAATGATGTATATTTCAGGCTGAAACACAATTATGTATTGTTAAGATACAATAAATTGTCAATTCCTGAATGAGAAGTGGAAAATAATGACCATTCAGCACATTCTACCTCATTATAAAACTCTTTTAATGTGCAAATTTAGTTTATCTCCAAACAGTTTAAAGTGTACTATATTGGTAAATGTTGACTTGTGACTGTTACCATTAATTTGATATCCTGAGAAATCTTCAACAAATTTCTTGGTCTTCTTATCCTGAAGAACTATTTTTCGACTTTCCGGGAAGGTCTCTTTCTCCGTTGCAAGATAGAAGCAATTAGTTTGTTTGAAAGCCATTGCCAATGACAAGCATAGATCATTCATTGACATATTCCTAAAAACAAAATAAATAAAAATGAAAGAAAAAAAATCCAATTAGGGCTGTTGGGGTGCTGAAGTCCATAATTTTCAAATAAGGAGGAAGTTGAAACACTTGGGGACACAGAATTAATGGTGATCAGCAATAATAATAAGGCTATTGTGAGATAAAGATAAAGTTGCCTTAGTCTTACCAGACCATAGGGCTGCTCTCTCATTAGAGAGTGAGAGACAAACACATACAACTAGAAGTGAATTTAACCTGAGGATCACCATACCATCAGCAAGGGAAAGGTTGAGAAGGAGAATCCTTCGTGGTCAGCTCAGCCTGTGCAGGAATTAAGTTCATGCTCTTGAGATCACTTTGCATTGCAAACTAGCCATGTAGTCAATTGGGCTGAACTGGATAGTTGGTTTAATGCTGTGATCTGACTTTGCCCAGTTGTACAATCTCTCCTCGGCTGAGATATGATAATTTTGAAGTTAATCTACCACATATCTACCTCGAATGAAAAAGCAACCCAATGGTCCAGCAAGACTATAGCAAATTTATTGTGGGATACAAGGTGATGAAAAAGCATTTAAAAAGTCACCATGAAGTAATAAGGACTAAGATTTTCAGCAGAGATTATATGAATTGGGAAAAGACTGACAATGGTACAGGCATTGAAATATGCTCTTAAGGTGTTAAACAGCAAATGGCTAAATGAATTAAATAAAAGTTGTTTGGCCTGATTGAATGCTCCGGAAAATAAATCAAGACAGGAGTAAGGATTTGCATTTTCTTTTAGAAGCTGAAGGTAGAATTTTTGTTTTTCAGCTGGTGAAATATTTGTCTTACCCTGGTGGTTTGAAAATGTAGAAGGCTGCGAGAATATGTAATGGAGATCTGCAGTGAAAACTTATATAGTAGCAACATCATTTTAATAAGTGCATAATCATATTGCAATGCTAAGCCCAACAATGAAAATGTGCAAGACCAAAATTTATGAGATTTCCTAGTACAGAGTATGAAATAGGGTTTCTTTCACATAATTTAAACAAAATACTATTGAAATCTTATGAAGGAATGGCAAGTGACAGGAGATGCTTAAACCAAATCTGCTAATCCTCTCATCCCATATTGTACAATAATGATCCTCAAGGTATGATGAGATGAGTCATAATTACAAGTCACATGCATTATACTGCATAGCATGGCAGACCTAACAGTACAAAAATTGGCATCCATGAGAGGTTACAAGCCACTTATAACAGCATGATTATACACAACCACAATATTAAATCCTGGCACATCCCTTAATCCTGTACTATTATCAAACAAATAACCCATACTAGCTCAATGGGAAATGCATAGGTATGTGCCAAAAACAGCTGCATGAGGTTTAATAACCCATCTAAATTGTCCAAATGTTTCCCTGAATAGAGTATGAATTTTCTAGGCATTTCTGCTAGCTCTTTAGATATGCAATATCTATAGGATGTGGTACAACAATTCAGCAAACATACCTGGATGGACCTTTTCAGCCCTCTCCCTTTCACCAAGGACAAAAAAAGGGAACATATCATCTGATTCCCCTGCAAATTATACATCATGATATACATCATATCATGATATGAACACAACCTACTGCTCCCTGGTTATTGATCGAGCATAATCCTGGAAATCCTATTATCATTCTGGCAAGTATCTTCAGTAGAAAAGGTTCAGAAGTCCAAGGAGAAAACGTTCCACCACTTTCTCAAGGTATTTGTATACAGTCCTTGTGATAATTGCAGACTTAGTGCATAACTATATTTCATGTGCAAATAAATTGTTGCCATTTTAGCTCAAAATTATTTCCTTGCAAATACACCAATACTGATGTTCTAAATATTGCTTACCACTTGCTGATGATAAATTTTATTTCATTTGCTGAATTAACATTTTACTGGCCAAAATAGTTTATTTAACTGTCACTTGAGAAAATCAATGTCTGAGAAGGCACAAAAAGTTTCCTTAGTCAGTTATAAGAGGTAGAAAACTGCAAAGGATCAAATATAGTATAGTTTACTGCCAAATGATTATAGAAGCTGGGATAGTTATAATGATTTTATGAAAAGCTGCATCATTGCATTGTTTCTCAGCTCAGTGCTGGATTCCAAGCTAGATGGAGGATGAAATGTTCTGTTTCCAATGTATGGTAATATTAATTTATTGTTTGAACAATGGGTATATGGGCAAAATACAAATCCTATCAAGGATAAGAGACATTTTCTAATTGAAATTTGTTCTTGGTGACAGACAATATCACTACAGATAACAAATTGTAAATCCGTAAATGAGGATAAAAAACATTAAATGGATTCTCTTGCTTTTATTGCAGATTACTGATACACAGAACATGAACACAGGTTTCTCTTGGCTTAATAAATCTATTCAAATGCTTTCAAGCATCACCAGGAGCAATTAACATTCGCCTGCAAGCAAAGTACCCCCTTTTACCATGACAATAAACTTGTCTGATTTAGAGAAAGGTTTAATTACTGTTAGACTATTACAGTCAGCAGAGCATTAAAAGATGCTCTGCACCATCCTTTTTTATTCCAGGCACAGGATTATTTTGACAGAATTGACAGCGATTCCTGATAGTGGGAATGCCCCCAGGATATCACCGTGACAACGACTCACTGCAAGCACACTGCTTCAAATAGGATCGCCCAGAGGGCAATATTGACATTTCTGTTTTTTCCTATTATTGTTTCTTTCCTCCTATTTCTTTCCTCGAGTTCTATGCCTACACTACAAATGTGTATCATTTCCCTGAGGAACTTGACCAAAACCACTCCCAGACAGCTACTAACTGCAACATTTAAGTAGCTCCTAGAAGAGTCATCCAGGTTACATACCTCAGAATTTCTCTCCATTTTTTTTCACTCTACGGGTAGCTTTGTATTTGTAACCATTTCCAATCAACATAGCTACAAGCTAAAAAATTGTCAGAAGGAGAGGTATGGCAGTAGGGAAGCCTTTTTTTTTAATCAGAGTAACTTGTGTTTTGTTTATAAATCATAACCACAAAATGAACTCAACTGTTCCTTCTACAGATGCTGCTTATCTTGCTTCCAGTAATTTATTCCCCAAATCTCTCTTGCCTGTTGGTGAGGCAGGTTAAAATTGAGGTATCTGCTTCCACAATCTGATGAAGCTACTATGGAGTGGAAACTGATCTTTGAAAATTCCCAGCAACTTTCTGATGCATTGGCAATGAATAGACATCCACTGCAGGATTAAATAGCAACTAACATAAAGTCTGGTGAGCGGTGTAGTGATTATAACAAGGTCAGCCAGGTGGACGTCATAGAATGTGCTCCCTGATTGGGGCTCCTAGCCTGGTCCATTCAGGGACCCCTGGCTGACAGATATAAACAGGAGTGTCAGTGTTCACTCTCTGAGAGCTGACTCTGAGGAAACTGGATCACTGTCAAGGATCTCCACATGTAAATAAAGGGTGACTTTGGTGTTGGGATACTGGTCTCTGAGGCGTTATTTCAGGAGTAGTTCTCACTGAAGTCCATTGAGCTTTCTGACAGTCAGATTAAGCCAAGGGCAGCCTCCTACAACAACCCAGGAGACTGCTGTGGTAATGTGTTTGTCTAAGATGACCTTGGTCAGGGGTACTTGCCTCTGCAGTCTAAAGGGATGGGTCATGGGCACTCCTTTAGCTCCATAGTGCATAAATTGAGGATAAAATACAAGCCATTGTCACCCATTTCACCAAAATGGCCTCAATAGGTTTGCTTCTTTTTCTCCCATTCACTGTGTCTCAGTGTACCTCCTTGTTCCGCAGCTGGGGTGGAAAGGATCCTACTTGGAAGTGGAGTCAATTAGCCCTGGAGGTTTAGTGAGGTGACCTGGGGATGTTTATATCTTGACAGGTCACAGATGCTGAGTGTCTTCCTGCCAGAGGCAAGTTGTTCATCCTCAGCCTGAACTTCCAAGGGTTCAGGGATGGCATGTAGCGTAGAGGTGGAGTGCCCAACCACCTCCCGAATGGAAAGTGCAGAGGGGCCTATGTGTGGTTACTTCATCATCTGGTATTCTCCTGGCATTAGTCTGTCTCCTTGTGAGGAAGGGACAGGTGGCCTGGGATCAAGGTTCACCACCTATTCCTGTTGCCATGACTTCTGTCCCTGAGGACCAATGGATGAGGTGTTGGAGACAATGTTTGTGCACATCTCCAGCAGCTTCTGGCTCTTCATGGCAGCTGATAACCTCTCCACGGAGTTAGATGAGTGGTTGCAGAGTTCCCTGCACTGATGCACCTTCTGATTAATGCAAGCTATTGCATTCCAGATGCCTGTCTGCTATCTCTGTGCTTGTAGATGAGATCCCTGATTGTTTAAACCATAGGGACCTCTCCTGCCTTGGGCTAAGCAGTTGCTTGGACTCTAACAGTCATCCAAGGGCCGGTGGTGTTTCAGAGCAGTCACAGTAGGGGGCTCACCAGATTGTATTGAAACCCAATGTTCCCACCAAGTTGACAGTATGTGGGCTGGTTGAGTGTTGCAAGATGCAGGCTGAAGTCTTGCCAATGGTTTCTCTGAGGCCTTAGTACTATTGTCTTCGGACATCCAGGGGATGGCCTCTGCCGGAGAAGGATGTTTCTCTGCATAGGCCATCAAGAGGCTGATTGTACCTGCAAGGCACAAAGTCAAAGAAGGCATTGGAACCAATGAATGAGACTTACAGTGTAGTTAATGGAAGAGTGGCAGCAGAATGAAGAGTGGAACTTATCCATTTGGTGGGATATGGATGTTTCTGCAGCCTTGGTCTTCTCCTTGTAGGGGGCAATAAGCTGAAGGTTGGGGGAACCACCACCACGACGTGTGCGACACACACACACACACACACACACACACACACACACACACACACACACACACACACACACACACACACACACACACACACACACACACACACACACACACACACACACACCACACACACACACACACCTCTCTCTCTCTAGAAGTACCACTCTTCATTCCCTTGCCACACTCCCACTAAATACACTGCAGGTCTCATTCATTGTACACTACTTATAATCATGGCTCCAATGTCATCTTTCTCTCTCTTGTGTCTTGCACGTACAGGCAGCTTTGCTCTTCCCTGTTAATTGCTCTTTTCTCCTGTACCAACAGAAAGAGCAGAATGAGTGAGAGATCAGTGGAAGACATGGCTGATAGTGCTGCTGCACATGGGGATGAGATAGTGAGGTGTTTTGAGGAAATAAGGAGGCAGCACAGAGGGCAATGCGGGGTTAGTAGTGTGGGAGGTTGGCAGGGAATGAATGAGGGAAATTGTTGTATGTAATAATAAGTGGCAAAGCATGAGCCTTGGTGAGAGGTGGGTTTATTGGCAGAGTTAGAGTGAGTGTGAGGGAGCAGACAGAAATGTGTGACACTGACCCAGGGGCAGCTGAGAAGGTCACTGACTTTGCTGCAGCATTGCTGGCCAATTCTTCACATCCTGGAGATGGTGCTGACCAGGATAACAACACTAGACCAGGCTGGCAGGATCTGGTGGCACAGCCTCCTCAGCTAGTCTTCCGGGAAAAGAACTCCTCTCCTCTTCACCACCCCATCCAGCACGACCTCCGGGTCCGTTTCATAGAATCTCAGTGCCATCTTTACCGTTTCATCCATGTTCAAACTATGAAGTGAAGATGCTGGTGTTTGACTGGGGTGGACATAGTCAGAAGTCACACAACACCAGGTTATATCCAACAAGTTTATTTAAAGACACAAGCTTTCGGAGTGCTGCTCCTTTGTCAGATGAAGTCAACCTGAAGTCACCTTATGCAGGAGCAGCACTCCGAAAGGTTGTGATTTTAAATCAATCTGCCGGACTATAACCTGGTGTCACGTGACTTCTGACCATGTTCTAACCATATCATTTGATGGACAGGGCAACTTCGGACTGTCAGCACTTGTCCCAGTGAACAGGAGATGCAAGAGATGTTGGTCTTTTGGCAGCTATCTGCTGCATGGGGAGTCATTTCAGGAATGGCAAGATGGGGTGCAAATCGGATGTGACAGATACCATAGGGGTGGAGTAGATAATTAATGTGAAACTCAGCACAATTCAGTCATAGTCAAAGAAATATATGATTCAGCACTTAATCACCACAACTATATTTATCCTCACATTTGTAATATCTTATATTGACTTCAAATATTGCACCTGCTGCAGAAGGATCTTTTTCTTTAACCGCTGGTCATGACAATTTCTTTGCCAATGGACATTTTAATGTTTTCTCCGATTTTATCAGGCTTTTGAGGATGCGATTATGATGTTACACTGGTCTCAACACTGCTAGAATGTAGTAGATGGGAGTCTTGAAATCATCAAGAATATTTCCTCAATTTCACTATGGCTGCTATATAATGACATCATGAACACAGCAGTATCACAACAATATCTTGTTCTTCCTCGTAAAGTTAACTGTAAACAAGAATATCAGAGAATGTGGAATAATGGAACAGAAGTGTAGAACTGCACCACCTTGTGGTGTAGAATATCATTCGCAATGCATGAATGTATTGTAATTTGGCCAGACTTGTATGGTCATTGATAATGAACTGTCAGAATTCAGCATGATTGTCTCGGAGACTGACCAAAACTTCAAGGTGCCTGACATGAGCAGATTTTCACAGAAATCCTAAAGCTGTGAACTGTCACTCAAAGTTCCAAAACAGGGTACATAGTGAGCATCACACTGTGACTCCTCGGTAAAGAACATAGCAATCAGTTGCTGTACAGGGATAGGTGTGAAAAGGTCATCAGAAAGATTTTGTGAGATTTACTTTGTGGTCAATGTGAGAATCCTGTTTCTCTCCTGACCAGAAAATGGTGCCATTATTTATATAATTTTGAAATCATTTTTTTTGTGAAATATTTCTTTATTTATCTTTCATATTTATTTTAACATATCTTAATCTTTTTTCAATGTATCATCTTTTGCAATATCATCTTAACCCTCCACACAGTGTGTACTTAATAAAAAGGGAGAGACTGAGAAACAATTTACATTCCTTTACCAATGATGCTTCATAACCAGCTGCTCACTGACACACAACTGTAATTTAAGCTTATTCACCCTTCAATTTTCACTTCCTAATGAAATCTAGCACCAACACTTAAAGGAAAAAAACTATTGAAAAGAAATTCCTATTCAGTACACAAAAATACCTTCCGACTGTACTCAGTTTTCAATATCTGGACTGTAATTTTTGATAGCCCTATGAAACAAATAGCTGTAATTTATGGACTAATTTTCCAAAGTTCATGGCATTTAGAATAAATGTTGTGCTGGGAACTTTGCACTTTAACATACTGCACATAACTGACCCCAAGGCTGTCCCCTTTCAGGGCACTCGACTGACAGCTTGCACAACGGGAGGACAACATATCCAGTTTTGCTACAATGCAGTGATGTGGCCATTTAATAATAAGCAGTTGTTAAGTGAAGGGGAGAATACAATAAATCTGTCCAAAATTACTGTGTGGCAAAAATTAAAATTAACAAAATGATGTTGGGGGTCAAAACATTTTTGCTCAGAGTCTTGTCAACAGGAAAAGAAAATAAGGGAAAGCATGAAATGCATACCGCCAGAATCATAGGCAGCAAACTCGTTTGATGGATAGTGAACTAGAAATGCTGCTGCATAAAATAGGTACAAAAATGCTCTCCCTCATATCAACGTGCTATACTTTTGCTGATAGCTCATGCAAAGCCCTCATTGAGCTTTAAAAGTTTTTTTTAAATTGTTTACCATGCATGCACATACTTCAGCAAGGCAAAAATCTTACATTGCAATTTACAACTAAAGCACATGGCACAAGAAAATTATTCAAATATAGGAGGCAGATTTCCTTTCTGAAAGGAATTAATGAATCAGAGAATCAGATTTGTTTATAATAACTGACAGTGGTTACATAGCCATCATGAGGCCAGATTTTAACCATTTGCCATAGGTGGGACTTAAAAAATGTCACCAGATCATTAATCTCGTACTCTAGATTACTAGCCCAGTGATATTACCCCTAGTCAACCACCTCCCACTAAATATTGCTTAGACTGTCAGTCCAGATCTACACAAAAATGAGGAAGAATTTTAAAATAGTTTTCTTTGTTAGCGAATCTATCAGTTGGCTACCTCTGTAACAGTAACTTTCCTGATTCTTTAAATGATCTGCAGACTCCCTGAGAAAGAATGAGAAAATCCATAACATTGAGACTGCTGGTGACTTGACTGCTAGTAGATTTTGTCCAATCAAATTGTTCAGAGATGTTAACATATACTCTATAGAATCCCTGCAGTATGGAAACAGGCCATTCAACCCAACGAGTTCACACTGGCCCTCCGAAGAGCATCCCACCCAGAAACATCCTGCTACCTTATACTTGTCACTCTGCATTTCCCCTGGCTAATCTGCTTAACCTACACATCCCTGAACACTATGGGTAATTTAGCATGGCCAAAGTACCCAACATGCATATCTCTGGACTGCCTGGACTACTTGAACCAAAGCATCTCAGGCTCACAAGTACCACTGTACCACACAATGCCTTTCAGGTGAGATTACAAATTGAAGGAAGGCTGTAGGGGTCCTTGTAACAAACTAGATATTGATATCTATCATTCAACTGACCAGACATTGGTCAGTTCTTCTCAGTCACTGACACAAGCATTGTTGGTTCTTCTGCTAATTATCACTCTGACATGCCAAGCTTCATCTTGAAATGGCTTCGTCATTAAGTACAATGAATTGAGCACTTTAAAACCATCTGTCCTCATTCATTTCATGTGAAGTTTCCAACAAGCATGAACTCTATAACAATACAATTAGATGCCTTGAGACGAAGTGAAAGCTTGTTTTCTCAGAACAGCTTTTCGGATCCTTGTGTTAATATAAAGATTCTTCAGACTTTCCGAATAAATGGCTTTGTGCATGGGAAAATCATATCTCACAAACTTGATTGAGTTTTTTGAAGAAGTAACAAAGAGGATTGATGAGGGCAGAAGCATAGATGTGATCTATATGGATTTCAGTAAGGCATTCGACAAGGTTCCCCATGGGAGATTGGTTAGCAAGGTTAGATATCATGGAATAGAGGGAGAGCTAGCCATTTGGATACAGAATTGGTTCAAAGGTAGAAGACAGAGAGTGGTGGTGGAGGGTTGTTTTTTAGACTGGATGCCTGTGACCAGTGGACTGCCATAAGGATCGGTGTTGGATCCACTACTTTTCATCATTTATATAAATGATTTGGATGTGAGCATAAGAGGTTTGGTTGGTAAGTTTGCACTTAACACCAAAATTGGAGGTTTAGTGGACAGTGAAGAAGATTACCATAAATTACAACGGGATCTTGATCAGATGGGCCAATGGGCTAAGAAGTGGCAGATGGAGTTGAATTTAGATAAATGTGAGGTGCTATATTTTGGGAAAACAAATTTTAGCAAGGCTCATACATTTATTGGTAAGGTTCTAGGAAATTTTGCTGAGCAAAGAGACCTTGGAGTGCAGGTTCATAGCTCCTTGAAGGTAGAGTCACAGTAGATAGGATAGTGAAGAAGGTGTTTGGTATGCTTTCCTTTATTGATCAGAGTATTGAGTACAGGAGTTGGGAGGTCATGTTGCGGCTGTACAGGACATTGGTTAGGCCACTGCTGGAATATTGTGTGCAATTCTGGTCTCCTTCCTATCGGAAAGATGTTTTGAAACTTGAAAGGGTTCAGTGAAGATTTACAAGGATGTTGCCGGGGTTGGAGAATTTGAGCTACAGGGAGATGCTGAACAGGCTGGGGCTGTTTTGCCTGGAGCACCGGAGGGGTGACCTAATAGAGGTTTACAAAATCATGAGGGGCATGGATAGGATAAATGGACAAAGTTTTTCCATGGGGTGGGGGAGTCTAGACTTAGAGAACACAGGTTTAGGGTGAGAGTGGAAAGATATAAAAAGGGACCTAAGGGGCAACTTTTTCACACAGAGGATGGTACGTGTATGGAATGAGCTGCCAGAGGAAATGGTGGAGGCTGGTATAATTGCAACACTTAAAAGGCATTTGGCTGGGTATATGAATTGGAAGTGTTTGGAGGGATATGGGCTGAGTGCTGGCTGGTGGGACTACATTGGGTTGGGATATCTGGTCGGCATGGACAGGTTGGACCGAACGGTCTGCTTCTGTACTGTACACCTCTATGATTCTATGACTCTAAATACTCCCAAAAACGAAATGATGTTATAAAAATCCCACCAAACAGCTCCAATTCCTTTTAGGAGTACATTTAATTGGAAATACAAATTGGGCAGTATCAAATCCATATTATCAATTTTATGCCTGGGGTTGTAAGTTAAAAATCTAACCCTTTTCTTTCTTTTACATCCACTCCATGCACCATTTTGAGTACATTGCAAAAGAAAAGAACTAAATGCAAGCATAATAGATACTTACACAGATTATTCAAGAAAATTTTGTAATTTTAACAGACTGTCCAATCCATGATTCTTTAGGATCCTGATTGAATTGGACCTGATCTCATATCAGATATGGGAGCATCAAGAAATAGGCAGAATCTCTTCATGAGAAAATGGATTGACAATTGATATTATATATCACATCGAATACTGGGTAGGTGGACAGAAACTGAACAGGTCTGGGGAGTGATTCAAGCCCTTCGAAAACATTCAAAGTACCAGCTGCTGCATAGGAGGATGCTTTTGCATAAACGCAATCCAATATACTCATTTGAGGCGGCACTACTCGTCCATCATATAGAATGGGTCACAGAATTGCCCTTTTGCAAATGGTAAACATCACAAAATAATAAACAAGTTGCAGGTGCGAATGAATAATGCATTTGTAAGTAATTAACTATCAGCAAAACATAATAATTGTAGAAGATAAAGTATATAATTCATTACCTCGGTACAATAACTGTTTCAAATAGCTGTATCAATTTCCGAGAAATAGTCTCCTTTGTCTTTTTTTGTACCTTGTAAGCACGCTCACTCCAATTCTGGCAGAATGGCACATCATATGAAGCATGAAGCCAGCTCAGCTCTGCAATACAATGGTTAATTTTCAATTAAATAATGACAGACTTTCTGCCCCATTGCTTGTGGAATTTACCAGATATGTCATTCTAAGCAAAATAATGTGCAATATTTTTTAAAAGTGCGTCAAATAATTGCAGGAAAACACTACAAAAAGATTTCTTTCCTCTTACAGCTGAAAATCTAATCATGCTTCTATGAGAAGTCTTTGAGTAAGTGCAAATTATAGAAAACTCAAGGACAGATCAATATGAATCTGTGGCCTGAATCATTTTTCTATTATTGTTTAAAAACATACAGAAATTTCTGAACTAACACTAGGAGGCAATGAAAGGAGTAGGCGAGATGTTCCAGATTGCAAATAGTTTGTGGATGAGTAGTATTTGTATCATCGACAGCCACGCTGAGGTGTTGGAAGACTGATGGTTAGCTAATGTGGTGCCGTTATTTCAGAATTGGATGCAAAATTGGTTTTAAGGTAGGAGACAGAAGATGGTGGCAGAGGATTTCTTTTCGGACTGAAGGCCCGTGACCAGTAGTGTGGCATAAGGATCAGTGCTTGGTGCACTGCATTTCTTCAGTTATATGAATGATTTGGATGCGAATATAGGAGCTATTAGTTTGTAAGTTTGCAGATGACACCAAAATAGATGGAGTAGAGGATAGTGAAATAGTGAAATGGGACCTTGATCAGATGGGCCAATGGTCTGAGAAGTGGCAAATTGACTTATACACTTAATGGAAGGGGCCTGGGGAGAGTTGCCAAACAAAGAGAGCTAAGGGTGTAGGTGTATAAGTTCTTGAAAGTGGAGTCACAATAGACAAGATGGCGAAGGTGGCATTTGGCATACTTGCCTTCATTAGCCAGAACATTAAGTATAGGAGTTGGGATGTTATGCTGCAGCTGTACAAGACATTAGTGAGGCCACTTTTAGAATACAGAGTTCAATTCTGGTTGCCTTTCAAAAAGGATGTTGTTAAACCTGAGAAGGTGCAGAAAAGATTTACAAGGATATTGCTGGGACTGGAGGGTTAGGGTTATAGGGAGATGCTGAGTGGGCTGGGGCTTTTCTCCCTAGAACATCGACGGCTGAGGTTTATAAAAGTTTATAAAATCATGGATAGGGCAAATGTCCAAGGTCCTTCTCCTGGAATGAATGAGTCCAAAATTAGAGGTCATAGGTTTAAGGTGAGAGGGAAAAATTTAAGAAGAACCCGAGGGGTAATTGTTTCACAGAGGGACAGTACATGTATGGAACAAGCTGCCAAAGGAAGTAGTGGAGGACAGTACAAATACAACATTGAAAAGACACCTGATTGGGTATATGTATAGGAAGAGTTTAGAGCAATATGGACCAAATGCTGGCAAATGCAATTATATCAGATTAGGACATCTGGTCGATGCGGACGAGTTGGACCAAAAGGTCTGTTTTCGTGCTGTATTACGCTATGGCTCTATAAAAGGCTGTAACATAACGTGACTTTGATAGCTGATCCATTATCTATCTACACTGACATACTAGGTTGATGGAAAAGCAGAGGAATCTGTGCAGATTGTGAAGGATGTCATTGCAGAGTTTAGTGGGTTTTTTTCTCGTTCAATGCATGTGATGTTGGCATCATTGGCAAAACTAGCCTTCTTGTCCATCAGACAACTTAGGTCTTTTAAAGTATGGCATCAGGCTCGGTATAGCTCGACCATTTCAGGGAAGTTAACATTTACCCACATTATGATTCAGGTATACAATCTTTTATCTGAAACGCTTGGGACCTGCTGGTTTTCAGAATTCGGAATTTTTTCAGAACAAGTGTCAGGTTGACGGTGAAATTTTTAAAACATTTTACTGAACAGCAGACTCAGTGAGAGTAACGGGCCCTGAGACAGAATTGAGGCCTGCCAGTGCTGGGCCATGCCCACCCATGTCACATCTGAGTGACATGCATTGAGTGGGTGTGGAGTTGGGTTAACTGTTTGCATGCCAAACAACCTAGTTAATGAGATAAAAACTTCACAAAAAAAACTTCGGATTTTGGAGCCTTTCGGATTTCGGGATTTTGGATAAAGGGTTGTCTACCTGTACTAAGTAAATATAGTAAATTTTCCATTCTGAATGGACTTTAATGAACAATTTGGGTTTTTGGAACTAACCATTATTTTTGTGGTCATCATTACTAGCTACTTGCTTTTCATTTCTAATTTATTTAATTAACTTGCATTTAAGTTACCTAATTTCTTTGGTGAGATTTGATCTTACATCTCTCACTCATTAGCCATTTTTAGCTTTGGGCAGAGGGAGATTTATGGGTACAGACTCATAGGGATTGGCAGTTATGAAATGTGGGACAGTTGGTCAGGTGTTTATCTGGTGTCTTTTCAATGTTGTAATTGTACCGGCCTCCACTACTTCCTTTGGCAGCTTGTTCCATACATGCACTGTTCCCTCTGTGAAAATATTGGAAGGGGAATCAAGTAGATGGTAACAAGTGGAGTCAAGTAGTTTCTGACACAGCAGGATTTTTTTTTGTTGAAGTTCTGGAAACAGTGATCAATGGAGTGTGAGATCAGCAGAGTTAATGCTGGAATCTCGGGCCATTAGTGAAGAGAATGGTCAGGTTTGGGATTTCAGTTAGGGGAATGTTGGGCTTTGAACACATTAGTTTGTGGACTAATGCTACAGCAGCTGTCAAAGCATTTGCGAGATTGGGAATGTGATTCAGAAAGGAAAGCAGGATAGCTACAACTCGCAGAAAGTGAGGACTGCAGATGCTGGAGATCAGAGCTGAAAATGTATTGCTGGAAAAGCGCAGCAGGTCAGGCAGCATCCAAGGAGCAGGAGAATCGATGTTTCGGGCATAAGCCCTTCTTCAGGAATGAGGAGGGTGTGCCAAGCAGGCTAAGATAAAAGGTAGGGAGGAGGGACGGGGGAGGGGTGTTGGAAATGCAATAGGTGGAAGGAGGTTAAGGTGAGGGTGATAGGCCGGAGAGGGGGTGGGGCCGGAGAGGTCGGGAAGAAGATTGCAGGTCGAGAAGGCGGTGCTGAGTCTGAGGGTTGGGACTGAGATAATGTGGGGGGAGGGGAAATGAGGAAGCTGAGAAATCTGCATTCATCCCTTGTGGTTGGAGGGTTCCTAGGCGGAAGATGAGGCACTCTTCCTCCAGCCGTCGTGTTGCTATGGTCTGGCGATGGAGGAGGCAAAGGACCTGCATGTCCTTGGCGGAGTGGGAGGGGGAGTTAAAGTGTTGAGCCACAGGGCGGTTGGGTTGGTTGGTGCGGGTGTCCCAGAGGTGTTCTCTGAAACATACTGCAAATAGGCAGCCTGTCTCCCCAATGTAGAGGAGGCTACATCGGGTGCAGATGCAGTAAATGATGTGTGTGGAGGTGCAGGTGAATTTGTGACGGATATGGAAGGATCACTTGGGGCCTTGGAGGGAAGTGAGGGGGGAGGTCTGGGCGCAAGTTTTGCATTTCTTGCGGTTGCAGGGGAAGGTGCCAGGAGTGGAGGTTGGGTTGGTGGGGGTGTGTGGACCTGACGAGGGAGTCGCGGAGGGGGTGGTATTTCCGGAACGCTGATAGGGGAGGGAAATATATCCCTGGTGGTGGGGTCTGTTTGGAGGTGGTGGAAATGACGAAGGATGATACGATGTATCTGGAGGTTGGTGGGGTGGTAGGTGAGGACCAGTGGGGTTCTGTCCTGGTGGCGATTGGAGGGGCGGGGTTCAAGGGCAGAGGAGCGGGAAGTGGAGGAGATGTGGTGGAGAGCATCGTCAACCACGTCTGAGGGGAAATTGCAGTCTTTGAAGAAGGAGGTCATCTGGGTTGTTCGGTATTGGAATTGGTCCTCCTGGGAGCAGATGCGGCGGAGGCGAAGGAATTGGGAATATGGGATGGCGTTTTTACAGGGGGCAGGGTTGGAGGAGGTGTAATCTAGATAGCTGTGGGAGTCGGTCAGTTTATAGTGAATGTCCGTGTTGAGTCGGTCACCCGAGATAGAAATGGAAAGGTCTAGGAAGGAGAGGGAGGAATCTGAGACGGTCCAGGTAAATTTGAGGTCAGGGTGGAAGGTGTTAGTAAAGTGGATGAACTGTTCAACCTCCTTGTGGGAGTACGAGGCAGTGCCAATACAGTCATCGATGTATGAACTGTTCAACTAGCTAGAAGCTAGGAAAAGTGGGAAGATGTTGCTGATGGGACTGGTGAGAGACAGAGTTGGTATTGGACAAGTAACCTAATTTTTCATAGAGTTCAAGGGGTTGCTTTGTAGAAAATAACATCATCCTACTTGGTGTTACATTTTAAAAGCTGAGAAGGTCATGGATCTGCAGCCAGTCATGTAGTAAGTACAAGCCTGTGGTAAACAAAATAAGGAACAGCAGGCCCCAAATTGGGTGGCTTTTTTTCCGATTATCCATTGTCCTTTTGCCAGAAGATGAGTGGACACGCTGGAGAAACACCATAAAAACTACTTACAACATTTCTCCAGGGTATCCACAGAACAATCAGAAGATCCCTTATGGAAACTCACTGCCAACAAATTTAAGCATGACACCCAGGTGTAACAAACATTGGAATGAAAATAACAGGAAAGGCAATTATTACTGGACACATGCAGTATATAAAAAACAAATTCTATTTTATTAGTCCATGCTTCATTTCATAGAAAAAAAGATTGTAGATTCTACATCTTGGAATGAGTCCTATTGGCACAGAATCATTCAGATGTTCAACTAGCAAAACGCTTAACAACCCTGAAATATTAACCATCTTTACAAATGAAACATATAGAAACATATGAAGTAGGAGCAAGAGTGAGCCACTTAGCTTCTTGAGCCTACTCTGCCATTCAATAAGGTGATGGCTCATCTGACCTCTTCAAATTCCCACTATCCACAAGAACATTTAACCCCTTGTTTATCAAGACATTACCAATCTCTGCCTTAAAATGATTTCAAGACCGTGGGCCAAATCTTGCATTTTTTGAGTGTGTCAATTACATTGAGTTTCATGGAGTGTTTCTTTCCATGAGGTCTGACAGGTTTTCTCATTACATCTGACTATATTTGCTTCATTAACTACCTAGCCCTCACCTATGGCACCATTCTTGTCCAATTCTAGCCCAAGTCTATGACTCGCCTGCACCTGGTACAAACTCACTGCTGCTGGGATATTCCAGAATGGAACAGCATTGCTGTCCAGAGCTGTCCTGCACAGTTCCTGATGTCTGCCATGGATATGGTTGAGAAAGGAAATTTGCACTGTGCTTGCCAGGCAGTCACCTGGCGATGCTGCAGGGTGAGATAGTGCAGAAGTGGAATGTCCTCTTCTCCCAGGACCAGCAGAGGAGGCCACAATCCCTGACCATGTCAACCTGGTCTGAAGTTGCCAAAGAGTTAGTGCATTGTTGTCTCAGCTGTTGAGAGGAATGCACAGCAATATAGAAAAAGGTTAATGGTCTGTTCCGTTTGTTATGAATCAGACCAAACCCCCTCATAACATGCCAAGGAGATAGCCTAAATGTGAATATTTTCTTATTATAACAACAAATGTAAGGGCAGTGTTTGCAGTTGTAATCTGGTTGGTCAAATGACTTAGCTTTAAATAAAACACACTTTATTCTTCCAGTACAGTTAAAATGCAAGCAAAATAAGAAAAGAATTGACTTAACTGTAACTCTATCAAAATGCTTAATAAAGTTATACATATAACTACTACCAGTTAGCTGTTCCAATATAACAGCATTCTATAAACACCCTTGGCAAAGGCAAGTTCAACAAAATTAATCTCTCTCACTTGATTTCCAGGCCAGGAGAAAGGAAAAACTAAAAAGCAGAAAAAAAGAGAGCTCAAGCTTTTGCAGCAGCAAAAAGTTAGTTCTTCTCCGGAATCCCAGTTCACCACCTGAAAATCAAAACCTGCAATCCCTGGATTTTTGTGTTCTTGATGCCGCCCACTCACACTTCTTTTGTTTACTTTTAAAACAAAGATCCAAAGCCAGATACATTGCTGGGCTCAGAGCAGACAGTTCATCTCCAGGTTTACAACACTTGCTCTCAAAAGAAATAGGACAGAACAAGTCCTTCTGAAAGGCACATCTTAACACACACTCCTCCCTGACACCACACACTCAATTTATCTTTGCTACTGTCACTTTTTTCTAAAAACTGTTCCTTGGCTCAAGGAGACTCAGTCCTTGATATTTTTCAGAGGGGCAATAAACCGGGCTGGTCTCCAACCAGTCTGGTTTGGTACAGAGATGAAACAGATTTTGGGAGTCCTTTTGTTTATATGTAGACAGATGAGACTTCAGGCCAAAATGGTCATGTTTTAGAAGTGGCCTGTATAATGAAAGGGGAGTGGTCAGCTCTCTAGCCAGCTGAGCTGAGCTGTTTTTAGTTCAGAGTCGAGAGTGTGGTGCGGGAAAAGCACTGCATGTCAAGCAACATCCGAGGAGCAGGAGAATTGATGTTTCAGGCATAAGCCCTTCTTCAGGAATGAGGCTTGTGGTCGGGGCTGAGAGATAAATGGGAGGGGGCGGGTGTGGGGGGGGTAGGAAGCTGGGAAAGTGATAGATGGATGAAGGTGAGGGAGAAGGTGATAGGTCAGAGGCGACAGTGATGGACGGGTCTGGAGGGCGGTGCCAAGTTGGAGGCTTGGGACTGGGATAGTGTGGGGGGAGGGGAAATAAGGAAACTATTGAAATCCAGATTTATCCTGTGTGGTTGCAGGGTCCAAATGCAGAATATGAGGTGTTCCTCCTCTGGACGTCGGGTGATAATTTCGAAGTTTCAGGTATAAGTCCTTCATAGGAATGAGGCTTGTGGGTCCGGGCTGAGACATAAATGGGAGGGAGGTGGGGTTGGAGGGAGATTACCACCGACGTCTGGAGGTGGAACACCTCATATTCTGCCTTAGGACTCTGCAATCACACGGGATAAATGTGGATTTCAACAGCTTCCTCATTGCCCCTTCTCCCACATTATCCCAGTCCCAAGACTCCAACTCGGCACCGCCCTCCGGACCCGTCCATCACTGCCCCCTCTGACCTATCACCTTCTCCCTCACCTTCATCCACCTATCGTATTCTCAACTACCTCCCTCCAACCCCACACCCCTCCCATTTACCTCTCAGCCCCGACCAACAAGCCTCATTCCCGATGAAGGACTTGTGCCCGAAATGTTGATTCTCCTGCTCCTCTGATGCTGTCTGACTGCTGTGCTTTTCCAGCACCACACTCTCGACTCTGAACCCCAGATTCTGCAGTCTTCACTTTCTTCTCCCTGTTTTTAGTTCAGTCTTGAATTGGGAAGTTCAACAGGAAGCTGTGTGGAAACTCTCTCTCTTTTCTGCCATTCAACTTCAACCTGTAAGCATGTGTTCCATTTATACTGCGTTTAAAGGGAGTTTGTTACTGGGACTGTTGTGTGTATTCGGAACTAATTAAGTCTAGCTGGATGGGTTGAGTTCTGTAGGGGTTCTTCATTTTGTTGTTTGTGTTTCATTGTGTAATTTTGTGAATAAATTTTTTGTCTGTTTTAAAATCTAGTTAAAAATCACACATGAAGGAGCAGCGCTCCGAACACTCGTACGCCTAATTAAACCTGTTGGATTATAACCTAGTGTTGTGTAATTTTTAACTTTGTTCCCACCAGTCCAACACCGGCAGCTCCAAATCATTAAAATCTAGTAGCCAACCTAGCTATCGTATTCTGGGTAGTTTTCACTGTACATTTACCAAAACAAATTGCAAAGTTACGTCTAGGACTGCAAACTTGAAAATGTTTTGAATGGTCTGGCTAGTCCATAACAGATTGGGGGCTCTTTGCGGGATTTTAAACAGCAAGTGGTAGGTACTAGGGTCTTTATTTCAGGTGTTGGTTTGGTTGGGTAGACAAAGCTTGGGATAGTAATGGCTCTTTCAGTCGCCAAAAGTTTTCTGGATGTGGATACAGTGACTTTGAAAGATTAACAAAAAGTGAATATGACCAAGTTGCAAGAATTAGCAGGGAAGTTGGAATTGCAACTGCCTGCTTCGGTGAGGAAAGGAGCGATAATTACAGCAGTAGGTCAGCATTTAAACTTGCTGGAGAAAGCATCAGAATCTATAGACATGGCAAGAATTCAATTGCAAATGCAGCAGGTTGAGTTAGAGGCGAGAGATAAGGAAAGGGCAGCAAAAATGAAACAGTTTGAGTTATGATTAAAAACCGAACAGAGTGAAAAAGAGAGAGCAGCAGAAGAGAGAGGAAAAGAAAGAGCTTTTGAACTTCAAAACCTGACACTTAAAAAGGAAAGTCAGCTTTGAAAGGCTGGAGATAAAGGCTGAGGGTAGGCTTAGTGAGGAAGAGAAAAGAGGAGGAGTAAACCCCTGGTAGTCAGAAGCCTAGTGAGAAACTGCTTATGTTCAAGCATTGTCTAAATTTGATAAGAAGGATGTGGAAGCCTTTTTCATCTCATTTGAAAAGGTGGCTAAACAAATGCAGTGGCCAGAGGCAATGTGTGTGTTGTTGATCCAAATGAAACTTGTAGGTAGGGCTAGTGAGGTATTCGCACCACTGTCAGAGGAGGTATCTGGGGAATATGAAAAGGTGAAAAAAAAGCTATTTTAAGTGCATATGAGCTTGTAGCAGATGCCTACAGACAATGTTTCAGGAATCTAAGGAGGGACCCAGGTCAAACTTATCTTGAGTTTGAAAGGATCAAACAGAGTAATTTCAATAGATGAATAAAAGCTTTAAAACTCGAGCAAACTTATGATGCCCTTAGAGAGACAATTATTTTGGAGGAATTCAAAACGTCACTGCCTGAAATAGTGTGAACTCATGTGGAAGAGCAGGGAGGTGAAACAGCAAGGTTAGCAGCTGAAGTGGCTGATGATTACGAATTGAGGAGAAAGTGAGGTCTGCAGATGCTGGAGATCAGAGCTGAAAATGTGTTGCTGGAAAAGCGCAGCAGGTCAGGCAGCATCCAGGGAACAGGAGAATCGACGTTTCGGGCATAAGCCCTTCTTCAGGAATGAGGAAAGTTTGTCCAGCAGGCTAAGATAAAAGGTAGGGAGGAGGGACTTGGGGGAGGGGCGTCGGAAATGTGATAGGTGGAAAGAGGTCAAGGTGAGGGTGATAGGTCAGACTGGGGTGGGGGCGGAGAGGTCGGGAAGAAGATTGCAGATTAGGAAGGCGGTGCTGAATTCGATGGATTAGACTGAGACAAGGTGGGGGGAGGGGAAATGAGGAAACTGGTGAAATCCGAGTTCATCCCTTGTGGTTGGAGGGTTCCTAGGCGGAAGATGAGGCGCTCTACCTCCAACCGTCATTTTGTTGTGGTCTGACGATGGAGGAGTCCAAAGACCTGCATATCCTTGGTGGAGTGGGAGGGGGAAATTGAAATGTTGAGCCACAGGGTGGTTGGGTTGGTTGGTCCGGGTGTCCCAGAGGAGTTCTCTGAAACGCTCCGCAAGTAGCTGGCCTGTCTCCCCAATATAGAGGAGGCCACATCGGGTGCAGAGGATGCAATAGATGATGTGTGTGGAGGTGCAGGTGAATCTGTGGCGGATATGGAAGTTTCCTTTGGGGCCTTGGAAGGAGGTGAGGGGGGAGGTGTGGGCGCAAGTCTTGCACCTCCTGCGGTTGCAGGGGAAGGTGCTGGGAGTGGAGGTTGGGTTGGTGGGGGTGTGGACCTGACGAGGGAGTCACGGAGGGAGTGGTCTTTACGGAATGCTGATAGGGGAGGGGAGGGAAATATATGATTACGAATTGGTCTATAAAACACAGTTTGGCTTCCAGAATCAATTTCAGTCCATGAGGGATAGACACTGGGGCAAAGAGAAATCCTCACATGGAAAGGGAAAGGTAGATCTCAATGAAGATCATAAGGAGAACTTACCACAGGGTAAAAAAGAAACCCTTGAGGGGGAACAAAGAAATGAAAAAGCTCCGGTGTTTTCATTGGGTCACACAAAATCAGTGTTGGTGGGCTAGGAGAAAGCCAGGTGTAAGAAAACCAGACAAGCCTGGAAGTTTTGTTAGACTAATAATGAAACACACAAGGGAAGTTAGATAACTGCCTCAGATTGTACAAGATGATCAGAGGCTGATTAAGGAGGAAGTGCCAGATCTGCTTATAAAATACACATGCAAGGGTAAAGTTTATTCACCTAGGCCAGGAGTAGTAGGTAAAGAGGTTACAATATTAGGGGACACAGGATCCTCTCAGTCTGTAATGTTGAAGGATGAGGAGATATGTACTCCTGAGGGATTATTGCCAGAGAAGGTACTGGTAACAGGAATTCATGATGAGACAAAAAGTGCTCAGTTATGTAAAGTGAGGCAAAAGAGTCCAGAGAAGAATGGAGAATTTGTAGTAGGAGTACTGGACAAACGCTCAGCTCCAGGAATACAATTTGTCCTTGCAAATGATATAACGGATTCACCGGTAGGCGTGCTGCCTACTCTAGTTGAAAAGCCAGTGGAGACACAAGCAACTACAGACCTGGAGAATGTTTATCCAGGAATTTTCCCTGATTATATGATCACAAGATCACAAAGGCACAAGTTGAAGCAGGAGAGATCAAAAGGCACAGATAAGGAAGCTGACGTAGTGTTATCCAAAACTTTCTTTTATCAGGTAAGTGGAACAGAGAAGGAACCAGTAAACAAGCCAGTATTTTTAGCACTGCTTGCTGATTGAATTACAGCCGAAAGATGAGGAGTTAAAACAGTTATATTAAAAGGCTTTTACTGAGAAAGAAAGTGAATGCATTCTTGTGTGTTATTAATTAACAAATGATCTCTTAATGAGGAAATGGAGACTATTACACATTCAAGCAGATGAAAACTTGGCAGAGATTCATCAAATTGTTTTTTAGCTAGAAGGGTGTAGAAAGGAAGTGCTGTGAGTAGCGCATGAGCTACCACTTGGAGGTCATTTAGGAGTGAGAAAAACAAGAGGTTTAAATACAAAGACATTTTTACTGACCTGGACAACACAAAGATGTAGTTGAATTTTGCCAGACATGTCATACATGTCAGCTAATCGGAAAACCACAGGGAGTAAGAAAACCTGCACCTTTAATACTTATTCCAGCATTTGAGGAACCTTTCACAAGAGTCTTGATTGATTGTGTAGGTTCCCTATCTCAAACAAAAATTGGGAATAAGTATTTATTAACAATAATGGATATGTCGACCAGATTTCTAGAGGCAATCCTATTACACAAAATCACAGCTAAAAGAGTTGTAGAAGAATTACTTAAATTTTTTACTAGATATGGACTGCTGATAGAGACTCGGTCAGATCAAGGATCAAACTTCACATCCAAGGAGGTTATGGATAACTTGGGAGTAAAGTAGATTCAAATCTGCTGTGTACCAACCATCTGGAATCGCAGGGAATGCTAGAGAGATGGCTTCAAACACTGAAGACCATGTTAAGGACTGATGGTCAGAATTATCCAGACGATTGGGATAAGGAAGTTCCGTTTGTACTTTTGCGATCAGAGATGCACTGGATGAATCGACCAAATTCAGTCCATTTGAATTAATTTTTGGGCATGAAGTAAGAGGACCATTAAAACTGATTAAGGAGAAATTAATAAGAGAGAATTCAGAGCCCACCCATTTGGACTATGTGTCAACTTTTAGAGAATGACTAAATAGAGCTGGAGAGTTGACTAGACAGCATTTAAAAGTATCACAGCATACAATGAAACAGGAAGTGGATAAGTAACACAAATTTGCAATTTTGCAATCGGGGATAAGGTATTGGTGTTACTTCCAGTAACAGGTGAGCCTTTAAAAGAAAGGTTTAGTGGACCGTATCAAATTCAGCAGAAATTGAGTGAAGTGAACCACTTGATAAGTCCTTCAGACAGGAAGAGATCTGGGCGGCACGGTGGTTAGCACTGCTACCTCACAGCACCAGAGCCCCGGGTTCAATTCCCACCTCAGGCGACTGACTGTGTGGAATTTCCTCCGGGTGCTCCGGTTTCCTCCCACAGTCCAAAAATTTGCAGATTATGTGAATTGGCCATGCTAAATTGCCCATAGTGTTAGGTGTCGGGGGATGGGTCTGGGTGGGTTGCGCTTCGGGCGGGTCGGTGTGGTCTTGTTGGGCCGAAGGGCCTGTTTCCACACTGTTAATCTAATCTAATCTCACAGAGTGTGTCATGTGACTGGTCAAAAGGTATTTTGATAGGGAAGGAAAGCAAGAGGAGGTGTTAATGATTACAGCACAGAAGGGAGAACCAGGTTCAAAGGATTCTGAATTGGATATTCCTCAAATCAAATTGGACAATGAGGAAGTTGTCAAAAATTAGGATAAATTGAGTTACCTTCCACAAGAAAATCGAAACAACCTGAAAGAGTTATGGGGAGATATGTGGAAATAAATAGGAAGTTCGAACCTAATTGTGCATGATGTAGATATAGGAGATGCTGTTCCAATTAAGCAACATCCTTACAGTCATAACCCTCTAAAGTTGGCACAAGTTCAGAAGGAGATAGATGCATCCTCCAAGATGGCATAATCAAAGTGAGTTACAGCGACTGGAGCTCACCCATCGTCATGGTTCCAAAGCCAGATGGTACCCAATGGTTATGTGTGGACTATCGCAAGGTCAACGCCATTACAAAGCCTGATGAATATCCAATTCCATGGTTGGAGGACTGTGTCGAAAAGGTGGGACAAGCAACTTACGTTTCTAAATTGGATTTGCTCAGAGGCTACTGGCAAGTACCTCTGTCAGAGAAAGAAAAGACAATTTCAGCTTCTGTAATGCCAAATTGACTCTATCAGTTCAAATTCTGGATCAGTGGTGCTGGAAGAGCACAGCAATTCAGGCAGCATCCGACGAGCAGCAAAATCGACGTTTCGGGCAAAAGCCCTTCATCAGGAATAAAGGCAGAGAGCCTGAAGCGTGGAGAGATAAGCTAGAGGAGGGTGGGGGTGGGGAGAAAGTAGCATAGAGTACAATAGGTGAGTGGGGGAGGAGATGAAGGTGATAGGTCAGGGAGGAGAGGGTGGAGTGGATAGGTGGAAAAGGAGCTAGGCAGGTCGGACAAGTCCGGATAGGTCAAGGGGATAATGCGGGCTGGAAGTTTGAAACTAGGATGAGGTGGGGGAAGGGCAAAAGAGGAAGCTGTTGAAGTCCACATTGATGCCCTGGGGTTGAAGTATTCCGAGGCGGAAGATGAGGCGTTTTTCCTCCAGGCGTCTGGTGGTGAGGGAGTGGCGGTGAAGGAGGTCCAGGACCTCCATGTCCTCGGCAGAGTGGGAGGGGGAGTTGAAATGTTGGGCCACGGGGCGGTTTGGTTAATTGGTGCGGGTGTCTCGGAGATGTTCCCTAAAGCGCTCTGCTAGGTGGCGCCCAGTCTCCCCAATGTAGAGGAGACCGCAACGGGAGAAACAGATACAATAAATGATATTAGTGGATGTGCAGGTAAAACTTTGATGGATGTGGAAGGCTCCTTTAGGGCCTTGGATAGAGGTGAGGGAGGAGGTGTGTGCACAGGTTTTACAGTTCCTGTGGTGGCAGGGGAAAGTGCCAGGATGGGAGGGTGGGTCGTAGGGGGGCGTGGACCTGACCAGGTAGTCACGGAGGGAACAGTCTTTGCGGAAGGCGGAAAGGGGTGGGGAGGGAAATATATCCCTGGTGGTGGGGTCTGTTTGGAGGTGGTGGAAATGTCGGCGGATGATTTGGTTTATGCGAAGGTTGGTAGGGTGGAAGGTGAGCACCAGGGGCGTTCTGTCCTTGTTACGGTTGGAGGGGTGGGGTCTGAGGGCGGAGGTGTGGGATGCCCTCCAATGCATCTCATCCACCGCAGGAACTGTAAAACCTGTGCCCACACCTCCTCCCTCACCTCTATCCAAGGCCCTAAAGGAGCCTTCCACATCCATCAAAGTTTTACCTGCACATCCACTATTATCATTTATTGTATCCGTTGCTCCCGATGCGGTCTCCTCTACATTGGGGAGACTGGGCGCCTCCTAGCAGAGCGCTTTAGGGAACATCTCCGAGACACCCGCACCAATCAACCAAACCGCCCCGTGGCCCAACATTTCAACTCCCCCTCCCACTCTGCCGAGGACATGGAGGTCCTGGGCCTCCTTCACCGCCACTCCCTCACCACCAGACCCCTGGAGGAAGAACGCCTCATCTTCCGCCTCGGAACACTTCAACCCCAGGGTATTGATGTGGACTTCAACAGCTTCCTCACTTCCCCTTCCCCCACCTCATCCTAGTTTCAAACTTCCAGCCCGCACTGTCCCCTTGACCTGTCCGGACTTGTCTGACCTGCCTAGCTCCTTTTCCACCTATCCACTCCACGCTCTCCTCCCTGACCTATCACCTTCATCTCCTCCCCCACTCACCTATTGTACTCTATGCTACTTTCTCCCCACCCCCACCCTCCTCTAGCTTATCTCTCCACGCTTCAGGCTCACAGCCTTTATTCCTGATGAAGGGCTTTTGCCCGAAACGTCGATTTTGCTGCTCGTCGGATGCTGCCTGAATTGCTGTGCTCTTCCAGCACCACTGATACAGAATCTGGTTTCCAGCATCTGCAGTCATTGTTTTTACCTCTATCAGTTCAAAGTCATGCCATTTGATATAAAAATCTTCCAGCCACATTTCAGAGACTTTTGCCAGACATGTCATACATGTCAGCTAATCAGAAAACCACAGGGAGTAATAAAACCTACACCTTTAATACCTATTCCAGCATTTGAGGAACCTTTCACAAGAGTCTTGATTGATTGTGTAGGTTCCCTACCTCAAACAAAAAGTTTGACCTTTGTGGAAAAATTTAAGGACAAAAATGCCAGACTGTTTAAATGGAGCTTGTTGTTGCAGCCATTCAATTTGACAATTGTGCATGTGGCAGGTCGCGAGAACGTCACTGCCGATGCATTATCAAGACTTGAATGAGATATGGGGGCATTCGGTGGTGGGTGTGCCGTGGCCTGAATTTGCATATGGCTGAGCATGTTTGCAAGTTTATAGTTAGTATAGTGTATACGTGTGTTCAGACTACTAACCAGGTTTTGAAGGATTAAAAATGAAGATATTGATGATTTTCTTTTGGGGGGGGAGGGGGGTGTCACGAATCTCGTCTCTTTTCTTTTGTTCGACAAAGTTCCCCATGGGAGACTGGTTAGCAAGGTTAGTTCTCACGGAATACAAGGAGAACTAGCCATTTGGATGCAGAACTGGCTCAAAGGTAGAATACAGAGGGTTGTTTTTCAGATTGGAGGCCTGTGACCAGTGGAGTGCCACAAGGATTGGTGCTAGGTCCACTACTTTTCGTCATTTATATAAATGATGCGAGCATAAGAGGTATAGTTAGTAAGTACAGATGACACCACAATTGGAGGTGGAGTGGACAGCGAAGAAGGTTACCTCAGATTACAACAGGATCTTGATCAGATGGGCCAATGGACTGAGAAGTGGCAGATAAATGTGAGGTTCTGCATTTTGGGAAAGCAAATCTTAGCAGGACTTATACACTTCATGGTAAGGTCCTAGGGAGTGTTGCTGAGTGGAGTCACAGGTAGATAGGATAGTGAAGAAGGCATTTGGTATGCTTTCCTTTATTGGTCAGTATGGAGTACAGGAGTTGGGAGGTCATGTTGCAGTTGTACAGGACATTGGTTAGGCCACTGTTGGAATATTGTGTGCAATTCTGGTCTCCTTCCTATTGGAAAGATGTTGTGAAACTTGAAAGGGTTCAGAAAATATTTCAAGGATGTTGCCAGGGTAGGAGGATTTGAGCTATAAGGATAGCTGAACAGGCTGGGGCTGTTTTCCCTGGAGCGTTGGAGGTTGAAGGGTGACCTTATAGAGATCTTACAAAATTATGAGGGGCATGGATAGGATAAATAGACAAATTCTTTTCCGTGGGGTGGGGGAGTCCAGAACTAGAGAACATAGATTTAGGGTGAGAGGGGAAAGGTATAAAAGAGACCTAAGGGGCAACGTTTTCACACAGAGGGTGGTACGTTTATGGAATGAGTTGCCAGAGGAAGTGGTGGAGGCTGGTACAATTGCAACATTTAAAAGGCATTTTGGATGGATATATGAATAGGAAGGGTTTGGAGGGATATGGGCCGGGTGCTGACAGGTGGGACTAGATTGGTTTGGGATATCTGGTCAGCATGGACGCGTTGGACCAAAGGGTCTGTTTCCTAACTCTATGGCTCTATGACTCTGTTCCTTTTCTCAAGGAGACTCTGCCCTCAATTTTTTTTCAGAGGGGCAATAAACTGGGCCGGACTCCGATCAGTCTGGTTTGGTACAGAGATGAAAAGGATTTTGAGAGGCCTTTTGTTTATATGTCATCAGGTGAGACTTCAGGCCAAAGTGGTCATGTTTTTAGAAGTGACCTGTATAATGAAAGGGAAGTGGTCAGCTCTCTAGCTAGCTGAGCTGACCTAAACTGTTTTTAGTTCAGTCTTGAGCTGTGTGGAAACTCTCTTTCTTTTCTACCCTTCAATGTCAACCTGTAAGTATGTGTTCCATTTATACTGGTTTTTAAAGGGAGTTTGCTTTTGGGACTGTTGTGTGTATTCGGAACAGCATAATTAAGTCTAGCTAGATAGGTTCAGTTCTGTAAGAGTTTTTTATTCTGTCCTGTGTGTTTCATTGTGTAATTTGTACATTTGTTTTTGTCCGTTTTAAAATTAGTACTCAACCTAGCTATTTTACCCTGGGTAATTTTCACTGTATATTTACTGAAACAAATTGTAAAGGTAGATCTAGGGCTGCCTGCTTAAGAATGTTTTGAGTGATCTGGCCTAGTCCATAACAGCCACTGTCCCCACCTCTCACCACATCTCATTGTCTATCCCCCTCACCATTGATATCTTCCCTCACTCGCTCTCACCTGCTCCAACCTCCAACACTATAAACTGTGTATGCTTTTACACTGCCTACTCACTCTCCAGGATTACCTCTCCACCTGCACCAACAGTAACAGTTGTGCCACACCTGTTTCATTTCCCATAATACCTGCCCCTTACTAATTCCAGGAGGAAATCAGCCCACCACCTCAAGACAGGTGGTGAGCTGTCCGACATTCAGCTCCTAACCCATTATGTGGAGAGTATCCTGACTCTGATTGTCTAGAGTGGCTGAATAATCAATCCAAGTCCATGGACTGGTATCAAAGGCTGCCCTTGGCTTCCTGTGCTAGGACCACGTGATCAAAGGTTATCTCTCTTGACTTGATTGAGGACTCTAATAACCATGTCAAAGTTTCTGGATTTGTGTCAATGCTAAACAGCCAAGGCATACATAAGTACTGTGAGCCTGGTATTTCTGAATGAGAGCCAATCAAGTCAAGGCAGAGATGTTATGAGCATCCAGGTAGACTCAAAGTAAATTAGCCCTAAGAGAGCAAGCAAACAGCTTGGAGATTTAGTTTTGTTCTGTTCACATGCTGGGTGCATGTTGCAGAGTGCAAGGGTCCTTGCTGCAGTATTACAATGATAGTTGCTGTAGTGACCCCAGGTAGAGCATTGATGTGCAGAAGTATACTGTTATGTCCTCAGAGGCTGAAACACATTGGATGCCAGAGCCATGATGATGAGCTGCATGTGGCCAGTGACCATTTTTTTGTGCCCTGAACTATTGGCGTTTATTGTCTAACATGGGGATCCTTTGGCACAGGCAGTGAGCCAGATACCTACTTTGACTTGCACATTGAGAAATGCCAATGTCTAGTTTGCTCACAGTGGATGGTAGGATGGAACGCTGCACATGAATCAGGTGCAGTTAATCAGGTTGTTAACAAGTAATAATCTTTCTTAATAGACAGCTTATTGCTGTTTAGCAAGAATTTTTGAATGCCTGGAACTTAGTTAAAAATTCATCATTGAGAATGTTCTACCACATTTCTTCTTAGCCCACATTGTTCAGACCTCTGTAAGATTCCAACCTCTGCTTGCAACATGTTTGAGAAAGACAGTTCTAAAGACTTAAGGCTTATGTATGTGATAAAGAAAATTCTCCTAGTCTCTGTCTTAAATGGTTGGCTATTTATTTTAAAACAGTGACTCCTTATTCTTGAATTTCCACAAGAGGAAATAGCTTTCATACATCCCCCAATCAAAGCCCTTCAGGATTTTACATGTTTCAATCAAGTCACCTCTTACTCTTCTAAACTCCAGCAGATGCAAGCTGAACCTGTTCAACCTTTCTCAGAAGTCAACCTGCCCATTCCAGGTATTAACCAAGTAAACTTTTTCTAAATTGCTTCAAACACATTTCAATTCTTCTTTAAATAGGGCGATCAATACTGGCCACAGTACTCCAGATGTAGTCTTATCAATGCCCTGTATAGCTGAAGCATAACCTCACTATTTTTGTATTCAATTCCTCTTGCCCAAAAATATATTACTCTGTTAGCTTTTCTAATTACTTGTTGAATCTGTATACTAACCATGCACTTGGGCATCCAACTGCTGCTAAATCTCAGAACTCCGCAATCTCTCAATATTCAGATAGTTTGCTTCTTTTTATTCATTGTGTCAAAATAGAAAATTTCACATGATACACCTTTGGCTCAGGAACTGATTCTTACAATACACTACCTGTTACATCTTGCCAACAGAGAATGACATATTCATGACTACTCTCTGTTTCCTGCTCGCTCGCCAATCTTCTATCTATACGTTACTTCTGAGTTGGGGGGAAGGGAAAGTGAAAGCGACAGGGAGCATGGAGTTAAATGGAAAGATAAGCGGCAGGATAGCATATGTGCAGGCAGATTTAAACTTGAGATCGACTGGTAATGCAGCAAAAAGGAAGGATAACTTAGGACATCTTATGACTTCCAATATCTCTAATGATAAGAAAGTTAACATTAAGGCACTTTACCTGAATGCTCGTAGCATTCATAACAAAGCAGATGAACTAATGGCACAGATCATCGTGAATGATTATGATGTGGTAGGCATCACAGAGACGTGGTTACAGGGGGGTCAGGACTGGCAGTTAAACATCCAAGGGTTTTCAACTTATCAAAAAGACAGGGAGGTGGGCAGAGGGGGTGGGGTTGCCTTGTTAGTTAAGAACAAAATTAAATCTATGGTGCTGAATGACATAGCGTCGGATGATTTGGAGTCTGTGTGGGTGGAATTGAGGAACCACAAAGGCAAAAAAACCATAGTGGGAGTTATGTACAGACCTCCTAACAGTGGTCAGGACCAGGGGCGCAACATGTACTGGGAAATAGAGAAGGCATGTCAGAAAGGCAAGGTTACATTGATCATGGGAGACTTCAATATGCAGGTGGACTGGGAAAATAATGTTGCCAGTGGATCCAAAGAAAGGGAATTCATGGAATGCTTACAGGATGGCTTTTTGGAACAGCTTGTCATGGAGCCCACAAGAGAGCAGGCTATTCTGGACCTAGTGCTATGTAATGAACCAGACTTTATAAAAAATCTTAAAGTAAGGGAACACTTAGGAAGCAGCGATCATAATATGGTGAGTTCAGTCTGCAGTTTGAAAGAGAGAAGGCAAAATCCGATGTAATGGTGTTACAGTTAAATAAAGGTAACTATGAGGGCATGAGAGAGGAACTGACGAAAATAGACTGGAAGCAGAGCCTAGCAGGGAAGACAGTAGAGCAAAAATGGCAGGAGTTTGTGGGTATAATTGAGGACACTGTACAGAGGTTCATCCCCAAGATGAGAAAGATTATCTGGGGAGGGCTTAGACAGCCATGGCTGACAAAGGAAGTCAGGAAATCTATCAAAGAAAAAGAGAGAGCCTATAAAGTGGCCAAGAGCACTGGGAAATCAGAAGATTGGGAAGGCTACAAAAACAAACAGAGGATAACAAAGAGAGAAATAAGGAAGGAGAGGATCAAATATGAAGGTAGGCTAGCCAGTAATATTAGAAATGATAGTAAAAGTTTCTTTCAATACATAAGAAACAAACGACAGGCAAGAGTAGACATTGGGCCACTTCAAACTGATGCTGGAAGCCTAGTGATGGGAGATAAGGAAATAGCAGGAGAACTTAATAAGTACTTTGCATCAGTCTTCACAGTGGAAGACATGAGTAATATCCCAACAATTAAAGGGAGTCAAGGGGCTGAGTTGAGTATGGTTGCCATTACAAAAGAGAAAGTGCTAGAAAAGTTAAAAGGTCTTAAAATTGATAAATCTCCTGGCCCTGATGGGTTACATCCTAGAGTTCTGAGGGAGGTGGCTGAGGAAATAGCGGAGGCATTGGTTGAGATCTTTCAAAAGTCACTGGAGTCAGGGAAAGTCCCAGATGATTGGAAGATCGCTGTTGTAACCCCCTTGTTCAAGAAAGGATCAAGGCAAAAGATGGAAAATTATAGGCCAATTAGCCTAACCTCGGTTGTTGGTAAAATTCTAGAATCCATCATTAAGGATGAGGTTTCTAAATTCTTGGAAGAGCAGGGTCGGATTAGAACAAGTCAGCATGGATTTCATAAGGGGAGGTCGTGCCTGACAAACCTGTTGGAGTTCTTTGAAGAGGTGACAATTGGGTTAGACCGGGGAAACCCAGTGGATGTGGTCTATCTAGACTTTCAAAATGCCTTTGATAAGGTGCCACATGGGAGGCTGCTGAGCAAGGTGAGAGCCCGCGGTGTTCGAGGTGAGCTACTGGTATGGATTGAGGATTGGCTGTCTGACAGGAGACAGAGAGTTGGGATAAAAGGTTCTTTTTCGGAATGGCAGCCGGTGACAAGTGGTGTCCCGCAGGGTTCAGTGTTGAGGCTGCAGCTGTTCACATTATATATTAATGATCTGGATGAAGGGACTGGGGGCATTCTAGCGAAGTTTGCCGACGATACAAAGTTAGGTGGACAGGCAGGTAGTACTGAGGAAGTGGGGAGGCTGCAGAAGGATCTAGACAGTTTGGAGGAGTGGTCCAGGAAATGGTTGATGGAATTCAATGTGAGCAAATACGAGGTCTTGCACTTTGGGAAAAAGAATAGAAGCATGGATTACTTTCTAAACGGTGAGAAAATTCGTAAAGCCAAAGTACAGAGGGATCTGGGAGTGCTAGTTGAGGATTCTCTAAAGGTAAACATGCAGATTGAGTCTGTGATTAAGAAAGCGAATGCAATGTTGTCAATTATCTCAAGGGGGTTGGAATATAAAAGCACTGTTGTGCTACTGAGACTTTATAAAGCTCTGGTTAGGCCCCATTTGGAGTACTGTGTCCAGTTTTGGTCCCCACACCTCAGGAAGGACATACTGGCACTGAAGCGTGTCCAGCGGAGATTCACACGGATGATCCCTGGAATGGTAGGTCTAACATACGAGGAACGGCTGAGGATCCTGGGATTGTATTCATTGGAGTTTAGAAGATTAAGGGGAGATCTAATAGAAACTTACAAGATAATACATGGCTTGGAAAGGGTGGACGCTAGGAAATTGTTTCCGTTAGGCGAGGAGACTAGGACCCGTAGACACAGCCTTAGAATTAAAGGGGGTAAATTCAGAACAGAAATGCGGAGACATTTCTTCAGCCAGAGAGTGGTGTGCCTGTGGAATTCATTGCCGCAGAGTACAGTGGAGGCTGGGAAGCTAAATGTCTTCAAGGCAGAAATTGATAAATTCTTGATGTCACAAGGAATTAAGGGCTACGGGGAGAATGCGGGTAAGTGGAGTTGAAATGCCCATCAGCCATGACTGAATGGCGGAGTGGACTCGATGGGCCGAATGGCCTTACTTCCGCTCCTATGTCTTATGGTCTTATGGTTACGTTAATCCTATGCCATGAGCTCTTATTTTCCACAATAACCATTAATGCAGCACTTTAACAAAGGCCTTCTGGAAATCTAAATACAATACATCCACAGATGCCTTCCATCCACATTACATTATTTCTATAAAGCACTCCAATAAGTTGGTTGTACATGAATTTTCTTTTACAAAACAATGTTGACATTGTTGGCTACCCTGACCATTTCTCTTAAGTACTGGGAGAAAGTGAGGACTGCAGATGCTGGAGATCAGAGCTGAAAATGTGTTGCTGGAAAAGTGCAGCAGGTCAGGCAGCATCCAAGGAGCAGGAGAATCGACGTTTTGGGCATGAGCCCTTCTTCAGAAATGAGGAAAGTATGCCAAGCAGGCTAAGATAAAAGGTAGGGAGGAGGGACTTGGGGGAGGGGCGTTGGAAATGCGATAGGTGGAAGGAGGTTAAGGTGAGGGTGATAAGGTGAGGGTGATAGGCTGGAGTGGGGGTGGGGGCGGAGAGGTCAGGAAGAAGATTTCAGGTTAGAAAGGTGGTGCTGAGTTCGAGGGTTGGGACTGAGACAAGGTGGGGGGGAGGGGAAATGAGGAAACTGGAGAAATCGGAGTTCATCCCTTGTGGTTGGAGGGTTCCTAGGCGGAAGATGAGGCACTCTTCCTCCAGCCGTCGTGTTGCTATGGTCTGGCGATGGAGGAGTCCAAGGATCTGCATGTCCTTGGTGCAGTGGGAGGGGGAGTTGAAGTATTGAACCACAGGGTGGTTGGGATGGTTGGTCCGGATGTCCCAGAGGTGTTCTGTGAAACGTTCCGCAAGTAGGTGACCTGTCTCCCCAATATAGAGGAGGCCACATCGGGTGCAGTGGATGCAATAAATGATGTGTGTGGAGGTGCAGGTGAATTTGTGGCGGATATGGAAGTATCCCTTGGGGCCTTGGAGGGAAGTAAGGGGGGAGGTGTGGGCACAAGTTTTGCATTTCTTGCGGTTGCAGGGGAAGGTGCCGGGAGTGGAGGTTGGGTTGGTGGGGGGTGTGGACCTGATGAGGGAGTCACGGAGGGAATGGTCTTTTCGGAACGCTGATAGGGGAGGGGAGGGAAATATATCCCTGGTGGTAGGGTCCGTTTGGAGGTGGCGGAAATGATGACGGATGATACGATGTATATGGAGGTTGGTGGGGTGGTAGGTGAGGACCAGTGGAGTTCTGTCCTGGTGGCGATTGGAGGGGCGGGGCTCAAGGGCGGAGGAGCGGGAAGGGAAGGAAATGAGGTGAAGAGCATCGTCGACCACGTCTGGGGGGAAATTGCGGTCTTTGAAGAAGGAGGCCTTCTGGGTTGTTCGGTATTGGAACTGGTCCTCCTGGGAGCAGATGCGGCGGAGACGAAGGAATTGGGAATATGGGATGGCATTTTTACAGGGGGCAGGGTGGGAGGAGGTGTAGTCTAGATAGTTGTGGGAGTTGGTCGGTTTATAGTAAATTATACTATAAACCATTTCTCTTAAGTATCCTGTTAATGTCCTCATAGTTTCTGACATTTTCCGTCTGACAGACATTAAGCAAACTGGCCTGTAATTTCTTGCATTTTTTTTTAATAAAGCAGATATATTCTCTAAACACCGATCCTTATTTTCTCTGTTTTAAAAATTACAAATCCTTTTAACCCTTCAATTTTGCTTGTTTTATACTCTTAAGAACTTAAAATGTCTGCAATAGAAAATACTTTACACAAAATGATAAACATAAGATAAACAGTACACAGTTTGTGCTTTTATAATGCAAATGACGAGTCCATTTACCATTTTTGATTTTCTCCAGCTTCTTCTGTAACTCGCTGCTCTGAGTAGATTGGTCTGACTCCTGGCCTTTGGCAGTGAAGGTTTTCAATTGTGACTCTAACTTATTCTTTAAAAGATGCAGGTCTCTCTGGTTCAAAGAAACAAACAATAATTTATTCCAAAAAAATCAGCTCAACAAACCCATCATACCATGTAGCTATATCTACAGCTCACATCCACGTTTAAATTTGATAAACAATCACTGACTTGCAATGTTAACTCCACTGCTCTCCACAGATACTGCTTGACTCACTGAAGCTTTCCAGCTTCTGTTGTTCTTATTCCCACCACAAAAGCAAAGAGACGTGGGAAGCAGAGGGACATCCTCCTTGATTAATGAAATATACATTCCACCTATGTTTCTAAGCAGATTGTTTCCAAGGTTGCTGCCGAATCCTAAAGGAAATAAGATGCATTGTGGGGAAAATTGACTGCCATCACTTTTGTGCCCAAGAAACAAGCAGCCAGGAGGCAAAAGCCAAGGTTCATTCAATGCTTTGACTAGTGGAGTTTGCAAATGGAAGAGCAGCTGGTTTGTCTAAGGAATGGGGAAAGCTGTTTTCTATTGATGCCCTACAGTGGTTGTAGGAAGTTATGACACATAAGGTCCATCTTCTTTCAACAGGTCTTTAATGATCTAACCAGCAATCCTAAAGGGCAATCTAGGAAATGCTCACGAAATGGCCACACAATTGTTTTCAAAGCTACATCTTTGGGAGTCTGTCCTGAGTAGATGTGTTCCTGCTGGGTTCGCAAAAGTGAAGTGCATCAACACTAGCTTGGGTGAAGCATCCTTGGAATTGCTACTTCCATCTAGTTGTCTCCTGCAGGTTTTAAGCCGGCCTACTTGGTGTGAGAGTAGCTGAAAAATCATCAGGCCTCTATTGGTGAGCTGAATAAAGAACATAATGCATTGTTTCCTTTCAAATGAGTTTCATGGATGAGCCTGTCAAAATGTTGCATCATACAATAAAATAACAGAGAGACAAAAAGCTGCAGAAAAGATCATGGGACCAGCTAACGAGATTTCAATATATGCAGAAAATGATTGTAAAAACAAGAAAAATACTACATTTGCACAAGTATATATTAGGGTACAGACAAGAGTATGATTGTAGCTGTCAACACCTTAGGATATCAGAACCATGGAGAAGGTACAACAAAACCCATTTGAACATTGAGGAATAAGAGTTTACAGTTACAAAGAAGAGCTTGAAATATTGCTTTTTTTTCACTGAGACAGACAGGTAATTGGGTGATCTAACAAAGACTTTCAAAACTATGAAAGATTTTGTCAGGAAAAGTTGCTAAAGGTTATTTCTGCTGGTTACAAGAAATGCAGAGTGCAATCTTCCAATCCTTAAGGTGATGGGAAAGCAACTTAAATGGCGGAATGGTGGTGGATCCGAACTTCACCACCTCTCAACCCCCATTGGGACTAAATTTTAGTGGGAAGCTCTTTGTTTAAATTTCCTGCACTGCCTCCAACTGAGGTTCAAAGTGGTCAATTAATGAGCACTTAAGCGACTGTTTCCACTGATCAAAATAGTTAGGGTGAGAGAGACAGGGAATGATTGCTGACAGCTAAAGCGCTGCCCTTGCTTCCAACCCCATGGTCCTCCCTCTGCCCATGATATCCAGCCACAATAACACTCACCTGTACATGGTCAGTCATCAATTCCAGGAGGCCAGGCAGATGTTTTACCAGTGGCTACCATAGTGCTGCCGAGTGCTGGAGCTGCTGGCCTCGACTTGAATGGCAGATTTTGGTTGGTGCTATTCCTTCACTTGGGGTCACCAAGATCTGGTAGAAATTACACTGGCCACTCATTAGATGCCTGAACGTGGAACAGGCTTTCTAATCCTAATAGGGAATGAGATTCTTTCCACTAACCTTTCCAAGTTTCAGACAATCAGAAAATTGAAGGATGCCGGCCATAGTTCCAAAATCATCAGTAGGAGAAAAGTTAGTACAGATTGCTCTCATAAGGTCATTACAACTAATGGATACAGATGGAGAGAATATATTTTTAAAGGAAATTGGTCAAGTATTTGAAAAGCTGAAAATGTGTTGCTGGAAAAGCACAGTAGGTCAGGCAGCATCCAAGGAGCAGGAGAATCAACGTTTTGGGCATGAGCCCTTCTTCAGGAATCATTCCTGAAGAAGGGCTCATGCCCAAAACGTCGATTCTCCTGCTCCTTGGATGCTGCCTGATCTGCTGCGCTTTTCCAGCAACACATTTTCAGCTCTGATCTCCAGCATCTGCAGTCCTCACTTTCTCCCCAAGTATTTGAAAAGGCAAAACAAAGTAGGTGTGATTAAATGATAAGAAAATGGTGAAAGGAACATAGATAGCAGTTCAATAAATCCATATGAGCCAAATACTTTCCCACTATGCAATAATTTCACCCACTATGCAGTAATTTCTCCCACAATGCGGTAATTTCTCCCACAATGCGGTAATTTCTCCCACAATGCGGTAATTTCTCCCACTATGCGGTAATTTCTATGATTCTACTCACAATGCAGTTTGTGACCGCTTTGGATTGCTTGAACTTGTAGCCGCTCATAAAAATAAAACACATATAGGCACAGAGAGCCTTAGAATCCACCTTCATAAAAAAAATTAAAAACATTACATGGCAGTAAAAGGAAACGTAGCTTTATTTTCTGTTTTTCTTTTCCCTTACAATTTTCATATTGTTACCTCAAGCAGATCTTGTGATGTAAAAGAGGTCGATGTACAAATCAATTCTTCCATTGTTTTTAAAGCAAGATTTGTTATCCATCTATAAAATCAATCACATTCAAAAATAAAATAAGAGCAGAGAGAAATAAGAAGCCATGCTATAATTTATAGTGAGGAGTCTGACCTGTCACATGGTAGCATTTCCACAATGAACGTGCCGGGCATGAAGGAGTTTACCAGATAGCACCAGACATGACTATCTATCAAGTCACTTAAATCTTTCACCAGGAGTTTGTGGCCTTCTGATGCAATCTGTGTAAATGATAGAAAAAAGGGCGTGAATTTCAATAGATTGAAATTAATTTGATAATTATTATATTATGGAGAAGGAACTGATAACCACTTTGGGTCAGAACCTAGTGGCATTGAATGTGAACAGCATCTATGAGTATTGAGGGGGAACAGGGTCTAGGAACTTTGAGGAGGGCAACAGTTTAGCAGCACTGAACAAGAGCAAAGATTTACATCAGGCAATATTTTTTGTTTTGGCCTCCTTCAACTCTTTGGCCACACAAAGATCAAAACTAAAACTTTCTTGAGCTGTTTCCTTTGACTTAGCTCAAACCGTTGAATAACAAATAATATTTTTTCATGAAAAATACCTTGCTTGGCATCAGCTAAAATGATGGTAAGATCATGAATTGTCAAAATGAATTTTCATAACAATTTAAAATTTACTTCTGATCAACTTTTCTTTTCATAAACTATCCATTGATATACTCTCATTCATATTGCAACAGGAATAATATTTTATATTGTTTCAGTTATGGTATTGATACTGCATTCTGTGACTCTACAAAAAATAAGTCTTCTGTGTTGAATAAAACCACCTGTAGATGGGCATTAATAAGATCCAGGATGCATTCAACACCGGAAGGGTAGTAATCCCAGCCTTCTTTAGGAATCTTCCTGTTAAAAATTTTAGCTACCTCACGACCTTAGAGACAGAATACAATAAAATTAGTTTTTTTTTTCACTTTTATCATCACAAGACAACTAACATTTTTGTAAAGAAATAGTATGATAACTTTTGAAATGTTGCACTCCTGATTGTTGCCTGAAAACTCAGCAGGTGAAGTTGCTTGTCAAATATTCTATGCTGTTTTCAAGAGAGACTCCATAGCCACAGTCTTTTACCTCACTAAACATAATCACCAAAAATAAATTGAAGTTATTCTGGATACAGTTTATCCTTTTCATTGCTCTGAGATAATAGTAAATGATATTTCGATGTAAAATGTTGCAATAAGGTCCCAAGACTAGTCTAAAGACCTAAATATTTTTTTAAATGCAGTAATTATTCATTTCAATTGTTCATGTTTTGAAAGTTAACCACAGTAACATTAAACTATAATGACATTTCATAAGTAGGAATTTCTAATGTTTAGGCTAAGATTTGGAGCAAAAATTGTTTTAATTAACATGTCTTAACATGCTTTCAAGAAAAACATAATTACAACTATACTGCAAAACAATTCTTCCCTCAGAGTTAATCTATTTATATCTATTTATTATAAATTTCTATTTCTCTCTTCACAGATGCTGCTGAGTTTCTGCAGCACTTCCTGTCTTAATTTCAGATTTTCTGCATCCGCATTATTTTGCATTTATCGGACACTACAGGAGATTGTTTTCTCTACTGGTGAATCAAAAACAGGAGGGTATAGTTTCAGGGTAAGATAGTGTCTGCCATTTAAGACATATTTTGTCAGAGTTTGTTGTATAATCTGAATGTGAAATGCCTCAGGATGCTTTACTGTGTTAATACTTGTATAAATTCTCCCCGTGTCTGCGTGGGTTTCCTCCTGGTGCTCCGGTTTCCTCCCACAGTCCAAAGATGTGCAGGTCAGGTGAATTGGCCATGCTAAATTGCCCATAGTGTTAGGTGAAGGGGTAAATGTAGGGGAATGGGTGGGTTGCGCTTCGGCGGGTCGGTGTGGACTTGTTGGGCCGAAGGGCCTGTTTCCACACTGTAATCTAATCTAATCTAATCTATTCTAATCTAATCTAATCTAAATCAAATATGAGTACTTAAAAACTAAGTTGGTGATAATTACCTGGAAAAGGTTCAAAATCCTGCAATTGTAATGATTCAATCAGGGAAGAAATAGAAGATTGTTCTGTGGAACCTATTAATGTCTCAAGATCATCAAAAAATGACAGAGGTGTGCTTGTTTGTTGTATAGACTTCTCCTGGTCTGGTGATCGAACCTTTGGGGTCCACTGAATTCAAGACATAAAACAATTTTCTTAGCTTGAATTCCTAGTCCACAATTACCACATACATCAGTCACATAATTACAAGCTATGTGTACTACTTTGCTCTTAACTACATTGTTTATCCACATTGTTTGAAGATGGGAGATGATAGATATATTGGTAATGTCAGTGGACTAGTAATCTCGAGGGCCAGACTAATGCTATGGGGACATAGGTTCAAACATGGCAGCCAGTGGAAATCAAATGCAATTAATAAATTTGGAATATGCAACTACTTTTGGTTAGGAGAATAAATATCACTTTATTTTAACAAAAGGTCCAATTCACTTGCATCCTTTTGGGGAGGAATTCTGTCATCCTTCCCTGGTCAGACCTCATGTGATTCTAGAATCACATGCAACATGGCTGACTCTTAACAGCTCTTTGAGTGGCCTTGTAAACCATTCTGTTCACAGGCAATAAGGGTTGGATAACAGATATTAGCCTTGCTAGCAATGTCTCCCTCCTATAGATGAATAAAGGAAAAATGTATTTCTTAAAATGAGAACAGGATTGGCTTTAATGTGAGTGCTGTTAGCAGTAATATTTTAATAACAAAACTAAATTTCATTTCAAAGAAATCCTTTTGAAGAATTATAGCAACATTTATATCAAGTAAAGTCAAGAATAATGTTGCAACGTTCTGTTTAAAATCAATCATATAAGGATTCTGTCAGTTACAATCCCAAACTACATTATCCCAATTTAAAAGATCCAATAAAAGGAATAGATTAAACATTCCAGAAACAAATTGATTATATCCCTTTTCTATCATAGCAATATGGTGAATGCTGTGAAAACATAGAGAACGTAAATAGTAACCCTCATACCATGAAGCAAACAGAGCAGACCAGTTTATCATTGTCAAGCTGGAGTTGGCTGGATCGTTCCCAGGTGAATTGAATATCATGCACTATTAACCTCCACAGTAGTTCCTTTATCTAAAGTACAAATCAAATGCATTCCTCACAACATAAGTCATCATGAAATCCAAATATTCATTGCCAAGAATTACTAAATAACACTGTAATCATCTGATGCATTCAAGAAAAATAATTGCACATTGGCTGGCCTTTGCAATTTTAATCATGGTAAGACCATTAGCATTCATATCATAATGCCTAGTACCAGCACATGCATAGTTATATACTTAAATCCAAAAACAATTGTAATGAATCCATGGATAGCCTTGTGGTATCCTGTTTCGTATTTATAAATGACTGAACTGATAAAAAAAAAAACTACCTTTTAAAATGTAATATTAATCCATATTAGTATGTTACCCCAATCCCAAAAAACTCTCATGTTGTTTATGAACATCCTGTGTGGGATCCAGTGATGAGGGGAATGAATGTTGAATGTGATGAATGGGGTGCCAGTTTTATCCTGGGTAATGTTAAACTTCTAGAATATTGAAGTGGTCTCACCCAGGGAAGAGAAACGTATTTACAATGCTATCAGGGAGGAAATTTCAGGATTTTGATCCAGCAGCATTGATAAAACAGTGATATATTAAATGAGTCAAAACCCTGCCTAATAGCATTGTGGGTCAACCCATGACAAGAAGGCAGCTCACATTACTTTCTCAAGGGCAGCAAATGATCTTCAATAAATGCTGGGCCCAGCCAATGATGCCCACATCTCATGAATGAATTTAAAAAATTCCAAATCAGGATGGTGTGTAGCTCAGAGGGAAACTTGCTGGTAGTGGTGTTACCATGTTGTCTTTGTCTTTCAAGATGGGTATTGTTTATGCATGTGGAAGAAACTGAGGAACCTTGGTGAATTTCCTCAATGCATCTACTAAGTGTCCATGGTGAATGTTTATGGCTGGGATGCCATCAAGTGGACTCCTTGACCGGAACGGTATCAAGCTTCTTGAGCATTGTTAGGCTGCAATCATCCAGCCAAGTAGGGAGTATTCCATCACCATGTCTTCTAGATGGTAGACAGGCTTTAGCAAATCAGGAGGTGAGTTAATTGCTACTGCATTCCTAGTCTTTGATCGGCTGGTGTAGCTGCTGAATTTAGATGGCTAGTCCAAATTGGTTTATTTTCAATGGTAACCCCAGGATGTTGATAGTGGGGGATTCTGTGATAGTAATGCCATTGAATGTCAAGAGGCAATGGTTAGATTCTCTCTTGTTGGAGATGGTTAGTGTCTGGCACTTGTGTGGCACAAATGTTCTTTGTCACTTGTTAGCCAAACCAGAATATTGTCCAGGTCTTGCTGCATTTGGACATGGACAGCTTCAGTATTTGATGAGTCATGCTTGGTGCTGAGCATTATGCAATTATTAGCAAACATCCTCTTTTATGACTTTATGATGGAGGAAAGATCATTGATGAAGCAGCTGAAGATGTTTGAGTCTAGGAAACAACCCTTAGGTACTCTGCAAAAATGTCCTGGAGCTGAGATGACTACTCTCCAACCATCTTCCTTTATGCTAGATGTGACTCAAAATAGTGAAAAGTTTTGCCCCTGATTCCCGAAGACTCCAATTTTTCTCGGGTTCTTTGAAACCACACTTATTCAAACGTGATTTTGACATCAAATTCACTCACTCTCACATCACATTTGGAATTCGACTCATTTGTCCATGTATAAACAAAGCTGAAATGACTACAGGAGCTGAGTGGCCCTGGCAGAATCATAACCTCACTGATGATCAAAAATAAACTGATGAGGGTGATACTTGGCTGAGTTGGAATTGTCCTACCTTTTGTGTATAGGACATGTCTGGACAACATTTCAGATTGTCAGGTCGATGCCAATGCAACTTCGAATCCACTATTGCAGATCACTTAAAGAGTGAATCATAAGAATCTTTGGAGTATAAAGATATTCTAGTAGTCTCAAAATAAGGTTTAGTGAAAAAGGCTAATGCTCTTGGGCAGACAGAAGGTAGTTCCAACAAATGGAACACTGTCTGATGAGAAGTAGTTAGTTATGAATCACAGCAGGTAAGTGGAGCTAGTTGTAGTTTTAAGTTACTTCTGAGAGTTCATTTGATTTGTGACAGATGGACAACATCATAATATACAAGTATCTCAGGGACGATAATTGAAAAATCATATTCCCTCTGCTTGGAGAGATTGACTATATAAATGTCAAATAATTTAAATAAATGCCAGTATCCTGCTTTAATTGAAAAATATATCAAATTTATTTAACCATTTTCATCATTTTTATTTCAAACTTGAATTATCTGACAGTTCCAACACTGGCTAGTTCTAAATCTTGTCAAGCTAATTGAAGGTCTCTCCTCCACTATAACCACTGGTTAAACTGTTCTTAACAATATTTTCTCTTAAAATATAAATAATTAACTGAAAGATAGAACCAGTGCCATCTAGCCTGAAACAACAGAGTAAAAATGTGAATTTAATGTAACAGAACTTACGAGGTGAACATGATGAACATTTGTAATGTTGGAGAATTGTTCTAAGTGCACAGTACCAACAAAAGAAAAATGATTAAAGATAACGCAGAATAACATAATTGTTTGCTCTGAATTTGATTTCTATTCTATCCAGGTGTACCACTGTCATCAACCTCAGATCAATAATTGTATGTGTGATGCACAGTCAGCACATCAGAGATACATTGTATTTGTAAAGGCTATAATAGTAGAATATTTGGAAATATTATATATCCACATGGAGTCTTGTTGGCTTTGTAAATGGGAAATCATATTCTTTGAGAAGTTAACAAGCAAGTTAGATAAAAGAGGACAGTAGATGTAACATATTTGGATTTCCAAAAGGCAATCATAAGGTACTTCAGAGGCTACTTTATAAGATGAGGCCATGGTGTTAGGGGTCATTGCTTTATCATAGATAGAAGATTGGCTAACTAATAGACGACAGAGAGTTGGGATAAAAGGGGTAATTTCAGGATGGCAACCTGTAACCAGGGCAACACCACAGGGATCAATGCTATGGCCATAGTTATTTACAACATATACTAATGACTTGGCTGAAGGAAGTGAAGTTATTATTGCCAAGTTTGCAGATTGCACAGAAATAGGTGGTAAAGCAAATAGTGAAGATGATACAAAATCTACAGGTAGATATAGAAAAGTTGACTGAGTGGGCATAAACTTGGCTGAATGTAATATTGGAAAATGTGGGGTTATGCACTTTCTATGCACTTAGAATGGAAATGCTGAATGTTATTGAAATGGAGAAGGACACAGAAATCTGCAGCACAGATTAATTTGGGAGTCCTGTGAATGATTTAGAAAAAGCTAGCATTCAAGATCAGCAGGTGATTGGGAAGGTAATTGGAGAGTGTAGAACCAGAAGGTATACTCTGAGAGAAAGGTGCCCAACTAAGACAGCTAATGAGGAATTTCTTCTCTCATGACAGCAATTCTCTACTACAATAACTGAAAATATCTCGGTCACCAGGAATAAAGAGAATAAAGGAAGGTATCCAGCCTGGTCAACAACTTGCAGTGAAGTGCTTTTGAACTTCAGCACAAATATATCATCAGATCGGATGTAATGATTTGCTTGACCAAAATGGAGATGAGCTGCTTGTGAGTCCATGAAATGCAGACCATGTCTACCGATTCAGAATATAGTTCAAAGAAGACATTTCCTGTTCTGATAGTTCAGGATATTATTGAGAAGAAAGGGTCTAGACTGAAAATTCAGGACACTGCAAGGAAAAAAATATTAGTTTAACAATGACGTGCAGGGGTTGGTGTTAGACTGGGGTGGACAAAGTTAAAAATCACACAACACCAGGTTATAGTCCAAAAGGTTTATTTCAGAGCACTGCTCCTTCATCAGGTGGTTGTGAAGTATAACATCATAAAACACAGAATTTATAGCAAAAGATTACTGTGTCATGAAACTTAAATGATATATTGAACAAACCTGGATTGTTAAGTCTTTCATCTTTTAGAACGGGTTGCAAGTTTCGGTTCATTAATATGTAAATTCCAGAGCTTCTTTTAAGTCACCTTCTCAAGATAACTTGAGGTTTTATATGCACATCCACAAGCACACACTCACTCACTCTCTCTCTCATGCACACATATAAGTCTATGGGTGAATTTGTATTTACAGAATTATATTTGTAGATACATTATATTTTGCTCAAAACATGCACAGTCTGCAGGCAGTCAATGCAGGCAGTCAAGCCATGTAATATTTTGTAAATTCCACTTTGAAAATAGAACCAGTGTGACTCAAGATTGGGATACAGACAGACTCTGACCTCATACCTTTAATGCATTGTCTGAGCTGAGATGTCACCTTTTGTAATAAAACCTTAAATTATCTCGAGAAGGTGACTTAAAAGAAGTTTTGGGATTTACATATTATGAAACCAAACTTTCAACCCATTCTAAAAGATGAAAAACTTAACAATCCAAATTTGTTCAATATATCATTTCAGTTTCATGACACTGTAATCTTTGATGATAAATTCTGTGTCTTATGATCCTATACTCCACAACCACCTGATGAAGGAGCAACGCTCCAAAAGCTAGCGCTTCCAAATAAATCTGTTGGACTATAACCTGGTGTTGTGTGATTTTTAACTTAGTTTTAACAGTGCAGCTGTCTTCTATAAGAGATATTGATGAGATTAAAAATCCTCCAGATGATATTGGGGACAACTGCATGAGTTGTCGGAAGGAGTTCCTTTTGAAGGTAATTCAGATCAAAAGCTTGCAGATGGACTGAAAGGTCTGTTTCCATGCTGTACAAATCTATGACTCCATATATGAATATGAAGAGTTTAGAGGTATATGGGCCAAATGTTGGCAAATGGGACTAGATTAATTTAGGATATCTGGTCAGCATGGAGAAGTTAGACCGAAGGGTCTGTTTCCATGCAGTACAGCTCTATGACTTAATTACTCTATAAGGTAAGGAGACAACTACAAGGTTTAGCAGGAGCAACATTCTCCAGGAAGGACATTCAAGGGATAAAAGATTCTACCAGTGGAGAAATAATTTACAAAGATCACAGTCAAGATCCATAATCCTCAGGCCAAATCCTTGTCAGTCCTAACAAGTCTATGGGAACATGTTCTGAGAAGATTTGAAAAACCTTCAGGCAGCCTGAATTTGTGAAGTCAGAGACTTGGGGGGAAATGGGTTAAATGGGAAGTTTAAGAATAAAGTATGGAAAGAAAGACTGGTTCCTGTTAGCTGCTTGATAACGCTTTTGTTTCAGTGTTGTGACAGGCTGTTGAACTCGTTGTTAATTTGTTTTTTAAAAGAGGAACAAGAAGGACTAGTGACAGCATTCTATCCCAAACACAAGCTGCCAGTGGTAGTAATGAAAACTATGACATGGTGATTAGCAGTGGATTTGTTCCATAAATAGCTCAAGGTAACCAGAGAGGAAAAAAATTCCATTTGACTCTAAAGCAAAAAATTAACCGCTTTAACAGCATCACCAATATAACAACTAATGCAGCAACACAACATGCAGAATTCATGGACAGAATGGACTGTTATAACTGTTACAATCACTGTGTAAGGTGGAGCCATGGAGCAAATTGAAAATACGAATGAGCAATTTCAAGTCTTAAAGCGAATATCGAAAGGTTTGCTGAAGCAACCTTACAACTTCTAACATCAGTCCATCTAAGAATCTAATTTCTACGACTTTCCATTTAATGAATTCTCCAAACAGCTTCTCACCAAAGCATGAAAAATAGCACCTTTTAATAGCAGCTTGAGCTGATTTTATTCTGTTTCCTGTCAGCAAAAGAGTGCTGTTTAAAATCAATTTATGTGCACTGTCCAACTTATGCAATCTAAATGTTAGCAAAATTCTTAATTTTTGAGGAGAACCTTTGGTGCATTAAACATTAAAGCTAAACTAACTTTTACACTCTAAAACTAAATTGATTGTAATACTGCATGAATTGCAACCATATCACAAGAGGTGCAAAGCCAACACAATAATACATGATTACCTTAAGGTGTTGGCACATTGTTTTGAAATCATATCATACAGATCTCTGTAGTTATGTATCAGATTCCAAATCTAATTTTTCAAATTTATTTGAACACCTGACTACTAATTCTCCAAGAGGGGAGCCAACACTCAATGAATAGAGCTGATTCCGTGATCAACCATACCTGTGAGCTCAGCTCTGCTCGAAGCACAATTATCCCTCTCAGCCATATACTGACTATTGATTATGATTTCAATCAACCCCAATAGCATTGAAAGAAATTATTACATGTTTGCTAGAATTATCAAAATATCAATTCTCAAGTGTTAATGTTATTTAATGCAGTGTCACCCAAGCAACAGAATTAAAGTTGGAAGAGATCTTGGTACATACACGTTTAGTATTTTTCTTGGCAATTATGCCACAATCAATTTTGCTATTCTCTGGTATAATGCCTGCTGTCCGCAGTTCGACCAATAACAACTCAAACTGTGCAGCAACTTGTCGGCTTGAGTGGCAGCAAGTCATGCTCTGCATATTCTTTGGTGACCGTCCAGTGAAGCCTAATAAAAAGACAATAACCTTTTTTCAATAACTCTCAATCAACAATTAGCAGAAATAAAACTTATATTTTGGAAAATCAGGGCTCAAAATGTGTCTTTATCAAAGAAAAATAATTACATAAATTCTGTCAAATTCCTTACTTACGTGATTAAATCAATGTTTACAATAGTTAAATAATGCAAACATTAAATTTTCAATTCAGGAATATTTGTCATAATATTATTCCTTAAAATCTTCTCAAGAGAAGGTGCAACAATTATTTTTAAGTAAACGTGGGAATTAACAGTAAATTCTGCCTCTTCGCTTGTTTCTGTCAATAACATTGAATATGCTAATCAATGTTCATAAAAGTACATATGAAGATGTGGCCTATATGGTAGCCACTCTGTCAATAACATTGAATATGCTAATCAATGTTCATAAAAGTACATATGAAGATGTGGCCTATATGGTAGCCACTCAGCAGATTAAAATTGATTTAATAATGTTTATGCAACAGCTTTTCAAGAAAAGATATCAAGTCATACTTCATACATTTCATAGAAATATTTACAGTGGCATTAACCCAGTACATCTATTATTCCAATTGTCAAATTCTATGGAGACATTTTAAAAAAAAACTTGATTTATTTGAACTTACCTTCTACCAAGGATTTCAAATGAGTATTTGTGAATAGATCTGTAAATACATTACTGAGTGGTCGATCAAGTGATGAACATCGCACATTTGCCCAGGCTGTGTAACATGTTATTTTTGATTGTTGAGGCATTTAATTATATGTTTTCCAAAGTGTTAGTCTGAAATTCCTTCAATATCTGTAAATAAAGAAGTAATTAACCTAAATGTTCAACAATAACTATTCTACTTCTCAATTTCACTCTTAAAACCAAAACTTGTCTTCTTGGGCAACATGGACAGAATAACCTAATCAATTGCTTGTAGCTATGTTACTAGATACTTTCACTGACACTGGCAGCTTAGTGGTAAGCATACATGGCAATAAAGATGGTACAGCCTGCTCAGCTCTTTTTTAATGCGGTGATCGTTTACTATTCCCCAGGCCTTGATGTGTTTCCTAAAAACTACCAATCACAATTCAATACTGTCCTCATTTAACATATAAATCCTCTGCAGGAACATATTGTTCAGGTTACCAGGTGACAATCTAAATTTCCGAAAACCTCTGAACATGACTTGCACCGGTCATCATAGGAGATTGTTGGATTAAAATACTCAAGCCATCCAGCAGAACTTTCATAGATAGTAAGGAGGATCATTTCAGAAAGTCTCTCTCTTCATATACAAATTCCAGACCTGACAAAGAAACAATATCTACTTTATATGAGTTTTTGCTTTCAACCGACCATGTATGCCCAGGAACCTTACGTTCCCTTCAATCTAGTCTCGAGCTCTATCCTCACCATTTCTCACCTTTTGCTTCTAGTACAAATAGTTTACTTCTTTTCTTTACTGCAGTACAACAATCCTCTTGTACAATATGCATGAAGTACCTTGCGGATGTTTACTTATCAACACAAATAATACACAAATATATCAGCACAATAATAAGTACGTGATCCAGCAATCAAGCCAAAAGACTTGAGTGAAATTTCATGGAGACAAGTATTTACAGAGGTAAAATAAACAAAATGTATAATTCCATCGAGGTTATGATGCGATGGCCATTATTGAAATATGGCTGCAAGCTAGGCATTATTGGAAGTTAAATATTCCATGTTATAAGGTCTTTAGAAAGAGTATAGAATCAGCTAGAGGAAGAAGTGAAGTTTTATTCATTGAAGATACGGTTACAAAATTTGTAGCAGACATTATGGATAAGAGAGACCAATTAGCAGTCAGGTTAAAATTATGCATAGAGTCATAGAGTTATAGAGATATACAGCATGGAAACAGACCCTTCGGTTCAACTCGTCCATGCCAACCAGATATCCCAACCCAATTTAGTCCCACCTGCCAGCACCCGGCCCATATCCCTCCAAGCACTTCATATTCATATACCCACCCAGATGTCTTTTAAATACTGCAATTGTACCAGCCTCCACCACTTCCCCTGGCAGCTCATTCCATACATGCATCACCCTCTGCGTGAAAAAGTTGCCCCTTAGGTCCCTTTTATAGCTTTCCCTTCTCACCCTAAACCTATTCCCTCTAGTTCTGGATTCCCCCACCCCAGGGAAAAGACTTTGTCTATTTATCCGATCCATGCCTCTTCTGATTTTATAAATCTCTATAAAGTCACCCCTCAACCTCCAACTCTTCAGGGAAAACAGCCTTAGCCTATTCAGCCTCATCCTATAGCTCAAATCCTCCAACCCTGGCAACATTCTTTCAAATCTTTTCTGAACACGTTCAAGTTTCACAACATCGTACCGATAGGAAGACCAGAATTGCATACAATATTCCAAAAGTGGCTGAACCAATGTCCTGTACAGCCACAACATGACCTCCCAACTCCTATACTTAATGCTCTGACCAGTAAAGGAAAGCATACTAAACACCTTCTTCACTATCCTATCTACCTGCAACTCCACATTCAAGGAGCTATGAACATCCAAGGTCTCTTTGTTCAGCAACACTCCCTAGGACCTTACCATTAAGTGTATAAGTCCTGTTAAGATTTGCTTTTTCAAAATGCAGCACATTGCATTTATCTAAATTAAACTCCATCTGCCACTCCTCAGTCCATTGGCCCATCTGATCAAGATCACATTGTAATCTGAAGTAACTTTCTTCGCTCTCCAGTACACCTCCAATTTTGGTGTCATCTGCAAACTTACTAACTATACCTCCTATGTTCACTTCCAAATCATTTATATAAATGACGAAAAGCATTGGACCCAGCACTGATCCTTGTGGCACTCCACTGGTCACAGACTTCCAGTCTGATAAACAACCTTCCACCACCACCCTCTGTTTTCTACCTTCGTGCCAGTTCTGTATCCAAGCAAAAAAAGACTTCCATATCAGCAATTCTATAAGCCACAGCTTTGGGGCTTGGGAAGTGGTGGGGGCTCACTTTGTCCTTTCTGTGTCTGTGTGTGTGTGTGTGGGTGAAGGGGGCAGGGGATTAAAACAGTAATGTGTGTTATCTACAGGACTTCTAATAATAAAAATGAAGTGGCAGAAAGTATTAATTCAATGATTAAAGAGGCTTGCACAGGATTTTAATGGGAGATTTTAATTTCCACAAAGTTTGTTTTAAATTACTCATTCATAGGATATGGTTCAACATTGAGTACTGTGTGCAGTTTTGGTCTCCTAGTCTGATGAAGGACATTCTTGCTCTTGAGGGAGTCCATCGAAGGTTCATGAGACTGATTCCAAGGATGGCAGGACTGAAATATGAGGAACGACTGGATCGATTGGGCTTCTATTCACTGGAATTTAGAAGAATGAGGAGGGATCTTACAGAAACATATAAAATCCTGATAGGACTGGACAGGCTAGATGCAGGAAGAATGTTCCTGATTTTGGGGAAGTCCAGAACTAATGGTAACAGTCTAAGAATAAGAGGTAAGTCATTCAGAGATGAGGAAGACTTTCTTCCCTCAGACCTGTGAAATTCTGTCCCACAGGAAGATGTTGGAGCCAGTTCAATAGATATATTCAAGGGGGAGCCGGACAGGTTCCTTGCAGCTAAAGGGATCAAGGGGTAGTGGGCGAAGGTGGGAATGGGATACTGGGATTGCATGATCAGCCAAGATCATACAGAATGGTGGTACAGGCTTGAAGGGCTAAATGGCCTACTCCTGCATCCATTTTCTATGTTTCATTAACGTCAACATGTATTTCAGACTGTAACTGCTCCTTGAGAAGATGGTGCAGTGCCATCTTTCTAAACGGTTCCAATCTCACAATGAAGTATTCTCCCAATGCTGTTCGGAATTTGATACAGCAAAGATGTGGGAATTGTGATATAGTTCGGGGTCATTAGTGTATGATTTGGAGTTGTTACCTTGTTTTCCTCGTTCTGTCTAAGCAGTCTGTGATCTGTATTTCCTTGTTTACTATGATCTACCTGCATTGCTCGCAAAACAACATTTTCACAGTACTTAGGTAAATGTGACTACATCAAACCAAATCAAAATCAAAATCAAACATGCTTACTACTCTGTTCTTCTAGTTGGTAGAGACCATGGGTTGGAAGTTGTTGTAGAAAAAGTCTTGGCAAGTTGCTAGACTACATCTTGTAAATGGTGCACACTGCAGCTATGGTGTTCCAATGATATGGGATTGAGTGTTGATGATTTTGAATAGATGCCAATCAAATCAAATCAGCTTTTTGGGTCTGGATGGTATCATATTCTGACATTGCTTCTAAGACACACTAATCCAGGCCCGTGGAGAATGTTTCATCACACTCCGACTTGTGTCTTTTAGCTAGTGAAAAGGCTTTCAAGATTCAGGAGCTGGTTCATTTGATAATGGATATCCAACATCTGATCTGCTCTTGTAGCCACACTACATGGTTGGTCCAGTTATATTTTTGGTCAATATTGAGCCCCAGAACATGCATGCTGGGAAACTCAGTGATATCAATGCTATTGAATGTCAAAAGACTGTGATTAGACTTGCTCTTTTCCGAGATGGTCATTGTTGGGCACTTTTGCGGCATTAATTCCACTTGCCACTATTCAGCCAAAGTCTGAATGTATTTCAAGTCTCACCGAATGTGATGCAGATTATTTCCTTAAGACCATAAGATATAGGAACAGAATTAGGACATGTGGCCCAGCAAGTCTGCTCCACCATTTGATCACATTCTCCTGCCTCCTCCCTGTAAGTCTTGATCCCCTTACTCATGGCTCCTCCATTCTCACCCTTTTGAACCTGCATAGATAACCTGCAAATAATCCTAAATCACCTAGGTCCCTTTGTGCTTCAGACTTTCCCATTTTTTCCCATTTAGTAAGTAGTCTACACTTCTATTCTTCAGACCAAAGTGCCTAACCTCAACACCTTCGCACATTGTATTCCATCTGCCATTTCTCTTAGCTTGTCTAAGTCCTTCCACTGTCTCCATGCTTTCTCAACATTACCTGAACCTCCTTTGTCATCTGCAAACTTAGCAACAATACACTCAGTTCCTTTGTCCAGATTATTAATGTATAGCGGAATAGTTTCATTATATGAGGAGTTGTAATTGGAACTGAACACTCAAGTTGTCAGTAAGTATTCCTATTTCTAACCTTACTGAACATGGGTGCATAGATTGTTGGTGAAAAGGTGTAACCTTTTACTATAGACAACATCTTACATCATTTTGCTGATGACATAGTTGACTCATGGTATGTTTTTTTATAGAAACCCTACAGTGTGGAAACAGGCCCTTTGGTCCAACAAGTCCACACCGATCCTTCAAAGAGTATCCCAAACAAACCTATTCCCCATTACTCTACATTTACTCCTGACTAATACACCTAACCTACCTATCCCTGAACACTATGGGCAATTTAACATGGCCAATTCACCTAATCTGTACACTTTTGGATTGTAGGAGGAAACCAGAGCACCCTGAGGAAACTCATGCAGACACAGGGAGAATGTGCAAATTCCACACAGACAGTCGCCCAAGGCTAGAATTGAACCCAGGTCCCTGGCGCTGTGAGGTGGCAGTGCTAACACCATGCTGCTGTGCCACTCTCCTATACTCAAAACACTGACCAATAAAGGAAACCATACCAAACACCTTCTTCATTAACCGATCTACCTGTGACTCTACTTTCAAGGAACTATGAACCTACACTCCAAGGTCTCTTTGTTCAGCAACACTCCCTAGGACCTTATCATTAAGTGTATAAGTCCTGCTATGATTTGCTTTTCCAAAATACAGCACCTCACATTTATCTGTCGATTGCCTATATTAGATAATTCTGATCAGGAATTTTCAAATCAGCAGTGTTTTGGGAAGCTCTGATTATTGAATGACAGACTTTCTTACTGTAAGACTGAAATTAAACTTTGAAACCTGGGCTAGCTTCTTCCTGATTGATTGAGGTTTTGGGGGATGGGTGTAGGTGCCTCTCACTTCACATCTCTACCTATCGCATTCTCAGCTATCTTCCACCCAACCTCACCCCCCTCCCATTTATTTGTCAGCCCCCAGCCCACAAGTCTATTCCTGATGAAGGGCTTATGCATGAAACGTTGATTGTCCTGCTCCTCGGATGCTGCCTGACCAGCTGTGCTTTTCCAGTGCCACACTCTCAACTCTGATCTCCAGCATCTGCAGTCCTCACTTTCTTCTAGTTGATTTCAACCCTATTGCGAAGTCTCTTCCAAGGATGCCTACCTTGAAAAAGTTCTCCTCTTCCCTCTACAACGATCTGAGTGTCTCTCTCACTGCACCCTCCAGATCATCTCCTCTGCCTCCAAGCTCTTAGCCACGTCCTGAAGCAGACTCGCTACCACAGTCACATCGCTTCCTCAGTGCCTGCCTACAGAACCAACTGATCCCACATGGACTCGGGACTACATTCAAACCAACAGAATTTGGACCTGAACAGGACAACCAGTACGTACTACAAATCCGAAACCTTCAGCAACGATTCTCTTTCTGGCTCCTCTGCTCCACACAAGCACCTCCACATACATCAAATCATCCTCCGCCACTTCCACCACCTACAAACAGACCTCACTACCAGATATATTTTTCCCATCCCACCTTTATCAATGTTCTGGAGAGACCATTCCCTGTGACTCCCTTGTCAGATTTATGCTCCTCCCGACCCCACACCCCACTCCCGGCACCTTCCCATGCCATCGCAGGAAATGCAAAACCTGCACCTACACCTCCCCCCTCACCTCTGTCCAATGCCCCAAAGGGTCCTTCCACATCTGATAGAAATTTACCTGTACCTCCACCAATGTCATCTGCTGTATCCGTTGCAGCCGATGTGGTCTCCTCTATACTGGGGAGACAGGACACCAACTTGCGAATCATCTCTGGGACACCAGCACCCACCAACCTGACGCCACATGGCTGAACACTTCAACTATTTCACCAGTTTCCTCATTTCCCCTCCCAGTTCCAAGCTTCCAACTCAGCACAACCTTCCTGACCTATCCAACACTTTTCCCATCTACCCAATCCACCCTCCTTTCTGACCTAACACCTTCTCCCCCTCATTCATCTACCTGTGGTATTCTCAGCTACCTCATCCCCCAACCCCACCCCCTTCCATTTAACTCTCTGCTGCCCACCATATTTTTGATAAATAAGTCCCGACGTCGATTCTCCTACTCCTCGGACGCTGCCTGACCTGCTGTGCTTTTCCAGCTCCACATTGTGGTCTCTCACTAACACCTGATGTAGGAGCAGCGCGTCCAAAGCTAGTGTTTTCAAATAAATATTGGACTATAATGTAGTGTCGTGCGACTTTTGACCTTGTTCAGCCTACTACCTAGCAATTCAGAATGACGGATTCCTATGTTCCCTATTCTTTCTCTTAACTGTCATTCATCGTTAAAAATACGCACTTCAAATTTCTCTTCAATCTTTAATAACCAACTGAAAGGACAGTGCCTACCGGACGCTGACGTCCTCAGGAGAAAAATCCTGACTTTCGCCGCTGAGTTGTGCACCTTTTTACAGAGAAGACAACATTCGGGGCTTCCCGGCAACCGAGGGAATCCCGCCCTTGCGATTGGTGAACATCGCTGTGATTTTTCGCGTCAGAGAGTTGCAGCATTGTTTACAGTTTCTATGACTCCAAACGAACCCGCTGCCTTAACTCGCGGTTTTCGAGGCATTTCGCTCCAATCAACTCTTACACGGGGTGTCAACATCACCCTGTATCGATCAAACGGCTACGGCCCCATTGTTTTAATTACACACCCATTCATGGTCGTTGTCATAGCTTTTGCATTAATCCAAGGGGAAAACAAAACTAGTGTTCTGGCAGCGGTCATTTCAGCCCTTATTGTAAGATCTGGAAAGGCTCGAGTGATATCTTGAACTGTCAAAAATCCAACGGCTTCGTTTAGAACCGTAGAATGGTTACAGCACAGAGGAGGTCATTCGGCATGTTTCTTTGCAAAAGCAACTCAGCTGTTGCCAGTCGCCCTTTTCGGTAGACCCGCGTTTTTCGTTTTGGTTTGCAGTGTCACCGGGTATACGCGATTCAGAGTTGTCACAAAAGTTAAAGATTTTAAAACACTAAAACCCACAAACTAGGTTTCTGTCTAAAACAGTAATCACTGATTATTGCAGGTAATTTAATTCTACCTACAGTAAATAATTAAGCTCAATTAAGTAAACTCTAATCCCTTTATCAACTATTCCTTATACAGACAAACAGGGAAATACATGGGTGTGGTGAAAACCAAAAAATAATGGTCGTATACTCTTTTGTTCACAAGATCAGGATTGATCTTCCTGATACAAAAGTTTCTCCTCAACCTTACAACCTCAACAGTGCAAATGCTTCCACTGTTTTGCAAGAGGCACAGGGTGGCAGTTTCACTTATAAAAAGTCTCTGAATCCTCCAACTCAGTCACAACTTGCAGCATCTGCTGAAGGAAAGATGAGCTAGTTTTCCTCAGCTTTAAGTGTCTGCTGGAGATCTGATGGGTTCCTTTCGGGTGTCACTCAATATCTTGCTCCACAGACCAATCACCTTATTACTGGCAGACAGAGGACCTGGTCATTGATAATTGGTTCCATTTACCACAAATTAATCATCTTCACTTGTAAGCAAACCCTTGACTCTGGTTCATCTGCACATTGTTGGAATCTACAGTTACAGTGTTCACAACAGGTACAAAATTATTTATTTTCAAAACATGCAGCCATTCTTGTGGCTTTCAAATAGTTATTTCTCATTTCAAATATTAAAAAGCAGAAAAAAAATCATAATGAATCTGGCTCTACTGCACTCTCAAAGTGTATTCCACATTCCTAATTAGTGCTTTCAAAAAAAAACTTATGTGGCTTTTGATTCTTTTGTACCATTCACCTTAATCTGTGCTTTTTTGTTCTTATCCTTTCCACCAATGGAAAGCTTTTCCCACATCTGATCTAGACAGTTAGCCAAACCCTGCATGGTTCTTAGTAACTTCATTATATCTTCTTTCAAAGTGCAGACATTTAGCCCTAAATTACTGCAGAAGCATTTGGTCCATCCAGATCATGCTAGCTCTCTGTTGCCCCTGCTTTAGCTTTTGTTTCTCTCAAGTACCCACCCACTTCCCTTTTGAAATGTTTGCTTTCATCATTTTCAGAGGTAGCGAGTTCCTGTATCTGACATAGAGTGAAAGTCTTACAGCATGGACATAGACCCTTCAGTCCAACTTGTTCATGCCAATCAGGTTTCCCAAACTAAACTAATCCCACCTCTCAGCATTTGACCCATATCCCTCTACATATTTGTTCAAATGTCTTTTAAATGTTGAAACTGTACCTGCAATTACATTTTCAGGATATCATTACGTGCAAGGTTTGTAGCTCAGGTTGAGGTTTCGTTATGTGTCACATAGCAGTTGGATTGCATGATGAAATCTATTGTCAGTTTACAGTCAAACATGATAGCTAGTTGTTCAAAAGAGCTGAGATAAATAACAAATCTTTTGTGAATGTTTTGAGATAGATGTTGGTCTGCAAACAGGCTGGATCCACACATAATTGTGGTTCATCTTTGATGAATGTATGAAACTTTTTACATCATCTTAAACAGACAGGACTTTGTTTTAAGGCCTCAAGTGAATTGAGGCAGAATGGTGCATTTCCTCAATAAAAAGAAAACCAATAGGAATTGAGCAAACAAATCTACCTCAAAGATATGCCATACCACTGAACAAAGACCCATCAAAATCCTTTGTTAAAGTTATCTTTTGACATGCAGCATTTTTATGAATGATCAGAAAACTATTTGTTGCATTCTTTCATAATATTTTGCTGTGTTCAAATTGGTGGTTGCACTTTCTCACAATCACTGCACTTTTGACATATTCTGGAACATGCTGATGTTGTGAAAAGTCCGATGAGAAATACAAGTCCTTTATTTCAAGAAACTATTTTAATATCTTGTAGCAGCAATGCATATGCTCTGTTGGAATTGAATACCAAAATGTTAGAAGTCTAATGTCATAACTAGTGTACATTTTTTTTGTATCAGCAACGTTTAAACCCACTACACTGAAGAACATTTATTGCACAGCCTCTTTCTAGTTTTCTGTATTTTTAATTTCAAAGATTAAATCACATTGTTTACTCTACAAATGATTGGAGACAGGATGTACCTTGGAAGATGAGCTAGAGGCCCCTCAGAAATGCTTTTTTGTTTGATTAGCATTGGAAATAGCACTTCCAATCCTGGAGGTCACCATGTTAAGATTACATGCTTTCCATTGGGTTTTTTAAAAACAGGACATATTCTGTCTCATTGTATAGATTTCAACATCTTTGCTATCTTTAATACTTCAGACTTCATAAAATTAAACACAATTATGGATTTTATATAATCAGTAGATAAGGCTAAATAAACATAACAAAAATAAGCTAAAGTACAATCAGAGAACCAGGAAATGAATTATACTAATTTTGTCTATATTGTGCTTGAAACTAAAGGTGCAAAGGATCTTAGCAATGATTTAGGCATTTTCTGAAGATATAACTCAAATCTTTTAAAATAAAGCTTCCCCTGCAAGAACTGCCAGCAATGCACACCAACCATTTGGCAACTGGAAAACTGAGTAGCACTGTACAAACAAGTTAATTTTGGAAGTTTAAATCCTTTTCCAGTGAACGCAAACTCAGCACAAAACTGGCAGTGACCAGTTTTCTCTCTCTCTCAGAAGATAAAAATACCTGATATAAGAAATCAAAATATCAAAAGCTCTAATGAATTTGGCATTTTTGAATACATTGAGAAATAAAGTAAATTATTTTATATCTTAAACACAAACATACTGAAAAGGTTTTGTGATAATATATAGAAAATGAGAATCCCAGCATAATCATTGGTATTTATACTCACAAACAAAATATTACAAATCAAATAATGCCTGTCATTCTAGATTAGTGTAATATGCAGGCTTAAGCATATACACTTGCAAATTTTAAGTATTTGAAACTTCATTTTTGTATCAGCTCTTGTACTGCATCATTCAAAAAAAATAGTATTATGGCTTATAGGAGGATAAAATCTGAGCCTATTAAAATGAGTGGATGGTGTCTCTTCATGTTAAACAGAAACAGGTAAAAAGTGATCGCCTGAGGTTTGACATGTTCCATTTCCCTTTCAACTCAAATAACTGAAATCTAATCCAGATAGACGGAAATGAAAACTGTTTTTAGATCCTATGGAAAATAAATGCATAGTTTTAATCAGTTTTGAGTGGCCTTTCTCAAGAGAAAAAAAAATCCATCCTTTTTTATAGATATAAAAAAGGATGGAAAAATTCAGACCGATTGTATGAATGTTCTTTTCAGATTAGGTTTAAATCACACCTTAAGGTTCTTTTGCATCTAGCTTTGTTGAAGGTGATTTTCAACTACATCATTCCAACATGGTCTTGCAAATACAGGGTAGGTGCTACTTTCTTCAACTCAAGACATAGTTCAACTTCACAAGTATAAGATTAGCATTTGTATTGCATATCAAACTTTTAATATCAAATAACAAAGAAAAGTTGCCCAACTCCCGTGGATTGTTTCTTATAACAATATCAACAATATTTTCCATAGAACAAATTGGCAGAAAACTCTTTGATCTTAGGGTAAATATTTAAATCAAATACTTCAAAACTTAGAAACATAAAACATATCCAGTACATCTCAAAGGTCCAGCAAGCTGTTTTGATGAGCAGAACAATGTTTTTTAAAAAAAAAGGTAAATTTCCAGTTAAATAAATATAAAGAAATGCTGGAAATCTGAAATAAAAACAAAGCGCTGGAGAAACCTAGCAGGTCTGACCTTTTCAGTTTCAATGTGCAAAGATGCAATACCTGCTGTATACCACCCTCCTCATCTCCATCCAGGGCTCCAAACAATCTTTCCAGATGAGACAGAGGTTCACCTGCCTCTCTTCCAACCTAGTTTACTGCATCAGGTGCTCCCTACATCAGGTAGACCAAACATAAACTTGGGGAATGTCTCACCGAGCATTGCAGCAGGGTCTGCAGGAGCCTGACCTCCCAGTCACTGCCAATTTTAATCCCCCCAACCACTCTCTTTCCAACAGGACCATCCTTGCCTCTTCCATTCCAAAACAAACCACAGCGCAAATTGGAGGAACACCACCTCATTTTCCACCTGGGCAGCCTAGAGGACTCAATATTCAGTTCTCCAATTTCAAATAACCTCCCTTTCCATACCCCAACTCTCTTCCCAGCCCCTCCCCCTCCCTTCCACTGCTCCCTGCCACCAATCAGACTCATTCCCCCCATTGACCAACCAGGTCATACCCTCTACCTGTCTTCACCTATTCCCACTTCCCCATTCTGACCCATCACCCCCTTTCTCTGCAGCTCCCTTCACACCTACCCCCAGTCCTGAAGGGTTATACCCGAAACGTCGAATTCTCCACCTCCTGAAGCTGCCTGGCTTGCTGTATTCTTCCAACCTTCTGCCTGTCTATTTTGGATTCTAACATCTGCAGTTTTTTTGTCTTTTCAGTTTCTCCAGCATTTTCTACTGTTGTTATTTTTCGAGTTATAGTTTAGTCTTGTGTGATCTCTTTAGATTGGACCAACTTTAGTTGGAACAATACCAATTACAGGGAAAATTTTGGGTATCAGAAATAGGGGAAGAGCAAAATAATGCCAATGTTGAGATCAAAAGTATGTAATTTTATTTTATGCCTTGATTCTCCTGTATTTTTTTAAGCAGGTATTCCATCTGTAGATTCAGGTTTGGCTGTCCTTTTCTCGTTTTTTTGCTGAGTATTCTGTACCTCTCTAGTTTATCTTCCTTGTATTTTCTCTGCGCCTCTTCCTTTTCTCGTTGACGTTTTTCAGCTGCCTTTATGAGAAAATTACAAAGTTACCAATTAGATCTCAAGTAGAGTCATAGTCATACAGTCAGACAGCATGCATGCATACAGATTCTTCGGTCCAACTAGTCCACGATGAACATAAGCTCAAACTAAACTAGTCCCACCTACCTACTCCTGGCCCATATCCCTCCAAATCTTTCCTTTCTTTCCTATCATGTACTTATCCAAATGCCTTTTAAATGGTGCAATTGTACCCATATTCACCACTTGCTCAGGAAACATCCACACGCAAACCACCCTCGGGAAAGAATTTGCCCCATATGTCTTTTTTTAAATCTCTCCTCTCTCACCTTAGAAATGGGCCACCTAGTCTTGAAATTCCCCATCCTAGGGAAAAGACGACTACCATTAACTCTATCTACACCCCTCATTATAGTCTGCAGTGGGATTAAGAGATTTATGACAATCCTTTGCAAGAACTCTCTGGCAAAACATATAGTACATCAGTATAATTCTGAGTCTCAAAAGCAGTTGTTGGAGGCTGTTGTTCTTCTTAAATTCTTTTTTATGGGATGTGTGCTCCACTGGGAAAGTTTACATTTATTGCCCATTGATGGTGAGTTGTATTCCTGAACTACTGCAATCCACATGATGTGGTTATGCCCACAGTGCTATGCAGGAGGGAGCTCCAGCTTAGTTGTTGATTGAAAGGATTCCATAGATGCTTCAAAGTTGGGAGAGAGCAGTATGTTTAAACAGATAGCAGATGTTGGCTACTAATGAGGTCAGCACCTGGGAACTGGTTCCAGCAAGTCTGGGAGAAAATCTTTGCTCCAGCAGAGGCAGATGTTGAATAGTAACTGGGATCTCATGAGGAGACAGTTAGTTTGTCAGGAAGAGGCCAGAGTTTTGAACTGGGTTTGAACTAGTTCTGGGTGAAGGATATTGATGCAGCAGTGTGAAGATCTGAAAGGTCTCTGCCTATCTGCCTGTTATGAGCTATTGGAAGTTTAGAGAAAAGAAAGTAAGTTATAAGTATTAATGACTTCCTTTGAATGAGTTGAAAAAGTTACCTTGATCCACAATTTCAGAAAATCAACCAAGAGATAATCATATATGGCTGTGGAACAACACATCATGAAAACCACTTAAGTACCTGGCCAGATTTGTTATTTTCTTTTATTTATCCCTTAACTGTAGTTTGTCTGGCTTTTGTTCAAGTTACAAATTAGCATTGAGAATTTGAGATTCCCCAGAGTCTGGGATTGATTATTCAAAAAAAAAGTCTGGTTAGCAACCTTTTTGATCAATTTTGAGGGTCTATGAATGTTTTAATTTCACTGTGTCCTGAATGCAGAGGGAGAAAGGCTGATTTCGTTGGCTGTATCCTTGTCATAACATGACCATATTCATTATGGTACTGTTGATTTGAATTCTTACAAGAAGAATATTTGATATATTAATTCAGAACCATAAGTACATATATGAGTACCAGCAAAAACACTTAATTCAAAATATTCACATTTTCTTTCTAGTTATCATAAAACTATTTCAATAAATGATTGCTGGTTATGTCAATGAAATATGTATTAATCCTACACTTCAAAATCCTGGGGTATTCTTGCTTTTCTAAAACCATGATTAGAAATGTAATCTAAATGATAGTTCATAGAATCACAGGTCAGATCCAGGAAACACTGTATGACACTTACCTCTTTCTGTTTTAATTTTTCCGCCTGCTTTCTTTCAAATTCTTCTATGATCTTTTGATATGATGACTTAATCTTTTTCCTAAAATCAGAAAGTAAGGGATATTGTCTGCATTTAGATAAAGACATCCACCAGATTTTACTTCCAGAACTTTAGTCAACTCTGTCCAATTTTACAGATTTGTCCAATGTCAGAATCATGGAAATTTCAGTAGATGGCTATCAACTGTCCCATTCTGCTAGGTCCATATCAGAATTACTGAGTAGAAACCCATCTTTTGTGTTATCTCATAAAAAAAATCTTACTGCACTCTAAAATAACACCATGAGAGACAGAAGCAGAAGGAGGCCATTTAGTCCACTGCTCAATGAGATCACAGATGACCTGAAAATCCTCAACTCCACTTTTCTGTCTTCTCCCTTAACCTTCGATTTCCTTATGATTAAAAAGCTACCCCTGTTTTGAATCATGAGTGGTTTAGTTTCAAACAGCTGCTGTTGCATATTATACTGACTCTTCTACATAAGAGCCCTTCTAAGATATTTCTGTGTGATTCTAGTAATAATCATGCACTTACACTATATTATCAATTCTTCAAAAGTTGAAGCTAACTTCTACTCTTTCCCCTCTGCAATTGTTTCAAAATGTTGATCACACAAATAAAGCTTCATTTCTGCCCTAATGAGCACAGACCTAGCTCCTTAAACCTCTTATTTGGTAGTAATCCCTGGAACCATTTTAGTGAGTTTATGTGCTCTTCTTCCACAGCTTTAATGTCCATTGGAAATATGCTGCCCAGAAGTGCACATGACGACATAAGCTGTTTTGCAGATATTCCTCATCTGCATTGCTCTTATATTCAACATTCCTTCAAATAAAGTGCAGAATTCTGTTTACCCTTATGTTTTTCTCAATTTTGTTTTGGCTTCTCCCATTTTACACGAGATTGCCACACTGTTGGTAATCACCCTTCTCTATGTCCTCCAGTCAGTTACGTCTTTCTTTTCCAATCCTGTGTTTCAATCTCTTTTAAAAAAAAAGGGAGATAATTTTCTAGTGGTACTGTGCTGGACTTTTAATCCAGAAATGCAAGTAATGCTCTGGCGACCTGGGGTCAAATCCTGGCATGGCAGATGGTAGAATCTGAATTCAACAAAAACCTGGAATTAAGAGTCTAATGATGACCATGAAACTTTTCTATTGTCAGGAAAAACCACCCATTAGAGAAACAAACTGCTGTCCTTACCTGGTTTGGCCTACATGTGACTCTAGACCTACAGCAATATGGTTGACTCTTAACTGCCCACTGGGTAATTAGGGAACTGGCAATAAATGCTGGCCTAGCCAATGATGCACTCATCCGGTCAATGAAAAATATCTTTTTATGTGGTCCTAAACCATTATAATCTTCTTGACCATGCCATCACCATTTACTTACTTCAATTTTCTCTCTCCTCACAAAGGTAGCATACCATTTTCAATTTCTTCGTGTTATTTCTCTAACTAACCTATAGCCCAGCTGTTCTTCTCAACTACGGTTATTATAGGTAATAAGTGGGTTTCTTCACCGTTGGTATGAAGTTTTTTATTAGTTTTTAGCATGGTTTAATATTTATTACCAGTTGGTAAGGCATGGCAAACTAGAGTATCTTAGTTCCTTTGTTATTTGCTTCTCCAAAACCATGACCACCAAGGATAATCTAATATCTTACCCTTTCACCACCCCTCCCTCAAAGTGTCCACTTCGGTCATTTGCCACCATTAGCCCGAATTGCTTCGTAGTGTTTAAATTGTTTTGACCATCTGTTCCCTGAATTGTTTTCAATACAATAATACATGTTATTTTTTAAAAAGTGCCTTAACAGTAGGTCCAGAGCTTTCAGTTCCTCAACTCCAGTGAATTTTAATCTTCTGCTCTCATTGTGCTTTCCCCTCCACAAAATATACTTTATCTATTTATCTGAATTGAGTTACATTTGCCATATTTAACATTTGCCCAATTTGCTTAGGTTTTCCTTTAATCTATCAAAATAAAAAAATACTTAATGACATAACTTGCATAGTTAAGACTATTTATAAACCTGCAGATGACACAAGAATATGCAAATAATCTAGACCAAATTAATAAACCAGCCTCTGACATAAATGGTATTAAATGATTAGGTTCACATCTGGCAGATGTCATTCAACATGGGCAAATGCAATATTTTGAACTTTGGACAGAAATCTCCAAGCCCATTTTAAACTACTTCATTGGTAACAATAGTCCAACACTGTAATATGTCACTGCAGAATACTAATTGCCAAGTATTATACGGCAACGGTTAAAGTAAAACAAAAGTTCAAACAGTTCCTACATTACAACAATGAACACACTTCAAAGGTAATTAATTGATTATGAAATGCTTTGTGTCAACCTGAGATTGCAAAAGGCCCAACAGAAAAGCGAGGTTTTTATTTTAAGATTAGATTACTTATAGTGTGGAAACAGGCTCTTCAGCCCAACAAGTCCACACTGACTCGCCGAAGTGCAACCCAATTCAAACCCATTCCCCTACATTTACCCCTTCACCTAACACTACGGGCAATTTAGCATGGCCAACTCACCTAACCTGCACATTTTTTGACTGTGGGAAGAAACCGGAGCACCCGGAGGAAACCCACGCAGACACTGCGAGAACGTGCAAACTCCACACAGTCAGTCGCCTGAGGTGGGAATTGAACCCAGGTCTCTGACGCTGCGAGGCAGCAGTGCTAACCACTGTGCCACCGTGCCGCCCATGCTAACCACTGTGCCACCGTGCCGTTCTTTCTTTTCACATTAATTTCACAACTTTGGTGTTCTTTTAAAAAAAAACATACTTTTTTCCCCCCTCTGCTTGTAAAGTTGGTTGATCATTTGTTTCAACTTCTTTCTTTTTGGATTTCTCTGATTGTTTTTTAACAAGCTCTTCTTCAGCTAGATACAGGTGCCGCAAATGATCTGGGTAATTCTCAGTAAACCGTACTTCTTCAGTACGCTGTGCTTTCCTTTCTTTTCTCAATATTTTCTTATAGTCATGCTTGATCTTCTCCTTCTGGTGGAAAGCAAAGCCTTGCCCTGTAAGAAGATAATACTATTAGAAGTGTATTAGCATCCTGATTATCTTCTTTCATCTGCTATCAACCTGATAGTAATACTGAATTTATAATTTCCTTAGTCATCACAATTTATAGAATTAACATGACTTTTCCCATTTCTGAGAAGATAATGAGAAACTTGGAAGGACAGCACAATAACACACATTTCATAATGAACTCACGTAGTGAGCACCAATATTTAAATAAAGGGAAAAGATTAATCGCTAACATTTTAGACAATGTGCTTTTAGGAAACAATTTGACAGGCTACTGAAGTTTCTGAAGGAGTTCACCCAGTTTGAATAGAACATAATTTTACTTTGTTGATCCTGTCAGTCCAGTTAAGTTAAGGTAGTGGATAAAATAAAGGAAGCATGCTTGAATAGGACCTTAAATAATAGTCATAGTGTCATACAGCATGGAAACAGACCCTTAGGTCCAAGTAATCCACACCAACCATGTTCTCAAACTGAATTAGTCCCACTTGCCAGCATTTGACCCATATGCCCCCAAACTGTTCCTATTAAATGACATTTGGATAAATGCTTGAAATGTTGTAACTGTACCAGCATTCACTATTTAACTCCAGACATGAACTATTCTGTGTAAAAAGGTTGCCCCCCTCGTGACCCTTTTAAAACTTTCTCCTCTCACCTTAAAAGTATGCCCCCTAGTTTTGAACTCTCCTACCTTAGGAAAAGATCCTTGTCAGTTATTTTATCCATGCCTCTCATGATTTTATAAACCTCTAAGGTCACCTCTCAACCTCTTACACTCCAGTGAAAAAAGCTCCAGCCTATTTTTATAACTTAAACCCTTCATTCCCGGCAGCATCTTGTAAACTTTTCCAAACTCTCTCCAATTTAATAATATCCTTCCTATAACAGGATTACCAAAACTGCATACAATACTCCAGAAGAGGCCTCACCAATGTCCAGTACTACCTCAAATGTGATAACCCAACTCCTGTGGTCAAATATCTGAGCAATGAAGGCAAGCATGCTAAATGCCTTATCAACCATCAAAGAATTATGAACTTGAAACTCCTAGGTCTCTGTGTTCTACAACACTACAATGGCCCTACTATTAATTGTATAAGTGCTGACCTTGTTTGTTTTAATTTTAATTGTAACTTCAGTTTTAAATTTAGACATTTGTCACATCTCATTGGGTAATGCATTGAAAATCAAGCCCTACAATTCCCAGAGTCATCGCAAGTTAAAAGATTTTAAAAGTACTCAGAACTCCCCAATTAACGTCTTTCAGATTAACGTTGACAGAAAGCATGAACCAGTTTCTGTACATGAGAATTGCTATTTATTACAAATTAATACTTTATTTGCACATAAACAATTATGAACTGTCAGCAATAACTCTACTCATTAAAACTCTAATCCCCTTATAAACTCACCCCTACACAGAGACAGCAAAACAAAATGTGTGATGGGCAAAGGGAAAGTCGAGGAATAGTTCCTATTCACAGGACTCACTGAGATGGTCCTTTTTTTGACTTGACAGTGCATGCAGCTCCTTGATTCTCTCCCTCAAGATACTTTCTCTTGCTTTCAGGGGGCTGGTTCACACTTAATAAGTAAGCTAAGGACTTTATAAGAGCCACACCTTACAGCAGCTGAAGGAAAAAGGAAATACCCTTCAATTTTTAATCACAGAGAAAAGAGTTCCCTCCTGTCCTTTCTGCAATGCCATGACATTTCCCAAATATACACACTACCAAGTCATTCAGCTATCTGGGAGCCAATCACACAGTGTTGGCAAAGGCAGAAGACCTTTGTCATTGATAGCTAATCAGTAGTTTACAGACAAATCAGCTATTTATTGCTGGCCAAATTTTAATGTATACACAGATGCTGGCTCCACTTCATCTGGAACTAGGAAATCACTACTGACTGAATCAGCAGCTGTGTAAATAGCACTTACAATATATGTCAGGTTACTTCCTTTTAAAGTATGAACTGCCTGGGGTTTTAAAACAGTTTATTTGCCCAATTTCATCCACAAAGTACAAAAAAAGGTCTGTATACATTTGATGTTCATTTTTACAATAATTTATTTTAAACTATTCAGACAAAAAAATCCCCTGCTCCTACCAAAATTACATGGCTCCCTTTGCCCTCACCCAGTAATGTTCATATTCAACTGATCTTCCCTTGTGATTTCCCTCAACTTATAGCTTGATGGCATCACTGCATAGATTTTTTCCTCATTACCCACAAAACTCTTTCCTATCGAAGAAATGCACAGGAAACGCAGCACCTTTCACCCACTCCATTCACACCATTCACATACCCAGTAATTGGCCCAGGTGAAACAGTAATTTACTTTACTACATTCAATTTAGTATACAGTTAGTCACTACTCAGAGTGGAATCTTTCAAACATTGGGGAATACGTATTGGGAATACATACTTTGCTATTGAGAAACATTTTTGTTCAGTTTCAGGGTGACTAATGCTTTCAGCGACCTCTGATTTTAATTATCCACTGCATTCCCAAACTGGCCTGACTTCAGCTTCCAAACTTCAAGTGGAGTTCAAAGTAAATCTGAACAGCACCTAATTTTTCCATTAAAGACTGCAAAGTTTCTTTGGACTCAACATTAACCATAACACTTCTGATGAAGGACTTATGCCTGAAACGTCGACTCTCCTGCTCCTCAGATGCCACCTGACCTATGCTTTTCCAGTGCCACACTTTTTGACATTATTAACCATAACTGTTTCATATCCTAACAACTGCCCCCAGTTTTTCAGCCAACAGCTGCTGGCAAAAATATTACTACTCCTGATTTCACTAACACTGGGCATTTTTTTTTGTTTCTGTACTTGTCACATTATTATCTCCTTTTACTTTTGTTATTTAATCTCTTCTGTATCCCATGCTATCACAGACCTTCATTTTTGCTCTTTTACAATAGGAAATTATGTAATGCCCTAACAGGTATCTTGAATTTCTTTACACAATTATAGTGACATGAAATATTTAGAGTGCCCCAAGGTAACTGATTTAAAGTAAGTCATAAATGGGGTCACCAGGCTAAAGAGGGGGTGAAATCATCCAATGTTCCTCAACCTGGTTGTCATCAAATGAAGCAATGCTAATAGGGATTTATAATCAATCAGTTCAGTTGTTAATACACTTCTTTGAGGCAAGTCTTAAACCTTGGCTCAGAATTTAGGGCCATTTTTTTTTCTTTACACCCGGGTGGCCAGTGACAAACACTGCCCTTCACATCAAAGGGCAGTACTGCGTGACCCTCAGTTCATTTTTTTTTTCTTTTTCTTTTCCATGGTGTGTGTGTGCAGGTGTGAGACACAGTGAAAGACACAAAGTGCATGAATCTTTATTCAAATTCCACCACCAGGAAGATAGGAAAACACCCGGGTGGCCAGTAACAAACACTGCCCTTCACCTCAAAGGGCAGTGCTGTGTAATCAAAACAGTGAAGGGGAGGGTAGGGACTAAATCAAAATAGAGTTGGAGGGAGAAATAATGCACTCCAGTCCCTGCGGCAACCACCTCTCCCTGAACAACTCCAGGGTGTTGGTGGACACCGCGTGCTCCTTCTCCAAGGACACCTGGGCCCTAACGTAACCGCGGAAGAGAGGCAGGCAGTCGGCAATTTAGGGCCATTAGCGCTGTGCTGCAAGATACCCATTGGAGGACTGCAGGGCATGATGATGGCATTAATAACCTGAACTATTTACTATCAATGCCTAAGGTGAAAATGGTCACTTGGGACAAATTCCTAAGGAGATAATGGCTAGGAGAGACTGGTAATTTTCGATATTTTTAGCAGTTGCAATTAACCACGTGCAGCCTCCGAGCTTGTTCCAGCAATCAATAAGATGATGCTAAATCTTCTAGCTTCAGCTCCACTATCCCCTAACCGCCTCGGCGGGGAAAACTGGTGGCTTTGCTGTGGATTGATTGTTCTGATTATAAGTTTTAACCCAGTTATTATTATCGTTAATGCAAGTGAGTGAAGGTTGAATCAAAAACAGAAACTTCTGAAGAAGGGTCACTGAACCCGAAACGTTAACTCTGCTTTCTCTGAGCGAGTTTTGAGAAGATTTGTCTGCTTTCTCTCCACAGATGCTGCCAGACCTGCTGAGTTCCCTCAACAATTTCTGTTTCTGATTTGTTCGGGGATTTTTTTTTCCCTGAAGTGAAGAGTGAAACGGGCGGATCTCGTGCCTTTGAACCGGCGCTGCGGCCACAAAAGAAAACGCAAAGGGAGTCCTCACCTTCTCTGACATTGCCCCAACCTTTCTTGAAGTGACTCGCTCTCCACCGCTGCTTTTGTTGCGATCTCTGCCGGCCGCCGGGAGCCGGGCCGCGGAGAACCTTCTTCCGAAAGGAGCCGCCGTCTCCGTTCCTCGAGCTGGGCGCCATGATGGTAACGTCATCAACCTGCGACCGGACGCAAGGGAAAAGGGAGACGGCGGCCGCGAGCGATCAAACCATCCCTGACTCGAGGGGGGACGAAGTACGGGGACCGTGGAGCATCGACCCTCTGATCTTGTGTAACGATTACTGTAATAGATTTACGGACTGCGTTCCTCATTTTGCTGCCCCCCGGTGCCTTGGTTAGTCTGTGTCCTGGGAGGCCGAGGCCGGGCCCGCAGCCACCTCCACCACCGACGATGCTCTTCCCCGCGGATGTCGGTTTAGACCTGGTGCAGAGCAAAATCAAAAGCCTCACCGAGTTCCTGGACGTTTACCTCAAGATAGCAAACGTGCACACAGTCGATTTTTACACCAACGACGTTTGGAATCAGTTCGTGGCCCTGCCGCCTGAAGCTGTCATATCGCAGCTACTCTGTGAGCAGGGGGGACGTGCTGCACCGGGTAAGGAGCAAGTTGCATCAACTGACCATCAGCAAACGGAACAGAGTTTTGCTGATAACGGAACATCTGGTGATGTTTGCGATTAACAAACACTCAAGAAGTCTGCCATTTATAAACCACAGCTTAAGAACACCCCTGACTGTTTCACAAAAGCACTTTTGGAGTGTAGTCACTTTAGTAACGTAGGATGCAAGACTTAAGGGGCTGGATTTTCTTGTGGGTTTTGGGACCTCAGTGTCAAGACCAAATGGAGAACCTCCATCTGCACTTGCTGGTGGCACTAATGGCGCTGCAATCTTCTGCTTCTATTTCCAGGAAGCAGCAGTTTATATACTTGCCATCCTTTTAAGGAACAGAATCGGTCTTTAAATGGTGCAAGTTCAATCAGAGGGCAATCTGGAGAAGTGGGCTTTGCCGAGCCAGGCTTTCCTCAACATGGAAAGGAGCCAACAAGGAGTGTCGCTCTGAAACTTTTTGACAGATATTAGAAACCTTTCCACAAGATTTGATCAGATCGCCACTGCAGCCCTTTGTCCCCACAACATTGTCATTCACCCTACCATCTCCATGGAGGCCATCTCCAAAAATCTGGCTTCCTCTGCATAAAATGGGTGGGGAAACTGTGCCTGTGGGAAATTTCCAGCAATGCCTTAAAACTACCTCTACTTAAGCCCTTCACCACCTTAATTGACTACATGTATTCACAGAGCTGGGACAATCCAGCATAATTGTACACAGCAACATTCCACAAAGAACAGTTAAATAAATTAATCTTCAGCACCTTATTTGAAGTTGTTCGCAGGTAGAGGGACGGCTGGAAAATGGGAAGCTTTTAGAAATGAGATAACGAGAGTCCAGATACAGGTTATTCCTGTTAGGGTGAAAGGAAAGGGTGGTTGGTGTGGGGAATGCTGGATGATGAGAGAAATTGAGATTTTGGTTAAGAAGAAGAAGGAATCATACATCGGGTAGAGACAGGAAAGATTGAGTGAATCCTTAGAAAAGTATAAAGGCAGTAGGAGTATACTTAAAAGGGAAATCAGGAAGGCAAACAAGGCACATGAGATAGCTTTGGAAAATGGGTTAAGGATAATCTAAAGGGTTTTTATCAATACATTAAGGACAAAAGGGTAACTAGGGAGAGAATAGAGCCCCTCAAGGTCAGCAAGGCAGCCTGTGTGTGGAGCCGCAGGAAATGGGGGCGATACAAAATGAGTATTTTGCATCAGTGTTACTGTGGAGAAGGACATGGAAGATATAGAATGTGGGGAAATAGAATGTGATATCTTGAAAAATGTCCATATTACAGAGGAGGTGGTGTTGGATGGCTTGATACACATAAAAGTGGATAAATCCCCAGGCCCTGATCAGGTATACCCTAGAACTCTGTGAGAAGCTAGGAAAATGATTGCTGGTTCCCATGCTAACATATTTGTTTCATCAATAGTCACAGGTGAGGTGCCAGAAGACTGGAGGTTGACTAACGTGATGCCACTATTTAAGAAGGGTGGTAAGGAAAAGCCAGGGAACTATAGACGGTGAGCCTGATGTCGATGGTGGGCAAGTTGTCGGAGGGAATCCTGAGGGACAGGGCTTACATGTATTTGGAAAGGCACAGACTAATTAGGGATAGTCAGCATAGTTTTATGCATTGGAAATCATGTCTCATGAACTTGATCGAGTTTTTTCAAGAAGTAACAAAGAAGTTTGATGAGGGCAGAGCAGTGGACGTGATCTATATGGACTTCAGTAAAGCTTTCAACAAGGTTCCCCATGAGAGACTGGTTAGCAAGGTTAGATGTCATGAAATACAGGGAGAATGAGCTATTTGGATATAGAACTGGCTTTAAGATAGAAAACAGAGGATGGTGGTAGAAGGATGCTTTTCAAACTGGAGGCCTGTGACCAGTAGAGTGCCACAAGGATCGGTGCTGAGTCCATTACTTTGTGCCATTTATGTAAATGATTTGGATGTGAACATAGGAGGTATAGTTAGTAAGTTTGCAGATGACACCAAACTTGGAGGTGTAGTGGACAGTAAAGAAGGTTAAAGCTGAAAATGTGTTGCTGGAAAAGCGCAGCAGGTCAGGCAGCCTCCAAGGAACAGGAGAATCGACGTTTCGGGCATAAGCCCTTCTTCAGGAATGAAGAAAGTGTGTCCAGCAGGCTAAGATAAAAGGTAGGGAGGAGGGACTTGGGGGAGGGGCTTTGGAAATGCGATAGGTGGAGGGAGGTCAAGGTGAGGATGATAGGCCGGAGTGGGGTGGGGGCGGAGAGGTCAGGAAGATGATTGCAGGTTAGGAAGGCAGTGCTGAGTTCGATGGATTTGACTGAGACAAGGTGGGGGGAGGGGAAATGAGGAAACTGGAGAAATCTGAGTTCATCCCTTGTGGTTGGAGGGTTCCCAGGCAGAAGATGAGGCGCTCTTCCTCCAACCGTCGTGTTACCATGGTCTGGCGATGGAGGAGTCCAAGGACCTGCATGTCCTGGTTACCTCAGAGTACAACAGGATCTTGATCCGATGGGCCAATGGGCAGATGGAGTTTAATTTAGATAAATGTGAGGTGCTGCATTTTGGAAAAGCAAATCATAGCAGGACGTATACACTTGATGGTAAGGTCTTGGGAGTGTTGCTGAACTAAGAGGCCTTGGAGTGCAGGTTCATAGTTCCTTGAAAATGGAGTCGCAGGTAGATAGGATAGTGAAGAGGGCATTCGGTCTGCTTTCCTTTATTGGTCAGACTATTGAGTATAGGAGTTTGGAGGTTATGTTGCGGCTGTATAGGACATTGGTTAGGCCACTTTTGGAATATTTTGTGCAATTCTGGTCTCCTTTCTATCGGAAGGATGTTGTGAAACTTTGAAAGGGTTCAGAAAAGATTTAAAGGATGTTGGCAGGGTTGGAAGATTTGAGGTATAGGGAGAGGCTGAATAGGCTGGGGCTGCTTCCCCTGGAGTGTCGGAGGCTGAGGGGTGACCTTATAGAGGTTTATAAAATCATGAGGGGCATGGAAGGACAAATAGACTCTAGGGTGGGGGAGTCCAGAACTAGAGGACAGAGGTTTAGGGTGAGAAGGGAAAGACATAAAAGGGAACTAAGGGGCAACTTTTTCACACAGAGGGTGTTGCATGTATGGAATGAGAAGCCAGAGGAAGTGGTGGAGGCTGGTACAATTGCAGCATTTAAAAGGCATCTGGATAGGTATATGAGTAGGAAGTGTTTAGAGGGATATGGGCCACGTGCTGGCAAATGGGACTAGATTAGTTTGGGATATCTGGTTGGCGTGGACGAGTTGGACCAAAGGGTCTGTTTCCGTGCTATACACCTCTCTGATTTTAAGTGCAGGGAAGGTCTCTGTTGTCGCTTCAGACATATTACTCCTCAATCTTCACCACACAACCAGATAATCGGGTTATTTATTTGGGACTTCAGTGTGTGCAAATAGGTTGCTATGTGGTATAAAAATTGAGAATCATCAAAACATTGCACAACAAAGGGAATAAAGTGTGACTCTACTTACACTGGATTTGAACTCAGAATCAAATTTAGATCAATGACATTTTATTACCATGCTTACTGGAAAAAGCCTTATACCTGGTTTGGACTACAAAAGGAAGTCACTGGGAATGAAATAGGCAGTCTGAAATCAAATCTGAAAATAAAACTACAAATGCTGAACAGGTCAAGCATTTGTGGAGGGCGAAACATTTCAGATCCACGTCCTTTTAGCAGAACTAGAAGCAGTTAAAGATGTTACTACTGTTCTTAAGATTACCGCACAGCTGCACATACACATATTTTAAAGGAACCAGTGCTTCTGTGTGGCGTTTTGTCCATTGCTCATCACATTCCCAACTGTGTGGCTGTGAAACTTAAAGGAAATGTTAGGTTTGTTTAAGCAAATATGGAGGCAGGGAAGGTAGGGTGGGAAGGGCAAGACAGAAATATGTGGTAAAATGGAAGACAGGAGAGCAATTAATTGACAACAGTGATAATGCTTCGGATTTCTAAAAACATTTGTGCCTCCATTTCTATGTCTAGTATAAAAAGATTAATTTGTATACCTTTGAGGATCTGAGACCTGAATATAGGCTGAGGTAGCTAGTTATTGTCAGGAATGACCACTTAATACATGCTCTTACTAACTTAGGTGGCAATAAAATGGCTTCTTAATGCAAATAACATGACAAAATGGCTTTGAGGCTGCAAATTGACCATTCTACTTAAAGCTGCATAAAATGGCTTTTAACCATGCTAAAGGTGCATAATTGATTTGACCACAATCTGCCTCTACGGAGATTAGCAGACAATGCTTCCTTTACCACACAGAAATAACTAGACTAGATAAGACATGACTGGCCATTCTCACTGACCTTCAAGTGCAGGTGCAGGAACTAGGTTCGTGTGATAAGAGAAACTTGAATATTGGAAACCAAGATTGGTTCCCAGGAAATATCATTGGGCTCAATTACTGTCAATAAAACCATTTCATTAAGTTGATTAGTAATTGTTTGAATGAACTGTACGATTGTGGCCTGTACCTCTATTTAAGAAAAGTATAAAAATGTCTTTGTTTTAAGCCATGTGCGCAGTTCCAATGGGAAACAGAGGTTAAGTGTTTAATCTCTGTGTTTCTGGATGATCTGTGCTTGGCTATGTTAAATAAGTGTGAAATCTTAAAGGACCAGACTGATTGTGAGTGGTTATTGACCGATCACGGAACAGAGCCCACCCCCCAACCTGGTCCAGATATTCACCTTTACTATGTTATTAATTTAGACAAATACCAACTCCTGTGGAAAAAATTGTTAAAGTGTAATTTATCTTGAACTGTCTTTTGAGATTGACATCCCTACCAGATATAGTTTCATGTTTGGTAGTGTAATGACTTCATACTGTGCGTACTTTCTGCTGTGCTACCTCATTCTTAAACTGACTTTTTAACCTCTTCCAAAATTATACTAAAGAGGAGTGTCGCCATTGCAATATGCCATCCAGATGCTTAACCATTCTGAATGGGCAAGCGGGTGATTGGAGATCTGAAAACGTGAAGTACACTAAGGATGCCAGCAATTTTGTTAAGTGTAGTGGGGCTCCAATTCTAGAAAACTAAGTTAATCTATCAGGTATTACATGTTATAAACATATGCTCAGTGGTATTTGTATTCCAGGAAAATTACAAAATATAATCTTTTTCAAGGGCCACAGAGGTACTTAAAAGAGTAACAGAGGCTTTTAAAGGATGTATCTTGAAAGAAGGGCAGATAATTAATGAAAGTTACAAATAGCATTGTGAAATAACTTTAAATTATTCACATATGAATTTTCTTGGGGGACAAATGTGCTCTCACATTGTATATTTCAAGGTAAAGTAGGAGTTGTTTTTCTGGTCACTGCCATTCAGTTAAAGGTATACTGATTGTGCAGAGAAAATACATGTAGGTACAGATATTGGAGATCATTTGGTACTGGATAAAAAACAAACTTTCATCAATTAGTGCTTGAATTTTCCACCATAAGAAACCTAAAATAGTCACTTGTATAAAAATATATACATCTTAAAATATAATCCAATATCTGTACCTACAATTTTTTTTTTCAGTATTACATTTTAAGATGTATTTATTTTTACAACAAATTTCTTACATCTGGCCTTTTGGTAAACAAAAAATCCATTTCTTGACTGTCATAACAGTCCTAGACACAAACATCTTTAACTGCTTAATCAATGCCTATTTCTCCATTCCCTAACTTTGAAGTAGTGATGTTTGTTGGTGATTGTAAAATTTTCAGATTAAATTAGGCCATGCAAGTGTTCTGCAAAATCTGGACAACACTCAATCTGAGGTTCGCAAATGACAAGCAACAATCATGTCACCAGATGACAAGCAATGACTGTCTTCAACATGGGAGAGTCTTAAAAATCTGCCACTAGTATGAAAAATACTTTAACTGAATCCCCAACCATCAACAGATGGCATTTATCATTGACCAGAAAGTTTATATAAATAGTATAGTTACAGGAGCCAGTCAAAGCCTGAGAATAATTTACCTTCTGACTCTCCAGAGCATGTCCACCATCTGTGAGATAGAATTAAGAGTGTGAAGGAAAACTCTAGCTAGCTGTCTGGATTAGTGCAGTTTTCCCTACACTCAAGAAGCTCAACTCCATTCAAACCAAGCAAGTTTGCTTGACTGGCATCCTACCTACCAGTTTTAATGTTTGCACCCCCCACTACTATCATGCAGTCGCAGCAGTCTATTCCATCTGTAAGTAATAATTAACTAAACTTTATTTGACCACACCTCCTAAACCTGCAACCCATACCACTATAAAAGCAAATTCTGTTTTCCGTGATACACTCACATCATAAATTAAGTTAAAAATCTATTTATATTTTAATTGGGCATAACTTACAGTTGTGCAGAGAATCTTTTTGTTCAATAATATTAGGTCATTTCATTCCCCTCTCTCATGTGTATTAATGAGTTATATGAGACAAATACTAACTGAAGGTTATTAACCCAGAACCTTAATTTCAATAAAGCTTTGCTTTAATGTTGTATAACAGTATTTTACTCTGAATGCTAAAATAATTTTTCATGCCCTTAATGTTTCTGGGAAATTCAATTTTCTACAGCTTTGTACTCTACATTCCTCATTGGATATGTAAAGAATAGTTATATAGACTCTTAAGCAGAAAAAATGTGGATTTGGTACTGTGAAAGATACAATAGAGCCAGAATACACAAAATACTTAAAACTTTCTTTTTGTATTTTTCTTCTCTAAGCAATAGTGGTAATTAGAGCTAAGATTTAGTCTATGCTTAAACTTTATCTTTTCTCATGGGCAGAAAAAATCGATGCCTCGGTATGGGATGAGTCTGAAAAACTTAGAGATGTGGCTGCTTACAAGAGAGTTACTCAGGATCACTCCCTGCCAAACCTTGGAGTATGCACATCACTGAATGACCTGCTACAAGAGATGTGGGGAAATAAGCAAAAAGGTTTGCAAATCTGTGTTTTTTTTTTGTGTAATACGGATTGCTGCACGTATTTCATATGTACAGCACAGAAGTAGGCTATTCAATTTGGTCAATGTCATTTTAATGCTGCTCAGAGTGCCTTCTTCCACCCACCTTCTTCTAATCCTATCAACTTAATCTTCTATTCCTTTCTGTCTTAAGTTCTAACTCTAGATTCATTTTAAATGTATTGATGCTATTCATCTCAACTTTGCCTGTCAGTAATGAGTTCTCAACCTAACCACTGTCTGAGGAAAGAAGTTTCTGCTCAATGTTTCACTAGACTTATTAGTGACTAGCTTATAATTATGAACCATAGTTCTGCTCTCCCCACATGGGAAAGTTCTTCTATACTTCTATTCTTCATAAACTTAAAAGCAGTTATTAGGTTATTCCTTAGCCTTCAATCTGTAGTTAAAAATGGTTTAGTTAAGCCATGCTCAACTTAAAATGATTTATTAGTTTTTATGTTATGATGCTTTTATTGTTATATTGGTTTTCCTGTTAATTCATTAAATTATAATTTTCACTTTGTTTCAGAATCTGATTAAATAATCAATTTTACCATCTTGTCTTTAGTCCAAAACTCAATTTTAAGTTTTGGCCCACCATGTCATTTTGCATATTTTCAGATTTCATATTTTCTGATTTATCTTGCTGAATATTTGATTTCTTTTTCACATAGTTTAGTTTTGAAACCTATTTCAACCTTTTCATGTGCCTTCTGTTCTATCATTTAATATTATATCACTGTCTTTTATTACAATCATAAATCACTAGCTTTCCAGTTACATATCAAGTCATCTTGTACAGCATACCATGTCTCTTCTGAACCTGGTGTGTTCTATGACATTGCATATGGTTTCAAGGAGGGAATTTTGATTTACTAACGGATTGGATACTGAGGGATTTTGTTTATATGTTTTGCCTCATGCCCTTGTGATCTAACTGCACATTGTAAGACTTCAGGCTCTTCACTTGAATGCCAACATGATTTGGCAGGCTTTGGCTATAGTTGGATGGGCATCATTCCGATAGAGGCCACAGGACCAGGTAGGCCCAATCCCTAAGCCTGAGGATGAGATTGGCCCCAAACTTGTGTTATGAAGTTGTAGGTATGCTGTACCTCTAAGAGAGTTGAAAGACTGGTAAGGACTTAGCAAGCATACAGAGTGCTGGAAAATTTAAAATTAAAAATTCCCGCCTCAGGCGACTGACTGTGTGGAGTTTGCACGTTCTCCCCGTGTCTGCGTGGGTTTCCTCCGGGTGCTCCGATTTCCTCACACAGTCCAAAGATGTGCAGGTCAGGTGAATTGGCCATGCTATATTGCCCGTAATGTTAGGTAAGGGGTAAATGTAGGGGTATGGGTGGGTTACGCTTTGGCAGGTCGGTGTGGACTTGTTGGGCCGAAGGGCCTGTTTCCACACTGTAATCTAATCTAATCTAATGTAATCTAATCTAATCTAATGTAACATTTGGTCGAACAGCTAGCAGTGACTGGGTTGCAATGAGACAAAAACGAATTCAAATTCGGCCAATCAATTTAAATTATGCCCCAAGATACCAAACCCCAATTAAGTTTGAATTTAGTATTTTGACAATATTAAAACCAATGAAACGATCCCAACTTTCGGTGTATAAATATCAGACATTTTGCACAGTAAGCCAAAGCGGCAAAGAGCAGCAAGCCACCAGCTAGAATAGACTGCCAGCAGAACTGCTGTCTAAAAGGTACCTTTATCTATCAAAGACCTGTGAAGCAGAATCCCTAAGAAGCAGAGAAGAAGACAGAAAAATCTACAGAGGAAACTTGGCAATGCTGACTGGTTTTGAAATGTGACTTTTTTGTAAATCGTAATTAGGATTTTTTTGTCGGACTAGTATTGTAGAGGGAGAGGTAAAAGATAGGTTTAAGAGAAAGTAGTTGTAAATGGTTGTTAGTTAATATTCTCTGTTAGACTAAAGAATAAAGTTGTTAATTTTTACTTTAAATAGTGACTTTTGAGATAGCACTTGGCCTCTCGAATTTAAAGATTACAACACTGGATGAATCTTACCTGTGTTGCTGGTTTAAATTAGCAGAGGGATTTACCCCTTTGTCTTAACACTTGGGAGAAAGGTGGATTGAGGTGCTTTTTACTGGTCTTTCATATAGTACGGTAGCATGGGGAGGAGAGTAGGGCTACCATCTCAGGACAACTTTGATCCCAATGGGAAGTCCAATCTTTGCTCTTCGCAATGTGGTTTCTGATTTCTGACACCAATTTGTGGTGGATGAACTGCATGTTTCTTTTGGGGTGGGGGGTGTGTGGGCAGCGGCAAGTGGTTAGTGGACACAGGGTCTGATTATAGGTGAACTTCAGGCCTGCGAAAGCCAGTTAAATTGGAGGCTCCACAGGTTTAGAAAAGCTGAGTACACTTCGTGACAGAACAGTGAACTGGCACATTGCACTGTTTGATTTTTATATGTAATAAATATATATTTATTCATCAAATTACACAAAAGTGAAACAGAAACATGAAAAAAGACAAAATAAACGTTTATGCTGAAATCCTAATCTCAAGCACCCATTATGTTCTCATATGCATTTGCATCAACCAGTGTAAGCTGATCTTAAATGTTGTCATGATACAGAATCTTCCCAGGCCCTGAGCTATTTGGGCTATGGTGACAAATGTGGGCGAATTGCATGAGGTGTCAAGTGAGGCCAGTCTCGATGTTGAGACTGCCAAGTTACATTTTCGAACTAAGTTTTGTAGTGAGGAAATCTAACAAAGGATACAACAGAATATAGACAAATTAGAAAGTTAGATGAGATGTGGCACATGGACTTGAATCTGGCCAAGTGTAAGCTGATGCATCTTGGGAGGTCAAATGCAAAAATAATGTATACAGTAAATGCCAGGATCATTAGAAGCACTGAAATACAGAGGGATCTTGGGTGCAAGTCCATAGCTCTCTGGAAATAGGAGCACAAGTGGATAAGATGATAAAGAAGACATTTGGCATGCTGGCCATCATTGTTTGGGGCATTGAGTATAAAAGTTGACAAGACATGATTCAGCTGAATAAGATTTTAGTTAGGCCTCATTTGGATTACTGTATACAGTTCTGGTCACCACATATAGGAAGGATGCGGGGGCTTTGGAGAAGGCGCAAGCGAGGTTTACCAGGATGTTGGATTGGAATGTAGTAATTATATGGAAAGATTGGGCAAACTTGCATTGTTTTTGCTCAACATTGAAGGCTGAGGGGCAACCTGATAAGAGTAAAAGTATGAGAGGCATGGATAGAGTAGATAGTCAGAGTCTTTTTCCCAGGGCGGAAATGTCAAATACCACATAGCATATGTTTAAGGTGAGAGAGGAAATGTTTAAAGAAGGTGTGCAAGGTAAGCTTTTTATACAGAGGGTAGTAGGTGCCTGGAACACACTGCCAGCAGAGGTGGGAGAGGCAGATATGATAGCAACATTTAACAGGCATTTAGACAGACTCATGAACAGACAGAGAACAGAGGGATATGGATCATGTGTAGGCAAATAGGATTATTTTAGAATGGCATCATGGCTGGCAAAGACATGTTGGGCGGAAGGACCTGTTCTATGTTCTGTGAGACAAGATTCTTGCATGTGAGCATGAAAGGCTTGGTAACAGGAATTTTCACCCTCATTATAACTTTATCTCACCTGTTTAATACATATAGCACTGTCCTATTTTACCATCCGCTGTATAGAAACTAGACATCATTGCTGATATGAAAGTCAGAGTAATTACCTGGTGATTAGATATTACTGCTTGCTCCTTTGGATGTCCAGCGGTTGCATGCACCCCATGTCCATAGATACTGGCATCCAGCATGTGCTAGCCCTTGAGCACCACTCCTCTGATCCACTTATAGTACACTGTACTTTAGTTCAGAATTTTGGAATACGAGCACCTTCATTGGAACTTTGCTGCAACATCATGTACCCAGCTCACAGACTGGAATGTTCATTCACTTTGTGTTTAACTAGATATTCAAAGCATCCCTGGGCAATGCCTAGCCTAATAGTATTTTGCCCTGTAAGCTAAACTTTTAAGGCTTGCACCACTTCTGCCTTGCTGTATTCCTTAATTTAAAAGTTGCATAACCCAGGTTACAGTCCGACAGGTTTATTTGGAAGTACAAGCTCTTGGAACGCTGCCCCTCACTAGCTACCTGACGAAGGAGCAGTGCTCCGACAGCTTGTTCTTCCAAATAAAATTGTTGGACTATAACCAGGTATTGTGTGACTTTTAACTTTGTCCACTCCAGTCCAGCACCGACACCCCCATATCACGGGTTCCTTAGTGTCAACACAATGACAGTCACTTTGATATGCTGGTCAACAGTCATCAGTTAAGAGCTGGATATGTTGCTGTATGTCACAGTGGTTTTTCAATCTCATAACCAAAATATGTGCCAGTAGACTATGTGGCAAATGCTCTGTATGTCTGTTAACTAAATGGCTATAACTCAAAATCGAAGGGGATTTTCCTCACTCAGATCAAGGGGGATTGATGTTAGTCAGAGGTTTCTGGTACACTTAATCAACGGCAGCAGATGCTATCAGTCCAGAGGCATGAGCATGATTAGGCAGCTGCATGGAGCAGTCAGGATCCAGAGAGTCCATCTCACTCCAGTCTAGGGAGTGGCCATGGACAGTTCAGTAAGTCCTGTGCATGTGGTCAAGAGATTACTGAATCATCAGACAGGGAGAATCTTAGAAACACAGAGATCAGTCAGGGGTCTGGTCAGTCTTCAGTTCTTAGAGGTTTTATGTTGGGGGGAGAACCTGACAGTCAAACCTTTGGTGTCCAACAAGACTTATGTTGCCTCCCATGATCATTTGAGTGTTAAATATAACCTGTGAGGGGAAAATGGCTGCAATCACATGCAGAGTGGCTGTGCATTTGTTGGCCAGAATTGCAGGCTCTACTTCTGTTTGATAGGAGTATGTTCAAGGGTAATTGCATCAGTTGGACACTTGCAGAGTGCAGGTTGAAGTCGCTGGCAATCATATCATTATGCATATGAAATAAATGCATTATACAACTGGGTCGTTGCAAATGCTGGTCGCAAGCGGTGTTGACTGTGTCATTTAACCTTGCAGATAAACATCCCTGTGAAGCAGAAGTGATCCCAGGCACCCTTAAAAGAGACATCTGTGGGCTTCAAAGCACCCACTTAATGCAAGGCTACCTAGGATGTACAATGGCACAGAACTGATTCCCTCTCAACCTAAACTACGGGTATTATGCATAGTGCTCTTATATGTAATAATTCCACTTGTGGATGATGTGGGACTGGAAGGAGGTGAGTTCAGTGCTCATGAAGCACCTGCACTCTCTGACTGTCTCTTTGCTACGTGATTGGTGGTGTGCATTAATTCGAATATAGCCCAATGCCATAGTTCTAAAAAAAAATCATTCCATGGCCTTCCTTGTTAAAATGCTCCATATCACACTCTTAGAGGAACATCTCTGAGACACCCGCACTCACCAATCCCACCGCCCTCTGGTTGAACTCCCTCTCTCACTCCGTCAAGGACATGCAGGTCCTGGGCCTCCTCCACCGCCAAACCCTTACCACCTGACGCCTGGAGGAGGAACACTTCATATTCTGCCTTGAGACTCTGCAACCACATGGGATAAATTTGGATTTCAACAGCTTCCTCATTTCCCCTTCCCCCACATTGTCCCGGTCCCAAGCCACCAACTCGGCACCACCCTTCGGAACCATCCATTCCCCCCCCCACCCGCCTTGACCTATCACCCTCTCTCTCACCTTCATCCACCTATCACTTTCCCAGCTACTTTCCCCAAATCCCTCCCATTTGTCTCGCAGCTCCGACCCACAAGCCTCATTCCTGATGAAGGGTTTATGCCCGAAACGTTGATTCTTCTGGTCCTCAGATGCTGCCTGACCTGCTGTTCTTTTCCAAGCACTACACTGTTGACTCTGATCTCCAGCATCTGCAGTCCTCACTTTCTCCTCTTGGAGGAATGTTTTAAGCCATCAGTTGTAAGTGATATGAATGGTGACTGCTCACATTGCTAATGACCTGTTTTGCTTCTTCTGGACTCCACACAAGTTAATTGTCAGGGGCTCTAGACTATCCTTTTTTTTCTGCAATGCAATGATGGTGCAGAGAAATAGGAGAAGAACTGGTGTACCGGCAGGCCCAAGACCAGAGGTATCCTCTAGCAGAGATCCAACAGCCTCCACATGAAGAGATTCAGCTAAAGGTCCCTGCGGAATGTCCAGAAGTTAGAAGCCATTTTCTCCCGATGAGTGAAGCACAGTGTTTGCACAGGCTGAGGATGTCAAGGGATACTGTCCCTAAACAATGCCGAATGCATGGCCATCCTACCCCAATGGTTGTCAGATGACAGCTGCTTTGAACATTCATGCAACTGACTTCTTTCAAGGAGCCACTGGGGACCTGTGTGGAATCTCTCACATATTCTCGCAGAAATACATCAAGGCTCTAACTGTTGTCATTTATGTCAGATCACATTGCTTCATCTCATTTCCCCTTGACGAGGTCAGTGTTGCAGTTGGGTAGTAGGCTGCAGCAACATAGCTGGCTTCCTCCAGGTGCAGGATACAAAAGACTGTACACCATATCATAACGCAACTGAGTTCATCAATTGAAAAGGGTTTCATTCCATCAATGTGCAAGTCATCTGTGACGATTGGTACCACATCTTAGAAGTTTGCGACAAGCAACTGTCATGAAGTCATTATTCTTGAAATCTCTGATGTTCCAGCTGCATTTAAGAGTCTAGCCTTATAAGGATGGAGAGTAGGGCTACCCACTGCAACTTTGGCTAATAATTCGTGCAATCCTTTGGCAGAAAAGGAGTGTAGAAACACTGCAGCCCATTTTTCAACCAGGATCATACTTGGAACAGATGATAGGCCTGGTGCAGTTGAGGTTCTGTTGCTTGGACCAATCTAATGTTTTCTTGCAGTATATTCCAGACAAAATGTGCCTCATAACCCTCACAAGCTTTGTTCCGTACAACTTGAACAGGCACCAAGGAAATGTGTTCGATGCTGACAGACTAGGTGAGTTTAGCAGTCTTCTTCTGAGGGTAATTAGGACTCTGAGCAGGAGGAAGACCACCTTGCACATTATATACCACAGCACCATTTGGCAGTACACACCACACAGGACTTAATTGACATGCAGTTCCAGTAGATGAAAGCTGGTTTCAGTGATTCTACAAAAAATGTTAATGCTTAACATGCAAACAGTTTGTTTAGTTTCTGGAAGGTTAATATAGCTTCTGTTTGTTTGATTTCTGTTTGCTTTTGGTGCTTGCAAATAGAACCAAATATTTTGAAATGACTGAATGTTTCATTTATGTGATGGTCATTACGGAAATTGTGTTGCACATTACGGAAACCAAATCACTGACACAGAGAGGATTGTAAGATAGGAGTTGGATCAGGACAGTTGACCTGTGTGGCGTGGTGCTCAAACAGCAATAGCAATAGGAATGTATAGGTGTCGTGCATTGAAGTGCCAGACATGCCAACTATTTGCTGTGAGAAGAGGTAGTTTGTGACTTCTGTGTCACTTTTCACAGTGAAAGCCAATGGCAGACTGCCTGTGCTTGACTGGGTGTGTAGCTGAGATTACAAGATCGTCCTGGCATCAAGGATGCAGGGATATCTTACAGTGGCAAGTACTTCCAGCTACTATGAGTATGAAAAGTCTGACTCACATTTGACAATGGGGATACCAAGACTAAGTGGTAGGTCATTAACAAGGCAAGCTTCAGACAAACCTGCTGCCTCAGGCAGAGAAATCCTCAGTGAAACTTGACAAAAATGGCATTTTGCTAAAATTGGGACAATTCAGATCATTGTCACAGCTTCAATCAATAACCCTGTGTGTATTTCAAAGCATTACCACCCTCAGCAAAAATATTATTATTGCTTCCAGTCTTATATCTTCACATTGTATTTTTAGCTACTCAACCCCAGGTTTACATTGTTTCGTACATTTCACTTCATCCTGCAATCAACTCTGTTCTTACAAAAACAGCATTTTCTCCATATTTTAATTTCTTCAAAGCAAGGGTCTTGGACCCTTGAGAATGGCTGAAAGGTGACTCAAAGTATGGTCCAACCAGGGAGAGCGTAAGCCCATTCCATTCACACTTGGATACCATAATTGCATTTTGCAACATCCACATTTGTATGTCGGTATGTAAGAAGCCTAACCACTGTTCTGCTGGAACACTGATGACGAAAGACAGCCCAAGGAAATATAGTGTCTAGTGCCTTTCTGTTGAAATCTGGCACTACGGGTTGCAAAATTGAGAGACCTAATACCATTTTACAGGTTGTTGTAAAGTTAATTTCTTTCTCTATGTTGCTATAAAGTTATCTTTCATCTAAATATTATTTCATTACATCATGTGATCACAAGTTTTTTTTTGAGATGATAAACATAGGAAATCTTCTTGTGTAAAGATGAGGCAATTTTAATTATTTTGGCAGAAGAGAAGACTTTGAGTTTTTTTTGTCTTTCTTCTCAGATGTATTCTTAAAACCCAGCACATTTATGAGTTCAAAGAAGTCCCATGAGGTTGAGTTGATGTCTGAAGTCATTGTATCGTTTGCCAAATATTGCAGTATTCAACAGGTGAGAGAACTTCCAGTCATTCTAATCAGGTAATCACAGGACAATTTCCAAGTCTGTTTAAATAACCAGTTTTCTCAAAGCAGTGTGTCCTGGAAGTTACTAATCTGACATTGAATATGCAAGGAAAATACAATGCTTAATTTCTGAATTTATTTTTGCTTTCATTGAAGTTCTTTCCATATAGATATGAGATGGTGTGACAGTAATTTTGGTGGAATGCTTCAGCTTCCATGAAATTAATATGTGATACATTTTGGTGATGTAGCAGTTTAGTATCTAGTAACCATGCAAATTTAGAACTTGATGCAAAGGTGGTTGTACTATGAAATACTAAATCTGTTCTTTAAACTCTCCTTATGCATTTGGGATGATTTTATCTATTGAGTGGGAACCATGTGTTGCAGCCTTGCTGATTTTAATAGCTAGCCCTAATTAGCATGCTGCTTCCTGATCAAAAGAGATGGGACGCGGCTACTCACATTTTAAAATCAGGAAGTCAGAGATGTTGCCAATGTAATGCCAACTCTATTTCTAGTTCTGGGCAATAATGGAGCTTTGATCATATGACAATTTGATTACATGACATATGATCACGTGAAATTTTGTTGTGCTATTTCAACACATGACCTTGATAAACACTATTATAGAATCATAGAAATGTTATGATGCAGAAGGAGGCTATTTGGCCCATTGCATCTGCACCAACTCATTAAATGAACATCATTACCAACTGCCAGTGTCCTGTTTTTTTCCCAATATCCTTGTATGTTATTTTTATCCAAATAATCATCCAGTGTTCTATTGAATGACCTTTTACTTCTAAAGGTTGGATCTTGTAGAGTCATAGAGTCATACAGCACAGAAACAGACCCTTCAGTCCAACTTGTCCATGCTGATCTGGTTTTCCAAACTAAGCTAGTTCCATTTGGCTATGTTTGGTCCATATACTTCTAAACCTTTTCTATTTGTGTACCTGTCCAAATGGCTTTTAAATGTTATAACTGTAATTGCAACTACCACTTCCTCTGACATTTCATTCCATATGTGCACCACCCTTTGTGTGAAATAGCTGCTCCTCAGGTCCCTTTTAAATCTTCCACCTCTCACCTTAAACCTGTGCTCTCTAGTTTTGGACTCTCCTACACTAGGGAAAAGAAAAAGACCTTAGCTATTCACCTTATCTATACCTGTCATGATTTTATAAACTTCTATAAGGTCACTCCTCAATCTCCACCCTCCAGGGAAAAAAGATCTCAGCCTCGCTGCTGAGATAGTAGATCCATCGGTTTTAATTTTCCAAAATTCCCCAGATTCTGAAAAGGTACCATTGCATTGGAAAATAGCAAATATCACGCAATTACAGAATTATTTTGTTGCAGGAGGAGGCCATTCAGCCATTGTGCTAGTGACAGCTATTACTTAGTCCGGCTCTATTATCCAGGGCTAATTTCCTGCCTGTTCCCCATATCCCTGAAAGCCATTTATATCCAAGTAATCATCCAATGCCCCCTTGAATGCCTCAATTTAATCTGCCCACCACATTTCCTGACGGTGCATTCTGTACCCTAAATACTCACTAAGTGAAACCGGTTTTTCTCACATCCTCCTTGCCTTGTTCAAATATGATTCATTTGTTTCAGAAAGAGGGGAAACAGAAATCAGGAAACTACGGGTTATAGGGAATAGTGGACCTTTAGAAATTCTCGAGACTATCAGGCAAAGTCAACATGGTTCTGTGAAAGGGAAATCATGTTTGATTCAATTAATGGGAGATTTTTGAGGAAGCAGCAAGGAATGTGGATATGGAGGAGCCAGTGGGTACACTGACCCTAGAGCTCCAAACAGCACCTGACAAGATGCCACATCAATGGCTTCTACACAGAAACAGTGCTCATTGTGTTGGGAACAACAATAGTGTAATAAGGAACAGGGTGTAGCGATAAGTCGGTCATTTTTGGATTGGCAAGAAGTAACAGGTGTTGTGCTACAGGAATGAGGTAGTGGCTCAACTATCTACAATTTATCTAAATGACTGGATAAAAAGACACATGTATAGTTTCTAAGTTTGTTGATGAGATAAAAATAGTTCGCAAACTAAGTTGCGAAGAGGGCAGAGGGAGTGTACAAAGGGATATGGATGGTTTAAATAAACAGACAGATCTTTTGCTGTGAGAGGCATGAGGCCACCCATAAAGAAGTGAACTGACAGTGGGCAAGACAGGAAACTGAGGATGAGGTAAAGGGCTTCCTCAGGAATCTGTCGTTTTAGAGAGCCCTGTTTAAATGCCCTGAGTGACAACATGACACATAAAGAGCTTGATGTTTAATTTAAAATTCTGAGCAGTGCTTATCAAAATTCTAAAATATAATCTGATAATTGATGATTGCCAACCTTATCCAATAGAATTAGAATTAGCTTTTTGAATTAGAATTAGCTTTATTGTCACATGTACTGAAATGAGTACAGTGAAAAGTTTATATGTCACCACTTATGGCATCATCTTAGGTACAAAGGTATCTAGGTATAGATTCTTGAGTACAAATTCCTACGGAAAAACATTAGAAAAATAAAGAAATGAAAAATTCAGAGTAACAGTCTGTCCAACCTAGCCCTCGCTGGCACCTAGCCTCTCGTCCACACCAGGCCTTGACCCCAGGCTGCACTGAACTTCGCCTCATGGTTCACGAGGTTGTGAGGCTGGAAGTTCATGCCCAGTCCATACCAGGCCAAAAGACCACCATGCCAAGCCGCCAAGAGACTGCTACGCTGCTACTACCACATTGAACTGCCAAAAACTGCCAAACAGGTTGAGAGACTGCCATTCCGGGCTGAGAGACTGCCACACCAAGCCAAGAGATGGTCGGGCTGAGAGACTGTCACCCCAGACTGGGAAACTGCCATGTCAGGCCAAGAGACCATTACGATGGGTCTACGTTAAGGCTGGGAGTTGCCAGAAAAAAGAACGTAACAATAAAATAAAAATAAATAGAGAAAAAAAGAAAAGAAACAGATGGAGCGGACAAGCTCCGGCTGAGAAGTCAAAGAACAAAGAAATAAAGAACAAAGAAAATTTACAGCCCAGGAACACGCCCTTCGGCCGTCCAAGCTTGAGCCGATCCAAATGTACTGTCTAAACCAGTCAGTCAATTACTAAGCATCTGTATCTGTCTGCTCCCCACCTACTCATGCATCTGTCCAGACGCATCTTAAATGAATCTACAGTGCCTGCCTCTACCACCTCTGCTGGCAATGTGTTCCAAACGCACACCACCCTCTGTGTGAAGTACTTGCCGCATGTATCCCTCTTAAACTTCCTACCTTTCACTTTGAAAGCGTGACCTCTCATTATTGAATCCTTCACCCTGGGAAAAAGCTTGTCTCTATCCACCTTGTCTATACCCTTCATGATTTTGTAAACCTCAATCAGGTCCCCCCTCAATCTCCTTTTTTTCTAATGAAAATAAACCTAACCTACTCAACCACTCTTCATAGCTAGCACCTTCCATACCAGGCAACATCCTCATAAACCTTCTCTGTACCCTCTCCAAAGCGTCCACATCCTTTTGGTAATGCGGCGACCAGAACTGTACACAGTATTCTAAATGTGGCCGAACCAATGTCTTGTACAATTTTAACATGACTTGCCAGCTCCTATACTCAATACCCTGACCAATGAAGGCAAGCATACTATATGCCTTCTTGACCACTCTATCCACCTGTGTAGCAAACTTCAGGGTACAAAGGACCTGCACTCCCAGATCTCTCTGCCCATCAACTTTTCCCAAGGCTCTTCCATTCATTGTATAATTTGCTCTTGAATTAGACTTGCCTAAATGCATCACCTCACATTTGTCTGGATTGAAAACCATCTGCCACTTTTCCGCCCAACTCTTCAGTCTATCTATATCCTCCTGTATTCTCTGACAGTCCCCTATGCTTTCTGCTACTCCACCAATCTTCGAGTCATCTGCAAACTTGCTGATCATACCAACAGTGTCCTCTTCCAGATCATTTATGTATATTACAAACAACAGTGGCCCCAACACTGACCCCTGTGGAACACCACTGGTCACCTTTCTCCATTTCGAGAAACCTCCTTCAACTACTACTCTGTCTCCTGTTGCTCAACCAGTTCTTTATCCACCTAGCTAGAACACCCTGCACACCATGTGACTTCACTTTCTCCATTAGTTTACCACAGGGGACCTTATCAAATGCCTTACTAAAGTCGATGTATATGACATCAACAGCCCTTCCTTCATCTATCAACTTGGTCACTTCCTCGAAGAACTCTATTAAATTGGTCAGGCACGATCTCCCCCGCACAAAACTGATAAGCCCATTTTTTTCTAAATATAAATCAGTCCTATCCCTCAGTACCTTCTCCAGCAATTTTCCCGCCATTGACGTCCGGCTCACTGGTCTGTAGTTACCCGGAATATCCCTACTACTCCTCTTGTACGGGGGACAATATGAGCAATGCTCCAGTCCTCCGGCACCTCACCTGTATTTAAGGATGCCATAAAGATATCTGTCAGGGCCCCAGCTATTTCCTCTCTTGCCTCCCTCAGCAACCTGGGATAGATCCCATCCGGTCCTGAGGATTTGTCCAACTTAATAACCTCTAGCCTACCCAACACGTCTTCCCTACTTATGTCAACGTGATCCAGACTAATCAAACTTCTACCTCTAACCTCAACATTCATCATGTTCCTCTCCTCAGTGAACACTGATGCAAAGTAATCATTCAGAATCTCACCCATTCACTCAGGTTCGACACACAGCCTTCCTTCATTATCCTTTAGTGGACCAATCCTTTCTCTAGTTACTCACTTGCTTCTTATATAAGAATAAAATGCTTTGGGATTCTCTTTAATTCTGCTCACTAAAGTCCTACTGCGCTGCTACCTTAGAAGATCTGAAAGGTGAATTTAGCAAGCAAAGCAGAACAGAGGAACCTCAATTATCCGAACAAGATGGGCAGGCACTGTTTCATTCAGATAATTGATTATTTGATTAATCGATTCAATGCCTCTGCTTTGGGACTCAGAGTTTTCTATTAAGTCTGTTTCCCATTCAGGAGAGGAGACTGCAACACACAGCGCGCGGGCCCCCGCCCTCCCCCAACACCATCTAACATCGCCCCCACCCCCGCCTAACCCCAATCCCGTCCGACATCGACCCCCAATCCCATCTAACACCACCCACCCCCAACACCGTCTAACATCGCCCCGTGCCTGCCCCCAACCCCGTCCAACACCACCCTCCGCCCACCCGCCACCCCCCCCAACCCGTCCAACACCACCGTCCCCCCGCCCACCCCCAACCCTGTCCAACATCACTCTCCGCTTGCCCGCCCCCAACCCCGTCCAACACTGCCCCCCTGCCCCGCACCCGCTCCAATCCCGTCCACAGCGGCCCTGCCCGACCCCACCCCGTATAACCGCTCCCCACCCATGCCCCAATCCCATTCAACACCACCACCCCACCCCGCTGTCTAACACCGCCTCCCCGCCTGCTCACTAATCCTGCCCTCCGCCTGCACCCAACCCCATCCAACACTGCGACCCCGCCCACCCCCAACACCATCCATCACCCCCCTCCACTCACCCTGCAACCTCAGCCAGCAACCCCCCCCCCCACCCCCACCCCCCCACACCTACAATGTTCCATTAATAGCTGTACATCAGAAAATGGAAATTGGTGAAAATTACAATCACCAGGGACATGATAATGTGCAAGCTGATGGAGTTATGGGCTGAAGTTCCTTGATTCTGATGGACTTCGGGTTGACTAATCAGGTAGTCACCTTGGTGTTAATTTTTCAAAAGTTCACCGTATTCTGGAAAGTTTTCATCAACTTGTTAAATAGCAAATATGATCCATGTATTCAAGAAGGGAGGGAGGGAGAAAAGGAGAAATGAGAACCCAATTAGCTTGATGTCTTTTATGGGAAAGCTGCTAGAATCGATCATTAAGGAGCTTAAACCCGGACAGTTGGAAACTTTTTAAGGTAAATTAGAAGAGTCAGCATAGTTTTGTGCTTGGGAAATCATACTTACCTGATTTGTTGGCATCCCTTGAAAGGCTACATAGTGCTGCAGATAAGAGGGGGCCCATGACAGATGTGCTTGGATTTCCAGAAGGCACTCAGTGAGTTGCCAGGTAAAAGGTTATCGCACAAAGTGGAAACATGTACTGTATGGGTTAATATTTTAGCAGGGGTGATATATTAGCATGTATAGAAGTTTGGCTGATTGGTTTAAAACAGAATGAATGGGACAAACCAAGTTCATGAATGTGGATGCACATATGGAAGCTGGTCATGGCTTGCCCAGGGAATCCAGTGGACCCCAGTAGGGAGATACAAGTAAGAAGGGGTCTCAGCCGTTAGTACACAGGTGAGAATGGTCAATAAGCACTCAGTTAGTGAAGGAAATTGTCACCTTCTTGGAATTATGAACTCATAGAGGGAACAAAACTGCAAGGCACAAATTGGGTTGTGCATTGGTGTTCAGGGTCATCTGAGCATAAGGAAGGCAATCAGCCCTCTGCTTCTTCTGAGATATCTTTTCAACAGGAGGCAACTTGATGTAACTGCAGCCGTCCCATTTGTTATTTTTGCTGAAGTTGTTTTACACTTGTACAGTAAAGCCTCCATTCCCATCACTCCTGTCCCTAATTGTCTGCCAAACCCAACTACAGGCCAATTAAGGGGATAATAAAGGGATGCCCTCACAAACATTGAAGCCAGTAACATTTTCCTGCATTGGTATATTTAAGACTTGGAAATAGACCCTATCCTAACTTTCTGCCCTGCCTCACAAGTCAGCTTAATTTAATAGTGGTTTATTGATCCATAATAAGCATTAAACTTATGTTTGATCTAACCCAAAATAATACCAGTAATATCCTCTAAATTTTAAGAATAGGGGCAAGATTCTGAGCAATCATGAGCTGATGGTTGGAGCAAAAGATGGATGTTGAAACCAACTATTAAATGTTCAGAGATTATAGCTGATTAAGCAGCATGAGGTGAGGCCATTTAACTACAAAAAAAACAATCCCACAGTCTGTTTAAAACAATACTGCTTTTGGTGTGCTGTGGTAAGGTTTGTCAGTGAGATTAGTGGTTACTTCTAAGAAGTGTGATTTAAAAAGTAAGTAGACGACTGTAAAGAGACGAGGGATGTTCTAACTAGCCTGTGGTGTATGAATTACTTAAAATGATTTGAAGTTTAATGTGCTGGTTGCACTTATTTTGTGTAGTAACGTATGCCTATCTGTGAGATCTAATGTGTGCAATTATACAAGATTTGTAAAAATGCTTTTATATTTCTAATGGCCAATATATTTCTGGATGAATAAAATGAAGAACTGAAACATGCTGGATATCTGAAACAAAATTAGAAATTTCTGGAGAAACTCAGCAGATCTGGCAGCATCTGTGGAGAGAAAAAGAGTTAGCATTTTGCATCCAGTGACCCTTCTTCAGAATATATGGATCTCACTGGGGCTTTTTATGTAAAGGTATTTGAAAATAGATTTTCTGGCCATTGATACTGAATAATGCAGATGAAAAATGTATCCCTTATTTAATTGATTGGAGTAAACTTAATTTACAACATCAGATTTATGTCTCCCAGTCTGTCAATGGAAGTTGACAAATAGATTGAAGTTGCAGGTGTTCTAAATATATATTAACCAATCTTAGATTGTTAGCTAATGTGGAAAGATGAAGTGTAAAGTGAAGAAATTGGGTAATGCAGTAGTGCATGAAGGCTCAGTGGTTAGCACTGTTGCCTCACAGTATCAGGGACCCGGATTCAATTCCAGGTTTGGGTGACTGTGGAGTTTGCACATTCTCCTTATGTCTGCATGGGTTTGTTCCCGTTTTCTCCCACAGTCCAAAGATGTGCAAGTTAGGTGGATTGGCTCTGCTAAATTGCCCGTACTGTCAGGGATGTATAGGTGAGGTGGATTAGCCGTGGGAAATGCAGGGTTACATGGATGGGGTAGAGGTGCTCATCAGACATTCAGTGTGGACTGTTTGGGCCAAATGGCCTGTTTCCACACTAGAGGGATTCTATCTTTAGCACACACCATTTTCTGTGGGGTGAACTGTCCTCTGTGCCAGCTTTGAAGGCTCTTACATAAAATGAAAAAGAGCAGTGCAGCCAAAGTTTGGACAAATTGTGAATTTTAATTATAAGAGTGCCTAAGGGTGTCTCATGGAAATGTCAGTGGTGCTACAAGAATGCCTTTTCTGATTGAATTGATGCAATTGGAGCAATTTCACCCATAATCAGATAATGTTTCATTCTAATAATGGGTGGAAGGAGTTTTTAAAAACTGTCCATAGCACTGACCCTTTCATAAGCATTATACATTCCTCCAAAAACTTGCTATGATCAAAAAGAACTGTACATTTAAATTAACTTTGAAACTAGTATTAAAGGTCACCAAACTATAGCTGATGTATACATGTAATGACCAAATATATTCCAAAAAGTTTTTGAAAAACATTTCAACAAGAATTGAAGAAATTTATCGTGGTTCCAGATGTTTCAAATATATTATTCAAAGCTCTCATCTCCAGATGTGACCTCATCCGTGATATCATAACCATTTGCTAATATGCAATGTATACTCTTTTTTTAAGAAAATAATGGCTCTAATATCATTTGGCAGCACTTGTTATAAATTTGGCTGCAACTCTAATGATGACATCATTTTGTATCTTCAGAGGAACAGACTGACTGTTGGGAAGCTTTCAGAAATTAAGACCCATCAAATATGCAAATGTGTATGCATTTTCTTAAAGCGTAGATAAATTGTTGATGAAATTTATCGATGCAGGGGTTAGTCAATTTTGTTCAGCTTTTGAACAGAAAGAGTAAGTACATAGATGCAAGATGTATCTCCCACAGAAGGGAAATTGGAATGAGTTGCCAGAGACTAATCTTGCAGTCAGCTCAAAACTGACATTGATCATAGATAAATGGTTCCTTTCTCGCTGGAAACTTTGCTGTGCACGTATACAGCAGCCAGAAGAGAGGAAGGAATCAAACAATGCACATACTGCTCGGGTATCCTGTTTAAAAGGCCAGTAGTGAGTGTTGTCATTTTGATTCATTATGATAGGACTTTTTCATTGGCAGACAATTTTTTTTTCCCTTTTAATCAGTTGATTTGTTTCAGGAGATTAGTCTTGAGATAAATTAATGCGAGGTATATTTGAAAAGCACTATTTTAGATCATCAGTTTATCATAATCATATAATGATAATGTGTAAGTTGGACCTTTACTCACTGGAGTTCAGAAGAGTAAGAGCCCTTTCATGAAATAATATTTTGAAAAAGAAACTTTGAATTCAGCGTGAAAGCTTACAAATGCTAGATGAATTAAAGCTTTAGTAGATGGTTTACAGGACATAACTGGAGATTTGATTTTAAACTTTAACATATTTCCATGTAATCTTTTCAAATTCTCCATTTTGTAACATTTTCCATGACTTTTATCTTTAGGCAATATTTAATTCGGGTTGTAAAAATGGAAATGTGGCTGTAAGGAGCACTTTGACATGAAGAACAGAGGAGCTTTTTTAGATTAGATTCCCTACAGTGTGGAAACAGGCCCTTCGGCCCAACCAGTCCACACCAACCCTCCGAAGAGTAACCCACCCAGACCCATTTCCCTCTGACTAATGCATCTAACACTATAGGTAATTTAGCATGGCCAGTTCACCTAACCTGCACACCTTTAAATGGAGAGAGACTGCAAAAAACTGCAGAAAAATTGGATTTGGGAATCTTCATGCATGAATTAGAAAAATTAGCATCCAAGTTCAGCAGGTAGTAAGAAAGACAAAAGAAATGTTGGTTATTTCAAAGGGAAAGCAAGGAACTGTACATAGCACTAGTCAGACCACAGCTGGATCACTCTGTGCAGTTTTGGTTCCCTTATCAAAGGAAAGATTGGAGACAGTCCAAAGAAAGTTCACTATTGATCCTGGATGTGGAGGGACTGCCTTATGAAGAGACGTTGTGTAAGTTGGACCTACACTCATTGGAGTTCAGAAGAGTAAGAGGCAACCTGATTGAAGCTTACAAGATACTTAGGGAATTTGACAAGGCAGGTACTGAGAGGTTGTTTCCCCTTGTCGAGTCTTAAGACCAGTGTTCTTAATCTCAGAATAAGGGGTCACACATTTAAGACAGAGTTGAGGAGGAATTTAATAATCAAAGCTGAGGTAGACAGATTTTTAATCAGTAAGGAAAACAAATGTTATAGATAGAATTGATGATTATCAGATCAATTATGATCTCATTGGTAGCACAGACTCAATGGGCTGAATGGCCTACTTCTGCTTTAAGGAAAACTTAATTCAGTGGAACCCTAATGATGGGGTGAAGTATAGGAATTAAGTCAGAGGTGGGTTGAGCCTCATATTGTTTTGTGGTTGCTATCTATTTTCAATCTGTCTGCATCCCGTGAATAGTCAGTACCTTAAATCCTTTTTCAAATTAAGTCTTACCTTCAAGGTTGAGTCAGAGGTGGACGGGAAACTTGTGGCATAGGTCGTTTGAAAGTTGGCATGCATCAATCCAATTCGTGCGTTTGGTTCTGGGATGAAGTTTTCTTGAAATTGTCACCAAACAGGGAAACAGGAGACTGCTAGCTTGGATAGAAGGTCAGAAGACAGATATGCGGATAGGCAGTGAATTTGTGGGATCTGTAGATCTTTAAGAAAGGTACTTGGTACGCTTGGATACATAAATGTATTCCAGAAATGTCCTGTTGTCTTGTTAATGTTTGGGTAGGGATGCATTCTTACTCTTATACCTGGCCATATCAGCCTCAGTACCTCCAACTGCTAAACAATCCTCCTCTCCTCTGATCTTCAATGGGTCTTTCTCTGCAGGGAATGCTATATGGTTGAAAGTATCTTATTTCAGATGATATATTAAACTAAGGGCCCACCTACTCAAGTGGATTTAAAAGGTCCTGCTGCACTATTTTGAGGAAGAGCAAGGAAGGAATCCTCAGTGTCCAGTGCAATATTTATCTATCATTCAACATCACAAAAAAGATATGAATATTATCACATTCTGTTTTTGGGGTTTTGCAGTGTGGCTGCATAATTTCCTACATTATAATACTGACTGCACTTCAGAAGTATTTAGTGGTTGTAAAGAATCCTGAAGTCATGAGAATGTAAATACTTTTCTATTTTTAATTCTAGATGATTCAGTGGTGATAGTTGTTTGTAATGGAAGTGAGGGGTGTGGTGCTCTTCATTTGTACCCAATCAATTACTGGGCCCTGTTTGGTCTGCCTTAAGAATTAATGCTATGTTTTGAATCTGTGTATGTATCTCCATTTCATGCCTTATCCATTGAAGGAAAATTAGTATGTATGAGTCAAGGGAATTTGGGTTGTGCAACAATTGTGGCCTTGTCAATTATGCCCATATCCCAAGAAAGAACAAGAAAAAAAGAACTCAATAACCATATTATGTAAATTATAGAATCTATACCATTGTTCAAACTTAGCAGCTCCATGGACTCAGTATTTACTTGGTGTTTCCTTCCAAGGAAGCTCTTTTGTGGCATCAATTCCTTCATGTTTTGGGATACACCATCTGTTTTACTCCGTGCCTGCTGTTAGGTGTCAGATTTGATTATAAAAATAACAGTTCTAGCTACCTAGGCAGTGTTATTGTTACATAAAAATTTCCCCTTGCGGTATGTTTATATTATTTTTTGAAAACCATGCAGTCCCACAATTTTGTTAGTACCTTCTACATTACAGTAAAGTCATACTAATTCCCATTTTTCATTTGTATCAAAATACAATCTATAGGTGTGATAGGTTGACTAAAACTCTGAAGTAGAATGTGAGGATGAAGGCATGCAATTTGAACAAGACCTGCGCAATGCCAGAAAAAGGAGAGAGTGCTGAGCATTTTAAGCAGAAACCAGAAATAAAAACATTGTAGCCCAGAAACTTTGCAGGTGAGAGATTCTGTGAGGATGGATTATTTTTTGATGGAATTCATTCTCAGGATTTAAACTCCACTTGCATCAAACCACATGCTGAGGAATTATCAGTGTATGTTAATTGGTCAGCGAGCTACTAACATTCTATTTAAAGTCCTTGTATAAGTTTCCAGATATTAATTTTATAATTTAAGTACAATGAAGTCAGATTTTGTACTTTACCAACTTACAACATGGTATCAAAGATTATCTTGATAGACTTGTCTTGAACAAAATTAGTCCCACACAATGACCTATTATGTTCTTTGAGGTACTCTTGAACAAATATGCAAAAAATAATTTGATTCATAAACCTTATAACCAGAAACAGTTTTTCAAATTAATACACAATCTTCCAAATAAATCTGGTAATATTTATCTAACTGTTATTTTCCTTAAAGACAATGGTTCTAATACCAAACAAATGAAAAATATAGAAGAATGGAAACAATGACATAAACTTGCATGGTTTAATTATATGGATATAAGATTCCTGATCGAGACTGTTTTATGTCAGAGTTTTGTTGATAATGACCTTTGATTCAACTGTAGTTAATTTTAATGCAATGTTATTTTTCATAATCTAAGGTGTTCCAACTCCTTTCTGTGCCACCCCAGGCTCTCTATTTCTGAGAGTTAACTAATTTTAAATCCAAATATACAACATACATTTAACCTTTCCAACAGTTTTCTTTATTGTTTCCGAATTGAATTTCAAATTCCCAAATGTTGTGGTTTAATCGGGTTACAACTGTTTCAAGGATGTAATGGTTCCATGTACCATGCTGCACCAGAACAAAAACAAATTAGGGGAGCATTTATGTAATGTCTTTTAGGTAGCCAAATGTCCTAAGGCATTGTTGGACATATACTTTTGTATTGTGTATTTCTAATACTTCAGTTATTTTGGGAATATCGTCCATGGTGTCAGGTTTGCTGACAGACATTGACACAAACCAGTCCTTGATCCCCTCAGCACAGCATTTAGATGATGCTGAAGGCAGGAACTAAATAATTGGTAGGCCATTTAAGATTGAGATGAGGGAGCATCTTCAATCAGAGGGTGCTTCATTAGTGCAATTTGCTACCACAGAAAGCTGTGAGTATATTAAAGAAAGAGATTGATAATGTTTTAGATATTAAAAGGCATCCAGGAGATTACAGAGAAAGCAGGGTTATGGCATTGAGATAGAGGATGAACCATGGTCAAGTGTCTTGAGAGTTGTTGGAGCTGTACCCATCCAGGCAAATGAGGGGTATTCCATTACACCCCTGACCAATGTTACCACAAATCATTTTTCTGCTCCATGGATCTTTAAGGGCACAGCTTTTATAAGTAGAAGCTTATGCGTTAGCCCACCTTATGGCCTCCATGGAACCTTCTAGTGTTTGCAATGCACTTTAGAGGGAACATTGCTTTTGACTTGTTCCTTTTAGATGGTGGATGGGTTTTGGGGAGTCAGGGGGTAAGTTACTCACTGCAGGATTATAAGATTGGGCAATCTAACGCAGTGTTGAATCACAGTTTAAGCAGTGTTGAATCACAGTTAAGGTTTCTTAAAAATCTCTAACTCTTGTAAGATTTCCCTTTTGAAGGAATTAATGGTCTGAAGATATTTTTGCACAACATGGAAAATTTACCAAGACTGGCAAGCTGTGTATCTCGACTATTCTAGCTTTTTGAAACTTTAAATCTTGAAACT